>NC_137076.1:32376184-32976184 GCF_951640355.1 Cnephaeus nilssonii | reverse complement strand
ACATGTTGTGTTTTGCTTTCCTTTTTCTTTTCAAGACCCTACCTGTCCTGCCAGGCTCGCCGTAGGTGTCATTTCCTCGGGAAAGATGCTCCTATGCACACCTCTATAATAGCACCATTTGTCCTCACCAACCTGCAAGCTCGTGCAGAGCAGGCACAATCGTGGGGTTACTAGTGCCTCCCCAGTGACACAGTAGGCACATAGTAGGCACTCCATAAATATGTGTTGGACAAATGCATAGGCGAATAAGCGATTGGGTTCCCGTGTTCAGATGCAGAAAGTGAAGTGTGGAGAGGCCAAGCAAATTATTCAAGGTCACACAGCCGGGATCTGCACTGACGTCCGTGTGGCTGCAAAGCCTAGGAGGCCCGTTGGGTGATGGGTACCCCGTCTCGAGCTGCACTGGCTTTCCGACACCCCTGGCCTCTGGCTCAGAGATGCTGACTCGGTCCCCTTGGGGATTATATTCCCAGGGCCTTCTGGGGTGGCTTTATGGTCTCCAGCTGCTCCTGCCTGGGTCTGCGAGGCCCTGCAGTGGGCAGCTGCCAGGCAAGTGCCCTAATGAAACACAGCGGCCCCAGAGGGAGGCAGGTGAGGGTCAGCCCTGGACCAGGTTCCTGAGCCCTCTCCCTCCTTCCCCAGCTCCCCTCAGCACTCACTTTCTTAGCCCCTGGCACCCAGAGGAACTCAGACTGAGGGTTTTTGTGGTGGGAGGCGAGTGGGAAGTGAGAGGGAGGCAGTTGGTCAGTGCCCTCACTAATGGCTCCCTAATGAGCCGAGGTGTGAGTTCCGTTTTGGTCAAATCTCCCCTCCAGGGAGAAGTCAGGGCCAAAAGTTCAGATTATTTTGCAACTTTTGAAGCAAACATCCACTCAGAAAATATGATGTCACCGAGGATGGTTTGATTACTCTGTGGGGCGCTGGCAGCAAACAACTCTCTCGCATCTCCAGCTCGTCCTCCTCTGGAAAGAGACAGCAGAGCACGCTTCAGAGCCAGAGTGATGCTTCTGAAGGGGTTGGCCCAGTGTCTTCTGGCTGTGAGAGTGTGAGTGTGTATGAGTGTGTGTGTGTGAGTGTGAGTGTGTGAGTGTGTGTGTGTGTGTGTGAGTGTGTATGTGTGAGTGAGTGTGTGTGAGTGTGAGTGTGTGTGTGAGTGTGTGTGAGTGTGTATGTGTGAGTGTGTGTGAGTGTGTGTGTGTGAGTGTGTGAGTATGTGAGTGTGAGTGTGAGTGTGTGTGTGAGTGTGTGTGAGTGTGTGTGAGTGTGTGTGTGAGTGTGTGTGTGTGTGTGTGTGAGTGTGAGTGTGTGTGAGTGAGTGTGAGTTTGTGAGTGTGAGTGTGTGTGAGTGTGTGTGAGTGTGTGTGTGTGAGTGTGTGTGAGTGTGTGTGAGTGTGTGTGAGTGTGTGTGTGTGAGTGTGTGTGAGTGTGTGTGAGTGTGTGAGTGTATGTGTGAGTGTGAGTGTGAGTGTGTGTGTGAGAGAGAGAGAGAGAGAAAGAGAGAGAGAGAGAGAGAGACACCCAGACTGGAGATGAGGAGATGTGAAACAAACCCATGCAGGGATTCTGTAAATGCTCGTAACTGTCCTCACAGCTGGAACCACAGCTGGTTCAGGAAGCTCCCCTCCATTACAGCCTGGGGCCTGTAATATTGACCCTAAGGAAAGTGAGGGACACTGACTAATATTTCTTTTGCTGTCCCTAAGGCCTTACTATTTTGTTTTAATCCTTACCTGAGGATATGTTTTTAATGATTTTTAGAGAGAAGGCAAGGGGCAGAGAGAGAAACATCAATTGGTTGCACCCTGATAACCAGGGATCCAATCTGCATCCCAGGTATGCGCCCTGACAAGGAATTGAGCATGCCACCTTTTGGTGTATGGGACAACGCTCCAACCCACTGAGCAACCCATCCAGGGCAGATCTTACTCTTTGAGTGACCCATGTGGGAGCCCAGGAACCCGAGAAGAGGGTATTAACTCTTCCCGTTCATACTCCTCTTTCACTCCTTTTTGTTTGGATTCTTTCCTCATTTCAGATGTTCTTTCTCTCCTTTTTTCTTTCCTCCTGCGTCCTCTTCTCATCTTCTCACCTTAAGCTAATAGATTCTAACACTTATTTATTATTATATGCCAACCCCTCATTTTGCTAAACACCTTATGTGTAGTGTCATTTAATAAAAAATTTCTCCCTTAAATGTTTTACACAGGTAATTCTTGTTCATTGTAAAAAATAAAAATAAGAACGTTCAGGTGAACAAAACAAACCAAGCAACCAACAAACAAAATAATTAAAGTAGCCCTTAATCAGATTGTTGACATTTCAGGGTATGTTCTTCCAGATTTCTCTGTAAGAATAACCTCTTCCAAATCTACTAGAAAATTCTCTCGAAGTCAGAAGTCCTGGGTTTGTAGCTGAAGCTTCACCCTGAGCCAATCACAACCTCTGCTCCCTCCCACCCCCACCCCCCCATACCACAGCCTGAATCTCAGTTTCCCCAGGCGGCACCCCCATTGCAGGAACAGGCCTGGCTGTGTCTGGGTAGCCACACCCAGGTTGAGAGACCAGATTTTTCTCTCAAGGAAGCCCCAGCCTGTTGCCACCATTTTAAGAGTCAGACCTGGATTCTTGGCCCAGGACGCACCCCCTCACATCCCCTCCTGCCTCACCCCTGACTTCTCAGCTTTCACTTTTCTGCCAACACGCTGGAAATTGGTCCTGTTTTCCCTCCACTGTCCCAACAAACACAAAGTGCTGCTCCAGCACCTTTTCCCACGTTCCGAGAGCCCTGTGCCAGGCGCAGGTGCTGCACAATGGGGCCCTAAGTGCTCCTGGGCAGGGCTCCTTTCTCCATGGATGTGCCTGGGCCTAGCGGCCTAGCGGCCTAGCGGTGCGCCGGGAGGCTCCTCTCCCATGTGGCTCAGGGCTGTTTTTTCCTCCGGAGGATCTCGGCCAAGTTTCCGTGGCCCCGTGTGCAGGGACCCTGGGCCAGGGCTGCGGTGTGGGCAGCTTTCGGTTCCATGTGGGTTCTCAGCAGGAAGGGCTTTCATGTGGGTGCCAGCTGGACTCCCGGGTCCAGGGCAGGGCCTGAGGAGGGAGGGCCGGGAGGGTGATAAACACACTCTGTTTGGGAGCTGGTTGGTGGGAAGGAAAGACAAGAGGATGGGGGCCAGCAGGTCGAAGTGATTGTCCCGGCTGAGAAGAGAGAGACCACCGTGACCCTGTGGCAAAAAGACGATCTGGCCTTGTGCACCCCCAGAGAGGCCTGGGCGGGCACACAGGGAAGAAAGTCCATTGGGTGGGGATGGAAAACAGTTTCTCAGGCCTGCCTTTGCCTCCTCTCCCTCCCCAGGCTCACTGAGCCTAATCAGGTCAAGCATCCAGCTCCGGCTGCCAGACACAGTGGCATTGTTTTAATGCCCCGGCCTCCCCCATCCCCTCTCCCCACCCAGGGAGTTCTGACAAAGGAGGCCCTGAGGGACGGGCCTGAGAGGACAGAGGTCCAAGGTCTGGTCACTCCCTCTGTCCCTCTCGCCTCCCTCCCCACGGGTTATTTTTTCTACCAGGGACCTGAGAGGGAAAACAAGCAGGCCCCTGGAAGCCCCAAGGCTGTTTTTGTTTACATAAAGGCACTTTCCCAGCAAACTGCTCCCTGAAAGGTCAGCGCTAACCCCAGGCAGCAAGTGAGCTGGGACCGGGTTTGGGAGGTGGGGGAGAAAGGAAACTGTGGGCCACTTTGGGTCAGATGACTTCACTGGAGCCGGGCGGGAGGGGTGGGAGGGGGGGGGGGAGAAATGGCAGGCCAGGCGGCAGGGAGGGGAGCTTCCTGTAGATGAGGCTCTGGAAGACGTTGGCTGCTACATAAAACTTAACTAGGGCTTGTTTCTCTGCCTTCCAGAACACCCAAGAGCATGGTTGAGAGGCCAGAGCCGTGAGCCATGGGCAGGACACAGCAGCTTGCCATCTGGGCCTGGATCTGCCGCTACCTCTGGCTCCACCTCTCTGGGCCTCCGTGTGCGTGAAGGCACCAAGGTAGCACAGCCTTGCGATCCCTGCTGACCCACGCACTGTAGGCTTTCAGCAAACAGTTACTCAGCATGCATCATGTACCTGATCTGATACTAAACCCGAGGTCCCAGATCAGGTGACCGATAGCCCCAGTTTGCCTGGGACTCTCCCAGTTTTAATACTGAAAACCTGGATGGTTGGTCACACCAGCCCTAGACCTCAAGAAGCTCATAACCTGGGAACAGTGACAGACAGTTTAATAAATAGCCTGTGATGAGTGGTCTACTAGAGGGTACACACAGGCAGGGGAGCTGGGAAATTTCACCATGCTGCCACTTGTGAGCAATGGGGAACTATGGGTAGATTAAAAAAAAAACAACCAACTGTATTGAGGTATAAATTATATACAATATGGTGTACATACTTCAATGTATAATTCAATGAATTTTAACGAATGCATATATCCATGTACTGTGACACCTATCAGAATATTTATGTCCCCCTCCAAATTTTCCTAGGGCTCCTTTCTAGTTAATCTCATCATAACTATTCCATTCAAGGTAACCACTTGTTTCTGTAACTATAGATTAGATTTACCTGTTCTAGAATGTCATATAAGTAGACTCATACAATCTATGCTCTTTAGAGTCTGACTTCCTTTGCTCAGCATAATGTTTCTGAGATTCACCAAAGATACTGTGCATATCAGTAGTTTGTTTCCTTTTTTATTTTAGCATATGGCTATAAGCATAATTTGTTTATCCATTTACCTGTCAATGAACATTTAAGTTATTTCCAGTTTGGGTTTTTGCTGTTATGAACATGATATTATGAATATTACATACCAGTCTTGGGATTTATGTTTTCATTTCTCTTGGGTAAATAGCTAGAAGTGGAATTGCTGGGTCATCAGTTAAGTATATGTTCACATTGATAGGAAATTGCCTAACTTTTCCAAAGTGGTTGTACCATTTTACAACTATACCATCAATGCATGAGCGTTCCGGTTGCTCCACATGCTCACCAACATTTAGTATTGTCAGTTTTTACCATCTTAGCCATTCTCAAGATCTCTCATAGTTGAATTTGCATATCCCTGTTGATTAGTGAAGTTGAACACTTTTCATTTACTTACATGTCATTCATATATCTTCTTTTGAAAAATGTTCAAGTCTTTCCCCCATTTTAAAATTGGGCTGCATGTTTTTTTCAAAATTGATTTTTAAGAGTTCTTTAGATGTCCTTAGTGCACATCCTTTGTCTGATATATGTATTGCAAATATTTTCTCATAGTCTTTGGTTTGCCTTTGTGTTTTCTTAAAGGTATATTTTGAAGAACTGAGAGTTTTGATTTTGATAAAGTCCAATTTATCAAGATTTTTCTTTTATGGCTTTTGACTTTTGTATGCTAAGAAATGTTTACCTATCATAAGGTCATGAAAATGATCTCTTATGTTTCCTTCTAGAAGTTTTATAGATTTACTTCTTACATTTAGGTCTGTGGTCCATATCAGATAAATATGTTCTGATAGCTAAAGGGAAATATGCTCATATGAATGACAAAATAGAGAATCTCAAAGGAGAAGTGGAAGCTATAAAAAAGAACAAATGGAAATTTCAAAACTGAAAATGATAATAAATAAAGTATTCACTGGATGGAATTAACAGCACATTGGCAATGGAAAAGAAAAAGTCAATAAACTTGAAGACAAATTAATAGAAATTACCCAACCTGAAGAATAAAGAGAAAAATACAGCAGAAAAGTGAACAGACCCTTAGGGATATATGGGAAAATATCAAGTAGTCTAACAACCTTGATGAAATTGGAGAGCAAGAAGAAAAACTGAGGATAAATACAAAGGAAACCACATCTCTGTCCTTACTAGTCAAACTGCTCAAAACTAAAGATAAAGAGAAAATTTTGAAAGCACCCAGAGAATGAAAGACACATTACATATAGAGGAACAATGATATGAAATATCACTGAGTTCTTTTTTTTAACTCATTTTTTTATCAATACCCAGTGATAGTCATTTTAAAAAATATATTTTATTGATTTTTTTTTTTTTTTAACAGAGAAGAAGGGAGAGGAATAGAGAGTTAGAAACTTCGATCAGCTGCCTCCTGCACACCCCATACTGGGGATGTGCCTACAACCAAAGTACATGCCCTTGACTGAAATTGAATCTGGGACCCTTCAGTCTGCAGGCTGACGCTCTATCCACTGAGCCACACCAGTCAGGGCATCACTGACTTCTTATCAGAAACAATAGAGACAAGACAATGGAATGAAATCTGTCAACAGAATTTTATATCCAGTAAACATATCCTTCAAAACTGAGGGGGAAAACAAAGGTATTTTCTGAAACATGAAAGCTCATATAATTCAGAGCCAGAATATCTGCATTATAAGAATTGCTAAAGGTTATTTTTCATGCTAGCTAACAGAAAATATCAGAAATGTGGATTTATAGGAAGAAAACAAGAACAGCAGAAATGGTAAATGAGTGGATAAGTAGTAAAATTTATGGCATTTTTTATCTTCTCTGAATTTTCTTAAGAAACACCTGACTGTTTAAGAAAAATAATAAAGTCATAGGGCATTTATAATGTAAGTAGTTATAAAGTATTAGGAAGATATTATGAAAATAGTGTGTTAGACAAGGGGAAATGTGTAAATGAAATTGTAAGGTTGTTTTAAGTGCAACACACCTGCTGTTGTAAGGTTATTACATTAGTGAAGTGGGATGTGTGAAATTAGAATGTCAGGTGTGAAATGAGAAATAGGAAATGTGAAGTGGAAATTGTTATAAAGTGTGAGGAGGTACAATACTGATGCTAAGTAAACTTTAATAAGTTAAAATGTGTATTATTAACCCTAGAGCAAGCACTAAAATTAAATATGTATAGCTAAGAAGCCATTAGAAAAAAATAAAGTGAAATATTAACATTTTTTAACTAACCATGAAAAAACAGGAAAGGAACAACAGAATAATAGAAAACAGAAGGAACAAATGGAAAACAAATACAAGATAGTAGACCAGTGGTCGGCAAACTCATTAGTCAACAGAGCAGCAAACCGCAGCTCGCGAGCCTCAGTTTGCCGACCACTGTAGTAGACTTACACCATAACATACCAATTGTTACATTAAATGTTGCAGGACTAAACATTCTAATTAAAATTCAGAGATTGTCAGACTAAATTTTTAAAAAACCCAACCAGGTACTGTGTGTATAAGATGTACTTTAAATACAAAGATAGGTTAAAAGTAATAGGATGGCAAAAATGTAGTATGGCAACAGCAAGCATAAGAAAGCTAGCATGGCCCTAACCAGTCTGGCTCAATGATAGAGCGTCGGCCTGTGGACTGAAGGGTCCAGGTTCAATTCCGGTCAAGGGCATGTACCTTGGTTGCGGGCACATCCCCAGTAGGGGGTGTTCAGGAGGTAGCTGATCGATGTTTCTCTCTCATCGATGTTTCTAACTCTCTATCCCTCTCCCTTCCTCTCTGTAAAAAAAAAAAAATCAATAGAAAGTACTTAAAAAAAAGAAAAGAAAAGAAAGAAAGCTAACATGGCTATATTAATAACAGATAAAGCAGACTTCAAGACATTAAGAGATAACGAGGGATGTTTCAGAATAAAAGAGATAATTAATTTACCAGAAAGACATTAACAACATTACATTTGTATATAAACTTAATAACAGAGGTTCAAAATTATGAAGCAAAAATAATAGAATCAATGAAAGAAATAGATAAACTCACAGTCATAAATGGGTATTTTAACACTCCTCTTTCAGTAATTGACAGAATAAACAGACCAAAAACAAATCCATAAGTAAATAGAAGATCTTGGAACATCTTGAACTAAATGATAATTATAGAACACTATACCAAATAACCGCATAATAAACATTCCTTTAAAGGAAATATAGGCCATTGAAATAGAATATATCTTGGGTCACAAATTATCTCAATAAATGTTAATAGATTGGAAACTTACATGATATGTTTTCTGGTTACAATGAAAATAAATTAGAAATTGATAAAAATAAAATATCTAGAAAATCCCCCAAATACTTATAAGTTAAGTATCATACTACAAATAACACCACTTTCACTGAAAACATAGCTCTATAGCTATTAAACAAATGGAATTTTTTAAGAAAGATTCTCTACTTTTTGTATTGATTTTTTTTTTTTTAAAAGAGAGGAAGGAAGAGATAGGGGAGAGGGAGAGAGACATCGATGTGAGAGAGAAACACTGATCATCTGCCTTGGGTATGTGTCCCAACTGGGAATCAAACCCACCACCTTTCAGCCACACTGGCCAGGGCAGAGATTGAATTTTTAATTTTTGTGTATAGTGTAAGATAATATCATATGGAAAAAATTATTTGTTGATACTTATTGAAATTCTGTGGTGTCTTTGAGGAAAGTCAATTGATAGCATATGAATGGGTTGCTCCCAACAGGCCATAAATAATCACCACTCTCTCTTTCCATGGCCAGCTTCCATTCCTCCTCCATGTTTCCTGTTATCCTGGGTGGGTCAAATTCACAAATTAAATAATAAATAACCAGCACTTACCAAACTATTATAGAGGTATGCTTCTTATTGACCAGAGCTCCATTTACTTCTTATTGCCACACATTCCCTCACCTTCTTCTTCTGAGCTGTTCATTTTCTCAACTATCTGCTCATTCCTTGTTTTTGTTATACGTGCTTTTTCTCTGCTTTCTTTCCTATTAAAAATTTTTTTCTTATTTCTTGGGTCATATGAATATGATCTATGCATCTTTGTGTAATTCAATTTATATGTATATAAATCAATTTATAGATGGAAATCAATTTATATTTATAATATATTTACATATTGGTATATATTACATATGACTAACATACACAAATTGATTTACATATATATGCCTGATGAGGGGTGTTTCTGCATATGTTGGTGAGAATGTATGTGACATAGTTTCTGTGGGATTAGTTGGCAAAGTGGAGTTGGAGAACATCTTGGGGGGAGGGAGGAGAGAGCTACATTTACTAAGCTCTGGCACTAAAATATACCCTTTACATACAAATGTCATTTAACCCTCATTATTGCTCTATGAAGTAAGGAGTCTTACACTTATTTTTCAGAAGGAAAGCTGGGGCTCAATGAGGTAAAATTAACTTCCCCAAGACAAGTTAACAACACAGCAAGTAAACAACACAGCAAGGATTCAAACCAACATCTCTCTGGTTCAAATGTGGACTCTTTTTATTATACAACACTTTCTCCCCAGAAAGATGTCTACTAAGAAATGTAATCAAAGGGCACATAGTTCCCAGACTCATGAGTTGGGAGTAAAGGGAAGAAGATACATGGGCAGTAGACCCATGGTCCAGCACTACTTTGTCTTTTTTTTTTTATTTAATATATTTTATTGACTTTTTACAGAGAGGAAAGGAGAGGGACAGAGAGCTAGAAACATCGATGAGAGAGAAACATCGACCAGCTGCCTCTTGCACACCCCCTACCGGGGATGTGCCCGCAACCAATGTACATGCCCTTGACCGGAATCGAACCTGGGACCTTTCAGTCCGCAGACCGACGCTCTATCCACTGAGCCAAACCGGTTTCGGCGGTCCAGCAGTACTTTGATGAAAATTGTCAGATCATGGGGGTCCTGTATTATAATCTCCCATCTGGAACCTGGCTGACCTGGGAGGGTTTGTGATCAGGCACAGGAGAATGAAAAGGGTGGGAGAACATAGTCGGGGAGATCTGAGACTTCAGTAATTGAAAATTGCAGAAAGGGAATCATAGGACTCCTAAGAAGATAGGCCCAAGATCCAGGAGGAGGAACAGAACCCTCAGGTGATAGATAAGAGGGTCATTTGGATTGAGATTTACAGGAATCCACAGTGGGCAGGATTAGTGAAGCTGATCAAAAGCCTTCCCAGAAGTCACTCACATGTGGAGAAACAGGAACTGGGTGAGTACAGTCAGCCAGGGCGGTGCCAACATCACTTAAAATCAGGATGAAACGACTGGCCTAGTTGACAATGTTAGCATATTATGAAGGTGTGTTAAAATGAAGCATGATGTCATGACAAGTGCAAGAAGAAGGGAAGAAGTCTGAGAGTTTGAAAAAGAGGAAAAAAGTGAAGGGAAGAAAGAATCTCAGAAATTCTGCCACTCTGGCCAAGGGAGAGAGACTGAGCTAGGGGATTAAAAAACACTCTCCTAGCTGGTTTTGAGAAGGCTAAAAGGCTAATCCCAATGTAACCCTGATGTTTGGGGGGGCTAGCAATCTGAATCTGTGCCAGTCACCTAATGTACATTCTTGATAACCTATAATTAAGTCACTGCCCCTTTCTCCACAATTGGGTCTTGCAAGACCTGTTTACCTAAAGTACTACTCCCATTTTAGAGAGGCCATAAACCATGAACAATACACAACCCCCGGAGGGGATTATCAGGGCTGGTGCCAGGCCAGGCCCTTAGATATGGTCTCAAGGCCCCCATCCCAACACACGGGGGCTTTTTGCAAAGCCCGAGAAAGGTCCGGAAGTCCCACCCATATTTGGGGGACAAAGAAACCAAAGGGGATAAAAGAAGAGCTTCCACCATATTGGTTTGCTCAGATTTTGAAGGCAACTCCTCTGAGACTGCTGGTGTAATAAAGCTGTGTAACTCCATTTCTCTAAGCGTCGCTTGGGTTTCTTCGGTCTTCTACAACAGTTTGGCTCAGTGGATAGAGCGTCCACTACGGACTGAAAGGTCCTGGGTTGTAGACTTGATCCCTTGCCCACGCGGGAGGCAACCAATTGATGTGTCTGTCTCAAATCAATGTTTCCCTCTCTCTGTTTTTCCCTCTCTAAAATTTTTCTCTCTAGAAAGCTGTAGTCTTGGATGAACAGAATGATTTACTACCCTCTCCCCAGTCTGGATTAAATACTCCATGCTTTGGAAAGGCAGCCTGACTTCTTTACTTTTTTTAAATTTTAACATAAAAATAATTGCTTAAAACATTCACAAAATCCAAAAGGGGCAAAAGAATATACAGGAAAAGTTAGGCCCAGTTCCTCAGTTTCCTTTTCCAGAGGCAACTTCTGTTATCAAGCTTTTACGGAGCCTCCCAAAGATAGTGTCAGCATTAATAACAGCTGAGTATTTCTTTACGGTTTTCACACAGGTGAGAGCACACTGTGCATTCCCTTTTGCACCTGGCTTTTTACAGATTTTAATTTTTACAGCATATTTTGGAAATCACTCCTTCTCAGTACACAGAGAACTGCCTTATTACTTTTTAACAGCCACATCGTTTTCCAGCTTATAGACGCATCAGAATGTAACTAGTCTCCTATCAGTGGGAATTCGGGTTAATTTCTGATCTTTTGCTATCACACCCTTGAACATATGTCATTTTGTGCATGTGTGTGAGAGAGCGAGCACAGGAGTGGATTTGCAGAGTCAAAGGATATGTGTGTTTTAAAACATGGAGTCTGCCTCCCTTCTTGAGACGCATGCTGGCGGCTCATTTTGAGCAGGTGGGGCTGGCCTGTGAACCATTTGACTACTGATAGGAGGAAACAGCTGAGATACCATTGCATATGCTGTTTGTCTCAGTTCTGCCAACAATGCTGTGAGGTACAGAGTTAAGTAAATCCTGTTTTGTCCAAGAAAGTCAAGCGCAGCAAGGTTCTTTTATATATTTAGTTAGTTAGTTACCTATTTATTTGTTTGTTTGATTTGAAAGAGAGAGAAACATCAATTTGTTGTTCCACTTATTTGGAACATTAATGCATTCATCGGTTGATTCTTATATATGCCCTGACTGGGGATCGAACCTGTAACCTTGGCGTATCCGGACGATGCTCTCACCGCGTAAGCTACCCAGCTAGGGCTAACTGAGCAACCTCTGATCAGCCTATCACATGCCCTAATACAGGGAAAGGGTGCATCTCTGTGGGTAAAGGATGGAGATATTTGATCTCTAGAAGTGTGTATCCTTCATGATAAATAACCTAAAGCAGCTTTCCAAGTTGGTCGTTGGGGTGAGCCCGGGATCCTCTGCTGAGTCTGGCTCAGCTTGAGCAGAGCTGAGAGAACACACCTGGCCTACTCCCATCCCACCGCTTCTGCATTGCCCTGGGGCCCCGAATGCCCGGCTGAGCCACCCCAAGCACAGGGTTCCCAAGATTCTAGAGCAATTAGGTGTCTTCTCAGCGCCCACACACCCACATCCAAGCACAAGAGGACTTTTGTTTCCAAAGATAGGGCCTTGGGAAGCCCGCCCTACCCACCTGAGCCCCTCCTCTGTGGTGTGGGAAGATCATGAGGTAGATATAAATGAGACACGGCTCAATGCGTTATTAACATCACTTCGGGTCACTTGGTTTATCTTGGAACCGCCACAAAGTAATCACGCTTTTGATCAGCAGCTCCTGTTTCATTTCCTCGTTCCTCAGGAGCTCCCACCCCCAGCCTGGCTACAGCCCTTTCCCGTCAGCTTTCCAGATTCCGAGGAAACCAAAGCTGTTCCCACTAACCCCCCAAGTCAGTCCTTTTTTGGAACCTGGGGTGGGGGAAGGGGTCCTGTAGACCCTGAACCCAGGGAGTGGCTCCCCTGGATGCTTCTGGAACTGGCTTATCAAATTTTTCTCTAGGGACCCCTTCTGAGCTGTGTGGACACACTTCTTTTAGGGACACACTTCTGATTTTCAGGCTTTTCTGATTGACTGGATTGCTCACTAGTGTTTTCAGAATATTTCCCATGGAATAACAGGTTCTTAGAAGGTGCCTTGCATTGCTAAGGGGAGCCCTTTAACCACAGAGTTCCAATAATCGTGAACAATATATCCTACATTCAGAAAAGTACAAAAACGTGTATGTGTAGATTAAACATTATTATAAAGCCAATACCCATGTAACCTTCACCAGGTCAAGAAATAGAACATGGCCAGTATCCTGGAAGCCCCCCCTTTTTTGTGGCTCTCCGTAATCCTATCTAATAATAGAGTAACATGTAAATTACCATCACTCCGCTACGCCCACGATTGGGCGGCGGGAGGCTGGGGGGCGGGACTCGGGGTGGCCTATCCGGCCATTGAGAGGCACGGATCCGCTGCCACTGAGGGGGGCTACCCTGCTGTTGAGAGGCGCAGGGGGCGCCTCTCAACAGCAGGGTAGCCCCCCTCAGTGGCTGCGGACCATCAGAAGTGGGGGAGCTGGGTGCCTGTCTGCTCCGGCACCAGGCACCCAACTCCACCGCGAAAAGCGAAAGCGTGTAGGGGACCCTACACGTGCACTGGGCCTCTAGTCTATTTAATAATTGAGATTCAGGAGAGATTTCTCCTCCTAAGCAAGTCTGGAAAACTCTGAGTTGATGTCCTTCCTGAATGGCTTCTAGCTCTATTCATGGCATCTAATCATACATATTCACGCTGTCTTCTCTCTAAGCCTATGAAGCTCTGAAACTTTGCTCTCTCCCAGCCCCTGCCTTCCACCCCACCACCCAACCAGGTTAGGATTAGTAGGTAAAAAATACTTAACAAATAAAATGCATAGGCGAGGGAGGAGTGATTGCCTATGATAAATCTTCCCTTTGCCTATTTTTTTTTTTAATGAATCCTCACTGAGGATATGTTTTTATTGGTTTTAGAGGAAAGGAGAGAAAGACAGAGACATCGATGTGAGAGAAAAACATTGATCAATTGCCTCCCGTACACACCCTGACCAGGAATAAAATCTGAAACCCAAGTAGGTGCCCTGGCTGGGAATCAAACCTGCCACCTTTTGGCGTATGGCACAATGCTCCAACCAACTGAGCCATCCGGCCAGGGCACCTTTCCTTTTTTTCCAAAGAAGCATTTTGGGGGTTTGGGGTCATTATCAAGGACTGTGGCAGTTTTCCCCCTTTATCTTGGGGCCTTTTTAACCCTGCCTTCCTCTCTTCCCAATCATAAGTCATGCCTGGCCATCAGCCATGAGTACAATGAAACATTCCTTCCTGTTGGTGAAAATCACGTTCGAGTACAAACTATACTCATGTACAAGGACTGGGCACAGAATCCATTTCTGTCCATCATTTTTAGTTAGGAGACCTAAAATCCAGGAGTCATTCAATAAATAGTTTTGAACAAATAAAACTTTCTTGGACTCGTTCCTGTTGTCCAGCCTTTGCCCAGGCTCAGAGTTCTCTCGTACCTGAAACCTCGGGAAACCACCACATTCCTGCTTAGTTGTTCCCGGCTTCTCTTTGTTGTCTAAGTTGAGTATCCTCCGGTTCTCTTGGCCAAGGCCTTGACCAATGGTCTGATTTCTCACGCTTTACTTCCTGGTTTGCTGTGTCTTCAGGGTCCACTCGTGGGCAGAAACCACACCAGTTATTCAATAGAGAGAACTGAATACGAAGAAGTGTTGACTGGTATGAAGTTGTCCATTAGAGAAAAGGCAAGGCAAGAACCCTAAGGTTTCACGCAGCGAGTATTGCAGGCAGCAGCTGCCACCTCCAGAGCTGGTAGAACAAAGGGATGAGATTGAATTATTAAAACGCAGAAACTTGCAGGAGGGGCCTATGAATCTGAAACTCAGATGTCTGAGGAGTGGGTTTGGCTCAGCGGATGCTGAGGTCTCTCAGCTCGGACGAGGGGAGCCAGCCCTCTGAGAAGGGGCACCAGGCCACCGGTGCTGGTGTCTCCAACAGGAGAAGGGGATGCAATAGGCTGTTTCTGTGCTGGACAAACTTCGAACTGGATTCGGTTGCTGTTGCTGGTAAAGAAGGGAGGTTGGGGTGATGCTCACAGGAGCCAAAGGTTTCCAAGGAAGCAGACAGGAAGGAGCGAGCCCCTTCTCTTCCTTCCGTCTTGCAGTCTCCATCTAGTGCCCGCTCTGGGCAGAGCAGAACAGGGAGCCAGGTGGGAAGAGAACCGAGGCCAGCGTCATAAAGCAGGGAAGGAGGAGTGCAGAGTTTGAGGCTGAGAGACAATCGCGTAATAATAACTGACCCAGTTGGTCAGACAGGTAACCCAGGACTGGCTCCGCTGAAACCGCCAGCTGAGGGCTGTATTTGGTCCGTTTCAGCTCCCATGGATTGAGCACTGGATTCTGGAGAAGCAGAGATGAACGTGGGAAGCACAGTGCCTGCCCTCCAGGACTTACAGTCTGGTGGGAGAGTGCATCTTGTACAGATTCTCACAGTGCGAGCAGTCCGTGTGAAACGCTCCCTGTCTGCAGCTCATCACACTATGAACGTCTCCCCCTCCTTTTGTTGTTGTTGTTAATCTTCACCCAAGAATATTTTTCTTTTGATTTTTGTAGAGAGTGGAAGAGAGAGGGAAAGATAGAGAGAAATATCGATGTGAGAGAAACACATTGATTGGTTGCCTCCTGCATACACCCCAAGCAGGGCCTGGGCCCGGGAGGAGCCTGCAACTGAGGTACGTGACCTTGACTGGAATCAAACCCCGGACCCTTCAGTCCTCAGGCCAATGCTCTATCCCCCTACTTTTGAAGAGTTGATCAGGGAAGGACCCCCTGAAGAAGTGACATTTGAGTGAGTTCTGCAGGATGAGAAGGAGTCAGCCTCATGAAGGTCATGGGGAAGAGTTCTAGGCAGCAAAACCCACAAGTGTTTACACACTAAGCATGTCAAACTCATGGCCCACGGGCCACATGCGGCCCACAATGAGTATGTTTGTAGCTCAATCAATATAATGGTATGTAAGAAACGTTTTAATAAAAATTTTGTAACTTAATTTTTACAATATCCTGTTATATACATAATTTTGTTAATAACGCACTACAACGTTCACTAATGACTGATTACTATAATCATGTTGCATTCATTTCCCTTACGTGCCTTACATGCAGGCGCACCATTTCTCTCCAACAACACAAGCAGCGAATATTTTAGCAGCCAATTGCCACGTCATTAGTCTTTCACTGACTTGTTTGGTGTGTGCAACAGGAGATATTTCGCTTTTGGAGAACAAGAAAAATAGGTTTATTTGTGTTACGCTTATTAATTTGTGCAGTTATTCCGTGTCTCGTAAGTTAATCTTGAAGAAAAAATATTAATTTTTATTAAAATGTTCTATTATTTTATGTTAACGATTACTCATTTACTTCAGCCCTTTCTGTTCAGCATGTCTATCGAAAAAAAACCTGCGTTTCTATGACAATTGAAGCTTTTGTTTTTTTGAGGCCCACATAGACTTAGCCCTTGTTTATTAGGCCCGTGTTAGCCTTTGAGTTTGACATGCTTGGTTTACACCCTGAGAATGGACCCCGCTGGCCTGTTTGGGGAGGATCAAGGCCACTGTGTCTGGGGAAATGAAGGAGGGGCAGAAGGACAGGCTAGAGAAATCTGCAGGGCCTGGAGCAGGCAGGGCCTCAGGAGCCTTGTGAAAGAGTTTGGATTTTATTCTAAGTGTGACGGGAAACTGCTGGAAGGGTTTGAGGCACGGAATAGGTGTGGTCTGATTTGCACTGAAACAAAACCCCAAACTCTGGTTGCTCTGTAGAGAGCAGCACCACGAACGGCAGCGGACCAGAGTGTGCTGGCAAGTGTGCTGTGGGCCTTACACCCAGTAGGTCACCTCGATCTCAACCACCCTGTGGACAGCTTTAATTATCCTCACTTCACAGACACGGAAAGTGAGGCTCAGCAAGTCACACAGCTGGTCGGAGCTGAGATGCAATTGCAGACACCAGGCACATGCTTTATCCATGCCCCGCCAGGCCGCTGCCCTGCTGTTCCTGTTCAGTAGGGAAGAGAACGGGCCAAAGAAAATCTCCAAGTTATTGGAGGGGTGGGGAGAGGGTAAGAAGTCTCTGACTGGCGGGCATGTAATCACGTGAGCTAGGTTCTTAAGTTCATTGTGAAAGGCTAATGGCAAAATAAAGGATGTTGACTGAATTAGCTCATCATTGAAGAAAATAAGAAGCAAAAAATATCTCAGACACTATGTCAGCTCCTATGCCTTTTACCATTTATTTCTTTTTCTTACTTTATTGAAATTTACAGGCCCTCCAGTTCAGTGTTGAATACAAGTGGTGAGAGCAGCAGACACCCCTGTTCTTTTTTTAGTATTTAATTATTTTTTTTCAATTACAGTTGACATACAATATGTTAGTTTCAGGCAGACACCTTGCTCTTGATCTTAAAGAGAATGCCTATTCTGCCTGGGCAGCATGGTTCAGTGGTTGAGCTTTGACCTATGAACCAGGAGGTCACAGATTCTCAGTCAGGGCACATGCCTGGGTTATAGGCTTGACCCCAGTAGGGGGTGTGCAGGAGGCAGCCAATCAATGAGTCTCTATCATTGATGTTTCTCTCTTTCTCTCTCTCTTCCTTCCTCTCTGAAATAAATAAAAAATGGTTTTTTTAAAAAAAAGAGAATATATATTCTCTCTCTCTCTCTCTTCCTACTTCCTTCCCTTTCTCCCTCTCTGTCAAGAGTGTTTTATTAACTAATGTACTGGAAGATGGAGGGGGGAGACTGGTTGCGGGGAGGAAGTGGGGCTATATTCAGGGACTATATTGCCATCAGGCTCGAGTCTGCTTTCTGGTTGTGCCTTCTTTCTTAGACAGGATCTTATCTCACTGTTAGGCAAATGGTCACAGACATTCCAGACTTTCTGTCTCCTGACTTGTTTACCCCAAAAAGAGAAACTGCTTCTTTTCTAATAGTTCCAGCCAAAGTCTAGAGGGGACACTGTCTGGCTAATTGGTCCCACTTGGGTAACATGCCCATTCCCACAATTAGTGTGGCCAGAGCAATGGTATTCTCCCTGGTCAGACCTGAGTCACTGGTCTACCTCTGGGGTGGGGTGGGGGGGGGGGATGTGGGTGCGAGGTCAACCCCATTTGAACAACATGAAGTGGTGATAGGTTTTTATACAAAGGTAGACTGACAACTTTATGGGCTGTAGATAACATTTGAGCTGGATTTGCAGGATAGGCAGGATTTAATCATGGAGATACATTATCTCACTTAATAATTTCTGGATATAGCCTAATGACAAACCTGTGTTCAGATTTCTATGATTTCCTCAAAAAAATGTCTTTATAACTTGGTTTGTTTGAATTAAAATTCAAACAAAGTCCACACATTGCATTTGGTTGATACATCTCTTAAGTCTCTCTCAGTAAACTTTTACTTGAAGATATTTTGTCTCTCTCTTTAAAAAAAATAAATTTTTTTTTTATTGATTTCAGAGAGGAAGGGAGAGGGAGAGAGAGATAGAAACATCAATGATGAGAGAGAACATTGATCAGCTGCCTCCTGCACGCCCCACACTGTGGATCCAGCCCATAACCTGGGCATGTGCCGTTGACCAGAATCGAACCCAGGACCCTTCAGTCTGCAGCCAACGCTCTATTCTTTGAGCCAAACCAACTAGGGCTTCTCTCTCTCTCTCTTTTTTAAATGTATGCTTATTGTTGAAAGTATTACAAATGTCCTCCTTTTTTCCCCCCCATTGGGCCCCCTCCACCTGCTCCCACCCCCACCCCAGGCCTTCACTGCACTATTGTCTTTATCCATGGGTTATGCATATATGCATATACATTCTTTGGTTAATCTCTTCCAGCCCCTCCACCTGCTTCCCTCTGAGCTTCGTCAGTCTGTTCCATGCTTCCATGTCTCTGGATCTATTTTGGTCCACATATATGTGAGATTGTACAGTATATGTCTTTTTTTGTCTGAATTATTTCACTTATAATGCCCTCGAGGGCCATCCATGCTGTCAAAAATGACAAGAGTTTATTCTTTCCCCGCCAGTGTGGCTCAGTGGTTGAGCATCGACCCATGAACCCGTAGGTTAAGGTTTGATTCCTGGTTAGGGCACATGCCTGGTTTTCAGGCTGATCCCCAGTAAGGGGCATGCAAGAGCCAGCCGATTAATGATTCTCTCTCATCATTGATGTTTCTAGCTCTCCCTCTACTTTCCTCTCTAAAATCAATTAAAAAAAAAGATTTTTAGAGTTTATTCTTTCTAATGGCTGGATAATATTCCTTTGTGTATATGTTTTATGTCTTCTTCATCTATTCATTCATTGATGAACACTTAGATTATTTCTATATCTTGGCTATGGTAAATAATGCAGCAATGAACACTGGGGTGTAGTTAACCTTTTGAATTAGTGTTTTGCTTTCTTCAGATAAATACCCAGAAATGGAATGTAAATATCTTTTAATCCATAATATTTCCTCTGCTTTTTACTTTTCCCGTGGCATTTACTTGTTGAACAAACAGTCATTCTGGTTTGACTGGCTAATATCTCAAGATCATGAAGATGGTGTTAACATGTTTCTCTCTTTGGAGCTGTTGTTTGTAAACTGGAAGCTAGATCTAGAGACTTGATTTCTTAGGGTCAATTTTCTTTTCTTTCTTTTTTTTGGCAAGTTTGCATAGGTGGTGCTGCGTACTTTCTATTGCATCTTATCAGGATGTATTGTGAAGTCTGATTCTCTTAAAGGGAATGATTTCGGTTTTCACCTTTATGAAAGATGTTTTCTGTGGGCTTTTTTGGTAGATACTATATTTTATGTTTAAAAGTTCCCTTTTATTCCTAATTGATAAGATTTTTTAAGTCACAAATGGTTGCTTAATTTACTAAATGCTTTCTTTCTTCTTTTCTTCTCTTTCTCCTTCTCCTCCTCCTCCTCCTCCTCCTCCTTTTTTCATCTACTTACCGGTATTCTTTTCTGGTTTTGGTAACAATGGTTTCTATCTTCATAGAATAAGTTGGGGAATACTCCCTATTCATTCTGGGTTTTGGAAGAATTTGTGTTAAATTGGAATTGTGTCTTTTTTATTTTATTTTAATGCTTTGGTAGAATAAGCCTGTAAGTCTTTGTGCGTGGACCTAGTGTTTTCTTTGTGGGAATATTTTAAACTACTGATTCCATTTCTTTAATGGTTTCAGAATATTCCTTTTTCTATGTCTTGAGTCTGTTTTGATGAGTTACATTTTCCTATGAATTTGTTCTAAGTTTACAAATTTAGTGACATCAAGTGTTTATAATATTTCTTCTTAAGGTCACCTTTTTCATTTCTAATGTATTTTTTGCCTTCTTTCATTTTTCTTGATCAATAGTGCCTCGAGTTTATCAATTTTATTAGTCATTTCAAAGAACCAAGTTTTGGCTTTCTTTATCCTCTCTATTCAAAACCTCTTTTTCCCACTTAATTAATTTCTGCCCTTTATTATTTTCTTCTTCTTTCTTTTTAAAAATATGTTCTTATTGATTTTAAAGCGAGAGAAAAGGAGAGGGAGAGAGAGATAGGACTATCAATGAGAGAGAAACATTGATCTGTTGCCTCCTGCATCCCCCCTACTGGGGATCGAGCCCGCAACCCAGGCATGTGCCCTGACCGGCAATAGAACTGTGACCTCCTGGTTCATAGGTCGACATTCAACCACTGAGCCACACCAGCCAGGGCTTTCTGCTTTCTTTATGTGTGTTCTGGTGCACTTCTTCAAACTTTCTAAGTTGGGCACTCAGCTCATTAATTTTAGCCTTTCTTTTTTTAATGTAAGTGTTTTCTCTCCAAGGCCCTCCTTGGCTACATTCCTCAACTTCTAAGATTTAGTCTTTTCCTTATAAAATAGCTTAAAAGTATTTTCTGTATCTATTTCAACCTGGTTTTTATTATAATTTCTCTTTTGACTCATGAGCATTTGGAAGAGAATTTCTATTTTTTTTTATAATTAAAAAAGTGATTGTTAATTTACATTTGGTGAAATGCACAGATCATGTGTATAGCTTGATGAGTGTTACCAAACGTATGTATCTGTATAAATCACACATCTGTCAACATATAGACCATTTCATGACAGCAGAAGCTTGTCTTATGCTCTTTCCACCTACCCCTGCTCTCCCCCTGCACGGCCCGAGGCAGCAGCTATTCTGATCTGGAGCATGGTAGACTAGCTTTGCCTCTTCTAAATTTTAATATAAATGGGATCATACTATATGTGCTGTATGCTCTTTTGCATCTAGCTTTTCTTCAATATAGTGTTTGTGGGTGTTTTCTCTGTTGTTGCTTGCAGTTTTTGGTGATTGTTCTCTCTCTTTCTCTTCTTCTTCATCCTCCCGTTCCCTCTCCCTTTCTCTTTCCCCTTCTTCTTTTTAAGGATTTCATATTTCATTGCATGAAAATACCACAATTTGTATATCCCTCCCTCTGTTGATGGATAGTTGGGTTGTTTCCAGTTTGGGGCAATTATGATGATGAAAGTTGTTATGAATGTTTTTGTACAAGACTTTTTGTGGAGTATGTTTTTATTTCTCCTGGGTAAACACCTAGGAGTGGAGGTGCTGAAGTCATGGGACAGGTGCATGTTTGCTTTTATAAGAAATTGCCAAACAGTTTTCGAAAGAGGTTCTACCATTTTGCACTCCCATTGGGAACATCCTCACCAACACTGAACATTTTAAGTCTTTTTCATTTTAATTAGTCTGGTGAGTAAAATGTGGTATTCTAGTTGTTTTTTATAATCAATTTTATTGAGGTATAATTTGCATACAATAAACCACACACATTTTAAATGTATAATTTGTTGAGGTTTTTTATTTTTAATAAGTTTTTATTGATTTTAGAGAGAGAGGAAGGGAGAGATAGAAACATCAATGAGAGAGAAACATCAACATTGATCTGCTGCCTCCTGCACACCCCCTGCTGGGGATCGAGTCAAAACTCATGCATGTGCCCTGATCGGGAATTGAACCGGTGACCTCTTGGTTCATGGGTTAACGCTCAACCACTGAACCACACCAGCTGGGCTAATTTGGTGAGTTTTGACAAATGTCTATGCCTATAATAACCACCATCTCCAATCAAGGCATAGAACATTTCCATCACCTCGGGAAATTCTCATGGCCCTTTACAGTCACTTCTGCCCCACTGATGCTCCAGGTAACCATTAATCATATTTCTGCCACTTTTGATTTGTTTTGCCTGCTCTAGAATTTCATATAAATGGAATCATCCACTGTGTGCTGTTCATTTGGTATGGCTTCTTCCATTCAGCATAATTATTTTAAGATTCACCCATACTTTTGTGTCTAGCATTAACATTTTCCTTTTTATGCTTATCTCACTCACAAATAGACACGCCCTGTACATCCACACCCTCTCCTTTCCTTCTCTCACTCATACACTATCTTGCAGTTTGCCTTCCCGTCGGCAGCCATCTTCCTATCTAACTTTTTCCTTTTTATTGCTGAGTGGCATTCTGTTGTATGGATATACCACAACTTGCTTGTCTATTCTCCTGATGCTGGACATTTGGCTTGTTTTTACTCTTTGGCTATTATGAACAAATCTTCTATGAATATTCTTGCACAAATGTTTTTGGGTATATGTTTTTATTTCTCTTGGATAAATACCTAGGAGTGGAATGGCTGAACTCCATGAAAGGTATATGGTGAACTTTTTAAGAAACTACCAAACTGTTCTCCAGCAGCATCTGAGGGTTTCAGTTGCTTCACGTCCTTACCAACACTTGGCATGGTTGGTCTTTTTAGTTTAGCTCTTCTAATGGTTGTGTAGTGCTATCTCATTGTGGCTTTACTTTGTATTTTCCGGATCACTAATGATGCTGATCACCTTCTCATGCACTAATGTCTTTTGTGAAGTGTCTGTTGAAGCCTTTCATCATTTCTGTGGGGTCTTTATATTCTTGTTACTGAGTTGCAAGAGATTTATATATTCTGTTTATAAATCATTTGTCAAATATTTTCTCCCAATTGTGTAACATACCTTATTTACTTAACCAGGTGTCTTAATGTGCAGATTTGGATTTTATGAAGTCTAGTTTATCAATTTTTTCTTTTATGGTTAATGCTTTTTTTGTTTTAGCTGCAAAATCTTTGCTATACCAAGATCATGAAGGTGTTTTCCTACGTTTTAGTCTAGAATCTCTATAATTTTAGCTTTTATATTTACCCATCTTGAATTAATTTTTGTTTATACTATGATGTAGGCGTCAAGATATACTCTTCCACATATGGATATACAGCTTTTCTAGCACCATTTTTGTTGTTGTTGTTCACATTTTGGTATAATTGATTAGGAAGGAGCAAGAATAAAATGAAAAGTAAGGCTAGAAAGGAGGAAAAACAAATATCAAATGGTGTGTTTCTGAGTCAACCATAGTTTCACAAGAAAACAGCTGGTTCCACAGTCATTGGGAAATCTGTAATGCGCAGGATGGGAGCAATTACTGCCAGATTCTTGCAACAGCAAGACTCTTATTAGCCATACTTCTCACTTTGGGGTACTCTCTCCTCCCCACTTCTGCCCTGTAGCTTCTCAATTTCTCCAAAGGAAAATGCAGGGACTTTGTTTGGGATTGCACTGATTATAGATCTATTTGGGGAGACTGTACAGTACTGAGTCTTTCAATCCATGAATATGTCCTGTAATTGAAAAATAAAAAATGATTTTTAAAAATCCATGAATATGTATATCTCCCCATTTGTTCTGGTTTTTAAAAATTTGTCTCAGCAGTGTTTTATATGTAGGAACTTAACACAAATTTTGTTAGTTATTCCCAAGTATTTTATGTTCTTTGATACTGTTATAAGTGATGTTTCTCTTTTTAATTTTTCATTACTAGTAGATGAAGATACAACTGATTTTTATATATTGGTTTTATATCCATGACCTTAATAAATTTGGTGGTGGTTTTTGTGTTGTTGTTGTTGTTTTTTTTTTGTAAAAGTAAGGTTTTTTGTACATATACAATTGTTTTGTTTGTATATAGAGACCCTTTTACTTCTTTTCCAATCTTTTTTTTTTTTAATATATTTTTATTGATTTTTTACAGAGAGGAAGGGAGAGGGACAGAAGCTAGAAACATTGATGAGAGAGAAACATCGACCAGCTGCCTCCTGCACACCCCCCACCGGGGATGTGCCCACAACCAATGTACATGCCCCCGACCGGAATCGAACCCGGGACCCCTGAGTCCGCAGACCGACGCTCCATCCACTGAGCCAAACCGGCGTCGGCACTTCTTTTCCAATCGTTGTATTTGTTTAGCTTGCCTTATTTCACTGGCTGGGACCTCCAGTACAATGTTGAAAGCAAGTGCAGAGGCAACCCCCTTGCCTTGTTTCTGATTTCAGAGGGAACACAATTGGTCTTTCACCTTTAAGTATGTTAGCTGGAGGATTTTCACAAGACAGCTTTATCGAAGTTTGACATTTCCTTTTATTCTAGTCTGTTGAGGGTTTTAATTATAAAATGTGGAATTTTAACAAATTTTTTTTGCATCTGTTGAGATGATCAAGTGGTTTTTATCCTTTTTTTCTGTATATATAATGAAGTATATTAATTGATTTTCAAAATGTTAAACTAACATAGTATTACTGTGATAAACCTCATTTACTCATAATGGTTATGTTCTTTGTGTATGGCTAGGTTTGATTGCCTAATACTGCTAATTCAATTTGTTAAGAATTTTTTTCATTTATATTCATGAGGATTGTTGATCTATGATTTTATCTTCTTCTACTTTAGTGATTCCTTCCTCCTCTTTTGAAAGAATTTGTGTAAGATTGATATTTATTCTTATATGTTTTGAAATAAATCACTAATGAAACCATCTGGGCCTGGAGGTTTTTCAGGGAAAAACTTTAAATTATGAATTTAATCTTTGAAATATGTATAATTTTAAAAATTAAATTACTTTGTATTAGTTTCTGTAATTTTTGTCTTTCAGGAATTTTTCTATTTCATCTAGCTTGTTGAATTTGATGGTATAACCTTGTTCACAATATTCCTTTTTATCCTTCACTGTAGGCTCCATAGTATGGTCCCCTCTTTCATTCCTAATATAGTTCATTTATTTCTTCTCCCTTTGTTTTCTTGATCAATTTAGCAAGGGGTTTATCAATTTTATTTGTATTTTCAAAGAATGAACTTTGGCTATGTTGATTTTCCTTATTTGCCTGTTTCTGATTTTGTTGATTTTGGCTTTAATCTTTACTGTTTCCTTCTTTGAACTTATTTTGTGTTTAAATTTCTTTTTCTAGCTTGTCAAGGTAGAAACATAAATCAATAATTTAAAATCTTTCTTCTTTTCTCATGTAGTCATTTAAAGCTCTAAATTTCCTTCTAAGCCCTGTGCTATATCTGCACCTAACAAATGTTGGTATGTTGTGTCTACTGTACCAACTTAAAATATTTTCTAAGTCTCCTTGTGATTTTTTTCTTTGACCAATAGTTATTCAGAAGTGTGGTGTGTTTCTTTTTAAATATCTAAGAACTTGTGGATTTCATATGTATCTTTCTGTTATTGATTTCTAATTTCATTTCATTGTAGAGAGTGAATATTATCTGGATAATTTCAATCTTTTGAAATTTATTGAGACTTATAGTCCAGTATATGATCTATTTTGGTGAATATTCCATGTGCCCTTGAAAATAATTTATATTCTAAGATAAACTGATGAACAAAATAGACCCAGAGACATAGAAGGATGGAACAGACTGTGGAATCTCAGAGGAAAGGTGGGGATGGGTGGGTGGGTAGGAAGAGATCAACCAAAGAACTTGTATGTATAGTTGCATAACCCATGGACACAGACAAGAGGGTGGTGAAGGACTGGGGCAGGAGAAGAGGGGCAGGCTAGAAGGATTCAATGTCAGATCTGATTATTTAAAAACGAAGTGGGACCTCAAATGAATGAAACACAATAAGAAGATGTTTTCATTTGTAATAATTTGTTCCTCACCCTGGAGGAGTTACTTGGGCACACATTTTAAAGACGTTGGGTTTAAGGAACAGGCCATAGGGAGGATAGCAGCCTGGCTGAGGGCTGGCATCTGGCTTCCTTCTCCAAGCCTCCAACTGTCACAGTGGGAAGCGTGCTTCTGTGTCTAACTCCTCCACTGCTCTTGCTAATCCCTAGTTCTGTTTAGTGACAAAACAGCCAGGATAAAGGAAGCCTGGCATCTCTGAGGCTTGGGGCCTTATCACTAGCTTACTCTGGGACCTCAAACAAGTCCATTTCTGTGACTCTCAGCTTTCTTGTGTACAAAACACATTGCCCATGGCATTCCAATCCCACCATTCTATAAGAAGTGGCTCAGGGTGGCTGGCTTCTATAAATCCTGGGTTCAAGTCCATGTAACATTTACGTGGTCTTGAATGAATTACTTTACTTTTCTGAGCCTTGTTGTCTGAACTATAAAATGAAAATACATTTAGTTTGTGAGGATCAAATGAGATAGTACACATAAATCCAAAAAATAATATTTTCCTTTTTTTATCTCTTACACCTGTGGTCCCCAAATTTTATACTGGGAAATCAGAATCCCTTGGGGCATCCTTCCCTGGACTCCTTCTATTTCACCCCATCTCAGTGATGCTGAGGCAGGGGGTCCGGGGTGAAGGCCCGTGGTCTGCATTTCTATGGGCTCCTCGGTGGTTATCCCTACTGAGGCACAGCTCCAGGCTTTGCAGGTCTCCTGCTCCATCAGACACGGAACCTTGCACTTTGAAGTGCTGGAAAAGCAAACAAAAGGACTGGACAGGTAAAGGCCAGGAAGACAAATGACCTGTGCTTCTGCAGGTCAAGTGGTCCCCAGAGGCTGCTCAGTATACAGCCTTTATATGTGTCCAGGCAGTTCTCTGTCAGCCCAGCCCAGCCCAGGCCTGCTGGAAAGGGCGGTGTGGTCAGACCACGTTTGTCATCTCTTTCCTCCCCCCTCCCGTGGCTCTGTTTTGACAGGTGTGTCCAGGGCTGGCGCAGCAGTTGCCAGCTCAGCCCCTGCCAGGGAAGGGGAGCTGGAGGAAGGCCTGGAGGTTCTGCCCAGCCCACTGTCCTACCCCAGCTGGAGTTTTTAGGGGGTGCTCACAGACATGCCCAAGGCCTGTGGCCTCCAGAAAGCCCTCTTGCTCTCCTTAGAAGGAGGCCCAGGAGTTGCTTCCAAGGTTTGCAAATCTGGTTGGGACTAAAACACCTCAACGGCAAAGGCCATGATTTTAACCCAGAGACTGCAATCCTGCGAGCTATGGCCTCTCAGTCCGGGTTCAGGCTTTATCGCGTTGGCCCTGGCCGGGCAGGAGGAAGAGCACTTGGTTAGAATGGCAGAGCAGAGGAATCCGGCACATTCCACGGGAATCCCAGAAGGAGTCAAGGCAGGGCCACGCTCTGTTTCCTGATAAAGAAACCAAAGGGCAGAGCGGGGCAGTTATGGTCCCACAATGGATGCAGGGCCCAGCTGGTGGGAAGCACGACCTGCCCCGGCTCCATGTCCACAGAGAGACTCCAGGTGGACCCCTCCACCCCCAGTCTCCTCACTCTGATGCGGTTGGATCCATCTCACCCAGTTTACGCACCGAACAACACATTGACTCACAGTGTTTGCTACAAGCTTTGTGGTTCTGTCTGCCTGCCCCACCAAGCCCAGTGGTCAGCTCTTGGGATTTTCAGCAGTACCTATAATGGCCCAGGTACTCTGAAGGGTCTCATTAGTACCAGGGGCTGTTTGATGACGTGGGACAGAGGGATCGGGGTGGGGGTACATTTGGGGGAATGCTCAGCAGGAGCTGCCCAATGGCTTACCCAACAGCAAAGTGGCCTGAGAACTGGAATGGCCACAAAACCAGAGACGTGAGAAATTGCATTGACCAGGAATCCAGAGACCTAAGAACTGTGCCGGATGGGCAGTTAACCCTTCAGCCTTTGGTCTCTCCCTTGAAAAGTAAAGCATTTGAACCTCCTGGTTCTCCAGCTCAGTCCTAGCTCTGAACATTAAGGGAAAGTGGGAGAGTACAGGGTCCCAAGCTCTGGCCACTCATCTGCAGAGGAAACTGGCGCCCCTGCGATTCAAGAAACTCTGGATCTGGGTAATGAGGACCATCATGACAATGCCTGATGTTTATGGAATGGCAGCCACTGCCGGGAACTATAGACAAAACCCATATGAAGAAGAGAGCCCGCTGGGGTGGCCCAGTGGTTGAGCATCTACCTATATAATCCAGGAGGTCATGGTTTGATTCCCAGTCAGGATACATGCCTGGGTTTCGGGCTAGATCCTCAGTGGGGGGCGTGCAGGAGGCAGTTGATAATGATTCTCTCTCATCAGTGATGTTTCTATCTCCCTCTTCCTTCCTCTCTGAAATCAATAAAAAAATATTTTTAAAAAATAAGTAAAAAGAGGAAGAGAGCTCTCTCTCTTTTTCTCTGCTCCTCTTCCCCACAACTCTTTCTCCCTCAACCATGTGCACACAGAGCAAGAAGGCAGCCATCTGCAAAGCCAGGAAGATCTGGAACCTTGATCTTGGACTTCCAGCCTCCAGAACTCGGAGAAAGTAAATTTCTGTTGTTTGAACCACCCAGTGTGTGGTATTTTGTTATGGCAGCCCGAGCTGACTCATACACTGGGCAGTTGGACAAAAGAATCATCTTACTTCCCCTTCAGCAACATCACAGGGTAGGTTCAGTTATAATTCCCACTCCACAGGGGAGGAACAGAACTGCACAGAGGTTAACTCTCAAAATGCTGAGCTTCAATAGAGACATGTCTAAAATGTCATTATGTGACTGTGGGAGTTAATTAATCTTCCCAAACCTCAGTTTCCCTATTTGTAAAGTGAGAATAATAACAGTACATATAGAGATGATAGATAGATAGATAGATAGATAGATAGATAGATAGATAGATAGATAGACATGGATATATAGAGATACATAGATACATAGGTATATATAAATTGTAGTGAGGATTAAATGAGTTAATGTATGTAAAGCGTTTAGAATGGTATTCTGTTGCATAGCTTCCATTGGTGTTTGTTATTGTTGTTGATGTTATTCTCCTATTCCCACATTGCCAATCAGATTTCCTGTCCAACTTTGTTCATGTTCTCTCTCATGCCTCTAAGTGACCACATGACCCCTTTCCCTCTGCCTCTCCCTCTGCCTCTCCCTCTGTGATCACAGCCAACTGTACCAACACCCCCCAACCCGAGGGGTTAGCAATCAGATTGCTCTCCTGTGGTTGGGAATTAGATGGTAGGGCTGAGTCCTTTGGGGTGCGCAGTAGCCCTGTTACCCTGTGCCCTGTGCAAACAGAAGAAGCTGGCCAAGAGAAAGGGATGAAGAGTAGCAGAGGAGAGAGATCAATGCCACGGAGAGAAGAGAGAGGAGAGACTGGTCAGTTCTTTGAAGTAAAGACAGAAGCTGAGACACTGGCAGTTTTCCGCGTCTAGTAACCCTGAGGCTCAGCTGAGCTTCAGTCTCCAGGCCCTTCATGTCACCTGCTGTGTCCTGGTCACGGTGCCCCCCTCTATGTCCTTGCGTGAGAGGACTTCTGTGGCCAGGGACTTGTGGATCTTGGGGAAAGGGTGACTGTGTGGGTGGGCTCAAGGTGCCTGCCCCCACTCTGTGCCCTTGAATCAAGCTGATCCCCCAAACCACATGGCCAAAGTGTTGGGGTAATTGTCCAGGACCCATGAGTTCTTCGAATGGCTTCACTTTTATGTTCTCACATTGCCTGTTTTTGATCCTTGTGGCCTGGGTCTCGTTTTGGCGTTCACTCATCCTTTGGAATGTGTCCGAGGTCTAACTTTTCTTCATTTCGTCTCCAGGATGTTTCTTGCCTTCTTGGGCTTTTCCTGCTCCCACTTGCCAGACCCAGCTCTCCCAGATCCCAGCTCTCCCAGACCCAGCTCTCCCAGATCCCAGCTCTCCCAGACCCAGCTCTCCCAGATCCCAGCTCATGCTGGGCCACCCAACGGCCCCGCATGGCCTCCACTCCACCCTGGACAATGAGCGGTTAGAGTTTCTTGGGGACCCAGACTGTGTAATGGTGCCACGGGTTCATCCTTGCTGCCTCTTTTATGGTTCATCATTTCAGTGCCACCATTGGCTGACACCTTCCTTGCTTGCTCAGCCTCACCTGCCAGACTTGCCCTGAGGGGCCCCTTCCTGCCCAGCCCATAGCCCGTCCCATGCACTGCTTAGGTGGAGACCTATCTTTTTAGTATGCAATCCTCTCCCCTACTAGAGACAAGCCCCCCTCAGGACAAGGCCTCCTTCACCCACTGAACCTAACTCAGTGCCCAACACACTCAGGTGTTTGTGGGAAGGAGGGACCCCATGCCACCACTGGTGACTGAGGACGTGGTGAGGGCCTTGTGCAGTGGCCCCATTAACCCGTTCCCATCTTCCACTTCGCTTCTCTACCAGAACCCTGTGAGGGTTAATTTATGGACCAACTTGCCTGGGCCACGGGATGCCCAGATATCTGGTTAAACATTATTTCTAGGTGTGTCTGAGGGTGTTCCTGGAAGAAATTAGCATTTGAACCAGTGGACCAGTGGACTGAGTAAAGGTCATCCCCCACCAATGCAGAGATTATCATCCAAATTGTTAAGGGACTGAACAGAAGGAAAAGGTGAGGAGGGAGGAATTCTCTCTGCCTGCTGCATGAGCTGGGACCCAGGTCTCCTGCCCTGGGCCTGGAACCTCCCCTTTGGCTCTCCTTGGTCTACAGCTTGCAGATGGCAGATCGTGGGACTTCTCAGCTTCTCTCTCCTTCTCTCTCCATATATCTCCTATTGGTTCTGTTTCTCTGGGGAACCCTGATTAATACACACCCCTTCCCACCTCTCCTCCTCCCTCCAGAAAAGCAAGCCAGGGCACAAGGCTTGCACGAGCCCATGAAGTTACGAAGTTACTGTGCTGCCATAGACTGAATGTTTGTGTCCCCCAGAATTTGCCTGTTGAAAACCTAACCCCCAATGTGAGAAGGTGATGCCTTAGGGATGTGACTAGGGTGAAGCACCTATGAATGGGATTAGTGTCTTTGTGAGCTCCCGCGACCCTCTCGCTATGAGAAGACACAGGGTGAGGACACAGCGAAAAGATGGCGGTCCATGAACCAGGCAGCGGGCTCTCACCGCTGAATCATGGTGTCTTGATCTTGGACTTCCCCGCATCCAGAACTGAGAAATAAATTTGTTGTTTATAAACTCCCCAGTCTATGGTCTTCTGTTGTAGCAGCCCCAACAGATTCACAGGGGACCCAGCTGTCCTTTCTTTCCTATGGACGCTGGAGAGCCAAGCTCTTTGGGGCAGCTCTGGCCTGGCCTCTTCCTTCTGTTTTAGCTCCTTGTCTTAGAGGCAAAAGAGGAAAGCAGGAGGTGTCACTCAGAGGTCCAAGCCTGTCTTACTTTCCAGTCTCATTTTACCCTAAGAGCTCTGGGGCCCTGCTGCCCAATTAATAAAGCTCACCTTGTTTCTCACTGGGTCCCCGCTCTTCATGGGTAATTCCCTCAGACACCCCTGGCCCCTGGCCCCAATAGGACCACCGTGAACTCCCAGCGGAGTGCAGTGTTTCTGGAGTGAGGGGCCAGGGGGTTAGACCCAGACTCCACAGTGCGACGGAATAACTAGGGGACCCCTTGTGCACTGGTTCCCCTTCAAGGGCCACGTGAGGCGGAGCCCCTGAAGGCATCATGCCCCTGGCGGGCAGAAAAGATAGCAGACACCTCCCTCTTAGAAACACTCTTTACTGAGTCAGTAATACTAAGTTGCATGATATCATATGTAGACAGGAGAATTACATGGCAGTGGGGATGGGCAGGAGTGCAAACCAGTTGCACGTCTATTCCGAGGAGGGAGGTGGCATCAAGGCCATGGGAAGGGGGAGGGGCTGGTCTCTGAGTCAGTTTGGATGCTCGGGCTCTGCTGGAACACAAGGCCGGGCCCCTGCACAGCAAGTGGAGCCTGTGGGCGGCCCGCTCGCTGCTGGGAACTCCCGTGCTCCTTCCTGCCAGGGTGCGCAGAAAGTTGGAGGTGGGCGAGGGGTGACGTCCAAATGAGCCTCTTGTGGGTGTTCAGGCCTGTCCCTCCTCGTTCAGTTGTGCTGCTCATACAGAGGCCATTCTGGGTCACGGAGGGGTGAGGTCAGTGGGCAGGAGAGCTGGGTGTAGAAGGGAGAGCGGCCCTGTTATTGGGGGGCTCAGTCCTCCCCCAGCCACCAGACTGCCCACCCCAGGAATGGACAGCAAGGGGGCCAGCTCTCTAGGCAGCCCAGTGACCAAGGCCTTCACCACCCCTCCTCCATCTTCCACGTGCCGGGCGCCACTTTGGCGGAATGCTCCCGTGCACGGAGCATCCCCGCACAGGTGAAACTGCTGTTTAGATTTCTTCTGGAATGCTCCTGACAGGAGAAGGCCGGGATGAAGCAAGGAATTTTCTGACATGTGGAAATTGCTGAGCTCCTGGGGGCAGCGTGGGCAGGGCCCGAGAATGACAGCCGCGGTGGGTTCCTCTGTCCTGGGCGAGACAGGCGGGTCCCAGGGTCTGCTCCCATGGTTATGGGGAGGGTCAGCAGTTGTCAAATCCACCCTGTCCTTCCAGTTTGAACCACAGTCCCCTGTAAAGGTTTCTCTGGGTCTTTTCAGCCACTGGGAGCCCCGGGAAAGTACTGGCTGGGACGGGTATGAAGGTGCTGGAAAGACTGGAGTTGGTCACCAATTCAGAGACAGATTCAAGACCTTCCTCCCGAGGTAGCCACCTCCCCGGCTGGCTCAGTCACAGGAGAGGGAGGTCATCTTCTGCCCTCTCCTCTTGTCCAGCCAGGGAAACCCAGTTGGCCCCCCTGGCCAGCAGGGAAATGCATGTGTGCATGTGTACACATGTGTGTGTGTGTGTGTGTGTGTGTGTGTGTGTGTGTATGAGGGGCTACTTTCCAGGGTACAGTCACTACTGGGGAGCCCAAAGGTGCTGGGGCCGGCCTGGGGGCAACCCACTTTGGGATCAAAGGAGCACAACTTTGTATGTGAGGCTTTCTGGGGACTCACTCTGCCCTGAGCCCCCTTCCCCGCATTCTGTGAGGCAGTGTCTGGGACTGCGGACCCTCCTCAGTAGCGAATCTGGCTGCCTGGTGGGCCTGGGGGCCCAGGAAGGCCAGGGGGACCCTGGATCCCTGGTTCACCCTTAGGTCCCACAGGCCCCCGCTGGCCCGGTGAACCTGTCTTCCCAGCAATCCCCGGTTTTCCCTGAGGCCCTGAGGGTCCTGGAGGTCCTGGGGGCCCCTCAGGCCCTGGGGGCCCCACATCCCCTTTGGGGCCTGGCTGTCCTCTTGGGCCTCCAGTTCCAAAGCTGCCCTTCGAGCCTTTGAGGCCTGGGAAACCCCGCAGGCCAACCGGCCCCCTTTCTCCCACGGGTCCAATTTCCCCGGGCTGCCCCTGAGGGCCCTGGGGTCCCGGGGGCCCCAAGCTGCCAGGGTCTCCTTTTGGTCCTCTGCCACCAACGGGCCCTTTCACACCCACATCGCCCTTGAGTCCTCTTGGTCCTGGAGGGCCGGGGGCACCTAGGGTTGGAGAGAAGAGGGGAGAGGTCAGTCCATGAGGGGCAGGTCTCTCGAGGCGTTCTCATGACGTAGGTGCCGCGCGCTGGGCCCTGTGATGCCCGCGGGTTCGACCGGTGCAAAGCCCAGGTCTGCCAGCTGCAGACTTCGGGAGCTCAGGCCGGCGACTTGGCTTCCCTGAGTTGACTTTACCATCTGTGAAGCAGGGATTAGAATACTCACGGACTCTGAGAGGCACGAGGCCTGGTGCTCGGTGGGCACTCCTTGTTCTAACTTCAGGCCTCGTCCATAGCTCTACACGTGCACTCAGGCTGGGGACTGACAGCTGGACGGCTCTGGGCACAGGCCAAGTCTGTCCAAGACTGTCTCTCCTGCTCCAGCTGGCCTGGCCTTCCACACCTCCTCATGGGCTTCATTTGCTGTACGCAGCCCCGCCACATCCCACTCCCCAGTCCCAACTCCAGGCTCTGCTCGTGACCTGTTTGGCATCTGGGACCAGGAAGGAAGTCAGGCATTAGGGAGGAGAAGGCCAAGAAAACGAGGCATGAGAAGCAGATGCCTCCTAGTGTGAGTGGGCGCAGCAACAGCCCAGAAAAAGGCAACTCCTCCAGGAAGCTTTCCCTGACCCCACCAGCCTCTGCTCTTCTCTGAGCTCTGGGGGCGACCGCTCTCTGAATCGTTTAGTTGGCAGGCAGACAGAGAAAGCAGCCCTTGCAGACAATCCGGTGGGCCCTGCTAGACTGTGGAGCCCCCGGAAGATAATGAGGGTCATGGCTTCCATCCCGGGCCCAGAGCCTGACACACAGCAGGGAGAGCTCAGTATACACTGGAAGAGGGCGATTCACCAAATGGCTGTGGACACCTGCTCCCCCCCAGCTCTGGCCTAGGGCCTGGGGGAGCTGCCAAGATGAAGACATGGCCCCTTCCTCAAAGAGCCCGGTCTAGTGCTCAGGCCAGGGTTCAGATGACCTGAACTAACTCTGGCTGCATGGACCTGCAAACCACCACCTCTCAGAGCTGGGCTGACCCTGAGGACACAAAGCAGCGAGTAGCCATCCCTCTGCCCGAGGCACGTTGGAGCGCTCGGAGCACAGAGGAAAGAGCACCATCTGGCCTCCTGAGGACGGCAGGCAGTCATGGAGGACAGCGTTAGGCCCCCGGGGCCTGGGCCCAGCGAAGGCCTGGCTTTCTGCAGCCGCCTCGGCCTAGAAGTGGTGGGAGCAGAAGCCAGGCTGGCCTGGGAGATGAAGTCTGGTGCCCACAGTCGGCTCTGTCTGAGAACTCTGCTGTGACATCATCCGCTTGGCAAAGAGAACCCTCGAGCTTTTGAGCTGAGTAGGAGCCAGCCCAATTCCGTCATTTCACAGAGGAGGCAACTAACGCCCAGAGAGGCGCAGTGATATCCCCAGAGGTCCCTGAGTGGGAACCGGAACCCAGGTGGCCTCTCAGAGAGAAGGGATCCTGGATGTGGGGCGCTGGGAGCCCTCCCAGGGGCTGTGGTCCAGAGTGTCAGGGCTCCTTCATTGGCTGATGCCACCTGCTGCCACCCCATCCTTCCCTTGCTCTCCACCCCTGCTGTTCCCTCTTGTCTCTGTCCCGGAGTGTGTCTAAGTGGGACAGAGTGTCCGTGGATACTGTCCTCTATTGCCATCTAAACTGGAAACTGGAACCCAAACAGAGTCAGACCCCCCAGGGCCAATAAAATCTTCCAGCCGTTCCCTGCCACCGCCTGCCAACCACCTCCCTCACACAGCGTGGGCTCCGCTCACGTGGCCGGCCAGCAGCACAAGCACAAGCTGGGGCCCCATCAGCCTGGCTGGGGGCAGGGGTGGCCTTGCCCTGGCCTGGGAGCAGCTCCAGGCAGGATCTGCCCTCTGGTCCACAGCAAGCGACCCCCCTCACCCCCACCCCCCAATAAGGCGGCCAGAACAGCACAGAACAGCGCGGGCACAGGGAGATGCCTGAGCAGCCGACTGCCTCCCCGAGCCTGGCAGGACGGGCTGGGAACTGGCAAAGCCACCGCCCCGTCTTCACCCCAACTCTGCTCTTGGCGCTGGGCCAGCTGAGGCTGGGAAGGCAGAGCCATTCCGAGGAGGCGCAGCCCTAGAGGCCAAGCGGGTGGACAAGAGTCAGAGGCCATGGAGGGACACTGGCCAAGCCCCTGCCCATTCGAGCTCGGGTCCTCGTCTATAAAACTGAGCGTCTCACCCAGGGCCCCCGTGGCTCCATGAGCATCCCCGCTCCTCGGCCTGCTTCTCCGGGCTCAAGCGCGGGCTGCCCTAGGAACCGGCTGCCAGGGCTTGCCCCCAGCTCCCTGGTGCTTCACTCTCTTCTTGCAGCCACGTTGTAGGCTTCCACTCTTGTCCCCTGGGTAAATGGTCCACGATCCCCATCTCTAGCCTCGACGTAGGAAAAGCCCCAGGTCCAGCTGGAGCCCCTGCACGCTCTCCCCGCACTCTCCCCTATCCCTTCCCTTGTCACCATCCCCGCTGGGCGTCCTCTCCTCTCCTCCCTGGCCCTGACTAGTAAGGGGCGGAGACAGGATTCTGAAACCCGTGCGCCTTCCTCCCCACCCCGCTGCCTGTGTTCCTCATCACATGGTGGCTGGCGCTCCTGGCCCTTTCCCTTCCCGTCCTTCCCACCCCACCGTCCTCCCACTGCCAGGCCTCCTGCCCGGGTGCTGCCCGGAGGAGTAGGAGGGTTCCCACAGAGGGGGGTGCGGTAACCAGAAGGACTGTCTTCCTCAGGTGAGCCAAGCCTCCGCCTGTCCCTCCTGGGTCAGCCATGAATCATGCGGTCTGAGAACAGGGCTGGCCAGGGAGGAAGTCAACAACCGTAGGTTAGTGGTTAGCATGGGGGAAGGCATGTGAACGGAGGCTGACCAAGGCGCTCTCCAGGACAGGGTGCCCCTGACATAGCTGGGAGTAGGATCCTGATATCACAGAGCTAAAGGGTCAAGGACAGAGGACTGAATGCTGCTCTGAGCAGTGGGGGACATTTCAGGCAAAGGAGGCAAGAAAAGGAGCAGGGGCCGGGCTGTGGAGCTGAGCTGGGAGCGGGGACAGAGACTCTGGAGCCCAGGGAGGCCCATAATTACTCAGGAAGCCAGAGGCTGTAATTAGGCCATCCTGGCCCATTAGGGCAGAGCCACAACTGACTGCATGTCTGGGACAAGTAGGTGGTCCGCACTGGGAACAGGGAAGGGGTGGGAGGATGAGCAGAAGTACCTAGTCTCTCAGGGCCCCAACACTGCTGGCCGGGGGATGGGGTGGTGCATGGGCAGGAGGGGCCCAAAGTTCATCTCTCGGCCAAAGCAATAAGCAAGCCTACAAGGGTGGAAGGACATAGAGACAGAGAGGCGCCTCTTGGGGAACTGGCCTGGTGCCACGGAGGGCACAATGACCTGGATCTTGGGGATGTGGGTTTGAGGCCCAGCTCTGGTATTAACACACTGGGGGGCTGGGTAAGGCTCTGCCCCTCTTTGCAGCTCATTCCTTAGCCTTTCCCAGCCTCAGGCCGCCTGTCTGTAAAATAAAGACACCCACACCTTGTCCACTGTACACAGTTGCTGTGAGGCTGAAATGCAACCAAGTGTGTGCATGGGCTTTGTCATGGGAAAAGCTTCATCTCTCAGGTGTTCTTAGGTCGAATGCAACAGATACAAATTACTAGAAGGTGAACCAAAAGAACTGTCTACTAATGCCTCAATGGAACATTGTGATCACATAAGTTAGAGGAATACTGTGGGAAGATTTCAGTTACCAAGGAAATACTCAATAACTGGCTTTGTTGCAAAAATATGACAAGGACAAGCAAAACCTACTCTCCCAGGAGCCCCCAAACCACCAATCTAGATTAAAGAAAAAATCCCTAGTAGCAGTAGAAATGCTCAATGCTACAAAATGAAGGCAACACAGGTTCGATACTAAATGGATAAAGAGAACCAGAGAACCAGAGAGGTAAGTTCTACGTCTGAGCTCTGAGGAGAGAACAGAGCTGTCTGGGATAGTGGGGGTCTCCCTCCTTCTTCCTGGGGCTCCCTGGGTGATTGGCCCACATGCCAACTATATGTTCTGGGACTACCAGTTCTCCCTGGTTGCATATTCTATTTTCTAGAGCTAAGAGCTGCTAAATTTTTAGGTTGAACAGTCTTCCCACAAAGACACACACTTCCTGGGGAATGGTCCAGGGGATCTGGTTGTAGCCATACAAATTCCTGTGAAAAAGAATCCTGATTATGCCCTAGCCAGTACTCTCAGTGGTTAGAGCATCGGCCGGAGGACTGAAGGGTCCTGAGTTCAATTCCGGTCAAGGGCATGTACCTCAATCCCCGGTTCTGGTTGGGGCAGGTGTGGGAGGCAACCAGCCGATGTATCTCTCTGACATAAGATGTCTCCCTCCCTTCCACTCTCTTTAAAAATCAATGGGAAGCCTGACCAGTTTTGCTCAGTGGATAGAGCATTGGCCTGCGGACTGAAGGGTCCCGGGTTCAATTCCGGCCAAGGGCATGTTACTTGGTTGCGGGCACATCCCCAGTTGGGGGTATGCAGGAGGCAGCTGATCGATGTTTCTCTCAGATCAATGTTTCTAACTCTCTATTCCTCTCCTTTCCTCTCTGTAAAAAATCAATAAAATATATTAAAAATAAGTAAATAAATAAAAAATCAATGGGAAAACTATCCTCGGGTGTGGATTAACTTCAACAACATCAAAAGAATCCTGATTGGGAGTCTTTGGAACCATTTCCAGGGGGGGGGGGGAAATTGTTGGCAATATTGCTGTGAAGGACTAGCATGAAAAAGCAATGGTATTTGTTAAGGGTTGACTTGTGTCCCTCAAATTCATATGCTGAAGTACTAGCCCCAGTACCTAGGAATATGACCTTACTTGGAACTAGGGTCTTTGGAGATAATCATGTTTGAATGTGGTCATTAGGGTGGCCCCAATCCAGTATCCTATATAATAAAGATGGAATATGCAAATTGACTGTCACTCCACACAAAGATGGCTGCGACCACAGCGGAGGCGGGGTTTCTGTAACACAAGATGGCTGCACCCACAGCGGAGGCCAAGTTCCCAAAATGAGCCTTAATGAGCAATCAGCAGGGACCTGAGGCTGTGTTTCCCCCCTGCCCTTCCCGGCCCCATGGAGCTTGACAGGGGACCTCAGGCCGCAGCCCCCACCCTGGCGCCAGGCCAGGGGACCTCAGGCCATGCCCCCCGCCCGGTGGGGCTTGACAAGGGATCTCAGGCTGCGTCCCCCACCTGGCGGGGCTTGATGGGGGACCTCAAGGCATGCCCCCCACCCCGGTCCAGGCTGGGTGAACTCAAGCCACACCCCCCGCCCCGGCGCCAGGCCAGGGGACCTGAGGCTGCACCCCCCCCCCACCTGGCGGGGCTTAACAAAGATGGGACTGGCTGGGTCTGGATCTAGCCCAATTGGGGGGGGGGGCGGCCGGGTCTGGGTCTTGCGCAATTTTGAGGCGCATGTGGATGGGTGGGGACTTGACTCTGGGTCCTGTGGTGTGCCCCAGACTCTGACAGGAGGAAGATTTTTATATACATTTTACTAATTTTCTTTCATCTCTGACACTTCTATTACAGAGAAAGGGCAAATAGCAATATTAAAATATTTCCTCTAATTAATCCCCTCTTAATGTGCATGAATTTCGTGCACCAGGCCACTAGTAACTTTACAAAAAGGGGGAATTTGAACACTGACAGACACACACAGAGGGAAGATGAGATGCATCTAAAGTGGCATCTTGGGGAGTCAGGAAGGGCTCTAACAGTCTGTGTGGTTGGTTGGATGAAACATGGGCCACAGAGAGTGAGTTAGAACTGCTAGGCCTGTCTTGGTTTAGTGTAGAGGAAAGGATTCAAAGACTTAGGGGGACTGTCATGTTGAAGTGGATTTCTCACTTGAGACCTAGTCACCCACCCTGGGGAGGTCCAGACGACAAGCCTTTCACTACAACTGTGAGAGAGAAGTTTGTGAGGGGAGCCCAGCATCCTAGGAGAGCTCTGTGACCTCCCTCCTCTGTAGGCCAGACCTCACAGGGGGGCCTGCAGTCACTGAATCCAGAAATCTAAGTGCCGTGGGGGTAACTGGATCCCATCTCAGGGTGGCAGCAGCCAGGTGGAGACCAGAAGCAAGGTGGGTGTGGGTACTGAATGGACAGAGAGTCAAAGCAGGAATTACAACAGTCCTACATGCACAGAACCATGGTGTTAGCTTGCTGATCATGGTGTTCCTAGAAGTGAGATAGACAGGAAGCTTACTAAATCCTTACTTACCATATTTTCCGGCGTATAAGACGAATGGGTGTATAAGATTTTCCTGGGTTAAAAAGTCATCTTATTCGCCGGAAAATACGGTATTCTGTATAAACAGAAAGTTCTCGGTCAAGTGAATAAAGTCTAATCTGAATCATAAAAACAGAGAGTCATGGCCCCTCAATCAGTTCTCAGACTTGAGCCAGTTTACAGCCCAACGCCCCTTGAATGAAGGGGAGGCTGGGTCCCCCAATGAGGGACTCCTGTGCACTACCAAATGTTTACACACTAATCTTTCTCCCAGCCTTCTCCAAAGGGACCACGGCCTTTCGCCAGGGTAACTGCACTGGGAAAAGGAGATAATCAGGCCTTTGGGGGACCACTGCACACTGGCTCTGACCCGACAGATTCCAGGGGACCCAGTGTCCCTGTGGCCCACCAGTCAGAGAAGGGACTTGGGGAGGTCAGGTGAGCAAGTCCATCTCACCATGAGGGGCCCAGGGAGTCCCCAGATCCTTCCCGTGGTCACTCCCCAGTTCTGGGATGTGTGATTATGATAGACACACTGAGCAGCTGGCAGCATCCCCACACTGGTCCCTGGCCTGGGAGTGAGGGATATTATGTGGGAAAGGCCACGTGGAAGCCACCAGAACTGCCCCTACCTGGAAAACAGTGAACAAAGTAACACCACACTCCTGGAAGGATTGCAGAGATGAGTGCCACCGTCAGGGCCTACAGGACGCAGGGTTAGTGACTCCCCCACACCCCCACCCATCCTTCCTATCTGGCCTGGGCAGAGAGTGCTAGGTCTCTGAGAGGACAGAGGACTATTGTAAACTTAACCAGGCGGTGACTCCAATTGCTGCTGCAGTGCCACGTGTGGTTTCATGGCTTGAGGAAATTACCACATCCCCTGGGACGCAAACACTGATTTAACAAATGCTGTTTTTGGTCCATCCCTGTCCATAAGGCCCACCAGAAGCAGTTTGCTCTCTGCTGGTAAGGCCAGCATTACCGACTTCACTGTCCTGCCTCAGAGGAATGTCAGCTCTCCGGCCTATGTCATAACTTAGTCACCCACCCTGGGGAGGCCCTAGTCCCACTTCACGGGATCTTGCTCTCCTTTCTCTTTCACAGGATACCGCCCCAGCCCATTACACTGATGACATTATGCTGTCTGCACCGAGTGAGCAAGTCAATAGGAGCTCACGCTTTGTTTCAGCTCCATGTGTAAGACATTTGTGTGTCAGCGGGTGGGAAACAAATCTGACCAATGTGAGGTCCTTCCACGTTGTTGGAATTTCTAGGGGTCCCATTGGTGGGGCATGTTCCGATATCCCTTCAAGGGTGAAGGGTAAATGGTTGCATCTGGACTCTCCTGCAATCAAAGAGGAGGCGTCACCCCTCCTGGTTTCAGAGGCAACAGGGTCCTCATTTAGTTGTGCTACTCCATCCTGTGTACTGAGCGGCCCAAAATGCTGCTCGTTTTGAGCGGGACCCAGAATGAGAGAAGGCTCTGCAACAGGTCCAGACTGCCATACAAGCCGCTCGCCACTCAGGCCATCGGACCCAGCAGGCCCAATGGTGCTTGGAGTGGCAGGAGCAGATAGGGATGCTCTTTGGAGCCGCTGGCAGGTCCCACAAGTCAACTGCAGCGCAGGCCCTTAGGATTTGGGTACAAAGCCCTGCCACCCTCTGCAGATAACGAATCTCCTTTTGAGAAATAGTTCCTGGCCTGCTACGGGGCCTGAGTAGAGACTGAATGCTTAGCCATGGGCCATCAAGTTACCGTGCGATCTGAGCTGCCCTTCGTGGACTGGTTGTTATCTGACCCACCAGGCCATGAAGTTGGGCAGGTAGAGCTGCACTCCACCTTGTCAAATGGACAAGGTATACAGGGGAAGTTGTATGAAGAAGTGGCCCAAATGCCCATGGTCCCCACTCCCGGGACACTGCCTTCTCTCTGGGGCATCATGCGGAGTGCCCTACAATCAGCAGACAGAGAAAAACACTCCTAGGTCCTGGTCTGCACAATATGCAGGCATCCCAGTGGACCGCTGTAGCACCGCAGCCCTGCTCTGCGACATCTCTGAAGGACACGGTGAAGGAAAGCCTCCCAGTGGGCAGGACTTCTGGCCGCGCTCTGTTTGCTTGGAAGGAGAAATGGTCAGACAGGCCCTCGAATCACGTCATTTCATTCAATGTCATTTCGTTATAATGTTGATGAGAAGAAAAAAGTCAGTTCGGGCCAGGGCCACTGTCTGGGTGGAGTTTGCACATTCTGGCCGAGTTTGCATGGATTTTCTCTGGGGACTCCGGTTTCCTCCCACATCCCAAACATGTGCACATTAGGTGGTAGGCGTTTCTACACTGTCCCAGTCTGAGTGAGTGTGGACGCGTGAGTGGCCCTGCTATGGAAGGCTGTCCCGTCCGAGTGGGGTCCTATCTTGCTCCCCGAGCTTCTGGGAGAGGCTCCGGCCTCCTGTCATCCTGAACTGGAATAAGCAGGTTGGAAAATCACTCTCTTACTTGTTTTCACTCATCTTTCTCACGTGTAGGCATAGCTCACATTCATTTCAACATTTACCATTAGACGTGTTTGGGTCTTTATTTAGAAGTTTGGTAATGTTTTTGTGATCAGAATGATGCTGTGGGAATTTAACTCTTGCTTGTATCAATTACCCTATGGTAAAATTGGTTTTGTTACATGTCGTTTTGCTTAAGTCAGAGTTTCCAAGAACTTATCAATAATAGGGAGTGAGGACTTACTATATACCAGGTCACAGGCTATGGCCAGTGATTTGGCTGGATGGTTAGGGCCTGGGAAGGAACACAATCGGAAACTTGGGGAAGAGGCATTGAATAGTTCTCTCTGAATGGGCAAAACATGTGAAGATTTGTGTCCTCTGTGAATGCTCAGCAGAGGGGACCTCAGCCCAGGAGGTTGTAGTAAGCAAGTGGATAGAGTTGACTATGGATTCCAGTCAGCCTCTTCCCCTAGCTCCTGCCATCACCCTAAAGGCTCGTGAACAAAGTGGCCATGGTGACAGAGTTGGAGGATTTTTATGGTTTTAGCAACATGGGTTTCCAGTCACCGAGGCTGACCTGGTTACAGCCACAGCTGAGAGCCCAACTTGTCGACAGAAGAGACCAGTAGTGAGTCCCTGATATGGCACCTTCCCCAGGGGATCAGCCAGCTACCTGGTGGCAGGTTGGTTACATTGGACCACTTCCATTATGCAAGGGGCAGTGTTTTGTTCTTACTGCAAGGGACACTTACTCTGGATGAGGATATGCCTTCCCTGCATGCAATGCTCCTGCCAAAACTGCCGTCCATGCCCTTACAGAATGCATTACCCACCACCCTGGTATCGGCACAGCATTGCTTCTGATCAAGAAACTCACTTCACAGCAATTGGAGTGTGGCACTGGGCCCATGACCATGGAACTCACGGGTGTTGCATGTTTCCTACCATCTTGAAGCAGAGGGCTTGTTGGATGGATGGAATGGCCTTTTAAAGATATTTTTTTATTGATTTCAGAGAGGAAGGGAGAGGGAGACAAAGATAGAAACATTAATGAAGAGAGATAATCATTGATCGGCTGCCTCCTGCACACCCGACACTGGGGATCGAGCCCACAACCCAGGCAGGAGCCCTGACCAGGAGTCGAACCATTGAACTGTGACCTTTTGGTTCATAGGTCAACCCTCAACCACTGAGCCATGCTGGCTGGGCGACGGAAAGGCCTTTTGAAGACTCAGTTACAGTGCCAGTTAGGGGGCAAACACTTTCAGGGCTATGCTCTGTCAGTGTCCCATATGTGGTGCGGTTTCTCTGACGGCCAGGATTCACAGCTCCAGGGGTCAGGGATGGAAATGGGAGTGGCACCACTCACCCTCATCCTTAGCGACTCACTAGCAAAACCTTTGCTGCTCGCTCCTACAGCCTATGCTCTGCTGGCTTAGGGATCTTAGTCGCAAAGGGAGGAATGTTTCTGCCAGGAGATGCGACAATGATCCCATTGAACAGGAAGTTAAGACTGCTGCCCAGACACTGGGCACCTCATGCCTCTGAATGAACAGGTAAAGAAGCCACTGTGCCGACTGGGGTGACTGACCCTGACTACCAGGGAGGAACTGGACTACTACTCCACAATCGGGGTGTATGTGTGGAATACAGGAGATCAGGTAGTATTACCATGCCCTGTGAGTAAGGTCAATGGAAAACTGCAACAACCCAATCCAGGCAGGACTACTAATGGGCCTTCGAGACTGAAGGTTTGTTCACCCTACCAGGTAAAGAATTGCAAGCAGCCAAGTGGTTTGCTGGAGGGCAAAGGGAATGTGAAATACGTAGTGGAAAAGGGTAGTTATAAATACCAGCTATGTGACCAGGTGAAGAAATGAGGAATGTAATTGTCAAGAGTATTTCCTCCTTATTGTGTTACTAATATATATAAATATATAACATATATATCTTTCTTCTCTCTTACCCCCTTATCATGTAACATAAGATATAAAATTTATTGACTTTATATCACAGTGTTTAAATAGTGTTAAGTTTAAATCGTAGCATTTAAATTATGAGATATCAAGGAGAAGAATAAACATCACTGAGGCCTTTGCCTCCTCTTCTGGGGAAGGGTTAGTGAGGTTTGGGTTGTACACAGGGATAGGTGCATCATGTATGCTAGGTAAAATTATGACTTTGTTATGTCTCCATTTGAGGATTAAGTATGATTTAAGGAAATGTGTATGAGTGCCGAGATGAAAAGAGGTGGACTTGTGATGGTTAATTTTATGTGTCAACTTGACTGAGCCACGGGATGGCCAGATATTTGGTCAAACATTATTCTGGGTGTATCTGTAGGGGGTTCATGGATGATATTGACATTTAAATCTATACTGAGTAATGCAGATTGCCCTCCCCAATGTGGGCAGGCCTCGTCCACTCAGTTGAAGGCCTGAATAGAACAAAAGGCTGACCCTCCCCGAAGTGAGAGAATTCTCCGCCTGACCTGAAGGTCTTGAAACTGACACATCATCTCTTCCTGGTCCTGCAGCAACTTCAGTCTTTGGATATGAACGGGGACATCAGTTGTGTAGATTTTGGACTTGCCACCCTCCATAATTATATAAGCCAATTCCTTATTCTCTCTCTCTCTCTCTCTCTCTCTCTCTCTCTCTCTCTCTCTCTCTCTCCCCTATTTATTATGTTTCTCTGGAGAACTTTGACAGATGCAGGGGTGAGATAGGAGAAGACAGCATCAGAATAGTGAGTATCTGAGGGGCAGATGGTTGAGAGCACTGGTGAGAGGGTGGGAAGGCAGAAAACAAGAGGAGATGGTTTCCAAAAGACGAGGTCTGCCTATTTCTCTTTGTGGTGCAATTAAACAGACCCATATAAATGTGTAACAGGCAAAGTTAGGAGCCACAACACCTTTAAAAAGAGGTTGCAAGTGCACTAAAACTGCCAGTTGCCCTAGGCATTTGCTACAGGATTGTATTAGCCCACTAGGATTTTTGCCTGAATCTAGCAAGATGACCAAGGCCCTCTGGGAGCTTTGTAGCAGCCCGGCCCAGATCTCACTCTCACCTCGCACGATGGTGACGTTGCGGAGGATCTCTCCGTGCTGTGTGTCCACGGCCTTCATCTCCTCCACGATCATGGACAGGTTGCGGACGTTGAAGTCCAGGCGGGCGCTGAGCAGGCCGAAGCGTTCTCGGAGCAGGTCCGTGGTGCCCAGCATGAGGGAGACGGACTTGTTCAGGTAGTAGAGCTCCTCGGCGTGGGTGTGGAAGCCCAGCGTGCAGGACAGCCGCACATCGTCCAGGTACTTGAGCATGCTGTGCACGTGGCTGTCGGTGGCATTGATGTTGGTGAAGATGGTGCCAATCTCGATCTCGTGGGAGGCCATGCGTCCTTCCAGCGTCTCGAACCTCTCCACCGTGCGGTTCTGAGCATAGCGAGTGTGGTACTGCAGGTCGTGCATGTTCTCTTCATGGTCGTCCAGGAAGGACGAGATGTTATCCAGCTGCAGCTGCAAGCCCATGACCTGCATCACCAGGTCATGCATGCTCTCGGAATTCTGGCTGATGCGCTGTGAAGAGGCCCCCAGGGTGGCCTGGATGTTCTTGACCGCTTCTCCGGTCTTGGTCGAGGTGGTGCGCAGGCTGCTGAAGAGCCGGGTGTAGTTCTGCCAGTCGGTGACGATCTTCTGGAGGGTCAGGGTTTCCTCATCCGTCTTCCGGCGGATCCCGTGGATCCATTCTGAAGTCTGCCCCACGGTGAAGTTGATCTGGTGCACTGCAGCCCGGACATCGTAGCACTCCTGGGCCAGGTCCTTTAGAGAGAGGTCCAGGCCGGCCGTGGTGGCCTGCCAGCCTCGCACCTGAGTCAGGAAGAGCCCCAGAGATTGGTTGACCTGGTGGGTGGAGAAGGAACAGTTGCCCATCTCCTGGGAGATCTGACTGCTGGTGGTGGAGAGCAGCTCATGGGTCTGAGAGGCCTGGTCCAGCTGGACCTCCTGAGCCAAAAGCATCTTCTGAATTCCCTCCAGCTCCTCCTGCAGTTTTCTGATCTCTTGCCCCAGCTGCCCGGCCTCGTGGCAGAAAGAGCAGTTGTTCGGGGCCTTCAGATCTTCAGGAGAAAGAGAGAACATTTCAGTTGCTGAAGGATCATGGGACAAAGGTTACTTCTTTAAATAAAATATTTCAGGGCATAATGAATCGGCAAGTAGCTTTCTGGTGCCTCTTCCTTCCCTAAGTCCTGCTATGAAACCCGTTTTGGAAGAGCCTTGCCATCTCTATGAGATCTTATTTGTATCAAACCTCTTTACTATGACCTGAAATGTTGGATTTAGTACTTAGGATTTAGATCTAAATCTCCATCTCGCCACCAAATTCTTGAAAATATATCTTTCTAGCTTTTCTGAGATTGCCAAGAACCTCCCATTGACATCTTATTTTAAAATTTCTCCAAATATTTTTAGATCTATTATCTCATTTATTCCTCTCACAATATACTTGAGGAGATGGTGCAAAAATTTTTCTCCTATAACTGATGAGAAATGAGGCACAGAGAAGTGGCTTGACAAAATATCACTCATCGATCGAGACAGCGGCAGAACAGGACTCTCTCTTTCCATGACACAGACCACCTCTAACCCCTTCCATGATGGCTCCTTCTGGCTCATTGTCAGTGTGAGAAGGTCCCTTGTTAAAGCAGGAAATCAACAGCATCAAGAGCCCTACCTGGTTTGGCCCAGTAGATAGAGTATCAGCCTGCGGACCAAAGGGTCCCAGGTTCGATTCCGGCCAAGGGCATGTACCTTGGTTGCAGGCTCCTCCCCAGCCTGGTCAGGGCTTGTGCAGGAGGCAACCAATCGATGTGTTTCTCTCACATCGATGTTTCTCTCTGTCTTTCCCTCTCTCTTCCACTCTCCATAAAAAATCAATGGAAAAATATCCTCGAGTGAGGATTAACAAAACAAAAAAAAGAGTATCATGAATCATGCACACTTTAAAGCAGTGATGAGGAAAGGGCTGACCTACCAAAAGGCTTTAGAAGGTCTTAGAAATAACTTCAGATACATGAGGATGTTAGGGAAATGAATTGTCTTTGGCTTCCTTCCCTACCACACGCAGAACCTCCAGCCCTGGGAGCAGCCCTCCTGCAATGGGTGGCTCTCCAGCTGGACAGGGAGCAGGCACCCACGGCTGCCTCCCTTCTCCCTCAGGCCTCAGGTGGTGAAGGCTGCCCTGCTCCAGGCACCAAAACATAGAGGCACATGGCGGCGGGCGGGGACGGCGGGAGGGGGGGTGGTGGTCCATCACCCTACCCCAGTTACCATTACTTTTCTATCATAGTCAGCACATCTGGACACTGGACACTTACCGAGGCCCTGGAGATTTTCCTGCATAGACACAAGCTTCTTGTCATAAGTGGCTTGGGCCAGGGAGATGTCTTCTGAGAGAGAGTCTACTTTCCTGAAAACTGTAGGGCAAATACAGGTGAGAAACTGGGGCAGGGTGTTGCCTCCGAGAAAGGCATTTTTATCAGCCCTTCTTCTATGAGGCCTCCCAAGGGTGGTGAGGGAAATGCTTCCTATGACCAGAGTCTGTCACGCATCTCTTAAAAGTACACATCTATGTAACTATTTCTACCTATAGACATACATCTGTTTACATCTCTCCTTTAAGTTTATATATTTACGTGTACATATATCTGGCTGTATATATGTATGTCTTAAATGTATGTACATATTATAATGTGTAATATACGTTAATTACACATATGTGTAAAGATATATATATACTTCTAGTCCCAGATTTGCCTCAAATGTGATGGGTGACTTTGGGCAAGTTGATTAATCTTTCTGGAGCTCAATTGGACCATCTGTAAAAAGAAAGCCTGAAGTTAAATGACTTCTAAGGTTGTTATCCGCTCCAAAATGCTACAATTCCAAATGCTTTGGGACCCACGGGCTTTGATTAGCATTGTGTAGGTCAGAGCTGTCGAGATTTCATTAGTAACAGTGGGAGACCCCCGGACCCCTGAGTGATTGTGTGTGTGTGCAATGCACCCTGGGATGGAAGGGCATGCAGGGTGGTGGGTTCCCTCCGTGCACCCTGAGCTACCGGGACTGGAATCACTGGTTGGAAAATGATCTTACTTGTTCTTATTCATCTTTCTTAAATGTATGTATCGCTCACATTTATTTGAATGTTTAATGAAGTGTTTTGGGGTCTTTATTTAGAAGTTTGGTGATATTTTTGTGACCAGAAATATAATGTGGGAACTTAACTCTTGTTTATATCAATTATCTATGGCAAAACTGGTTTCCATATATGTCATTTCGCTTAAAGCCATGGTTTCCAAGAACCTATTGATGACATTAAGTGAGGACTTACTATCTCTCTAGCCAGGGTCAGAACCAGACACCCCCCTGTTAAGGGTCGGATGAGTGCAGGGCATGGCACCTAGAGTGAGGCACCCTCCGCACCCCGCTGGTCTCATCCTAGTCCCAGCCTTGTCTCTAATGTCTAGTCCATTAGGGCAAACAAACTGTTTTCCTTAGTAAAGAAGTCTGGATTTTTAAAATCTGAATGCAATTGCGGTGAGAAGCCATCACATTTGTTTTCATCAGTTTACCATAAACCGTTAGCATCCAGAAGGCAGAAGTTACCTGAATCTAGCTGTATGCCACCCCCTGGGTCAGCTACCACTCACAGAAACTACAGGGTGCCAGGGACCCGCCGACCTCCGGGTCCCTGGGCTCCACCTGCGGGACTCTGATGCAGTAAGTCTGGGGGAGACCCAGGAAGCTGCACTCCAGCCAATACTGCGGTGACCTTGAGGCAGGTAGGCATCCCACCTTACTTTGAGAAACAGTCACAAAGACCACGGAAGGGGCTTGGAAATCACCTGACCCATGACCTCAACTACGGATGTACAGCAGGATCATCTGGAAAACTTAAGTATATGAATTAATTACATTATTGGGGTGGGGCCCAGGCATCAATATTTTTTTTTAAAGCTCCCAGTGATTCTAACATGGAGCTAAATCTGGGAATCACTGATCTAGTCCTCGCCTCCCCTTTTATCTATCGGAAAACGGAGGTGCCGAGAGGGGAAGGCCTTGCTCCAGATCACACAGCCCATCGCTGACCAGAACGCAGGAGCCAGTCTCTGCAGTTTGAACCAGGCACTGAGACCCCCTGGCTCTGAGCCCAGCCGCACAGGTCTGCTGGTCTGTGTAGGGGAGTTTGGGTACCGGACCCCTGGTCAGAAATCCCCTGCAGCCCGGGAGGGAGGCGAGGGGGGCGGGGGAGAGCCCGGGACTCGCCCGATGCTGCTGGGAGTGTGCACTCACCCAGAGAGGCCAGCACGACCACGGCCACCAAGAGCAGAGCCAGGAAGAGGTAAAGAATCCGCACGGACGTGTGCAAAGACAGGTTCTTCTGGCAGCGGCTGCAGCGGGGTCCCGGCCGGCCTGTCGGGGGACAAAAGGAGGCCAGTGACTGAGGCTGCCGCTGAAAGGCCCGCTCCGTGTTCCTGCCCTGGCCTGTCTCCTCTCATTCCATTTCACGTTCTAGATCCTCATTCTTTACCATCTCACCGCCTTCCCTCTAGGCCCCAGAGCTTTCAGGAATCGAAGAGACCAGAGCCAGGGTCTTCACAGCACACGCAACACTACCGTCACTCTGTGGCGTCACCACTGGCTGTGGGCAAACACGTCTTCCCCATACGTTAGCCTCGCTGCACATCCACAGCCTGTGGCAGCCAGCTCACGTTTAACCGCTGCGTGGCCAACCCGTCCCGGTTTGCCTAGGACTTCCCTGCTTTCAGCACTGAAAGCCTCATGTCACAGGAACTCCTCGATAGGGGGCGCACCAGGATGGTTTGCCAAGACTGAAAAAGTCACACACCCTGGGCACCCCTCTCAGTCCCAGGCAAACCAGAAGGTTGATCACCAGTCCCCAAACGTCAAGAGGAACCAGCAATTCTTATGGAAACTGAATGAATTGTTCTAGTCTGCGAGGTGGTCCCTGGTACAGAGGAAGGAGAGGAACAGGTATTCCTGGCCACCCTGGCAGGTGGCCAGTGCTCAGGGAGAAGGCAGTGATGCTCCAGCTGTGACATCTCTAGGGTTCGTTCCATTTCAGCTGCGCATTAGAAATACCAGGAACGTTTAAAAATCCTGATGCCTCATTCACACTCCCGACCACAAGGGGACCAGCATTTCCGAGGGCTGGCCTCAGGCACCCCTGGGTGATTACAGTGCACACACAGCCAAGGTTGGGAGGAGCTGCTCCAGGCTATACTGGAACCCGCCAAGGAGAGCTCCAGGTAACAACTCGGAGGACACAAGTGCCACGCTGGGTCCTGTGGGCCTGAGGACAGGCTACGTGGCTGGCAGGGGATACGATGACGGGGACGGCTCCGTGCCAGCTGAAAGGCAGGCCCTGGGGGAAACGGCAGAGGTGCCCGACAGGTCTCACGGGGAGCCCTGGAGACAGATGGCACTTGTGTCAAACTCCGCGCTACTCTGCCTTTTTACCGCTGAGGAAGCAGAGGGGAGGAGGACAGCCGGGGTTTTGAAGCCATGGAGAGAGGTGAGTGCCCAGCCTGGGGAGGGGAGCAGGAAGGGGCTCTCAGCACAGAGAAGAGGTGAGAGGGCATCCCCCAGGGCCCTTACCCTCCTGTGTGCACGGGAAGGACGGCATGTCCTCGTCACCAGCCAGCTCCTCTTCTGAAACACACAACGCATCTCCGTCGCCACCAGCCGACCTCACTGCGATGGAGCCAAGTGCAGTCAGATGCCAGGCGGGACCCTGAGCCTCACCCACCCCTCTCCAGATGCCCCATTCATTAACGGTCCCCAACCCCTGTCCAACCCTCCACACACATGCCTGGGTCCAAGTTGGCCCACTTGAGCTCCAGGTGACCTGGTGGTGAGCAGAGAAAACAGGGCTAAAGGTAAGAACTGAGTGGCTGAGAACCTGGGATGTCCCCACACATCCAAGCAAAAAGACTCCATGATCTCAGCTTCCTACACTCTGTGCACCTTGCTCAACCCCCTTTCAGTGAAGTGAAAAGAAACCAGAGCCAGTTGCTTGATCTGGCTCAGGGTCCTTCCATCCCGAACACATGGTGACTGAAGCAGGTGCATCCCCCCCCACCCCCACCCCCAGCCTCCTGCCCTCACGCCCCTTTTTTCAAGGAGCACTAGCTGGGCTGAGACTCAAAATCTTCCACCACAGGTTTGGGTGCTGAGCAGTCAGGAGAAGACTGACCAATCAGAAAAGACTGGGGCCCAAACAAACAAACAAACAAACAAACAAAAGCAACCAGAACGGCTGTCGCAGGGTGACAGGGCCTGGGGCAGCACCTTCTAGGGTTGGGGTTTATGCTGGGGTCTTTGGTCCAACTGCCCCTCTGCCACTCACAGCCTGGTCTCCTCCTGCACCAAGACTCCAGGTTCCTGACATCCAGCTTCTGCATCTGTTGATCCATCTAGTTTCAGCTCCTAATTTGACATTTCTTTTGGGGGTGGGGATGGGGCTTGGTCCTTGGGACTTCCCTGTTCTCTTTCACCTTTAGCTCTGCATTGGACAGTTTGCCTGTAGTTATCTGGTACCTAACTCCATAGTCCCAGGATATTCTAAGCCAATAACAGCAGAAGCAGAAGTTCTAAGTTTGGCTTTCTTTTGTTTCATTTCTTAATGCCATGAAGGGCTGGGTCTTGCCTCAAGGCACTCTTCACAACAATCCTATAAATTTGGTAGTCTAAGTTACTGCTTTTAGAGACAAAAAGACTGAGGTTGAGAGAAGTTAAGAATATTGCTCAAGACTATCTCGTGAACTTAGAAATCGTTGCTACCAAACCGACCACCTCCTCAAAGTAATAAGCCAAGATTCTGCAAATGCTGGGTAGGAATGAAGGGGGGCCCATGACTGAGGGTGTGTGGAGCCTCAGGGGCTCCGACAAAGACCTGGGAACAGCCTCCGTAGCACCTGTGGCCTCATTCCCCAAATGCTGTGCCCTTGTGCTCAAAGCTGGAGCCAAGAGGCAAAGCGGGCAAGGAGCCTGGGTGAGTGAAGGCCGCCCAGAATGGGCTCCCAGGGGAGGAGCGGTGGGTGACCCTGAGCTCAAGATGCCACCACCATCACCATGAATGCCTCTGCTGTGTCTTCCAGGTCACAGCTTGTATGTCGCTTCCTCAGCAGTCTTCCTGAGCTCCCGGGCTGGAGTGAGTGTCTTGTTAAACGTATTTCCACATGCTCTGTATTTTCCCTTTGAAGAATGCAGTGCACCTTTTATTACTTATCCAACAGCTCTCTTCCCCAGTGTTTCAAATCTGAGGGCAGCCCTAGCCGGTTTGGCTCAGTGAATAGAGTGTCGACCTGTGGACTGAAGGATCACAGGTTCGATTCCTGTCAGGGGCACATGCCCAGGTTTTGGGCTCAATCCCCAGTGTGTGTGTGTGTGTGTGTGTGTGTGTGTGTGTGTGTGTGTGTGTGTATGGGGGGGGCGGGGCAGGGAGGCATGCAGGAGGCAGCCAATCAATATTTCTCTCTGATCATTGATGTTTCTCTCTCTCTCTCCCTCTCCCTTCCTCTCTGAAATCAATAAAAATATATATTTTTTAAAAGTTCATGAGGCATAAAAAAATAAAAAAATCTGAGGGCAGGGAATGTATCTGTCTTGTCTGACTTTTCCAAAGCCCCTTGCACAGTAGTTAGGACAGAGAAATGCCCAACAAACACAATTTAGAAGGAATCTATGAATGATTTTTATTACATTTTGGAAGTGGGTCTATGCCTGCATATGGATCATTGAGGAGTTTGAGACCAGCATCAGGGTCCCACCCTCAGAGAATCTGAGTTAATTTGAGGGAGGATGGAGACCTGGGCTCACATCCGTTATCCCATTTTATCCCTACAACTAGCCTGATAGGTGGGGTGAGAAATTATTCTCCCAATTTTACAGGTAAGGAAGCTGAGTTGGGGGGAAGGTTAACTTTTAATACCTGGCTAAAGTCACATAGCCAGCTAGTGGCAAAGCCTCCTGAATCCAGGTTGAGTTTTCCTCTTCACAATAACAGAGTCCAGGTAGCCTCTCTGTGATAGAGTTAGTGCATTCTTGTGTGTGTGCATGTGTGTACGTGTGTGTGTATATATGCACTTTGGAGGGGGGTATGTACAATGGCAGAAGGAAGGCTGACATGGTGGACATGACTGATCCCTTTATACAGGGTGGGCAAAAGTAGGTTTATAGTTGTGAGTACACCAAACACAGGCCTTTTCCTTGTATTATTATTATTTTTTTTTAAATAAAATATATTTTATTGATTTTTTACAGAGAGGAAGGGAGAGGGATAGAGAGCTAGAAACATCAATGAGAGAGAAACATCGACCAGCTGCCTCCCGCACACCCCCCACCGGGGATGTGCCCGCAACCAATGTACATGCCCTTGACCGGAATCGAACCTGGGACCCTTGAGTCCGCAGGCCGACGCTCTATCCACTGAGCCAAACCGGTTTTGGCTGTATTATTATTTTTTAACTAGAGGCCTGATGCACGAAATTCGGGCAAGAGTAGGCCTTCCTTCCCCCAGCTGCCGGCACCCGCCTCCCTCTGGCACCTGGGACCCGGGCTTCCCTCGCAGCTCCGGCTTCATCTGGAAGGATGTCTGGTCTAATTAGCATATTATGCTTTTATTATTATAGGTTTTTATTGAATTTATTGGGGTGACACTAATCTGAAATAATATATGCACCCCTATGTTCATTGCAGCATTATTTACAATAGCCAAGATTTGTAAGCAGCCCAAGTACCCGTCAGTACGTGAGTGGATAAAAAATCGGTGGTACATTTACATAATGGAATACTACTCAGCCATAAAAAAGAAGACAACTTTCTTTTTAGGGACAGTATGGATGGACCTGGAGAGCATTAGGCTAAGTGAAATAAACCAGTCACAGCGTGACAAGTACCACATGATTTCACTTAATGAACAAAATAAACTAAAAAAAAAAAATAGAAACAGACTCAGAGACACAGAGAGCAGACTGGCAGATGTCAGAGGGGAGAGGTTTGGGGGGTTGGGTGAAAAAGGTGAAGGGATGAAGCAAAAGAACAACAACAACTCATGGACACAGACAACAGCATGGTGATTACCAGAATGAAAGGGGAGTTGGGGTGGGAGGGAGTAGGAGAGGGTAAAAGGGGGATGAATGGTGATGGAAGGAGACTTGACTTGGGGTGCTGAACACACAATACAAAATGCAGATGATGTGTTATAGAACTGTACACCTGAAACCTATGTAAATGTATTAACCAATGCCTTGTGTTATTATTATTAATTATTGTATTATTTGTTAGTATTGGAACGGTAACCCTACTTTTGCCCACCCCTGTATATGTATTCTGAGAGCAACCTTCTCAGCCCTGCTTTGTGTCTCAGGCTGCTACCCATCATCCATCTGCCAACAGTGCAGAGGATAACTGCCCAGGAGGGTACCAGGATTACCTCGCCTTTCCCAGAAACTGGGGCCTCCTAGGAATCCTGGGTGCTTTCTGTGCTCTGTCTGACCCAAATCCTCAGGCTCTCTCATCCCCCGACGGTCTCAGCTAGAACAACGCTTCGGCGGTCAGACTTACCGGCCATCTCCGGCCCCCTCGGGGAGGTATTCCTTCCACTCCTTGGAGCAGAAACGCCTTCGAGGCCGTCCTGCCTCATTTCTCATTCCTCCCCACCCTTGATGGTGCTCCTCTGCCCTCCCTCGTGACTAGGCCTCCTCCCTGTTCTGGCTCCGGGACTAATTTCATCACTTCACTGTTTATAGCCTTTGCAAGGAATCTGGGAAGACTTAAATCAAGCAAGGCTGACACCGAGCCTTCAGCAAACACCCCCTTGAAAAGCACACAGCTTTGTTATAACTTTGCTCTCCCTTCGAGAGCCCCCCAAATGGCAATCATTAGCAAGGGGGAAGTAAAAAAGGCCCCGTCCCCCCGTCCGGTACTTTGTAGAGCAGCCCATGGGAAGGGAAATGACAGCTGCCAGGGTGGATCTCCGCTCTCTCTACAGGAAGGGTTCACAAGTATTTGGCCCTGTTCCCTTTGCTCACGTCTCAGCTCCGTAACTCACAGCCCCCCGCCCCCCCCCCCCCCCGCCCACCTCCCCGCCCAACCCCCAAGGAGCTCTCTTCTCTTTCTAATCCTTTGGACTTCCTGTTCACCAGGGTTGAGCCTGGGGCCTTGGGGACCCCTAACTTACCTATGTCGGGAATGCTATAGCAACTCTCCACTTTCGCCTTGTTTGCTTTAGTGAGAACACAATCCAAAGCAATTGTGAGGCTTTTATAAGCCAAGCTCTTTGCAAGCATGGGCTCATTACAAGCACATTACCCCCAGATTGTTCCGGTCAGAGGGTGGAGAGAGAAAAAGACATAAAGAATTGAGTAAAAAACCTTGCCTTGGGGACAGAGTCTATGATTGATTAGAAGATGCTTGATTAGACAGGAATCTGTTCTCCCCCCTTGCGCTGGGCCGAGCAGGCTTGACAGAGACAGGAAAAGAATGTTCCTCCCCCTTTCCACCTCCCATGCCTGCCCCTTCCCATGCCTTCTGGGGTGATCTGACTTAGTGTTGGCTGTCCCGGTTTTCTGAAGTGTTTTCAGAGACAGGGAGCGTGGATAAAAAAGGGGCCACATACTAAACTGACAAGCTCAGGGGAAGCCTACATGGCGGACTTTACAAACTCAGAAACCAAAAGTAATCGGCCCTAGCCGGTTTGACTCAGTGGATAGAGCGTCAGCCTGCGGACTGAAGGGTCCCTGGTTCGATTCTAGTCAAGGGCACGTACCTCGGTTGCAGGCTCCTCCCCGGCTCAGGCCCTGGTCGGGGCATGTGCAGGAGGCAACCAATCCATGTGTTTCTCTCACTTTGACATTTCCCTCTCTCTAAGGATCAATGGAAAAATATCCTCAAGTGAGGAATTAAAAAAAAAAAAAAGTAATCGCATAGGATGGTCTGAACATAAAAATGCCCAATTAAAAGCGATTATGGCAGGTGGTCACATCCTAGGTCTGTAGCTTCCTTCACAAAGGTCAATCTTTACCTTTAAGTCAGTGGTCGGCAAACTCATTAGTCAAGAGAGCCAAATATCAACAGTACAATGATTGAAATTTCTTTTGAGAGCCGAAAACCGACTTCTGCGCATGGACCACGAAGTTTCAATCGCACTGTACGTGCGCGCCCGCACGTGGTATTTTGTGGAAGAGCCACACTCAAGGGGCCAAAGAGCCGCATGTGGCTCTCGAACCGCAGTTTGCCAACCACTGCCTTAAGTGAACCCATCTATTGTCTTTTTGCACTAAGATAACATACACTTGGAATGTCAAAGTAAACCCCTTTTTTTCTGGACCCCTCAGGACACAGCCAGCACCAGGACAGAGACCACAGGACCCCTCATTGTTATCTTGTTCCCCACATACCATTTCTATGCGCTGTAAATTAACTATCCTGTACCCACCAATGTAAAAGAAGTAGGTGACTCTCTTTACCCAATCTCAGAGATTCCCCCGCTTTGCTTCCTCCCACCTCCCTAAACTACCACCAGTGAATTTCATGTAACTCCCTTACGTCTCTTCCTTTGACTCTGATGTATAAAATCAGCTACAAAGCGGGAGCATTTTCTCCATCTGTTGCGATTTTGCTTCCCAGCAATTGTCATCAGTTTGGCTCCAATAAACTCATGAACATTCTCTACAGGTTTGGATCTTCCTTATACCAAGGGGCATGGGGACCTGTAAGTCACAGAACCCACCTGTCATGTTACAAAGTCTCAGAGAGGTCCAGTGACCTGCCCTCGAGTGAGTGGTTCGTAAGTGTCTGAAGCAAGATGCAAACACACCTACAGAGTGCTTGCAGAATTGCATATGCCCAGCTCAGACGGGCCAGAGCTGGGCAAAGCCTTCCCACCAGGCCTGGCATCTGTTCACATGTCTGGCCTCCCAGCAGTTCGTCATCTCCTTGAGGTCAGGAAGTCTTCCCTCCGCGCAGGGCTGGCCACACAGCGGGTGTTCCAAACAGACGGGCTTACTGGCCCTTTGAGAAGGCCTGCGTCCTTAGTTAATTGTCAACTTCTGTTGTTTCAATTAAGGGCTAATTTTTATTCAATATAAAGACAAATGACTTAAAATGTGTTTTAAATATGGCTTCTTCTTAGAGTTCCCCATGGCTAGGGAGTGTTGGGGTGTGCTGATGCATTGAGATGCAAAGGCTTAGAGCAGTAGAGATTTAAAATTAAGCCCTGGCCAGTGTGACTCAGTTGGTTGGGCGTCATCCCATGCACTAAGAGGTTGCCAGTTCGATTCCCGGTCAAGGCACAGGCCCAAGTTGTGGTTTTGATCCCTAGTAGGCAGCGTGCAGGAGGCAACAGATGTCTCTCTCTCTCTCTCTTTCTCTCCCTTCCTCTCCCTCTAAAATAAAAAAAAACATATTTAAAAGAAATTTTTTTAAATTAACACCCAGGGGCCTAATGTTTGCACTGAAAAGGAATAAATGGGGGGGGGGGGGGAAGGTGCAGCAAAATTTAGGATCTGCTTCTCCTCCCTTTCTCAGAACTAGAGCAAGGGATATAATATTCCTCTCCTAAAGCTCAAAGACCTCTTTTGTGTTGTTGTGTTTGTTTGTTGTTGTTGTTGTGTGTGTGTGTGTGTGTGTGTGTGTGTGTGTGTGTGTGTGTTTTGGGGGGGAGGGTTTCATTAGTGTCCTAGTTAATTATCTTAGAATACCCCTGGTGCTTTTATGGCCCTCCAAAATAAGGCCCTGGTCCTTCCCAGTGTCACACGTAAATTATCCACGGGTAACAGAGGACTTCTGACACGCTGGACAGTGAGGGGCACCTGAGCATCACACATTATGGGCTGCCAGGTGTCTGGAGAAGTCGCCGCATTGTAGGCCATGCGTGTCGAAGAGAGGCTACATTTCCAATAGCCTCTGTTGCCTTCTCTTTCCTCCCTCCCTCTCTCTCTCTCTCTCTCTCTCTCTCTCTCTCTCTCTCTCTCTCTCTCATTCTTCCTTTTTTCATTTTGCTGATCCCAGATAAAGGCTCTTATGATAGGAGAGGGGAACTTGGGAAAGGACACCGGAGAAGATAGGGTAATGCCTGGACTTTGGGAAAGCCCCTTTCTTGGGACAAAGTGAGGACAAGCTTGGGACAGCTTGCTGCTCTGGGTAGCAAATACCTAAGACCCTACAAGCCAGCTTCTGCCTCGCTGCTCTGCAGGCCCCAAGAGGTGTCACGGGGAGCATCCTGGTCCCTGAACTAAAGAAGCCAGGCCCACGAATTACCTACCACCGACACAGCCAGGCCCCACTCTTCACCTAGCAATCTCTACCCCAATTACAGGCAGCGTCTTTAAATAAATAAATAAATAAAATCGCCCCCGGAGCCAGTGTTGCATGCTCAGACTCATAAAGCAGCGGCAACCACTGGGGATTTGAAAGAGCCTCTGTTCCTCTCATACCGAAGGTCATAACGTCCAACTCAAACACCGGGACAGCCGCAAGAGGAACTCCTCATGCTTCGGGCCCCTGCTCCCAGAGCCACGTGGAAGGTCTGAGGGACGGTGCATGTGCTGGCACACTGCACGGCGTGACTGCCGACTCCGCGGGGGTTGAGCTCGGTTCACTTCTCCTTCGGGAAAAGAGCTGGGACACGCCAACCAACTGCTAACTCAACTGCGGTCGGCGACTCCAGCTTTCTCTTGGTTGACCAAAACTGTGGCCTTCATTCACTCCTCAGCCTTTCTGCCATCTCCCCGCGGAGTCAGCAAGGGGGGAGAGATTCGAGGAACTGAATAAAAGGTCTTTCTTTGGGAACTTCAAGGAACATATTTTGATGATTATCTTCTACGGAGTTCACAGAGTGGGTTTTCAAAACAGCCAATTGGGTCAGTAAAAATAAAGATTGGAGAGCCTTCTCAGGAGCCAATGCTATATTTAAAACTGCAGAATAGCTATAGTCTAAGGTTGCAGAATGCTATAATTAAGGTTGCAAAATTGTTTTCATTAGAACCCTCCTGCTATTACCCTCCCCAGAGGCTTCCTCTGTGGATGCATCTATATTAGGATGGGAATTGGTCTGCCCTCCTGGGCTCTAATGAGTCTGGTCCTTCCCTTTCAAATTCTCCTACTCAACAAATTGTCAGGATCTGCTTCCCTGGAACATGGGCGCCTCCTTTCTGCTCCTTCAACCCTAAACTCCACATTCGATGACCTGGGACAGGCATTTCCTCGCCCCCTGCCACCTCCGTCTGCACCCAAGCCAGCCCACAGCCTCCCACTATGTGCTGCCTTCCACTCACTGTGTTCCTGGTAACCACAGAGCTTGTGGGCAAATTCCCCCTCCGTCCCAAATGACGTTCCTCCCCTTCCCTGCCCTCCGTGTTTCTAACTGCAGCACTCGTGGCATTTGGGTGGCACAATTCTTCATGAGACAGGATTTTCCCACACCACGCAGGCAGTTGGTGCCCAGCCCCCCAACCGCCAGCGGCAATCCCTGGCCCTGGTGATAACTCCAAGTGGCCACCCCATGACTAAGTACCCCTTCAAGGGGTAGTGTGGCCTCTAGTTGAGAAGAGATCCCAGGCTGTTCACTCAATGCAACAGATCCCAACCCTCCCCCATCACATACAGACTGGTCTCTGTGCAGAGAGCAACTCTCCCACCACCCCTAAACCCTCTAATCTGTGGGATGGGAGGGTGGGAGGAGTCTTGATGTCTATGGTCACCACTTGAGGTCCATGCTGTCTCTCATCTGGGGACGTCCCTTCCCTTCTCTGAGCTTCATGTGCAAACACAGCGGGAACGCCACCTACTTTACGGAGCTGTGGGAAAAGTCAATGAGGCGATATACGAAAAGTACCTGCCACACAGTAAATACGTGAGAAGTGGTAGAAACAGTCATTTTTATCAGGATCACTCCGTCCTACTGGAATTGCTGCCGTCATCCGTCTCCCTTCCCCAAGGCCTGTCACGTTCAGGACCAGTTTCCAACTTTGAACAAATGCATTTTCTAAATCACGTCCTGCAGAACACTAGTTCCAAAATACTCTTCCTGAAAAGGGTTCTTGGATCAAATACGTCTGGAAAATGCTGCATACTCTTTCACCATCTCAGAAACTCACAGTAGTACACTAACATTGTTTTAGTCCTTCAAAAAAATAAGCCCATTTCAATCTGTGTCTAATTCGATGTTTCTCAAACTTACTTGACCATAGAGCTTCCTGCCATTCTTTTAAAAAAATGATCTATGAAACCCCATGGAAATGGTATTCAGAGGTACACCTCCTGAACACAGGGAACACTGTTCTGGATAGTGCCTCACCTGGACGGGATTATGTCTTCATCCTGTCTCCCACCATCAACTTTAATGGAGGCAATGTTATGTTGAATGTCCACTGGTCCTCTGGACCTCGGGGTCCCCTGACCTGGAGTCTGTAGGTCTGTAGGTTCAGTGGCCGCAGCTCAGCCTGACCACCCTCTGCAGCGTAAAGCCGCCCCATCTCAGCGCCTTTCTTCCGCCTCTCCCGCTGCTTTTCCTGATCCCAGCTGCACTGAGCCTTCACAGGCTGCACCTCATCCAGGCTAGCAGCCAAGCCCCCAGGATTAGCTTCAGCTCCCTGGAGCCTTAAGCTTTCGGTCCTGCCCTTGTGCCCGTCTCTCCTCAGCCTGTGTGCTCTGTGCTGGGAAAACCCAGCCTGGTGAAAGCATGTCAGAGCGTGGTGTGGGTTTGGCCTCAGTCAAGTGCTGCCATCTGGATCCTCCCTCGACATTCCTCCTCTTCTCAGCCCACCCCATTCTCCAAAGATGAGCTCACCTCCTTCCTTTCTCAAAAGACCAAAACTGTTAGGTTTAAACTCTTCCCCTTCCCCTAACTCCCTCCAGCTGCTTCGCTTCAAACCCAGTGTAGGCAAAGGTGTGTGGGAACGGGCCCTCCTGCAATGTGGAGCCCAGCGTGGCACTCATCCCCACACTTGGAATGAGCACGCTCTTTGGCTCAGCAGTCCCCCTTCTAAGAATATTCCCCCCCTCAGGGAATATATATTCAACTAGCCTGAGATGGATGTGTCAAAATTATTACTAGAGGCCATGATACACCTGAGGAAAAAAGTAAGTAACTCAAAAGCCCATTGATAAGGGGTTGGTTAAATAAGTTATTGTAAAGTTGTGCTATGGAATAGTATGCAACCATTGAAAAAATAAAGCAGCCCTATATTTATTGCCCAGGAAAGATACCTATGTTCTATTGCTGAAGTTTTAAAAATATATTTTTATTGATTTCAGAGAGGGAGAGATAGAAACACCAATGATGAGAGAGAATCATTGGTCGCTGCCTCCTGCACGCCCCACACTGAGGATCGAGCCCACAACATGGGCATGTGCCCTGACCAGGAATTGCGTCTCCTGGTTTATAGGTCAATGTTCAACCACTGAGCCACACTGGCTGGGCTATTGTTGAATTTTGAAAACATATATGGATAGTATAATCTTACTATGTGAAAAAAAGTCTGTGCAAATATACACAGAAGGATTTCTGGGAGAAAGCTCATCCAGATCTTGTCAATTATCTCTGAGGGCTAAGCATTCATGTGAGTGCTATTATTTTTTGCTTTTCTGAATTTTTCAAAAGTTTTCATAATGAGTATGTGTCATAAAGAGATTAAATGCAACTAGTAACTCTAAAAGTCTATGTCCATGTCCTTCCCTCGGGACCCCATAAAGAGAGCCTTGCTTCTTTCCACAGCAAAGCTCACCCATTCCTGCCTTCTTCATCACCATGTCTCCACTTCTCCCTTCTCCTCTTTCCCTCTACCTTCCCCTGAGCACAAGCCAACCTTGAAAAATCCTTCATGCCTGGCCCTGCTTCTTACTTTAATTATTTAGTTCCCTTTTTCTGAAACTTCTCTGACACAAGGCCTCCCTGAACCTTTTCTACAAACCTACCCATTCCCCTCTCAGCTTGTGTCCCCTGTCCTTCTCTAGATCAGATAATCCTGGGCTAGCTCTGTTGATTAACAGTCAACTTCATTGTTGACTTCTTTCTTGGAACTTCCTCCTCTCTATTTCCATGACATTACCACCAACCTTCTCTGCAAGAGTCCCTGACCCCTCCTCTTGGCTCCTTCACGAGCTCACTTTCTTCCCCTCATTCTCTAAAAGGAGAGATTTCCCAATGTCTCCAGGGAGAAGTAGCAACCAAGCCATCTCCTGACAAACCCTTCCAAATCCTCTCCGATGTCAACAGCACATGGTCGGGAGTCCTTAGAATGGCACCCAAGGCCTCCTGGTCTAGTGACTCCCTGTGTCTCTCAGCCAGTTCTCAACTTCAGACAAATATCTACCCCCCCACCCCTAAACACATTTACCCAATGGCATCATGCCCAGCTTTCCCCAGCACTGACTCCTGCCTCTTCGCACTGTCCCTTGCCCACCCTTCAACTCCTCCCTGAAGTCCTCCTGAACTGCCCCAACTGGAAATGCTCTCTTCATCTCAGGTGATTCCTACTGAATCTGCCCTATATACCACTCATTTGTTCTTTTGCCTCACTCCCTTGATTATCTGATTTTCTTTTTTAAAAAATATATTTTTATTGATTTCAGAGAGGGAAGGAGTGGGAGAGATAGAAACACCAATGATGAAAATCATTGATGGGCTGCTTCCTGCACGTCCCCCTACTGGGAATCAAACCCGAAACCCGAGCATGTGCCCCTGACCAGGAATCGAACTGTGACCTCCGGGTTCATAGGCTGATACTCAACCACTGAACCAGAGCAACTGGGCAATTATCTGATTTTCTTAAGAGTGAATGTCTAGTCTCTGCTTGAGGGTAGGGACCATCCTGGTTTGCCTTTAAACTTGCATGCTTCCTTCCCAAAAGCAGGTACTCAATACATGTTTGTTGGCTGAAAAGTGTGGGACAACATCCCAGAATAACCAGTATTTTAGCTTGGATTCAGATGGACATAAAGGGATCTCATCTGAGCCTTGAAAGAGGTGTCTGCAGGTGTGCATCTGGAGATGTTCAGACACTGTTGGAAAGATGACTGGAGCTCAGAGAGGTAATTCTGGTACCATCAGCCTATTCCCATGGCAAATCTATGAAACTGGGCAAGACGGTTCAAAGAATGGCTGCCCAATAAGAACCAAGGAGTTCATGGATGAAACCAGACACATCCAGCAAAGGAGGAGAGAAAGGAAAAGACCCCAAACTGCCTCTCTTAGGACACTTACCACTTTTAGTCTTTTTTTATTTTAATGATTTGGGCACAAATCTTAAGTGTCCTAGCAAAGGGCAAGCTCCTTGAGAGAAAGAGCAATGTCTGAGCTCTTCTTTGTATCTTTCTTGGACATTAGAAATACATGAATATACAAACCCTGGCATTTAGCAGTTGGTCAATAAATGTGTGTTAAATAGAAGCATGAACCTTCACTGAATATCTACATTAGAGTCTGGGGATACCATGGTATGATACTTGCCTTTAAGGATTCCAGCCCGGTGGAAGACTCAGATGTACCCCCTGAACGAATGAGGTGGACACTTCCTATGTGCAGGAGTGAGACAGGAAAGAGGCAGACAGGGACCCCATGCTCATGAAACTCACATGCTTATACTACACTGTGGGCTTTACAGTTCTAAATTGTGTGTGTGTGTGTGTGTGTGTGTGTACACTCACAGAAGAAAAAACAATAGAGTAGAACATTAGCTAGAAAGAACCTCAAAGATCAGCCAGTCTACTTGCAGATGAGGAGACTGGAGGCCAGGGAGTATCAATGACTTCATCATAGTTATAAAGCGAGTCTATGACAGAGCTAGGCCTAACCATGGGCTTCAGCAGTGCCACACACACACACACACACACACACACACACACACACTTGCTAAATTAAGCATAATTCACATGGCAGTGTAGATATGACTGGCACAGTCTCTCATGTTACTCTGCTTGCCAGTTCTAACACCCAGCACAGCTGCCTGTCCATGAAAACTGCCAAGCTATCCACCAACATCTACTGAGAAAAATAATTCGTTTTCCTCTCTCTCCAAAATTAGCTATGGGATGTGAGTCTTCAGTTATTAAAATTACCCCAGTTGGATGACAAGGTGACCAATTGTGTGTGTGTGTGTGTGTCTCTGTGTGTGTGTGTGTGTGTGTGTGTGTGTGTGTGTGTGTGTGTTTGAGACTTTGAAGCTGATCTCCAACATCTAAGCTCCTCCCCCTCCCCTGATTTGGGCCATTGAGTGGGTCTTTACACTTGTGCCACATCAGCTCCTTTTCTTCTAGTCTCAGGCTCCTTCTAGCGCCCCGAGGCCTGGCGATGGAGGTCAGGCTTCCAAAGGGGACGCAGTCTGCCCGCTCATGAGAGGATAAAACCTCCCCTCACCGAGCTGCGAGGTGGATTTTCCTAGGATCACACTGCTGTATTCCGCGGCCCCCGCCTCCCCCTGCCTGTCCTTTGCCCACAGGGGATTCATGGGGAGGGGCTGTTCCTCCCCTCGCTTGGGGAACAGTGGGCATGGCTCTGCCCAGTCCATGGCAGCTGAGGACAAGTCTCCTGAGGGCAAAGAGTGGCCCATGCAGCAGGCCTGCTTCCAACCAGCTCTCTACCGAGTCATTTCTGCTGCCCAAGTGGTACTCAGGCCCAGAGCTCCTGGGCTGAGCTACGTGCATCAGAGCAGGATGGCCTCAGGGACACCCAGGAGACCAGAGCCAGAGAGAAACACGAATGCAGGGCCAGGCTGCGTCCGGGGGTGGGGGGTGCGGCTCATATAGCTGGGAGGGCTCCCATCACAGGACGCTCTCACCAGAGCTGTGGAAACAATCCCACAGGTGGCTCTTCATGGCTCTGACAAGTCAGAGGGGAGCTCCAAGGTGGGCCCGTCACCAAGGGGCTGGAGGCAGCTGTGTGGCCTTCAGGCGTGAGGGGCTACACCTGGGGCCAGGTGCCAGCTTGCATCTAAAGATGCTGCTGCCTGGGAGGCCTGGCGGGCAGGCAGGCAGGAGGGGCCTCAGGGTGGAAACAGCTTGGCTGGCAGAGGCGGCCCTGGCCCCTGGCCACTGGTGGCAGTGCTCCTCAGAGAACGTGTTTTCTTGTTTAAGTACCGTCCCCACCAACTCCCCTCTCCCCCCCAAACATCACATCACCGTGTTTGGCTCTGAGCGGGGGTGGTGAATCTTTGTCAACAGATGTCATGCTCAGATCGGGGCGGCCTTGGCGAAGCCTGGGGAGCGCGGCCTGGGGAAGGGCTGCTCTGGAAGGGGCCGCCCTGCTCTGCCGGGCACTTTTCTTTTTCCATGTGGGTGAGAAAAATCCTGGTGTTTCACACTCCACGGATCCCAAAGGCCAAATATTTGCTGTCTGCCCTGCCTTTTCCATCTCAGGCGGAGGTGGCGGCAATGCCTGGCTCCTGGGGAGGACGAGGGAAGCCCCTGCAGGGCGGTGCGCTGGGCATCACCCCTCAGCTTTCCCCAAAGCTCTGCAGCCCGGTCCCCGGTCTGTTATGGGAGATCACAGGCAGGTTTCCTGGAGACTGGAGGAAACACACAGGAGAGCTGCCTGAAGGCCTCCGTGGGCAGGAATCGGGCCCCATGTGGGGAGGCTCTTGGTGGAGAGCGGAAATAGGAGGTGAGAGGGGCAGGCACTGGGCTTCTTTCTGGGACTCCCAGCCTCCAGGCCAGCAGGACCCCGAGACCTGATAACACGATGACACGTTTCAGCGGATCCTCCTCAGGAACCTCCTCTGAATGTTGTCACGCCAGCTCCTTTCTCCTCCACTCAGAGGAGAATCGCCTTGCTGAGTTTCAGAAAGCTGGGGCGTGTGTTTCTGACTCCCTCTTCTGTGGGAGCTGGGTGTCTCCTCCGCTTAAGAGGATGTCGGCCCTGCCCGTCTTTCCTGCACTGTATTTTCTCTTATGGTTTGTCTGGATGGTTGGAGGAGCCAAACCACTCTGAGAATGTGCAGCATCTCAGCAGCATCATTAAGGCTGAGAGCAGCGTGGGCTCCAGGCCTGTGGGGAGCTGTGGTCTAAGACCTTCCCGGAGGCTTCTGGGTAATGACCTGCCCCCCTGAGGCTCCTGGGTGAGGTTCCTCCTTGCTGCCACTCGAACTCCCTGGGGTTGATTATAACTTGCCCCATCGCAGACAGCCCAAGACATGGTGAGGCCATCGGGGAGGACAGAGGGACCAGAGGCCACAGGGAAGGAAGCTCTCCGGCCTGGAAGTCAACAGCCCCGGCTCTACTCCCCCTGCCCCGCTGTGAATCGTAAGCAAGTCCTCGCTCCTGTCCATAGGACCAGCAACATTATTTGCAGGGCTCAGTGCAAAAAGCAAGTATGGGGGTCCCTTGTTAAAAAAGAAACTATTAAGAATTTCAAGACAGTGACAGCAGTGCATTAACCTAGGGCGAGGCCTTCCAAGCCCAGGGCCCGGTGGGGAGGCACAGGTTGTGCACCCGTGAAGCTGGTCCCACCTGTTTGGACCTCAGTTTCCTCAACTATGGAGACTGTATTCAACCGGAGAAGCCTCAGACTTCTACGTGTTAAAGAGACCAACTGCCGGAGGGTATAGTGTCAAGCCCTGCAGATAGATGATCTCAAAGGTCCTTTTCAGTTTCAACATTCAGTGAGCCGAACAGGTGGAGAGTTCTCACTGCTAGGCGCACCGGCATCTGCCCTGGGTGCGATGGAAGGATTAGGAAAAATGGGAGACGGTTCCCTGTCCGGTAGCCTGCCTCTCCCTGAGCCTGAAAAGGAGCCTGAAGACCAAGCGCTTTCCCAGGTCCCAGGAGAGCCAGGCCCAGGTAGGCGCACCTGGAACCAAGGATGGTTCTTGTTTCCATCCCAAAAACTGGCGGGAAAGGCCACCCTCTGATGACCCACTGCCCTGGGGACAGCTCCGGCCCAGACCACTCGTCTTCTCTAGCTGCTTCGTTCTCAGGAGGTCAGAGGGCAGGGCAGGGCAGCCAGGGTTCGGGTTGGGAAGGGCAGGGCCCGGGGGGACTCTCTGAAGAAGGGGTTGGAACTCCCGGAGGAGAGCCCTGGCCTGGCGCAGGGCAGGGGCTAGGGGGGCTGCAGGAGCCTCGGAGATGGATCTCCTGGGGAGGGGTTTACACCGCTAGAGGCTGGACTGGTGACATCTTTCTGCGCTGACCAGTTGAAGAGACCAGGAACCCCTTTGGAATTTAAAACCGTTTTTTAGGGCGAGAGCCATGAACGGGACAGGACTGTCTGAACTCTCTCCATGTTCTTCTCCCCTTCCTCTTGATTACAGGGCTCCACGCTGTCCTCCCAATGCCTTCCGCAGGAGGGTCGGCCGGAGAGGCAGGGAGAAGTCCCCGGAACTCCTGCCCTGGGGAGTCCACCCCTCCTCAGCCCCGCCTGGGCGGGGTGGCTCCGCAGGATCTCGCCAGGGAACCCCAGCGCACGCACGACCTACCTTTCATGGTCCCTGGTGCCGGGGCCTCGGGAGGCCCTCGCTGCGGGCGGCTCGAGCTGCGGGGTGACCGGGACGAAGCGGGCGGCTCCTCGAGGGGCACCGATCGCGCCCTACGCGCCGCCTGCGGGAGCCCGGCTGGGAGTCGCAGTCCGGCTGGAGCGCGGGGCCGCGGAGGCGGCGCGCCGGGGGGAGGGTGCGCGGGGTCGCAGCCCGGGGGCGCCGCGCCCGCCGCCCATCCCGCCGCCCGCGCTCCCCGCTGGAGGCCGGCGAGCTCTGCGGCCGCCCGATCCCCGCGCGCCCTCCCTCGCTCCCTCCCTCTTCGTCACTTCTTGGGCCCGGGCCCAGATCAACTTCCTCGGTGTTTTCAAAACTGCCGCGGCCAGGCCTCTTTGTGCCGCCGTGGGTCCCTGCGCCCGCGTCCCCGGCTCGCGCAGGACCTCGGGGAGCGCGCAGGGAAGGCTCTTCTAAAATCCTTTGCCGGTGGGGGCCGCCTGGTGGCGCGGGGCGGGGGTGGACGGTGGTGGATGGCGGCTGGAGTTTCACCCTGGACAGTCTTCTCCCCGGTAAGGGGTAGAGGGACTGGAAGCAAGAAGGAGCCCTAGGATCCAGCCCCAGCCCCCACCTCCCTGGTTTGCAGGGGACTGTCCCTATGTCAGCGCTGAAAGTCCCAAACAGACCAGAATGGTTGGTCATTCTAGCTCTGCCACCCTAGGTGGGTGACTCTGGGCAGCCACTTCACTCTCCAAACCTTGGTTTTTCTACCTGAGAGAACGGGGAGCCCAGCACTCCCAAATTCTGTGATTTTTAAAAAATATATTTTTATTGATGGAGAGAGAGAGAGAGAGAGAGACAGAGAGAGAGGATGATGATGAGAGAGAATCATTGATCAGCTGCCTCCTGCATGCCCCACACTGGGGATCCAGCCGCAACCTGGGCATGTGCCCTGACCCAAAACCTCCTGGTTCATAGGTTGATGCTCAACCACTGAGCCATGCCGGCGGGGCCCAAATTCTGTGATTTTGTTGGTGAAGGCGCCGCTGGTGTCAAGAGTGACCTCTGAGGGACACTGACCTCCAGCAAGAAATTGTGACTCTTGTCATAGGCGCTCCTCTGAGATCTTCACACGTGTTATTTTTCATTGTTGAAACAAACGTTTAATTTACTGAGCACCTACATGTGCCGAATTCTGCCCCAAATTCTGGGAGTGTGAGGAGCACGTCACACCAGCACTGTCTCCAGGAAGGTGCATCTGGTGAGGGAAGCCAACAGTTAAACAAGTAACGGTGCTGAGGTGTGTGAACGCTGCTAAGGCAGGATCAGCAAGATCGGCAGGATTCAGGATCCTGCAGTGAGAGAAGGGACCACAGCCCTTTCCCCACATCCCCACACCTCCATGCCCACTCCCCATTTGGCCCTTGGAGTAAAGTAGGTGAGGCCAGAAGGGCAGAGAAACTTTCTCCCACCCAATCAGAAAGGGGGATGCTCAGTTATCTCTAACCTCCCCCACTTCCCAACGACAAGTTTCGGTTCCCAAAGTGCGTTCTCTCCGTTATCTCAACAGAACCTCAAGGCAGCCTTGAGAGAGGGAGCCAGGAACCAGGCTACCACGTTGAGGAGACCTGTAGCTTTCCTAGTAAAAGCTATATCTTTGCCTTAAGCAAGCCCTATCCATTGTTTCTCTGCATCTAGCTTAACAAGCCTTTGAAATGCCTCATCTTTCAGACCCCTCAGAAGAGTAAGCACCCTCGAGAGAGCATCTAATCTTATTAACTGTCTTCTAATCCAATCCCTGTCTTGCTTTTCCCCGAACCCCCATCTTCATTTAATCTTCCTTACTTCCTAGCTTAATTCCAAATGTATAAAAGGAACAGGAAACTGTCATTCTTCAGAGCATTTGAGACCTTACTCCTTACTTCCCCGCAATTATCGTCAGTTTGGCTCAAATACTAGTCAAGTCATATAAACCCTCTACAGGTTGGACGTTTCTTACGCGGACAGCGAGGATGATGCCTACCCGGTAGTCTCGATGTACTCCAGGGCCCTAAACCTGGGTTCTGAGTCTGCCACGTGAGCCTCAGTCCCCCAGGTGTTGCTATGATAATGCAGATGCATCAGCAAAGAGGAAACATACTGGTGTCTGCTTGTAGGTGGGCCCTGGGTGAGCAGAGTTGGACCCCAGCCTATTTTTCCATTGGCTTCCGTTTAGAATAAGCAATAGAATTCCCTGGGAAAGAATCCATCAACATTCTCAATTGAAGATGTTTGTCCAGAGAAGTGTTAAGTTGGCCTTTTTCGGCTCATTCTCTGAACTCTGTGATATTTTCACAGTTCTTAAGTTTCTTATCTTTCATTGCTTCCTCCCAGAAATTCGCCTGAAATTTCTCCTGTGTCTATAGATTCCCCCCTCACTTTACATTTACCAAGTATTGGAATTTTTTAATACAGTAGCTCACTTTTATCTCTGGGGGATACACTCCAAGACCCCCAAGTGGATGCCTGGAAACATGGATAGTACTGAACCTTACATACAGGGTGTCCCCTCAAAAAACATACACACTTTAACAGCTGATAGCTCAACTTTGAAAATGAAATGCATTTTAATAATCACTGCCTTTATAATTATTTAAAGTATGTGCATACATTTTTGGGTCACCCAGTGTACTATATATTTTTTCTATACATACATATCTATGTTAAAGTTTAATTTATAAATTAGACACAGCAAAAGATTAACAACAGTAACTAATAAATAGAACAGTTATAACAACATACTGTAATAAAAGCCATGTGAATGGTGAATGTGGACTCTCTCTCTTTAATTACCTTATTGTACTGTACATACAGTGTGAAAATGCTGGACAAAGGGATGACCACATCCTAGGTGAGATGGAGTGGGACATTGTGAGATTTTATTACACTACTCAGAACGAAGTGCAATTTAAAACCTCCCTGGCCAGCGTGGCTCAGTGGTTGAGCATCGACCTATGAACCAGGGGGTCACAGTTCGATTCCAATCAGGGTATATGCCTGGGATGAAGGCTCAATCCCTGCAGGAGGCAGCCAATCAAAGATTCTCTCCCATCATTGATATTCCTAGCTCTTTCTCCCTCTCTGTTCCTCCATGGGGTCAATCTTACCTAATAATAGAGAAACATGTAAATTGACCATACCTCCAATACGCCCACAACCAATCAGAGTGAGTATGCAAATTAACCCAACAAAGATTGTGGTTAATTTGCATACACACCTGGGTCCCTGGAACCTCCTTGGCACCCAGGTCACTCCCAGCCGGCCATCAGGTGGAGGCTTTAGGCTTGGGAAGGGGCCGAGCCTGTGATCAGAGGGGCGGGGGAGTCCCCTTCCCAAGCCTAAAGCCTGGGATCGAAGGGAAGGGGAAAGAAATCAATGGAAACATATCCTCAGGTGAGGATAAAAAGAAAAATAAAGAAATGTCATATCCTATGAAAGACACATCTTGAAAATGCTTAAAGAAAGTTGTCATTTTTTCATGGTGAAGGGACTGGAGTCTGTGTTGATGAAAATACCTTGGTGGCTGCGGTGATTGGCAGTGGCTGCAGCAGTGGGGTGATGGGGCTGGTGCCTTCCCCTGATCAGCCTGGTCGTCTCCCGAAAGGGGAGACCAGACTGCGGCTTAGGTCTGCTCCCAACGGGGAGTGGGCCTAAGCCATCAGTAGGACATCCTCTGAGGGCTTCCAGTATGTGAGAGGGGGCAGGCTGGGCTGAGGAACCCCTCCCCAGTGCACGAATTTCATGGACCGGGCCCCTAGTAAAAATATATTTAAAAATATAAAATAAAACTTATGACTTGCTTATTTATGAACCTTTTTATTTAATATTAGAGGCCCAGTGCATGAAAATTCATGCACTGGAGGGGGGAGTACCTCAGCCCGGCCTGCCCCCTCTCACAGTCTGGGAGCCCTCAGGGGCAGGAGGCGACCCGGCGATCAGGGGAAGGTGACACCCCCATCACACCTCTGTTGCTGCCACTGCAGGCAGCGCAAGCCTCAGGCGGCCCTGGGTGGCTGGGTAGCCCCCATCCGAGGCTTGCCTGTGCCTCAGGCCAGCCCTGGGCAGTTGGGGTGCTGAGGGGACTGGGAGACTCCGGAGGCAGGCATGCAAAGTGGCCGGACCCGCCTGGGGGCAGGCCTGGCCCTATCGCGCGCCTGCCACCCTGGTGGGGCTGAGGGGACTGGGCACCACCATCTTGTGGCTGTGGGCACTGCCATCTTTGAGGGTGTGGCATTCAATTAGCATATTCCCTCCTTATTGGCTGTGGGCACCGCCATCTTTGTGAGGGTGTGGTGGTCAATTAGCATATTCCCTCTTTATTAAGATAGGATTTTGGACTATTGTTAACCATGGGTAACAATGAAAGCAAAATCGTGGATAAGCAGGCACTAGTGTATCAATGGCCAAGAGGTGCCTTGCAATACCACTCTTTACCAGTGGGTGATGCCATACATATGAATTCTAGCCTGAGAAATCCTTAAAGGGGGCTTAATTTTGTCAAATGAATACCTTCTTTTATGAACTCTGTAAGGGTGAAGTTCTGAGAAAAGCAATGTAATTACAAATCTCCCTGATTAATAGAATGAAGTCTTAGCAAAGACAAACTGCTTAGATTGTTTTTATTTAATACTAGAGGTCCGGTGCATGAATCAGTCACATACTCAGGAAGAAAGTAGCTGACTTTATCTGAGGCTGGATATAGATGGAAACAGAAGGATCCTTAATGATCTGTAAGAAGAAAAGACTCTTTTAGCCAAACCACCCCCTGGACAATGAAAAGAGCTCCTGGTAGGAATCCCACAATCTAGATGACTGCCAATAGGCCTGGAAAGTGCCTCTATCCAGGGGGCCAGGAACTATACATCCTATATAATAAAAGGCTAATATGCAAATTGACCAAATGGTGGAACGACCGGTCGCTATGATGTGCACTGACCACCAGGGCGCAGATGCTCAACACAGAAGCTGCCCCCTAGTGGTCAGTACACTCCCACAGGGGAGCGCTGCTCAGCCAGAAGCTGGGCTCATGGTTGGTGAGCGCAGCGGCCATGGTGGGGTCTCTCCTACCTCTGCAGCAGCACTAAGGATGTCCGACTGCCAGCTTAGGCCGGCTCCCCGTAGGCCTAAGCCATCAGTTGGACATCCCCCGAGGGCTCCCGGACTGCGAGAGGGCACAGGCCAGGCTGAGGGACCCCCCCCCCTCCCGAGTGCACGAATTGTGTGCACTGAGCCTCTAGTATTAGAATAAAAAGTCCAGAGCTGAAGGGGCATGAATGCCTGTGTGGAGGCTGTCCTCCAAAGGATTTTGTGCATAGGAATTTCTGTATCGCAGACCTTCAAAGCGTTGAGCTTTTAAATCGATAAGAAGGGCCCTAGTGGACATTTCTATCTATACTCTGGATGAAGACCCAGAAGCAAGGTTTTGTTTCTCATTCAAAACTGGAAGAACAGCATTTGGAACAACCTGGACAGGTGTACTCACTGTATTTATAAGATAAAGTTCCAGAGAAATATATTTAAAACCTTCATTTAGATTCACCATCAGTTGCAAAGGATGAAGCTTAGTAATTCAGAGGGAAAGATCTAGTTTACATTGGCTATGCATGGCTTTCCTTCATTTATTAAACAAATACGTAGCCAGGAGCTGTGCTGGTGCTGGGGATAAGTTCCCTAGCCTCATGGACATTAGAGTTTTGATACAAATAAAAAATAGGGTGAGATTACTAAAGAAATAAATGAGATCCCATATTGCACTAATTGAAAAATTAATTCAGGCAACAACAAGAAGTTATTAAGCACCTATTAGGCCATAGGGGCTTAATCACAAGGAACAACTACAGCCTGTAATTATTGGAATCGAGAGTCTAGGTCAGTGGTCGGCAAACTCATTAGTCAACAGAGCCGCAGTTTGCTGACCACTGTCTTAGAGAATGGGAGCAAAAAGCTGAATGAAAGAGAAGGAATGCTTGAACTATAATGTGAAAATTTTCAGTATAATATGCTTGGTCAGGATTCCTCTAATTTTTCCACTGCCATGATGACAGAAGTAGCAAAAATCTGAAGTTTTTCTTTTTATTTCATAAAATGATATAAAAGTTGCATGCCATATCATAATAAAATGATATTTGTTTTAATATAAAACTAATAGTTTTACTGGATGGGGGATGTAGGAGGTGGCAGGGTAGAGGAATGGTGAGACATGGGTAGAAGACTGCTATGTTGGGACTTTTTGTACTATTTGATTTATTTTTAGTAAGTTGTAATGCTTTATTTTTAATTTAGTACTATTTGATATTTCAAAATTATATTCATACCTTCAATAAAAGAAACATTCATTTAGAAATAAAAATAATAGTTTAATTATTTCTGGACATGTTTCTAAATAGGAAGAAAGCACCCAAAAATGTGAGTTCTTCCAAAACTATATGTGCATACTGCAACTATAATTACACTACCTTTTCTTTTCAACTGAAAAAATTAATTTACATTTTATATGGAAAAATTAATGTCTACGAATAGCCAAGAAAACTTGTAAAGGATGAGTGAGGGTGATTACCTTCTCAAAATTAAATATTGTTTTAAAGTGATGTAATGAAAATAATATGTTACACATGAATAAGGATATAAATCAGAGGGATGAACTAGAAAGTCCTAAAACAGAGCCAAGTTTATTTGGGAAACTTCATAGATGACAAACTGGCATTTCAGCTCAGCATGAATAGGGTGGTTTATTTGATAAATCATGTTGACATAATTGGCTATATATCTGGGAGAAATGAAGTTAGATCCTTCCTTCACTTCCCTCCTTCACAAACTCACACATGCGTACACACACCACATAACACTCACCACACCACACACACACACAATCTCACACCATTTGGACTAAGTATCTAAATATAAAAATAAACACAGAAAACTAGAGGAAAATTAGGAGAAGAACTGTTCATATTTTAGTGAGAGGAAGACATTCTTAAGCAAGACAGGAGACCTAGAAACTGTAAAAAAAAAAAAAAAAAAAAGCTAAGCAAATTTCACTACATAAAACATTTTAAAGCCTCCATGGTCAAAAGGTAAAAGACATAGGCTAGCTTGGGAAAAACATTTGCAACACATACAGGGTTACTTGGCTTTATTTGAAGTGCTCCTATAAATTGATAGAAAAGAAAGGATGAATACCTCAAGAAAACAAGAAGACTATGAATAGGCAAATCACAAAAGAAGTGCTTTGGAAAGGAGCAAAATCATGCTCAGAGACGGAGACTGACTTTGCCAATAATTGAACACAACTTCACTGTGGGGATTATAATAACGTCGTGAGCCAGAAGCATACAGGAAAACGTCTCTTAATAAGGCAAATGAAGAAATAACACATTCCAAAGCAATGATAGGTTAATCACACTCTTGTTCCAGGCAAGGGGAGATGAAGGAACAAAGCCTGGGTTTAGATGAGGTGTGCCTTTAGTGCAGTTGGTACTGGGGACAGATGGCTGAGTCAGCCAACAGCTGACAGTCAGCTGCCTGCACAAAAGTAAAAGTCCCCTGATGCTAGAGTGCCTGCTCTGGAATGAGGGCTCCAGTGCTGACAGGCAAGCTGGTCTCTCTCCTGGACCCACTGCGAGCTTCCACCACGGCTGGTGAAAGTCGCCTTTATCCAGGCAGCAGCTAATGCCCCAAAGGTCTTTGGAGAGCTATGTAGGTCAGCAAAGCATAGCCTTGCCCAGACTGGATGCTCTCCGGGAGGCCTCACAAACTCTTGACATGTAAAGTCTAATGCCCCCTTGCCATAGTTGCTTCTCCAGGTGTTGTTATCGAAAAGCCCCCAGCAGTGCCTGTCTTCAGCTGAGTGCTTATCAATGACCTTAATCGTCATGACAATATCCTGACAGCCTCCTCAGTACACTACTTAAGTCACAAACAAACAGATCAAAACAATTTCACCTAAGTCACAAATAAGTGAATTGGAAATCATATCAAATCAATACATGACAAGAGGAAACTCTATTTAAAACCTAATAGCTGAGCCCTAAACAGTTAGGGCCTGTGGACTGAAAGGTCCCAGGTTCGATTCCGGTCAAGGGCACGTACCTTGGTTGCGGGCACATCCCCAGTAGGAGGTGTGCAGGAGGCAGCTGATCCATGTTTCTCTCTCATCGATGTTTCTAATTCTCTATCCCTCTCCCTTCCTCTCTGTAAAAAAAATCAATAAAATATATTTAAAAAATTAATAACTGAAAACAATAATTAGATGAAGAGATTAAGAAGGTAGCAAAAATGCTATTTTACGCATTAGATTGGCAAAAGTTCAAAAGGAGAGCAATATCCAGCAATCTCAATGTGAGACTCTACTTTGTACCAATTTACTTTAAAGGCACCGACATATTAGGATACATACAGGGGGCTGTTTATTGTGGCCCAGCTTACAGTGGCAGAAAAAGCTAAAATAGAGGAATAGCTGAAGAAAATGCCAAAAAGTAGGGGTTAGGTCTATGTATTTATTGACTTAAAGGGATGGCCATAATATTTTAAGTGGAAAAGAGCACACTGCAAAGCAATATGTATAATATGACTTTATGGTTATTTTTAAAAAGAAACAGGCAAAATGTCTTATAGGTTATATAGGTAATATATTATGCATATACATGTTATATTCACACACACTCTAAATATCAATGTATGTATAAATAGACGCCCATTACTTGGCAGCCTGATATTTAGAGAGGATTTCCAAAAGTACGGATGAAAAAAAGAGAGAAAGAAGATTGATTCCTCATTAAATATTAACTTTTCTCCCTAAGTCTTTGAGTGAAACGGCAGCCAGTTGTTTCCATGTCTGTGTACTCCTGGCTCGCCACAGCCTGCCGCAGGGTCAGCGTAAAACAGTTCAGGAAGCAGAGTGTGATATAACAATGCACAACTCGGCAGACTGCACTGTGGGGGCCCAGGAAGCTTCGTACCAAATCACAGGCAGTGCCTCGCCACCCTCTCCCCGGGCCAGCCCAAGCTGGTGTTTCATGTTTGTCCCTAAAGCTGCACAAGAGGGACCAGGACAGAAGGGAAAGGATAGGGGCAGGCATGCGCAGAGCGAGGCATCTGTGGGCCTCACTGTGTCACAAGAGGGCAGAGGATCTGTAAGAAGAAACACATGTAGTGCCGAGAACCAATTCCAGCATGTAAGAATTACAAGAGTTCCATCAAAAGGTTGATGGGACTTGGGGAGCTCAACAGGGTTGAGTCATATGTAGCTTACCTGTTGGAAACGGCTAAAAGGCACTTCCCCCAAACCTGAATAGGATTGTCTGCTGCCAGACAGCTCAGGGCATTTTATTGCCTCCTATTTTGAAATAATAGGCAAGGCATTCTTTCAGTAAATATTTGAACAGCTAGCTGTAGGCTACACCTGAACAGCTAGCTGTAGGCTAGTCCCCAAACTGACAATGTTTCTGTACCCTTTGATACCTTACCCTTTGAAGTGTATATTTCCACCTTGCCTTGGGACAAATTGTACTAATAAAAGCACGGGTCCTTGGTCAAGGTAAGAGTCTTCTAGCTCCTTCAGCTGAAGCTCCTCTGACCCCCAATGCCTTTCAAAATTACCTTTCGTCCTTGGACTCCTTCTTAATCATCTACACGCAGCACCTTTCTCCAGAATGCTGAACCCTTTGTAAGGCTGGAAAAAGAACCCCGACATTATGGTGCCCTAACGAGGGACACCAACAATTTAGCTATTTAGCTTGAGATGGAATATTTGTTTCCCGACGTTCGAAGGGCTGTGCTGTCAAGGAGGGAAGAACTTTAACATATGGCACCTTAGAAATAAGATAGAAGAGGTTATGAGGAGGCAGATTTCAGCCCAGTTTAAGCAAAAACCTGCTAAGATTCCCTTGACCCCCAATTTTCTCTTCTATAAAATGAGAAGAATACCACATACTTTTAAAAGGGACATAGAGATGCTTTGAGGAACGGATGGGCAAACTGTAAGCCAGCAACGTGTCAACGGGAAAGCACATGAAATGTACTTGGAGAGTTGAAAAACTCTGGATGCTCTATCGGGCTGCACCCCCCCCCCCCCCATTAATCCAATCATAGCCTCTGGGGGTGGAGCTCAGGAAGTGGTCATTTTTTAAACTCTTCTCGGGTCATCCCATTGGATAGTTCCGTTGAGAACCACTGACCTAAAAGAATTGCTAGTTGTATTCCAGGTGGTTGTGGGAAAAGTAGATTTGACCCCAGGTAGATCTGGGGCCCAATTTTTAAAAAATGCCCATTAATCTGTGAATTGGAGCAAACGGTTAGAGCTGACCAACTCTGGAGTGACATACAGACCATATAGCCATTCCAGAGCATGAGTAACCGTGAAGATGGTTTAAGTAATATTTGTCTCCTTACGGTCTCACCTTTCCCCAAAGAAGATCCAAGATGGAAAGATAAGGGAAACACAACTGATGAAGTGAATGTTTGTGGACTGTGCGGTTCCTCTGCATCAGCTGTGGGCTGATTTCACTGTATATGATTTTATTATCCATGACTTTTCTCATAACCCGTAACTGGCTGAATGCACTCATTAAGTAATTAAAGCCTAGAGAGCGATTCTTAATTACAGGCCACAGAGTACCGCTCTTGCCCATTTCCAGCTTGTTCCAGTTATCTCAGTGACGGGTAAGTCGTCATGCTGGTGGCACTGAGCTGGGCCATGGTGGGGACACATAACGAGGATATAGAGGAGGGGAGAGGTGGCGGGCCAAGCACAAAGAGACAGATAAATGTCAGGCTCTTCACTTTCCTCCTCCCCCCTTCCCAGTGCTGCCTCCCCAAGGAAAAAAAAAAATCAAGGCTAAAAAACCCCAAACATGACTGCCTCCGTCCACATGGGAGAAGAATGATTTCAAAGCAGCACTGCCAAAAAGATGATGAACTGTGATGAATCAGCCAAGTGACTCAGCAGCTCAGGAAGAGCTAATCTAGAGTGTTTGGGCGAGGGACGGGTGGTCCTGCCCAGTGCTGTGGCCAGTCCTCTCTGGTATGGGCAGGCCCAGGGCTGAGCCCCTGGCTGCAAGAGAGGCAAGGTCCAGAAGGTCAAAGGGCAAGCAATGACAGGGCAGGGAGGTTAGGAATTGTGTGAGGGCTGAACCATGGGACCTCTGTGGTTTACTTAGAACAGTCATAACCTAGGGATGCATTTATGCATTTCAAGTTTCACACTTTCCCCCTTAAAATTAAATCTTCTGAGCCTTGTTTGCGTTGCAGCCAGAGTAATCAAGCCATCGTTCCCAGGGGACCACAGTGTTGGCTGTGAATTATGTTATTTTCTCCTAGTCCCTGCTCCCCTTCCTCCCTTCTCCTACTTCAGCTGACGAAGGCAGATCTTCCTGCCTGTCCTCCAAAGTTCGACTTTTAAAAATATAATTATCACAGATTTATGTCTCCTGTGCCAGATGCTGGGGGAGGCACAGAACAGAAAAGTTACAAGAAGCGTGCTCCAAAACAATTCTTCTGCCTCAGGCATTGATACAGTGCGGAGGAGGCAGTTTCCAGAGAAAATGTAGCTGTTACTGATCATTAGACTTTTTTTTTTTTTTTTTTAAGGAAAATAAACCCTCCAGGAAGAAATCCTGCTCCAGATTTTCACTGGATTTTTTCTCTTCTTCTGGGCGGATGATCTTCCCACACTTGGCATTGTCTCAGGTGAGGTGGGAGGGAGGACCTTAGCGATGATACAAAACAGATTCAGGACCACCCGTTCCTGGTCCAGAAGGAACAGAACCCCTGAGGGCAAAGTGCCTGGTCCAAGGTCACCCGGCCCCTCAGTGCAGAGCTGAGACTACGGAATTCCATGTTCAGGTTCCTTCCTTCTGCACAGGGCCAGAAGCTTCCTCCAGGTTCCCTCCTGAAGAGGGGTGGGCTCCTAGTGGCCCCTAGACTTTGGACAACCAGGGCCTGGGCCTCAAGCTGTACCTCCAGAGTAACACACCGGAAAACCAGCCCCTGACTATACAGCTCTCCTCTAAACCCTTTCATCTCACGTGGTCTTCAAAGCCCGCCACCCACACTAGGCTGCCCACACCTGCCCAGCCCACCCATCTGCCCCCACCGGTGAGAGATCCATCCTCCAGCCCCTTGACCTCTCTCCTGGTACTCACACATCCTGGCGGTCCGGAGTGGGTGGCTCTGCCTCTTCCCCAAGAAGCAGCCATATCTGAGGGGCTTCTGGGTGGGTCCCCTCTTTGTCAGGGGTACGGTGATGGCTCCGGTCCCTCTGTCCCCCATCACATCCCTGGACAGAGAGTCCAGATAAAAGCTTCCTCCTGGAAGAAGGAACTTGGGGGCGTTGGGAGACAAGGGAGCCCCTTGGGCAACAGGACTGGTGATTTTCGAGGCTCGGTGCCAAATGAAAATGTGGGGCCCCTTGTTCAAGGGCTGTTAAGAACCTGGAGGCTGCAGTAATAGAGCACCAAACCAAGTGCGGGCTGCAGGGTCCCACTCCCATGCAGCCCACCCTGCGTGGCTGGGTCCCGAGTGGCTGGGGACAATACTTGCTTGAAGTCCAGCAATCCAGGAGCCAGGAAGGCCCCGTTCCCCAAAATAAATGCTATGTTTATCCGTATATACATATTTCTGCCTCCTCTTGGCCAGCCCGTCACTGGGATGGTTCAGGAAGTCAATACTTCATACTCCGTGCTTTCTTCTCTAGCATAACACCCCTCCCCACCCCACCCCCATTATTTTTCTTCTTTTCTCCCTAAATGAAACAAGAGGAGTGTCCTATGTTTAAGAGGAAAGAATAACATTCAATAGGGCTGCAGAACTGCGGGGGTTTAATTTGGACTAGGAACAGCCAGGAGCACAGTGGATACCAGGAGTCCTGAGGAGAGGGGCGCGGAGCTGTGCACGTGAACCCCGGCTGGCCCCTGGTGGGGCGCTGTCCTCCAGCTCCGAGTCCCGGGGGAGCCGTGCCCGGCGCACCCCAGGACCTGTCTTCCCTGGAGACTGACCAGCCTTTCCAGGCGCCGCTGCGCCTCCCCGCGCCCCAGGCCGGGTGCTGCACCGGATCTCCTCACCCCCGCACCCGTGCACCCCCGTACCCCCTCCCGCGCCAGCTTCCAGAAAGCTCCCGTGCATTCCCCGGCATTCTTTGGGCGTGAGTCACGCAGGTTTGCAGCCAGCCCCGAAGGGGGTGTATACGAGGCAGATCCCTATAAATACGGCGCCGCACGGCGCTTACCACGCCGCGTCGCCAGGAGGAGCGCACGGGCACCACTGACTGGTGAGAGGTCCCCACCGTCCTACCCCTGCGCAGAGCCTCTCCAGGGCCAAGGACCGATGGGCGGGCGGGGTGGCAGGCAGGCGAGGAGGGGACGGTCGCTAGTAGTCCTAGGGGTGTCAGAACCGATCTGTGGATGCAGCGGAGGGAGTCTGAGAAGGTAGGCAGCCGGAGCCCTATCACCAGGCAGCGGGGCAGAAGGCCAGCTTGCTGGGGGCGCTGCACAGGCTGGGATTCGGCTCATTAGCTGCAAAACCACAATTGTGTGGGTAAGTAGGACAGGTGTAAGGAGCCTCTTTTTGCAAAGATGGGGGAAACCGAGACTGGGAGAACCGACGGCTATTGCCAGAGGCCCAGGCTGATGAGCCGCAGAGTCTGCCTGCACCTAAGGGCCTTTCCGCAGCATCTTCCTCGTTAAAGGTGCCATCTCCAGGAGTGTTGTCAGCTGGCGTGCATGAGTCACCTTGTTTGCTTCAGAATTTTCTAGTTCTCCTGGGTAGTGTGTTTATAAGCATGAGGTTTTGATTTAATTATATGTTGCAACCACATAAATCCTACTCTTTCTGCTGCCTAATGCGCCAGGGAACACCAGAGGAAAGTCACACAATCCCCCATCAGACGTCAGACATCTGACTCAACCGGCTCAGCTTATAGCTGATAGTGTGAGGCCTAGAGAGGTGCAGGGCCTTCTCGGAAGATAAACCGCAGGTGGGTGTCAGAAGTGAGATTAGAACCGGAGCCACTTGACCTTCCAGAATTTCTGGACCTAATTTTTTTTTAAAAAAGAAGCTGATTATTATTAATATTTTTTTAAAGAGAAAGATTAAGGTTTTAAAGGTGCAGATACAATAAAAGATGCTCGTGACAGTGTTCATTATCATAGCGGGAAATTACAATTTAAATGTCTAGTCTTTTGGGATAGCAGCACAGAGCATATCAGAAAATGGACTCTATTATTATGTATCCACAAACAGATTCTGACTTTTAAAGAATATTTGATCTAGTGGATGTAAAGAATCTGATTGTATGCAAATGCATAGGAAAAGGAAGGAAAGATACCACAGAGGTAATAAATGCTCTGGATGGTGTGAATTACAGGTGAATTATTTTCTTTTTCGGCTTAGTTTTCTGCCCTCGCGGAGGAAGTAGAGGAGGAGCTTGGGCCTTGGGCTTTGAACCCTGCGGTTTATAAGCTGTGTGACTGCTCTGCTCAGGCCCCCAGGTCCTCCCCAGGCTCCCTCCGGGTGGGTAAGCCCTCCTGGGGAAAAGGCTGCCGGATGAGGGTGGGGAAAGGAGGGCTTTGGGGTGACTTGTCTAATCAGAGAAGTTGCCAGACAGGAGCCCAGGCCAGGAGATGAGAGGGGAGGCAAGTCAGTGCAAAGAGAGGGCAGGTGCGGCCCTGATCGGGTAGCTCTGTTGGTTAGAGCATCATCCCCATACGCCAAGGTTTCAGGTTCGATCCCTAGTCAGTGCACGTACAAGAATCAGCCAATGAATGTCTAAATAAATGGAGAGACAAATTGATGTTTCTCTCTCAAATCAATAACTAATTTTTTTTTTAAAAAAAAGACAGAGAGGGCCAGTAGCCCTGCAGCCACTGTTCTAGCGCTGTCCTGGGACTAGCGTTATCAATATCACCTGTGTGCTTGTTAGAAAAGCAGATTCAGCATCAGTGTTATAACGAGACCCACCCCCTGCTCTCCGGTGATTCATAGGTACTCTAAAGTAGCAGGTCATTTCACTAAGGCAAAGCCACAGTCAGGGAGGGACCACAGGTGCCCTCTGTGCCCACTTCTGTTCCTCTCCAAACTGCCACCTGCCTCACTTCCCTGAGGGATACTGCCAGTGCTCACACGTGGTCCTACATCCAATTGTGAAGTAGTCAGAACTCACTATGACCCTATGAGACCTTGTGTTTACGGAACACATTCACATCTCTAAGTCCATGTCAGGTCCATTTCACAGACGAAGAAACTGAGGCTCAGAGACTTAAGTGACTTGGTATCAAGGAAAAGAACACTGGACTAGGGGATCAGGAGAGCTGGGTTCTCATCCTGGGGTTGCCACAAGCTTGCTGGGGGCCTTGGGGAGCCCCATTCTTTCTCTGGAGCAGAGGGATTGAGCAGAAGACTGATCTCTTTCCTGGCTCTGAGGTCGATGGCTCCCCACGAAGCCCAGGCTCCTGTTGGGAGACCCTGTACTGGCTGCTGGGTTTCTGGACTCCTCATCTAGTGCTCTTGCTTTTCGTCACCCTCCCTCCCCTTTCTTCATGGCCCAATGCCCTGTCTTCTGGACTTCTCAGAAGTCATTGCTACCAGGGACCTCGCCTGGAATGGTATATTTTGCTGGCTTTCTCTCTCTGGCGTGACAAAGGCTCTGTCCCTGCTTCAGGCGTTTCAGGCCTCAGCGAGCAGCTAGGGCCGAGCTTGCTAGACCGGGACCTTCCTGCGGGCCCGAAATCGCGCCCTGGTTCAGCCGCCCACCTGTCTTCGGGGAAGGCCATGACCCACTCTTTCCTCCGCGCTGCTCATGCGCTTCGTGCAGCTGGTTGGGGAACCACCATCGGCTGCCCTACTAATGACTGTCATGGAGAGGCTTGCCTTAGGAATGTTCCGCCACGCCACGCATCCAGACGGGCCTGCTGAGCTGAGAGCAGCTTCTGGACGTGCACAACTTCAGGAAGGGGGCACCCCACTCCCCATTCTGTTGTGGGAAGTGGGTGCGTTCAGATAAGCAGTTGGTGGGGGGCAGATTACGGGGGGGGGGGGGGAGGGGTTTCTGTTTATGCAACAACTTCAGCTTCTGGGAAAGGGTCTATTGTGTAAGACTGGCTGTGCCCAGGCTCAGGGCAGCCGGCCCGGAGTGGTGGCAGGAACACCTTGGCAGCGCACCCTGCTGCGGATTAGAGGGACTAGGCCATGTGAACGGGGCCTGGCAGAGTGGAAGCCGTGTCCTCGCAGAGGGACTGCTTCTGGGGAGGCCCCAGGGCCCCAGTACCCCATCGTCCCAATGTTAAGTCTTGGACTTCGTTCGCCCTTCCCTATCTACTTCCTGAAGACAGTTTTCTTTCCTTCCTGGCTCCACTCTTTGTTTATACCCACACTGGGGATGACAAATGGATTTATTCTCCTGTGCCGACCCAAAGGGTTGGCCATCGGTGCCTCAGACGCTTGGAACCAGTTTTAGGTGGTGCTGAGGCGCAGTGGGGAGACGTGCTGTGATTGGTTGGTGAGGCCTGCTGGGGCAGGATTAGTGATGCCCATGGGGGCCGGGGAGCTGTGGGAGGTAGTCCCCCCCTTGGTGGAGGGACAGGAGAGGGCCCGGTGAGTGATCCAGAAGAGGTGTTTTCAGGGTTTGTTTAATATGAGCAGGTACCCTCAGACAGACCCCTTCCTGGGTGCAGAAAGTGCGTGCACCTTGCTCAGGCATATTTAGCTACTATACAGGCGGTAGGGAGGAAGGCTTGGACCTGAGCCCTGGGTGCTGACTCCAGAACTCTTGTTTCTTTTGTATTGGGCTGCTGTCTTGTGGTTCCGCCCTGTACCCACTGTCTCCACTTTCTTTTGAAAATGCCCATTGTCAAGTCTGATATTTTCTCCTCACTTCCCGGGGGTAAAAATGCAGCAATGCCCGCTGAGAGGGGAGAGCTGATGGCCAGGCCTCTGCGGGGCTCCTGGGAAGCCGCCGCGGGCAGCAGGCTGGGCCAGAAACCAGCAGGCTGGCTAGCCGTTACCATGACAGTCTCCTGTGCTCCACAAACAGAAGCGTGCGGGGAGTCCAGAATCGGAGGCAAGATGAAGACTCTGCTGCTGTTGGTGGGGCTGCTGATGACCTGGGAGAATGGGCAGGTGCTGGGCGCCCCGGCAGTCTCAGAGAGAGAGCTCCAGGGTGAGTAGACCAGAGGTCCCCCCCCCCCCACCCCCTTGCACACTCCTTCCCTATCAGGGCCCCAAGGGTTAAAGGCCATTTATCCTGTGCATGAAGCCAGGTTTGCTGTGCCCTGCCCCTCTCTGAGCCTCTTCCCCCCGCCACCTGGCCCAGGCTCAGTGTGGTCAGGCTGGCTTCCAGGCATTCTCAGGTGTACCACAGGCCTCTTCTGGCGGCTGGGTCTCATTCGCCGGTTCCCTTTCCAGTCTGTACAGCCCGGTTCCCACACCTCCTCCATGGAGCTCCATAAAGCCTGGGTCGTTGGAGTCTTCGGGGAGCTCCCCTTCTTGAGTTCCCATCGCATTTAATACCTGTATCTCCACCTTCCCACCCAGGAACCCGTGCTCCGCATTCCCTGCTCACAGGGGAGGAGAATTACGGTTTAAAATGAGGCTGTCCTCCTTCAGAGCCCGGCCGGTGGTCCCTCTTCTCCAGGCCTTTCCTAAAACCCCTCCTCCCTCCAGCCCACTCTCATCCTACCAGCCGAGCGGCCCTCTGGGTAGTAGTTACAAACCCCAACCTTGAGATCAGACCCGGGCCTGGGTGTGGCCCTGCCGCTCCCCTGCTGTGTGAGCCTGGGCAGGTGTCTGGATCCCACGGTGCAGGGGGGACGATGCGCATGCTCGGATGTCAAAGGAGATGCACATGAGGGGTCTGGCTCAGCGCTTGCCCCGGAGCTGGTGCTCCGGTGACATCGCCTCCATGCATTTGTCACGTGGTGTTATGTCTTGGTCACAGTCTCCGTGAGGAGCAGTGCTATTAATTCATCTCTGTGTCTCCATCCCTATGAGTCGGAGAAAAGAAGTTCAGATGTTTGGTTAAACCGAATTCCAGAAAGGCTTGTGTCCAAAAGAATAACATTCCCCATTTCGATGCGTAAGCGCGTACTTGTCCAGGATTTTGTTCCCTTGGAAATTTTCTCCTGCGGCTGGGCAGGCTCGGCGTCCAGCCCGCAGGGCGTTCGTGCCTCTGTCCTCCTCTGGGGCGTGCCTGCTCCGAGGGTTTGTGTTTCTGAACAGTTGGTGCCCTGGATTCTGGGACTCTGGGTCCACAGGGAGCCCCGTGATGGGAACCTGTGCCAGGGAAAGCTGGGGCCCACCGGCTGCCTGCCAGGGGGTTCCCAGCCTGGAAGCCCCTGGACCCACTGCCTTTCTACCATCCCAGCTGGTTCCAGGCCTCTATCCCCCAGCGCCATCCCTTCCTCTGGCCTCATTCTACTTCCCCGCCCTTCTCTTGCAGAAATGTCCACCGAGGGGAGCAAGTACGTCAATAAGGAAATTAAAAATGCCTTCAAGGAGGTGAAACATATAAAGTCTCTAATAGACCACACCAACGATGAGCGCAAATCACTGCTCATCAGCTTGGAAGAGGCCAAGAAGAAGAAAGAGGTGAGGAAGAGCCCGGCGACCGTGGTCCTGCTTGGATGCCCCCTGCTGGAAGCGGGCAGGGAGGGGTCCTGGCTCCCCATGGGGTGTCCTGCTGGGTTGCCACGTTGGCCCTCTGTCTTTCCAGGGCTGGGTCACCTGACACTGGGACCGTGGTTAAGAAAGAGGGAGGGTTTATTTGCTTTTGGAAGCTTCAAAGGATGAGATCTTGGATCTGATTTTGTTACCAGCCTGGCTCAGGGCCTGATACCCAGATTCACTTCAATAGATTTTTCCAAACCCTGACTATGGGCACGCTCCAAGGTAGGCTTTGGATAGGGTCTGTCATGGGGTAGGAGGGGGGAGGCACCCTACTTTCAGAAAGCTTATCTCTAGCAGGGGCGATACCGTGGGGTTAAGGCAGGCACACACTGTGTTGCCTCAGTGTCTTTCTAGAGTTCTGAACTACTGCATAAAAGAAACAGCTAAGTTCAGTAGGGAACTTAGTAGCTCTAGGCTGCGCTTAATGATTCAACAAAACGAAAACACTATAATTTAACGAACAATTTATTTAAAAAACCAAGAGTCTTCTTAAGGGTATCCTAAAAACCCTCCTAATGAAGGAGGCGCTAAGATGGGGGCACCTGCCACCTACATGATCCATAATGCATAGTAAAAGCATTTTAGAGGCTCTGAAAAGTTCTGTAGTAGAGAATCCTATGTAGGAAAAACTGGGGTGGTGGGGGAAGTGGGGGACATCTGTGATAGTGTCAACAATTTAAAAGAAAAAGAAGAAAAACCCATGTAACTTTATTTAACCCAGTGTTCTTCCAATCAAATCGAACAGGAAGCCCATTTTTATTTTTCTGGACAGCTGTTAGCACAATTTCATGGGAGCCACTTAAGGAAATGCTGGCCCGGGTGCGGCTCTCACTTTCTTTGAGACTTTATGTCCTTCCTCGGCCTCAGTGTTCATTCTCACCGTTCTATGAGAGTCCTCAAGTGGCTCATGTGGGAGGGGCAAGTCTCACTCTCGAATTTTTATGGTTAATGTTGGAGTTTCATATTTGACAGTCCAGATTTTATAATAAAGCTCGTCAAGTTTGGAAAAAGATTCCATTTACTACTTAGTTGAAGAATATGTGAACTGGAAAGAAAGCAGGTGACCAGCTCAGTGGAAGGTGGCTTTCCCCAGCACAGAGCAGGGGACTCCTCCTGGTCAGACCTTCAGAGTACCTTCATGCTCTACTTCATTCTTCTTTGAAGAGTAACACACTCATTCATCAAGATTTTAATATAGTAAAGTAGAGGAGGAAAAGATTTTCCATAATCCTTATACTTAAGGACAATTCACTGTTAACATTGAGTCTATTTCTTACTGTTTTTCCCCCTCTATGCTTTTTTGACAAATCATGAATTTTTAACATGAAAAATGCTTACCATAATATTAAAACTTAATATAAACATCCCTTGTAATGCTGTACTCATCCACCCTTTGTATGTTCCACAATTTGCTTAACTTGTCCCCTAGTTTTACATCTGAATTAATTCTAGGTTGTTGGTTGTTTTGTTTTGTTTATTTGTTTTTTTTGCCATAAACACATATGGAAACAAAGATATTTAGGCATAAGGATTTGTCCTTTATTGCAGGAATTCCTTGGCATAGATTCTTATAAAGCTATGGGGTCAGATGATGAGGGCACATGAGAGAGTTTGGGTGATTGTGGTGACCTTGACTTTGAAAGCTGGCCTATTCCGGTTGCATGCCAGGGACTATGATCCCAACAGAAACCAAGATCGGGGAGCCTCCAGGAGCTTTGGATGCTGACCTGTAGACACCAGAAGTTGAGCATAGGAAGTGAAGTATAAGTGAGAGGCAAATCCTGGGGTAAGACTCTAAGTGTGTGTCAGAGAAGGAGATGTCCACATGGGGAGGACTAAGGAGCAATTGGGTTTTGAAGATGAAAGGATCTTTAAAGCTAGGTGGGCAAAAGAGGGAACAAATGAGCCAGAGCTGGGGTGGAAATGAGCATACCGTGTGGCCAGACGTGGGAAGTCTGCCTGGGTGGTGGAGGGCCCAGCACCACGGTGCGTGCTGGGGGAGGGTGCAGCCTGTGAGTTCTGTGTGGCTAACCTGGCTTTGTGTCCTGCTGTAGGATGCCCTAACTGATACCAAGGATACTGAAACGAAGCTGAAGGCGTCCCAGGAAGTGTGCAATGATACCATGATGTCCCTCTGGGAGGAGTGTAAGCCCTGCCTGAAGCAGACCTGCATGAAGTTCTACGCGCGCGTCTGCAGGAGCAGCTCAGGGCTAGTTGGCCACCAGGTGAAACGGGGAAGCGCAGTGGAGCGCAGCCTGGGCTCTGAGTGGGGAATGAGGAGAACCTGGTGAAACATGCCTTTGTTATTCTACACCCAGTTCCAGCGTGGGGGAGTTCTCCCACGCCAGCTGGGTGTCCTATAGTTCAACTCAGTTCTGACACTGTCTACCTGGAGATAGCCTCAGAGCCCACAGGTTAAGGACTCAGTCCCACAAGACTGTCCCACACCCCCTTCAGGTGCTAATCCCAAGTCCAGGTTGTCAGCTGTGCTTCTGACTGTTGAACTATAGATTGGAGGTTTCAACAACCCCCTCCTTAATTAACTTGCTAGAGTGGCTCATGGAACTCAGAGAAACATTTTACTTCTTAGATTACAGGTTTATTACAAAAGGAACAGCCAAAATGGAAGAGATGCATAGGGCAAAGTATGGGAAAGGGGCAGGTAGCTCCCATGCGCTCTCCAAGGGCACCACTCTCTCCAAATCTCTACGTGTTCAACAACCCCACACACTCTGGGAATCTTGTCCTTTTGGGTTTTTATGGAGGCTTCATTAACATAAGCAACATTGGCCATTGGAGACTGATTCAACCTCCAGCTCCTCTCCCCTCCCCAGAAATCAGAGTGTGGGACTGAACGTTTCAAGCTTCTAATCGGGGTTCCCTTCCCCAGCCTCCATCCTTAAGAGTGTTTTCTAAAAGTCACCTCATTAAAACCATAAAAGTTACCTTTATTGTTCTCATCATAGGAAATTCAAAGGGTTTTAGGAGCTCCTTGTTAAAAAGGGTCAAAGACCAAATACGTATTTTTTTAAATTATAATTAAAATACCACAGCTTCATTTCACAGATGCAATTGATTAGTTCTGGCTGCATTTGGGCCCAGCGTGCCATTATCAATTGGTAATGTCTGTAATAAGTGCAGAAACACACAGTCAGGAAAAGCACCTGTGCCAGGCATTTGCCATCTCTTAGAAGACTCTTATCTAGCAGTTATTAGCGGGATTACATAAATCACTTCACGGAATGGCACAGCCCTGTGTCCACTTAGCTGGAAGGAATTAAGAGTTTTTAGTACATTAATGTGGATTCCGTCCTTCCCTGTGGGCCTCGTTAATCAGGACTCATAAATTTTGCTACTCACTGAAGACATATCAATTGGTCCTTGGCTGAGCTGGGGTGGGGATCATTAGAGGCCAAAGAAGACCACAGATAGTCTCAGGTGATGAGCCTTGTGACTCTAGAGCCTCACGGGTCTTCCTAAACTCTTCCCTGTTGGGATGGGTAGAATGGAAAGGCACTGGCCTGACAGTTCAGAAACCAGGGAGCCAGTCTCAGGGGGGGCCTTCAGCCACGTGCTGCGTGACTCCGTGGAGACCAACGTGCAGCGAGGAGCTGGGCCTGGCCCGTCTCAACAAGAGGGAGGTGGGACCCTAGTGAGCGTCTCCTCACTGTTCCCCGTTCTGCCTGCCGCAGCTGGAGGAGTTCCTGAACCAGAGCTCTCCCTTCTACTTCTGGATGAACGGTGACCGCATCGACTCCCTGCTGGAGAATGACCGGCAGCAGGCCCATGTACTGGACACCATGGAAGATGGGTTCCAAAAGGTGTCCAGTATTATGGACGAACTTTTCCACAACAGATTCTTCAACCGGGAACTCCTGGATCCCCACCACTTCTCATCCTTTGGCTCATCCCAAAGGAGGCCTTTCCTCTTCAATCCCAAGACCCGCCTCGCCCGAAACATAATGCCTCTCCCCATGTTTGGAGTCCCAAACTTCCAGGACATGTTCCAGCCCTTCTTTGACATGATACACCAGGCTCAACAGACGATGGATAGCCAATTCCAGGGACCTCTCTTCGAGTTTCCAATGGCGGAATTCACGGAAGGTTAGAAAGATGTCTCCTTCCTCCTAAGAAGGGATGGGAACGACAGCTTGTTGAAAAAACCCATTAGATGCTAAGAACTTGGCGTGTTGATTTCCCCCCAGCACTCCTGTAAAGGTGATAGTAACCCTATTTAAGGAGGAGAAAACAGTGACAGGGAGATAAAGGATTGTATCCAAAGTTTTGCAGCTGATACAATGGGACCTGGTCAAATCTAGCTCTGCAGGACTTGGAGTTTACCATGCCCCTTCCAGCAACTGTTGGGCATCAGATTGACTCCTGCCTCTAGAGAACCAGACCCCTTTCTCTTGGGAACTCAGGTGGTTTTCTGTGGATGCCATGTGTATATTGGCGACAAATTATATAATCTTAAGAAAGCTGTCCATGGCTACAACCTTAGGGTCTGGTAGAGAATGGGCACATAATTAGTATTTTTTGAATGAATGAAGTCTAATATGGACATAAAAAGCCAATACTTTCAGAAATGATGTCCTTCGTTGAACCAATAGATATTGGTTGGCCAACACCATCTCCTAAATGCTATAGTTTGACTGGCACCAGTTTTGGCGCCAAATGATTTGGAAATAGAAGAGGACATTGAATTGAACCAGCATCTACTGCATATCCAGAGTAGGGGGAGTCCTGTGTTATAAGGAGGCTGTCAGGAGGATCCCATTCCGGCCTTCAAGGGGCTTGCTGACTCGCTAGGGAGAGAGAAATGAGTCAGTTAAATGCAGAGCAAAATGGGTTACGATGCCAAAGAGAAGTACAAATAGGGGAGTATCGAGGCAGGAGAGGGCTCATCGAGGGAGATGGTGGCAGGGGAGGCCATACCTAGCTGGGGAAACCCTGGGAACGACCTCCTTGTCCTTCTGCAGGGACCCCTGATCAGAGGCCTGTATCTGCGGGCCAATTCCCACCTGCTCTGCCTGCAGAACCAGCTCAAAGAGCCAAACAGTGGTGTGGAAGGCGTCAGGGACACTGGGGCGTCCCATCACTGTACTGCTCTGTATGGTCCTTCAGCATGACTCCCTCTTCCCCCGTGTGTCTCCAGACAACAACGATAACCGCACCATATGCAAGGAGATACGTCACAACTCTACGGGGTGCCTCAAGATGAAGGACCAGTGTGCCAAGTGCCAGGAGATCTTGTCAGTGGGTAAGTCTGGGAGCCTTGCCCCTGGCACCTCAGTGGGGCTGCCTTTATTGGTCAGATGATGGGAGTTCAAGTTTCAGCTCTGCTGCTTTCTGGCTGTGGCACCAGGGGAGGTTGTTTGCCTTCTTCCCCCTGGGCCCCTATCTGTAGACAAGGGTTAGGATGCAGAGTTGCCCCTGAAATCAGGAATTGGATAATATACTATTATATAAAGTGCCCACCAAGTCATCCAGCACATGGTGAACCGGAAGTCGTGGGAGGGGCTGTTATGCTTTTTGGAAAAGCCATCATCTTTGAGTTCCCCATCATTCTTTCCCCAAGGGCTAAGCATAGTAGACATCCTCGTTTTTTCCTGCAGACGGTAACATTTTAAATGGTATGTTTTCTGTTTAGCAAACACCTACCATGTGCCAGGTACTGTTCTAAACACTGCAAACAGTTACTAATTTCCTCAAAATGACCCTTAGTTGGGTACAATGAATGTCCCTATCTTATAGAGGTAGAAACTCAATCAAAGAGCGGTTAAGTAACTCCCCAAGATTACAGGACACCCCATGGGGGGTACCTAGGTGTTTGGATGTGCTCTTAACCAGCTCTTTGGGGTCTGTCCTAAGCACCCCTGGGTCAATGACGGTGGTCCCTCAGCCACCCCTGGGTCAATGATGGTGGTCCCATCGCCTCTGGTGGGTTGATCTCTGAGGCAAAGGAAATTGTTCCCCTGGGCTTTATCAGGTCTGGACATAGGCTAGTTTCTTCCTGCTTTGAGATAACAGCTCTAAAAGCATCTAGAAACTTTCTGGCCCGCAATAGTCTATGCTCAGCACGAGTTAATGGTTTCCCTTGTAAATAAAGGATCAATGTTGTGGCCTTGCTCTTATTTAATATGTGTGTGTTTGCCAGGGCAGGCCTTCAGAGTCTGGTTAAATGTTCTAGCCCCATTCCTATAATTTTAGAAGCCACTGCAAAATGATACAAGTGTCATAGGAGACTGATGGATGAATACCCAGCCAAGCCTCTTGGGCTGTCCCCATACAATATCATTGTTAGAATGGCGTAAATGACATAGTACCTCACCACCAGGAAGTTAGTCATGTTAAGGCCAGAAGAAAAGACACACGGTTGCCTAGGCTCAGATTGGCACCCCTGGCACAGACCTTCATGGTCACTGATCACAGCTTACCTACACAGCCACCTTCTTTTCTACACTGATGGCCTCTTATTTAAGGTTCTTGCAAATATACAAGCAGGCATTGCCCAGGAACTCCAGACCGGGATTTCTCTGCTTCTTCACTAGTAACATGTTAGTCCAGGTCATTCTTTGTCCTTGGGGGCTATCTTCTGTCCTGTAGGATGTTTAGCAGCATCCGTGGCCTCTAACCACTAGATGTCAGTAGCTACCCCTCTCCTGTCAGTCCCCACCCTCTCTAGACTGAGTCGCTGTTCTCAATGACTTTTCTGATTTTTAAATTATTTCCTGGTGCAAGAGTTAAGGTTATTCATTATCTATCTTTTTCAACCTGGCTTCTTGTTAGTAATTCTGTTTCTTGCCCCACCTAACATTTATTTTATTGTAATACAAATGATTACATTCAATACAATCATTTGATGAAAATGACTACATATAATCATTTAATAGGAATGATCACCGATCTTTAGTGTGAAAAGATCTCCTTTCCCCTGACTTGTTTGGATTTGATGTGCTCTCCTTGGATTATTTTTTTTTAAATGTGGGGAGAGAAAAAAAGAGTAGTTTTTAGAGATAGTGGGTAGTTGCCAACTCTTATCAATGTGGCACCCTGCAGTGGGCCCTTGCTCAGGCACCAAAAAGAATGAACTCTATCTTCCCTGCTCCACCACTGAACTTGGTGACCAGCCACGGTGGGTGGGTAGGAAGCCAGGACTCCAGCCACCAGCTGCTCTTCTGCTAAATGAAGTCTTGGGGCAGAATTTCCAACTCTGCAGCTACGGCCAAAAGACAAGCTTGGAGAATTTTCCAGACCACAGACTCCGAATAGGAAGAGCCTCAGTTTAGGAGTTAAAGCCCTGGGTTCAATTCTGGTCCCACAGATTGTTTATTCTATAACTTCAGGCAAGCGTGGGTCTCAGTTTCATTCTTGGTAAAAAAAAAAATTCATTATTGGTAGTTCTTAGAATGCACCTGATTATTACAGATAATGGACATCCAAAGCACTTATGTGGTATCTGGTCCGTGGTGGGTGCCACATAAACAGTAACTCCACATGACAGCCCCCCTCTCCGGAAATGACTCACGGGGGGGGGGGGGGGGGGACTAGGGCAGCAGAGTGGCCCTAGATCTGAGCACACGGAGCACTGAGGTCCATGCTTCTCTGAGGGTGGTCAGCTCCGCTCGCCCCCAGTCTCCAGTGATGTCACTAAGCACACTGTTGAGTCCCACTGACAGTTTTCCAGAACGAGACGTTCTCAACGAAGGAAGCCACCCGCTGGGTTACATTCTGGGGCGAGCTCTTTCTGTTGTCACGGGCTGATGACAGATGGTTTGGGGACCGGCAGCCGGCTCTGCTTTTGGTCCTGGCTTCGTGAACTGATTTCCATCATGTTTCTTCCCTGTTTGACTTTCCCTTCACGTGTCGTCGGCCTTTTGTATTTTCCGTCTCGGGGTAGACTGCTCCGGCAGCAACCCTGCGCAGAGCCTGCTGCGCGAGGAGCTGAACAGCTCCCTGGAGCTGGCCGAGAAGCTGGCCAGGCAGTACGACGAGCTGCTGCGGTCCTACCAGCAGAAGATGCTCAACACCTCCGCTCTGCTCAAGCAGCTCAACGAGCAGTTCAACTGGGTGTCCCAGCTGGCCAACCTCACTCAGAGGGAGGACCCGTACTCTCTCCACGTCACCACGGTGAGTCTCTCCTACAGCTGGGACCCAAGGTGCGGACCAGAGAGGATGATGTGGCCCTCCCTGGGGGTGAAACGGGATGAAGACTTAACGCTTTTCCATTGAGTGTTTGTCCTGCGGCCGGAAACATACGACCTTGACGTGCATCATTGCCTGCGAGCCTCATCACCCAGAGGTGCAAGGTCACGACCCCGTTTTATGGATGAGGAAAGTGAGAGAGGTTCGAGCGCGTGGTCAAGGCCAGATGACTGACGGGTGCCTCGCCTGGCTGACGGAGCCTGTGTGCTTGGCTGGGACCCTGTGCTCTTTCCACGCAGCCGCCCCTCCTGCCCGGTGCTGTGTGGGCTGGGAGCTCGTGAATTGGGGCAGCCTCCCGTGTCCCTGAAGAAAAGCTTCCCTCCAGCACTGGGAACCTTTCTGTTTTCTTTTTTAAAATATATTTTTATTGATTTCAGAGAGGAAGGGAGAAGGAGAGAGAATCATTGATTGGCTGCCTCCTGCACGCCCCCTACTGGGGATCAAGCCCACAACCCAGGCATGTGCCCTTGACTGGAATCAAACCCAGGACCCTTCAGTCTGCAGGCTGACGCTCCGTCCACTGAGTCAAACCAGCTAGGGCTCTATTTTCTTTCCCTGATTCCTTTCCTACCTCAGCCAGGCCAGTGGCTGCCCCAAGGAAACACGGTGGCTTGGAAACCATCTTTCCCTCCGTGGGGCTCCCCCGGGCTGGTCCTTTGCGGTGACATTTACACCTACCAAGTGCCTCTGAATAGCGGCATTTCTTTCCAGTGAGTGGTACACGTCCAGATTAGTCAGAAGCAAAGGCGTCACCGGTCCAGATGTAGGCCTGACTTTTGTTGCAAAACGAGTGGAGTTTGGCCGGTGTCTCAGCCCTTGTCCCACCCTCCCTCCGCCCAGGTGGCTTCCCGCAGTTCCGACCCCAGCGTTCCCTCCGGCTTCACGAAGGTGATTCTGACGCTCTTTGATTCTGACCCCATCACCGTGACTGTCCCGGAAGAAGTCTCCATGCACAACCCTAAGTTTATGGAGACCGTGGCCGAGAAAGCCCTGCTGGAATATCGCCAGAATGCCCGGTGAGTGTGCAGGTCTTCGCTACGGTCCTTCCGGGCCCCCCAGGTCCCTGGGAGCCACAAAAAGGGCCGAGTACCCAGTCTGGGAATGACGGCCAGGGTCCGACACGAGGCCAGGAAACCACCGGGACCCCAGTTTTCCTTTGGAGGGTGCTCTTTCTGGTTTGATAAGAATTTGAGTGTTGGTGACTATAGAGCCCTCACTTTCTTCCGCTCCCCATTTCTTTTTTCAGGGAGAAATGAAATGTGAAGGTTGCTTTTCCAGGTATGGGGGTGTCTGAATCCTGTTGCCCCTGAGATGAGCCACAGACCCCCTAGAGGAGAGCTCTGCATGTCACCAAGTGACCAGACCCCAGCCTCGGGCCCTCCTGACCCCCCCGCAGCCTCTCCTCCCTCGGACCCCGCACTCTAATGCCTGCTCTTGCTGATGGGGGAGGGACTTCCCCGCATGCCACTAACTCAATAAAGCTGCCTGTATGCTCTGGAGTGTCCTCTTCTTTTGCTGTTTTTTTTTTTTTCCTACCCTCCCACCTTAATTTTGTTATGGAAAATAAAGAGGAAGAAGTAGAAAAGAAAAATCAGTGGCTAAAATAGTATGGGGGCATCAGCGTTGAGAATAAAAGGAGTGTGATGATAAAGTTGACCCAATGGAAGGATTTCTTTTGTTGTTTTTTTAATATATATATTTTATTGATTTCAGAGAGGAAGGGAGAGGGGGAGAGACAGAAACATCAGTGATGAGAGGGAATCATAGATCGGCTGCCTCCTGCACGCCCCCTACTGGGGATCGAGCCCACAACCTTGGCATGCGCCCTGACCAGGAATGGACTCGAGACCTGGTTCATAGGTGGATGCCCAATCATTGAGCCACACCGCCCTGGTGGATTTCTTTCTTTTAGGAAGAGAGGTGTGTTCTGACAGCCAACTAAAAGAAATTTCTGAAAGTGAACTTTTTCCATCCCATTATAAAACTGTTGATGTATCCTGATTGGGGTGAGGGGAACCTCCCGAAGGAATACATTGAAAATTCATGTAAATAATGGGTAATAATAACACATCTCTAGTATTTTGACACATAACTGATATTTTTCTTATGGAAACTGGCGTCCCCAAAAGACAGAATGAGGCAGTTTCATATTAGTTCTAAGATCTTGGAATCCCTGTGGTACCTTCTTGACTGAGGCATTGTTTGTCCACTGTCCGTCCATCCAAACCTTTTATCTTCCCCTCGACCACAGGGATTTCTCCTCTTGGGGTTTCTCCCAAGGAATTCACCGCTCAGTGTGAAATACAGCTGAGCTGCAGTACCCTGTGCAGCCAGCAGATGGTCCTGACCCACCATGGAGCCTATCTCAACATAAACCAGCAAGCCCTTCCATTCATGAATACAGTTAGTTATATGCGTGATCTTCAACTTCATGGAGATTGGCGCTCCTAACCTCTACATCATCTAAGGGTCAGCGGTACTCTCTAAGTATAGAATTCTTTTTATCAAATATGTACTTCAAGTGGAAAAACATCTGGCTGCACCTCAGTTTTGTAGCAAAGGCCACATGTAAGTTAATGGCCATAATAATTTTAGGTCACCATTCCCTATCTCTCTCTTTTAAGTTACAAGCACCTCTGTCACACACAAACAACAAAACCTAAACATTAGCTTCTGTCCAAAGAAGCTAGTATTTTAGTATTTCTATCAAGGAAATACAGAGTAAAGTTACTATGATTTACTTAAATATATGTATTTAAGGAAGAAGTAGTAAAAAGTAGGATATTCTTTCTTGGTTGATAAGAATTTGAGTGTTGGTGAATATGGAACCCTCACCCCTCACATCCCCCAGTTTTGTTTTTTTTCCAGGGAGAAATGAAATGTGAATGTTGCTTTTCCAAATATGGGGGTGTCTGAATCCAGTTACCCCTGAGATGAGCCACAGACGCCCTAGAGGAGAGCTTTAACAGTGATAACACTTAATTTTCACTCCTTTTCAGGTTTAACTGATTTGAAACAATGGGTGAAGTCAGACTAAGCTTTGAACAAAGAAAATGTATCCTAAAGTGTCACTAGACTTTTTTTTTTTATGGGGTACATAAAAGACAAAGTTTAGGGTACCAAACCGGCAACACTTGATGAATTGAAGGCACACAAATACCGAACGAAATGATTCTTGATGTTGCGATTCCATTGCTTCATGTTATCAGCAGAGCCTGGATCAGAACAGTCATCAGTTTGAAAACAGGCATTGACCACAGAAGTTATTTATTTCTATAGATTCTTCTAAATTTTGAAAATGAACTGTATGTTAATGAACACTAACTATAATCATTCAAAGTGTGTATACAGTTTTGGGGACATCATATATATATATATATATATATATATATATATATATATATATATATGTTATAGGTTCAGAAGGCATTTGTTAAAATGACTGTGATTATAAATTATATATTACACTAGAGGCCCGGTGCATGAAAATTCATGCACTGGACCGGGGGGTCCCTCAGCCTGGCTTGCCCCCTCTCACAGTCTGGAAACCCTCAGGGGCAGGAGGTGACCCAGCGATCAGGGGAAGGTGATGCCCCATCACACCTCTGCTGCTGCCACTGCCGGCAGCGCAAGCCTTGGCCGGCCCTGGTTACCTGAGCCTCGGGCGGCCCTGGGCGGCTGGGCAGCTGCCATCCAAGGCTTGCCTGTGCCTTGGACCAGCCCTGGGCGGCTGGGCCCTGGGGGCGGGCCCGGCCTTGCTGCACGCCTGCCGCCCTGGCGGGGCTGAGGGGACTGGGAGCCGCCATCTTGTGGCTGTGGGCACCACCATCTTTAAGGGCATGGCAGTCAATTAGCATATTTCCTCCTTATTGGCTGTGGACGCTACCATCTTTGAGGGTGTGGCAGTCAATTAGCATATTTCCTCCTTATTGGCTGTGGATGCCACCATCTTTGAGGGTGGGGCAGTCAATTAGCATATTTCCTCCTTATTGGCTGTGGATGCTACCATCTTTGAGGGTGTGACAGTCAATTAGCATATACCCTCCTTATTGGCTTGGGCGCCACCATCTTTGTGATGATGTGAGGGTCAATTAGCATAGTCCCTCTTTATTAGATAGGAGGATTGTCACACATCATGTTTCCAAAATTATTTTCTGTTTTCATTGTTATGTTGCTAGATTGCACCAGTCATTGTATATCCACCTGTTGCTCGTTTTTATGAACCGCCTAGACTAGCACCTGAAAAGTCAGAGCCCAAAGCTGACTCCAAGGTTCCCTGGGACCTCCTCTCCATCCTCTGCCCACCTTGGCACAGGGGCCTGGTTTGAGGGTCTTTGGATTTCTCCCTCCAGCCCTGACAGAAGTTCCAGCCTGAGGCACTAGAAAGACTGAGGCAGGACGTGAGGTCACGAAAGCAGGGGGACAAGATCGGGGTAATCCTGGCGGGGGGACTGTGCATCCTGAGCCCTTGGTTGCCGGCTTCTAGGATTCTTGTGGCAAAGTGGGAGCAGGCCTTGACATTCTAGAAAAGAGGGCCTGGCATCTGCGGGGTGGCACCAACCCTGGGTGAATCCCTATGTGGACACGTGACTGGGCTCTGCCAGAACATGTATTAAGAGATGCATCTCTGAGGACTGGAGGGTGAAATGGCACCGGAGCTGTGCAGGGTGCAGCTTGCGTAACTAACTGGCAGCCGTGAGCCAACCCAAGTGACCTCCTGGGCCAATGGCTTCCCGTAATCCCATTAAGTCCCCACAGCTGCCCTCGAGGTGGGCGTTACTCATCCCGCAGGTTGCCAGGCTTCCTGGAATGACCTTCATTAGAAAAGTGTCGGTGACCAGGAAGGACTGGATGGGAAAGCACCGAACCCTCGAACCCTCAGTCCTGCGAAAGGGCCTCTGGCTGCCTGTCCTTCCCTGGGAAGCAGAGGGAATGGGGGAGGGGCGGGAGCCAGGAGGCGTGTGTGTGTGTGTGTGTGTGTGTGTGTGTGTGTGTGTGTGCAGAGCAGAGCTCACCACCCAGTGGCTTGCCCCCCTCCCCGCCCCCCTCGGCTGCCTTGCCCATGCTGTGGGCCTCACGGTCAGGATGCAGCCAGCTCTCCCGGCCTGGAGGAGGTCTAAGATGAGCCTGGGCTCCCAAGGGCGGGAGGCCCTGGGCGGATGCCCTGGGAAGGCAAAGGGAGCGTGTGCGTGCGGCCGGGGGAGGACCAGCTCTGCTGTCCCAACCCGCGGCCCCGGGGACCAGGGTCCCCTGCAGCCTCTCTCTGCCCGTTGCTCTTCCTGGGCACCATCCCCGCCGAGCTGAGTCCACCCTCTCATTGGGACCCACCTGCCTCAGGAGCCAGCTCCTCCTACTTAGCCACACCCAACCAGAAACCTCCGGGTTTCTACGGAGCCGGAGCCGGAGGACGCTGTTGGAACAGATGTTTAGCTCCAGTTTCTTCCCCGTGACCCCACCTCCAGAGGACGCCTGCTTCGCGGCCCGTGTAAGTCCTTCTCCACACTCCGCCACCTGCCAAATTGGATGGAAATTGCCTTTGACGTGTGTAGTTGGTGGCTGGGAGCTCAGGGCGAGGGAACAGATAAAGCTGAACGAATTCTGATTCACAGTGGCCGGGACCAGAGAGGACACATTGGCAGAAACAGGCCACGGCGGCCCTCTGTGGGAGTGAGGGCATCAGGACGATTTTTTAGAACAGCCGGATTCTGGGTAAGATCCAGAGCAGTGAAGGAGAGCTGGCCAGTGCAAGCGTCCGCAGGCCCAGCAGTGAACAAAGGCTGGGCACCGGTTCCCTAGCTGTGAGGCCGCGGGCGTGTTCTTTACCTCTCTGTTTCCTCCCCTGTAAAGTGCGGGTGACAGCTCCCAGAGAGTGTGCGCAGCATCCAGCTAAGCGCCTGGGGCGCGGTGGGTATGAGAGACATCGGTCCCGCCCTCGCTCCCGGCCCCGGGCGGGGTACTGCGTGACACACACAGTGGGGTCTCCCACTGCCCTCCAAAGGCCAGTCTGCTCGGCTGGGCTCCCTGGGAGACGGGGCCAGTAAATCTCTCGCGCATTTTGATTTGTGGCCACTCGGAGTTATTTTCATCCTCTGCTCATCATTTTGAGAAACGGAGGCAATCCGTGTGAGATCGGCCCTGGAGAGCGGACCAGGACTGTGGCCAAATCTTGGGGGTGGGGGTCACTGTGTTGTCCTTCACCCCCGATTCCCACTGGACTCTCTTGGGCAGTGAAGCCGGCTCTGAGGGGGGTAAGGACACATCCATGTGGGGGCTCTACGCACCTGGGGACCAGGTCCCACACAGTCTCTCATGCTTCGGCTGCAACAGCTCTTACCTATGGGGGGGGAGGCTGATGAACACGGGGTTCAGTCTTCCCCCTCCTGCTCACTCTTCCCTCAGGTTGCCCCCGTCTTGCCTGGCGATCCTCTGAGACTTTTGTGGTAGAAAGAGGGAGGAGGACAAGAGCAGCTAACATGCGTGCTCCCTGCTGATGAGAAACGAGGTGAGGTTTCGAGGCCTAGATAGCAATTCTCTCGTGGTGTTCGGCAAAACCAAGGGAATCCCTTAGAAACTGCTTTTGGGCGGTTTTATTTTGATCTCTGAGCCTGGACCATGGGGGGGCCGGCTCCACCCACAGCGTTTGCTCTGTGTCCCTTCCTCAGAGCTGGTGCTCGGAGGAGAGCTGCACCCCTGGATGGCAGGACACACTGACCCACCACGCCCGACCCCGGCAATGCTGAACTCTGACAGCACAGGGTGAGGGCTCTGGAAAGAGCCTTGTCTCACGCCCCAAGCCCGTTACGAACACTGAGCACTGACTGTGTACACTCTCCTAAGCACCCCACGGGCATGGTTGTCGTGATCACCCCCATATTCCAGGGCGGCAAACTGCCATAGCCAGAGGGGAAGAGACTTGGGCCACACGGACAACAGAGGTGGAGCCAGGATGCATCAACCGGCCCCCGGCTCAGCGTGACACTCCAGTGACCAGAGGCCACGTGGCCCGTGGTGAAGATGAGCCCCTGCAGGGGAGCTTAATCCACGGTCCCCCCCCCCCCCCCCCCCCCCCCCGTGCAAGGCTGTTGTTGAGTGCTTAGCTCGTCCCTGGCCTGTTTCTTTCTATTCCCACGTAAAAGTCACTGAACCTGCCAGATCCCGAGTGTCCGGCCGTGGCCAGGGCAGGGGTGCTGGGAGCACTGGCCCACCCAGGAATGGAGGAGGTGGCTCTTACTGGGACAAGGCCAGGCCACGCTTATCCAGCTGCGGGTGCAGGTCAGCCAGGAGGATGCCAGCCTCCACAGTCACCGGCTTCTTCTCCGGGTCCACCTGCAAGAGACCAGCATAGGCTCCGAGGAGGGGGGCCATCGCCCAGCCCTGCCCGGTGGCTGGCTCCCTGTGAGTGTGAGCATGTCTGTCCCAGCCTGTGGCCAGCTCCCGCCACCTCCCACTGCAAGCAGCCAAAGGGGCTAGGGGCAGAGCTGGAGCTTTGCGAACATTCCGTGTAGCCCTTCCTTTTCACAGGGAAAGGGAATAAGGAGCAGGGAAGAGAAGGGGTTTGCCCAAGGTCACTGGCAGAGCTGGGACTAGCGTTCAGGTCTCCTGGCCACCACTACTGCACTTCCCCACACCTGGCCTGGACGAGGAAGGTGGGATTCCTTGCAGAGATGTGGAGAGTCACCAGCTGTGCAGGGCCTGCTCCTGCGGGGGCTGCTGGGCTTGGCTGGATGGAGTTCAAATTCGCCACTTACTCTCATCCTGGGGGGACTTGGGCAAAGAAGAGAACTGGACAGGAAGGGCCAGGGGAAGTAACATCTATTCAGTTCCTGCCCCGTGCAAGATGGGATCTGTCCTGAGACTATCATGGCGGCCCTGGGAGGTAGAAACGGTCTCTCTTCATTTCACAGGGAGGAGATCAAAGCTCAGGGGCTTGAAGCCACTCGCTCCAGGTCACGCAAACATGGGGGTGGGGGTGGGGGATGGGGATGAGAATCCACATCTGTGGGACTCCAACAAACAAGCTCGTTCCACGGACCCTGAGAACAGAGCTTGGCGAAATCAACTGCTGGAGCTCATCCTCGCTAATTAGCAATCAGGGTCAATTACTGCCGTGACTGATCTCACGACCGGAACGTTTTCTACGAGGTGGAAATTGTCAGCCTGAGCAAATGAGGAAATAGCTGGGCGCGAGGAGGTTATCCCAGGGGGGCAGGACCTGTCAGGTGACAGTAGGAGCCCTGCTAAGGCGTGAACATGTGGCACTCCTGTCAGGCCCCTAGACTCCTGGCAGGCCCCTGGGGGCACCGAGGGCTGGCTGGCTTGGACAGGATCCCAGCACAGGGCTGGTGTCGGACTCCTGAGTCTGTGCCCAGCTCTGTTGCTGACTGGCTGTGTGACCCTAAGCAAGTCACTCACCCTCTCTGATATTCAGTTTCCTCATATGTAAAACCAGTTAAGTGCAAATTTGTCACGATAAGCCCCCTTTTTAGGGGTCTGACTTAACCATTCCTGTACCTGAGAGGAGGCTCAGTCAGGAGAGGGGCGTGGACATTCTCTCCATGGCCACCAGGCGGCGCACAGACCTAACAAGAGGCCTGAGCAAGCCCAGAAAGGGCTCTGGGGAGGGGTGATCTCTAGCCGATCAGAAATTCGAGTGTCATTCTGGGACTCAGGGGTAAGGAGGAATCTGGCCTGGGAGGAAAGACTAAGGAATCTCTTTCTGGGATTTGGGATGGAGGCTGAGGCTGGTGGCCTGCAGAGGCAGGCAGGAGAGGGCTGAGAGGACCTGGAGGACCAGGTTCATCTTGCCCATGTGGGTCATGAAGCCATGGGTGCAGGCAATGTCCCAGGGCGAGTCTCCCCCCCCTCAACCCCCCCTTGTTCTGCTGCCTGGCCAGGGCCAGCACCTGCCAAGGCAATGCCTGAGTCAGCCCCAGCGAAGGCCTTTCTCCAAGACGCAGGGCCTGCAGGGGGCAGGCACCCAGGCCATGCACCCCCCGGGGCCTCCGGGGCCCCTGCCTGGCTAGAGGCTACTGTGCTGGCCACTCCAGGTCCTCATTGCATGGAGCTCTCACCTGGCCGGCAATGCTGGGATGGGAGGGCGGGGTCCTAGCCTGGAAAGCCCAGGGGCAGGGCCTGGTCTAGAGTACCCGGATGCGCTGGAGAATCGGGCCGTCGCGTGTTGGGCTGAGATGGACACTCTCCTCTCTGATCTCCACGGATGTATGTGTATGTAATAAATCTTTATCTGTATGTATATGTGTAAAGTGTTTTTGGTAAATTTTAGTGTTTGTTTTTTTTCCTTTTGGGTAAATTTGTATGTAAATACATCATTTTCTCCTGTTAATCTGTCTCAGATCAATTTGATTTTGAGTCCAGCCAGAAGAATTTAGAAGGGTAGGAGGAGTCTGGCCGGAGTAGCTCAGTGGTTGAGCATCAACCTATGAGCCAGGAGGTCATGGTTTGATTCCTGGTCAGGGCACAGGCCCGGTCTGCAGGCTCCATTCCCAGTAGCGGGTGTGCAGGAGGCAGCCAATCAATCATTCTCTCTCATCATTGATGTTTCTATCTCTCTCTTCCTCTCCTTTCCTCTTTGAAATCAATAAAAATATATTTAAATAAAATAAAAGGCACATATGCCATAATTGCCAGAGAGAGAGAGAGAGAGAGAGAGAGAAGGGTAGAAGGAAAATTATTTTTCCTCGGCCCACACCACCAAGCTGCCCACCGCTCTAGGGAGACAGAAGAGGATGCTGGAGGCTAGAGCACAGAGGCCGAGGGCAAGGGACTCTCTGCCCAGGATGGTCCTCTACCTGAGGTCTCCCCTCCCCCGTCTTCAGGGCAGATGGACCAGGGCTCCTGATCCACGCTCTGCTGATTAACTCTGTGAACCTGTCGATGGAAGAAACGTCCAAACCTGCAGAGAACTTGTGTGAGCTGATTAGAGCCACACAGACAACTCCCCAGGGAGCACGGTCTCAGATGCTCCCAACGGCAGTTCTGCGGTTTGTTCTCTGCATCTGACAGGAGGAGGGACTGCCAGGAGGTGGGGGAAGCAAGGTAGGAATGGGATTACGGGATGGTTAACCTTCTGTGCTCTCGTGAGGGAGGTTATTTCAAAGGCGCACAGCGCAATGGGCAGGGCTTGCTTAAGGCAATGGTACCATTTACTAAAGAAGGTATATGCCTGGGGCGTGACTCCCCGCCATGGCCATGACCTGCCCCGTTGGGGATTTATGATCACATCACCCTGTGAGGTTACTTTCCATACGTGAGAAATGCTCACCCGTCTGAATTCAAATAACGGACTTGGAGACAGAAGTATGGCAAAAAATGAGACTTTTACTAATTTCTTGCAGAAGCGGGTGTCTAGTTGAACAGGCACACACGGAGCCGTGGTCACAGGCTATGTATCCCTAGGGAGTGAGAGTCCCTCCTCCGCTTCCTCATTGGCTGAGCACTATGAGGTTAATAGTTTCCTCATATGTCTATGGGTCTTTTTCTTTTTTTTTTAATGGCCCAATGGTCTCTTATTGGGCTATTTAAGAAAAGGGGGGGTGGGAGGGCTGAGTCCTTTTCTAGTTGTCTCCACCTCCCCCTGTCTAGTTGAGGCAGGTGCGAGGTGTTTTGTCCTGAGCACCTGGGGGTTTCCCCCGTGATGCTGGCTCATGAACACAGTTCTTGGTTCTTATACCCTCTCCCCCGCTCCCTGAATTCTGTTTGCCCTGGGGAAATTCAGTAACGTTTCCGTTAAAAGTGGACTAGGCCGAAGATCGATCATAGAGGCCTATTTCCTACACATAGGACCCCCCTTTTTTGGCCCACAGACCTGAGTTTCCGCCTCAGTGAGGTGAGGGTACCTTTGCCTAATTCTCCGGGCTGATGTAAAGGCTAGAGAAGCAGCACGAGCCTCACAGGGACACACTTAGGGCTTGAAGGGGCAGCAGGCTCTTCCACCTGCGCCTGCTGCGAGCTTGCCTGGCAGGAGCCGTGGGACACTATTGCCTGCAGCCCCGTCCCTCAGCTCAGTGCCTGGCACGGAGCCCCTGCCCGATGTACGTTTATGTGACAAATTAATAAGCCACTGGGCATCTTGGCTTATCAGACCCCTGAAGCCAACACCTGGTGTCCAGTGGGAACATGAGCAGCAGCTCTGGAGAGGCCAGGCTAAAGGAGTGGAGAGTGGATCTGGGGTCAGATACGCACATGAGAAGTCCTGGAACGAGGGTGGGGAGGGGTGGTCAGAGTCACACCTGTCCCCAAACCAGGATTTCCACTGAGCTGCCAAGTGTGTATGTGTTCACGTGAACACAGAAATGCACCGTCCAACGCAAATGCACTAGCAGTGAGGCGGGAGCGGGGGTGGGGATTGGGGGTGACCATGAGCTCCCCACAGGGAACCCCAGCTAGTGGACAGCAGTGCTCAGAGGCAGCTCAGTCCCAGAGAGGGGCACCCCAGAGACGGGTGAGGGATCTGTGGAGCTCCGGACCAGAGAGCAGAGCCAGCTTTGGGGAAGGGTCGCGTTGTGAGCTGAATTGGGTGCCGCCCAAATTCATCAGGAGGTGATTGTATTTGGCAATAGGGCCTTTAAAGAGGCAATAAGTCCAAGTGAGGGCATTGGGATGGGTCCTGATCCAGTATGACTGGTGTCCTAGTAAGAGATTAGGACACAGACCTGTGAGGACACAGGAGGAAGACAGCCGCTGACACGCCAAGGAGAGGCCTCAGGAGAAACCGACCCTGCGAGCACCTCGATGCTGGACCTCCAGCCTCCAGACTGAGAGAAGATAAATCTGTGTTGCTGAAGCCCCCCAGTCGGTGGCACTCTGTGGTGGCAGCCCCAGCGGACGGACGGATACAGCAGGTCTGTCAGCCCCTGGGGGGGGGGGGCGGGGGTCTCCACCAGGGCCGCTGTGAGAGAGAGGAGCAAGGCTGGCCCTCCTTCCTCTGCGCCTTTCCCTCGGGCTAAGGCAGGAGGCAGGGCTTGTGCAGCCCGCTCCATCGCCCGCCGCCGAGGGAAGAGAGCTGAGACCCCCCACAGAACCTGACTTTCTGCCTCTGAAAGGCTGGGCTTGGTGGGGGAGGCCTTGGGGCGGAGGGAGGGAGAAACCACCTGTCAGGCTGACCACAGTCCCTTCCCCGAAGCCCTGGAAGGGGGTCCTGGGGCTGTGGCCAGGAGGTGGGAGAGCATCAAACCTGGGGGGGGGGGGGGAGGGAAGGGAAAGAAGTGCTGAGGGACTGCCTAGTGTCATCCCAAATAACTTGTTTTCCACCCACTGCAAGCCCTGTCCCCACCACCTCAGGCAAAGTATGTCCTGCTCGCATCCACAAATGCCGCTTTGGACCACAGTCCGACCCAAGTTTTCTCCTTCTGTTGAATGCATTCTGCCCTGGGTCATTACAGACATGGCGTGGGTGGGCCTGGGAAGGGACCCTCTCCCTCCTCTGCTGAGGCTCCGAGCCTGGAGCCATGCCAGGTTCTCTTTGTTGACCCTGAACATTTGCCCTTGGAAGGGACGCTTCCTCCCCTACCCCGAGCCAGTCACATCAATTTTATAAATTGCCTTTACTGAAGAAAATAAAATTACATGGAAATATACAAATCAGCAAAAGCGATGTGTATCAGTTCATTCCATCTCCGTTGCCATCATCCCATGGTCGAGGGCGATGGTTTATTGCTCATTTCTTCTGGTCTGAAGGACTCAGCTGTCCAATAATTGCTGAGTCTTAACTTTTTTCACACCGTTGTTGGCAAGGGAAATTAATGCTACTATTTCGAGGGTCACTGAAGCTTGTATTTTGATCTCTTCCCTGCCTGTACTTGCGAATCAGTGAGATTGAACTCCAAGTACAATTTGTGTGTGGTAACTCAACTCATCTTTGAAACAAGAGGAATTTAATGATTTCTGACCTGCAGATCTTACTTCCTTGTTCCACTCAGCCAGCTCAGTCTCTTTAAAATATGACGAGGGCAGATGGGCAGCTCAGTGGGTTAGAGTGTCGTCCCCATAAGCCAAGGTTGTGGGTTTGATCTCCCAGTCAGGGTCAGGGCACATACAAGAACCAACCAATGAATGCACAACTAAGTAGAACAACAAATCGATGCTCCCCTCTCTCTCTAAGATTAAATAAATAAAAGGAAATCTGACGTAGGGCATAAAGTTCATTCAGCATATGACACAAAGTGGGAAGGCACTGTGGGGGTTCAGGACGAGTTACCCCAAGATGTGCCTGTGTGACGTGTGGATTGTTTTGAGCTCTGTGGGCTCAAAAGAAACTTCTGCCCCACCCTCTCACCTACCTAGAAGAACTTGAATTAGGGGCTGCCTAGAATTAGAGATGATCAGAGATAACGTTTTATGACCTATCTGTATGGCAGAGCAAACCTCTAATTACTGATCATCTGCTCTTCTAATCGTTCTTCAGTGACCTTCCCCCCCTCTGAGGCCCCAAGGTCATCGTTAGCTTGGGATGTCTTATACACCCACGTTCCCTTTCTGTCTTGAAACCTCTCATGCATGCGGGGTCTCTGTCTCCTGTGTGCAGAATTCCCTTATGCATGTATATGTTAAATTTGGTTATTTTCTCTTGCTAATCTGTCTCATGTCTATTTGACTACTGGACCATTGGAGAGAGCGGAGCAACATTCCTTCCTCCCCCACAGCACCGTCTAAGCCCTCCCCTGCCTCTCACAGCTCTCTCCATCTGAATCCAGAAGTGACGGAGGCAGTGACCCAATGCCACACCTTTATCGACTCAAATGCCAACTAAGAGCACTGTGCTGGGCTTTCTCTGGAATTTTCCTACTTTGAGTTGCATAAACCAAGAATTGTTTCTGCCTTCCAAATTCTGACACAAGCCAAATAGTCCCAAGGGGTCCCCAATGCGGACACATTCTGCCCTTCCATCTTGGCACTAATGTCATGGGACACAGTGAGGAACTGCATGAAAAGCAGAGGCGAGGTCCTAACCTACGACCTTTTGAACATGGAAGTTAGCTTTTAATTGATTAAAAAGTGAGGGAGAAAATATCTGCAAATCATATATCTTATAAGGGATTAATATCCACAATATATAAAGAAGTCCTACAACTCAACAACCAAAAAACAACCTGATTCAGAAATGGGCAAGGAACTTGAATAGACATTTCTCCAAAGAAGATATACAATGGCCAATAAGCACACGAAAAGATGCTCAACACCACTAAGTATCAGGGAAATGAAAATCAAAACCACAGTGAGATGCCCAGATACCCATTAGGATGACTTATAAAACACACACACACACAATAACAAGTGTTGGTGATGATGCAGAGAGACTGAAACGCTTTGCATTGTGGGTGGGGATGTAAATTGGTGCAGCTACTATGAAAAACAGTATGGCGGTTCCTCAAAAAATTAAAAATAGGATTAGCACATGACCTAGCAATTCCATTTTGGGGGCATATCCCCAGGAGAACTAAAAGCAGAGACTCGGAGAGGTGTTTGCACACCCATATTCATAGCAGCATTAACAGTACTAACAACAGCCAAAAGGTGGGAGCAGCCCAGGTGTCAACCGGCAGACGACTGAATAAGATGTGGCATATATATCTTCACTCAGTTTTAAAAAGAAATTTCTGACACAGGAGGAGCCTTGAGGATCTTATATTAAGGGAAGTAAGCCAGTTACAACAAGACAACTGCTGCGTGATCCCACTTATACGAAGGAGCCTTTTAGGAGCCACAGTAGTCAAATTCAGAGACAGGAGGTAGCACGGGGTTGCCAGGGGCTGGTGGGCGGGGGATGAAGAGTTACTGTTTAATGGGTACAGAGTTGCTGTTTGGGGAGATGAAAAGGGTTTGGGGATGGATAGTGGTAGTGGTTACACAGCGATGTGAATATGCTTAATGCCACCGAGCTGCACACTTAAAAATAGTTAAAATGATAAAAATTATGTTATGTACATTTTAACACAATTTTAAAAAGTGAGCTTACAGGAGAAGAAACATCATTGGTATTCTTTCAAAAATAGATAATAAATAGCCTCAAAACTCTTGTATTGCAAATATGACATGTGCTTATGTAAACTGACAAAATGATTCCACTCAGACCTTATAAACATGAAAGTTGAACATCTACAGTGATTGTTAAGTACTTCAGCTGTGAGCTGTGTTATTAAAATAACTACTGCATTTGTGTTTCGTGCAGCAGAAACCCGTTGATGTACGTTGCAGTTTATCCCAGCAAAGATTCCTAGATGTGTGGAACCTGTTTGCCCTCTCTTTCTCAGTGCACGTCAGCAGCTACGCCCCAAGTCTTAATGAGAGATACACCACGGCTCGGAACAGTGAAAAAGCCACACAGCTGGCCATCCATCTCCCCCAGCAGGAAAACAAAGTCAAGACTAGGAACTAACGCATTTTCCCATTCATTCATTCATTCATTCATTCATGTTTTCATTCCCTCATTCATTCAGCAAACATTTAACGAGCATCTCCAAAATGCCAGGCCGCGCTGGGTAGGACCAAGGATGAACCCCCTAGACAGGTAGTCTGGTCCCAAGGGCCCTACAGTCTAAAAGGGGAGGCAATTAGCAATTGGGTGCAGTAGCCAGCACTTGGGAGAAACGTCCACAATTGCTGAGGTAAAAAATATTTGATCATGTGTGGCAGGAACAGCAAAGTGTTGTATTTCCCAACCGATTCTTGTTACAAAAAACTTTGAGCTTCTGACCTATGTATTTTGACCATTGTTTGCTTTTAATTGGTGCTCCTGGTATCATTGGTGTGACCAAGGTGAACGCTGGCTTGGAGTCACTTCAGGGCGGGAAACCATGGGTTCATTATACCCCAAGAGGGACACAAATAGCTCTGGTCCCTTCTGTTCTAACAGACTCACTCTTAGAAGACGGTTCTCCTGGAAACCTCGGGCACTAACTGGCAGCCACTACGTGTGGGGGAACCTGTAAGTGATCTGGGCTCCCTTGGGGAGCTCCGTGACCCCACTGGTGTGTGGGGTAAGAGAGAACATGGGTCTGCCATGCCTCTTCCCAAAACGCCATTTCCCTTAGCAGAGGCGAATACATTTGTTATTTATGCCTTTAGTAGACATGACATAAAAGTAGCACTTTATAACGACGTCAGTTGGAACACTCTCAGCAAGCTGTACTTAAAATGGCATCCGAAAATCGTCCTTGTCCCCTTTGCCCCACAACCGCAGCAGTGACACGTGCCCGGAGGCCCCAAAGCAGGGGAAACAGAACTCCGACATTCCTAGAGTTTTCTTGAATAACCCAAAGCCTTTCTCCAGTCTCGCATCCTGATGGCCTCAATGTTGCATGACTGGTGATGTTTTTGTTGCAATGCTATGGACTTGACTTACTTGACCCTTATCTGCCCAAAGAGTGGCACCTCTGGGGCACTTTCGATGGTTTACGGGGATTGCTGGAGGGAATATTTGACACTGAGATAATCAGGGCCAACAAGTTTGCTTATTTGTGCTTCTTGTAATGAAGGATGTTCTGAGATTCCCCTCTCCTCTGTTCCAACTGCTCCCTTACGAATAAGTCTGGACATATTATTTAGAAAAATGTTGGTGAAATAATGTTACGTGGCCTGTGTAGTCATTCCCCAGGTCACGTATTTGCCTTTTCAATGAGCACTTTCATTCTCCAAAACAAAAGGAACGAGGTGGTGGTGGTGGAGCTGGGAATTTAAAGCCCTCACAGGCCTTGTCCGAACATAAACTAGAGATCTTAGCGCTCATGCTTCTGTAGCACCGCCTCTGTGCCAGGCACCATCCCAGGGCCTTGCATACAGTAACCCATTTAATACTCACAACCACCTGTGAGCCTGGTACAATTAGTGTCCCCTTTTATAGGGAGGGGACTGAGGTACAGGAAACCTTTCTCAAGGTCACACAGTGGTAAGTGGCAGACCAGAGGCCGGATCTAGATCATCTGACTCCAGACTTAGAAAGGAGATTTTGTTGTTGTTAATCCTCACCCAAGGCTATTTTTTCCATTAACTTTTTTTTTTTTTTTTTTAGAGAGAGTGGAAGGGAAGGAGAAAGGGGAAGAGCACGTTATTGATGTGAGAGACACGTTGATTGGTTGCCTCTTGCTCTCAGGGTCGGTATCGAGCCTGCATCCCAGGTATGTGCCCTTGACTGGGAATTGAACCCATGATCCTTCAGTTCATGGGCTCACGCTCTAATCAATGAGCACACAAGCCAGGGCTAGAAAGGAGATTTTTGACAGGAGCTCAGCCTGTGGAACCAGACAGCGTGTGTCTGAACCTAGGCTCTGCCTCTAACTAGCCAAGGGACCTTGGGCCAATTATTTGAACCTTAATTTCCGGCTCTGTGAGATGGGAAGCATAGAGGTCGTGTATGTAAGGCTCCAGGCACACAGGGTACTTGATGACGGCTGAGACCACTTCTGACCTTCCCCTTGCTTTCTATACACACACGGACACTCATATCCTTTTGGCCTGGTTACTTTATGCTCATCACGATTCATAATTCAGCTTAGAAAGCCCACCATCCCAGCTTTCCCTACGGAAAGTGCAGCCAGGGAGGTCTGCAGCCATCTGGGAGCACACCATGCTTGGGGGCAGGGAGAAAGGGCTCACAGCCCAGCTGGGGTCTCGGCGGGGGAGATGCAGGTGGGAACACTGCACGCTAAAGGACCCATTTGCTCAGGTGGAGGTCGAGGAGGATCAGTGTGGTGGGTGCAGGGATTCAGTTCGGTGATGCTGGGGGGCCGTTAGGAATCGGGGAGTGATCAGCGGGGTCTGATCAGGGGGAGAACGGCCAGGCAGAGCACGAGCTTTTTGTGGGGAGCAGCGGGGAGGCCCTGCAACGTTCCGATCAGACCTTGTACGGACACCCGTCAGGAGGCCGCTGTGGCAGGACTGGGCAGGAGACAGGGGACTGGAAGCAGGGTGGGCGGGCGACGTGGCTTCCAGATGAGGCCAGAGGGACATTCTTAGAACAACTCCTCCTCCCCAAAACAGCGGGATCACAGTTGTTTAGCTTTATTCAACGAAAGAGTTCCGATCTCTGTGGAAATGCTTCAAAATTACCTGCTGATTTTGCTGCCAAAGTATGGCCTAGTCAAAGAGAAGCCACCCCCTAGCCATCCCCTTTGTCCCCTCACAGAACACGAATCATCCTTAGAGAGAAAGTGATACATTTGTGCCCAGAGAATTAGTAGCCTTTTCCTGTATCTACAATTACGTCAAATTTTACTCACTTCCTTTAAAGAAAATCACCCTTCAGAACCAGGCTGCTGGTTCTGAGAGGTGCGGGTAAGACCCATCTTGGTGCCAAGAGCGGCAGCCCAGCAGATGAAGGGGCTGGCACACGGCACACCCTAAAGCTTCGAGACCACTGGCGGGTCCCTGGCATCAGTTTCCAGCCACTGCACGAGGATCTGGTTCAACTCGGCCGGCCTGGAAAGGGAACGAAAGACGATTCGTAACCGTCTGGACCCGCTCACCTCACACAGGTGAACGGCTAGCCCAGGAAGGCCTTCACTGAAGGCGAACAGGAAGTCCCGATGGCCCCGCCCTGGGGCCCCATCTCCTTACTTCTCTATCTGTGTCCAGTGTCCACAGTCCTTAATGTGTCCCCTTTTCAGGTGGGGGATCTGGAAGAAAACACCGGCCAGAAAGGTAAATGGCAGAGTGCCCGTGGGTCTGGTTTCAGGTTAGTGCAACGTGTAAGGGGGCCCCTGTGAGGAGGCACCGTCCCCTCTGCTCCCCATAGGCCAGCCCCCGCCCTGAAAAACTGAGTTGTTTAGAAAAGGAATAACCACTTATTGAGCAAGTGCTATGTCCTGGGTGCTCTACATACATTGTCTCACTGAAGCGTACCCATAATCCTGTGCGGTAATGGGAACGCTCAGAGAGGTTGGGGAACCTGCCCAAGGCCACACAGAGTGGCTGAGGTGATACTCAAATGCAGGGCTGACCTGTACTCATCACAACTGTCTCCCTTCAGAATCGTTAGTTCTCAGCCCTTTCACTGCCTGGGAGGTGCTTGCTTGTTGTTGGCTCTCGCCATGCAGATGTGACTGCATCCCCTTCTCCGGCTGTCTCGCGGGAGGTCTGCACGCAGGGCCGTTTGGCTTCCCCTCTGGAACCTGAACTCCCACAGTGGGCCACTGCAGCCAGCACCCAGGACCGAGAGGGAGCAGCAGTGCAGCAGCTGGGACATGGGTTTCTTCCCGACACAGCCTTGAACCCTGACAGCGTGTGGGAGAGGCTGGGGAAATGCCCTTCTCCTCTCAGAAGCATAACACACCCAGCGAGGTTAGCAGTCAGTTACCGGGGGCTGGAACGGACCAGCTGGAGATCTTGAATTTCTACAGAAACCTTCAAGGGTTAGGACAGGCCCGTGGGCTCACAGCTTTCCGCAGCACCTGGGCTGGATCCATAGCCCACACGTGGCAGCATCCCACGCGCACCCTCCCCGCTGTGCCTGATGCTGCTGACAAGGCCACAGCCAACTGGGGACGGGCCACTCTCAGCAGCTAGCCAGCTCACGGTCACCCCACTGCAGGCCTCCCCAGTCACTACCAACCTCCACACTTTTAACAGAGGGAGCTTCCAATCTCATCACTCCCCTCCGGTGGCTCTCAGGCCTGTGGCCCACACAGCTCAGCCTGGCCCAGAGGGCTCAGCAAGATCCTCAGGCCTCATGGAGCTCCTGCCATTCTCCAAGCATGCATGCTCCTCGCCTCAACACCCTGTCTCGTCCCCGGGTTCTCGCTCTCTGCCTGGGTTGAGTATGGGATTAACTGCAGAACAGTGAGCGCCTATAGGGCAGGGTCCGTATCTTACTCATCTTAACCTTCTCAGCATCTAACATGGTCCCAACACATTTAAGGGCACAGCACAAGCCCATGAAATGAATAAACGAAGGAGCGAGTGAATGAATGAGAGACTGCATTGGTGCAAGGAAAAGGACGCATTAGGCATGTTGTTGCTCCCAAGAGGTGACAGTGATGCTACTGAGGAAGCCCTTGTCCAGCAAGTGGTTCATGAGAATATCCCAGTCTGCCCTCAGCTGCCTCTTTCCTCGGGGACACCTGCCCTCTCCCGCCCAGGACGAACGCCGGGGCCCCAGGCAGCCCCGCCCTTACCCAGTCCTCCATGTGCTTGGACATCTCCGGAACAAGCACTCGGTCCTTCTCTGCAGTTACCATCAGGGCTGGAATCAAGATCTGGGGAGAGATGACAGGAGGTGGTGACAGCCAGAAAAGGGGAAAATGTCCCCTTCTTGCACCTTCCACAATTTAGGTCTTCCCTCCTCTGGGGCAGGGAGGCGTGCTTCATTGTCATGCTCCGTGCTTCCTGCTACTGACACCCGCCGAGGAGCCCAGCAGCGCGCTGTGGCTCTGGTTGTCTGGCACGCTTGGCCTGAAGGAGGCATCACCCTTATTGGAGATCTAGGAGAGTGATGTGCGACGGTAGAAAATGTATTGGTCTCTGCCTCCGGGTTCTCGCACAGAGCTCCTGAAATGCCTGGACATTTTTAAAAATATATATTTCTTTTTTATTGATTTCAGAGAGGAAGGGAAAGGGAGAGATAGAAACATCATTGATGAGAATCATTGATTGGCTGCCTCCTGCACGCCCCCTAGTGGGGATCAAGCCCGAAACCCGGGCATGTGCCTTTGGCCGGAATCAAACCCGGGACCTCACAGTCCACAGACCAACGCTCTATCCACTGAACCAAACCGGCCAGGACTGGACTTTTTTTTTTTTTTTTCTATTGATTTCAGAGAGGAAGGGAGAGGAAGAGATAGAAACATCAATGGTGGGAGAGAATCATTGATCGACTGCCTCCTGCACACCCGACACTGGGAATCGAGCTCACAACCCGGGCATGTGCCCTGACCAGGAATTGAACCATGACCTCCTGGTTCATAGGTCATCACTCAACCACAGAGCCATGCTGGCCGGGCATCCCTGGGCATTTCTAAGTGACAGGAGCACTGGGAGCATCTAATATTTGTCTCTGACCCCGCCCCTGACTCAGGGCTCCTAAAACCCTTATAAATTCCCAAGTGGTAAGACCATGAGGAGCATCTTTTGTTCTAAAGAGGCAACTCTGGGTGTTTCCTGGATGGGGGATGGTCACCAGAAACCAAGCCATGACTAGAAGTTTATGTTTTCAGCGCCCCCCACCCCCTGCCCCCCTCCTCTAGAGAGGGGAGAGGGACTGGAATGGAGTGAGCCACTGATCGTGCCCACCTGAGGAAGCTCCATAAAAACCTCAGTGGCATGGAGTTTGGAAAGCGCCCCCACTGGGGAACTCACCCATGTGCCCGGGAGGGTGGCACTCGGCTCCCCAGGGACAGAGGCTCCAGCGCTCACACCCTCCCAGACCTCGCGCTTGTATTTCTCCACGTGGCTGCTCACCTGTGTCCTGTCTCTCCTCCTTTCCTAAGCTTGTGGGTGTAAGAGTCTCCCTGAGTTCTGTGAGCCACTCTAGCAAACAGTGGTCAAACCAGGAGGGGTGGTGGGAGCCTCAGATCTATAGCTGGTTGGTCAGAAGCACAGGTGACAACTGGACTTACGATTGGTGTCTGAAGTATGTGTGTGTGTCGGGGGTGGGGGGCAGTCTTGTAGGACTGAACCCTTAACCTGTGGGTTATGATGCTACCTCGGGTAGATAGTGCTAGAATTTAGTAGTTAAAGTGTAGGACACCAGCTGATATTGCAGAGAACTGCCTGCTGGGGGAAAACCCTCACACATTTTATGACCAAAAGTGAAATGTGTTGTGTGAAAGTAAAGGAGAAGACTGAGTTTTCTCATATAGATGAACTTAGCAGTGCAGTGACCAACAGGGGCTTGTGAGTGCGTGTGCGTGTGCGTGTGCGTGTAAGAATGCCTGGGCTGGCCCACTCTGTGGGATGGGACAAGAAAGGAAGCAATGCCCTTGCATGGAGATCAGTATTCCTTTTCTTTGAGTTAAATGGATGCTTCAAAAGGGCAGCCAAGACTCTAGAGAGCGAACGGGCCAGCCACAGCTGTTACCAACGTGACAGGAGAGGCAGCAAAACGACCTCTGATATCTACTGACAAAGGGGCCGGAGAGGCCCTGGAAGCCTCCCTTTAGTCTTTGCTCTCAGGCTGCCATTATTGTTCAAACAGCTTCAGTCTGTCCCTGACTAAGACATTTGCACTATTTTTTTACCCACATGCGGAACCATGTGCTTCTCACCGCAACCCCGTCCTCCAAATGAGAACCAGGAGACCCGCAAACATGCTTTTGGTGCTGAAAGTCATCCGGAGGCCGCTGTGGGGCTGTGCAAACTCTAGAATGTTCCAAGTCAAATGTAAACTGGTGTGGGGGCATGGGAGGAGGTGGGAGAGGAGGGAGATCTGAAACGTGACTGTAGAAGGGAATTCCCGACTTAAGCACCATCAGGGTTCGCCTCCTCAGAATCTTTGACATTATGTCCATCCACACTTTGAGAGATTTTGCCCATCAAACTGCAGTTTTGTAATTTTTGTCAATCACAGATTAGAGTGATGACAAGGAGCATTCATTGAACTACTAGTATGTGCTAGGCACTGTTCTACGCATTTTAAGTGCATTGACCCATGTTATCGTTACAGGTTAGCCCCAAGAGGTAGGCGCCATTCTTGTCATTCCCAAATTACAGAAGCAGAAGCAAAGAACACACTAGTTAAAGTGTGTTGGCCAAGGCCACGCAGGGATCGGATCCCAGCCCACTCTTAGCCACTGCTTTCTGTGCTGTTTGCCGCCAGACGAACCCGTGTGGCCGAGACCTCGTCTGTTTTATTTGTTGGAAAATCCGTGGTCCAGCACAGTGCCCGACACATAGAGGGTGTTCACAGTTGAGTCAACAAGATGACGGGGCTCCCAAGTGAGCGAGGACCTTGAAATCGCAATTACCCTTAGGTTTTGAATGTATACTGGGGGCCCCATCACTCCCATCGCAGACCCAGAGATTGGAAACCATCTTCTGCTGGACAAACGAGGAAACAGAGCCACGGACTGACTTGGTCACGTGATAAGGCCGAGGCGAGGCCCCGCCTCTCTGAGAACACCTGATGCTCCTTCAGTGAACCGTTTGGGAGTCACCCTGGACCATCCGCTGCCCTGAGCTGGGCACCACCCGGAGACCTGGGCCTCCCAGACGGATGCTGCAGTCACCCAGTCAGACCCCTGCTCTTGAGGAACCCTTCCAAAAGCCCAGAGGAAGAGGACAGAGAGGAGGAAGCCAGCAGGCCTCTGCCCACCGCAGCTCGGACCCAGGGCAATGGGAAGCTGGGCTGGGGGTGCGCGCATGGGGGAGGGAGCAACACTAACCCAGCACTCACCTTGCGTCCTGTGCCTTTGCAGCCCCACTTCCAGTTCCGGTCTATGTTTCGATACCAGTTTAGGGGACCCCTGGGGGCGGGGGCAGATCAGGGAATAAAGAGAGGAAAGCTTTTAGTCCATGACTGTGCTGCGGACCCACCAGGCACCCGTCTCCCAGGGAGAGCCAAGCTTCTGGGGGAAAGAGGACTGAGCCCAGCACAGTCGTGCCGAAGTGCCGGGCCTGGGGACACAGGGGGTTCGCGGACAGGGTGTGTGGAGAGGGCCGTCCCACGGAAGCCGGCCCCCAGGACTCTCCATGTCATCCCGGGCTGTCACCTAAGAGGGTGGGAGCTTGCTTAGCGCCCTCACCATCCAGAGGCCACTCCCCTGCCCTGGGAAACCCCTGGAAAAGGGACTTTAGGGGGTGGTGCAGAGGTGTCTCCTCAGGGGCAGCCAGGGTGGCTCCGGGCTGGACTAGAACCCTCTCCCAGTCCTCGGGCCTAGTCGAGCCTAGTCGGGGTTGGTGGTCTCGGGTCTCACAGCTCTAGGCCCTGGGAATACCTTGGACAAGCCACATACCCTTTTGGGACTTTTAATTTCCCCTCCTGAACAAGGAGGGTGTGAGACCACATGATCTCTATGCTCCCTTCCAGAGCAAATCTGTCCTCAAACCTGAGACTCTTAAACTGTCTCCGCCTCCAAAGAAGCAGCAAAAAAAGCTAAAGGAAGGTTATAGGTCAGTGATGGGCAACCTTTTGAGCTTGGTGTGTCAAACTTCGCCAAAAAACTGAGCATAACTCAGGTAGTGTGTCACTTTGAGGAAAAACATTATTTCGCAAACGTTTCATCCTCAGGAGCAGCAAATGTTTCATCCTCGGCATGTGGCCACCTTAGCGGCCGCGTGTCATCAGAAATGGCTACGCGTGTCAGTGCTGACAGGCGTGTCATAGGTTCACCATCACTGTTGTAGGTTGTGGTGGTGCAAGGGATGCTGGGGCTAAAGGGTGGGGGCCACAGGCGTTCCCAGCCAAGGCTATAGGATAGAGGACTTTGGGGCGGGGCTGACCAGGGCAGTGCCCAGGGCTTGGCTGTGTCCCTGGGTTGGAGTAAAGGATGGAAGTGTAAGGAGAGAGGCAGGAGGGAGAGAAGAAGGATGGAAATGTGGTGAACTGCAACATCCTTGAAGAAACCATGAGCATCAAAGATTTGCAACATGTAAATATTCGAAGGGCTGTGCAGGGAAGGGGCTGTTGGAGCAGTTCTTTGTGGTTCCAGAGCAGAGGCCCAGAACATCAGCGTGAACACAGGTCTGAGCCAAAGGCATGAGGTTGGACACCTGCTACAACATGGAGAACCCGGAGAGCGAGCACCAGCTAAGTGAGAGAAGCCAGGTACAAAGGCGCACACTGTATTGCATTTATGTGAAAGGTCCGGAGCAGGCAAATCCGTGGAGATGGAGGGCAGTGACTGCCTAGGACTAGGGGGTGGAGGGGAAGTGGGGGAGGGCTGACTGCTCAAGGAAAGGGCGTTTCTTTTTGGGGCGATGAAATCGTCCTGACATGGACCGTGGTGATGACTGCACGGCTCCGTGAATGGGCTGAAACCACTGCCCTGGACGCTTGCAGAGGGTGAATTCTATGGTATGTGGGCTAGAGCTCAACAAAGCTGTTTAAAAAGAGAGAGGGGTCTCCAATCCCCCTAAAAATGTATGCAGTTTTTGAGTGTCGGTATTTTTCTGAAGAAAGAACTCAGAACTGTCATTTGAGTCTCACAGGGAGGGGTCGTGACTGAAAAAAGGTTAAAAGCATCCACTCTGAGGGGGCCCATAAGGTAGAGGGAGGTGAGCCATCCCCAACTAGAGCCGATGGTGAGCCTCCCACCCCGGAGGCAGGTCAGCAGGGGCCGCGGGGGCGGGGGGGGGGGATGGGGGGGGATCGGGCCTGTCCTGCATCAGAGCACAGCAGCCTCGTGCAGACAGGCCCTCTCCCGTGTCCCGGGCACCACTCCGCGTACCTGAAACCGGACTTCTTGAACTGCTGCACGTAGAACCGGATGTCCTCCTCGGTCACCAGCCCGCTGAGGCTGGGCTCTTTCGGGGATTTCACAAAGAGTCCTCCTGCAAACAGCCGCTTGTTTCCGACCCCACACCCTCGGCCAGGGGTCCCAGCAACCAGTGCCGGCCTTCGCGATGGAGGCTGACCCCCTGCCTGCCTCCCGCCTCCCTTGGTGCTCTTTCATTCATTCGCTCTTATCCACAGGAAGCCCCTCTCCTCTCTGTCAGAGAAGTCTGTGTTGCCTGTCATTCTAGAGTCCAACGGTGTCACACCCAGGCCTCAGCTTCTAGGACACACACGAGGACTGACCACCCCCTCCTGTCCTTCCAAAACGTACACCTCCCCCCCAGGATGACACCTGTCTTCGGCCCTGCCAGCCCTCCAGCTCTCCCTCTCCCCTAGACGAAGCCTTTCCTCCAGAGCTTAACGAATTCCATCCCTCTTCAGATATCTCCACTGAGAGTCTAGGAATGTTCACAAGTGCCTGCTCCGATCGTCCTCGGAGCCTTGAAAACAATCCGGCCAGGGCGCAGGCGTGCTGTTGCCCTCGGCACACCCACGGACCCTCCCTCAGTGTCCTCGGTGTGGAATCTTATTTGTTTTCAGGGGTGTACGCTGTGTCCTGGCAGTCCCCCGTCCTGCGGGGGGCAACCCCGTGATGCTGATGGTCAGCCCAGGGACCATGGCCATTTCATGGGGGACAGCCTCGGGGGGCTCCCCAGTCTCAGGCTGGAAGCTTTGGAGGCACGGGAGCTGGGACGCAGCCTTCTGTGAGCTACATCGCAGGGCTACGTGAGCACGTGCCTCTGTGATGAAGCACTGGGGCCGCCCGGAGGCCGGAGCTCCTAGCTCTCTGCTGTCTCGGGCCGGGGTGAGAGCCCCTTCTGCCCCCCTCCCTGCGTCCTGCCGCCCGTCTGCCTGCCTCCCCTTGGACTCCCCGACTCTGCTGCATGTGTTTGGATGTCTGCCCTGCCTCACCAAGTGTGAGTTCAAACCGTCTGCAGAACAAAGGAATGCAGAGTGACTGAGTGACCGCGAAAAGGAATGGAGGGAGGAGGCGAGAGGGAAGGGAGACGTGGTCTTGACCAGTGACAGGAGTATGGCCTTTAGGGCCAGAGGAGTTTAAGCCCAACCTGGACACTTGGACAAGTTCCTTAACTCTCTGAGCCCCATTGTCCTCACGTGTAGAATACAGATAATAATGGGACTTTTTAGGGTGTCATGAGGATTATAAATAATGTATCTAAAGAGGGCTAGGCCAGCATTTGATGCACACAGTAGGTGCACAAACAAGTAGTAGTGTCCTCATTATCAATAAAAATACAAGTGAATAATGGTAAGGCCAGAGTGTTGGGGCAAAGTTAAGGTCTGTGGGAACAGTGCTGGATCTCAGAGCCATGGATGAACTCCAGTCTGTTCTCCGCTCTGACTCCTCATTTGTTTCCAACCCAGGAGGGAGGACAAGGGTGGAAATGTGATGGAACTGGATGATAGGACATGGGGCTGGGATGGAGGAGAGGACAGTGGACTGTGACAGAGGATACCTGGCTTGGGGTCTAGCCCGACTCTCCCTCTGCCTGCACCAGGTGACCCTGCAGATGTCAGCTCCTATCTTGGGTCTCGGTCCTTGTCAGTAGAAGCTGGGATTGCCCTGACAAGCTCTAAGAGTCCTCCGAGCTCTTACTGTTTAACATCTTGAATCCAAAGGTCCCTGAAGGAAAGGAACCTGAGGCCCCATGGTCAGCCCAGAGCTAAGGGGAGTGTTAGTCACCTGCGGGGAACCCTATGTTAAGCAAGTCATAGTTCAGAGCTGGCAGGTGGCTGTTTGTGCTCATAGAGTCAGATGGAGAAATGCTCATTTAATGCTCAGCTGGCTCCTGCCATGGCCCTCCTATCTCCCTTCCCTCCTAAGAATACCTCTTACCATTTTCACAGACATTGTTCGTGTTGAGCGCAACCTGTAGGAAGAAAAGGTGGAGATTATGTCATGGGTAAAGTAAAGAAAATATGCTGGAACAGGTCACCTACTAGTGCTATCAGACTAGTACAAACATGCTAAACTCCCGAGAGGTAGGCAAGTCCTCGGGGGTCACAGCAGAAATAGCTAACAATCAAAGCTCTGGGCCCAGGCTGCCCCCCCGGCCCCCGCCCCCCGAGTCCTTGCAGGTCTTGGTGATATAAGTACTTGATTATATCAACCAATGGGAATAAGAGATGAGACCTTAGGTCTATGGCTGATGGGAAGTTAAAAATAAGACCCTCGCCCTAACCGGTTTGGCTCAGTGGTTAGAGCGTCGGCCTGCAGACTGAAGGGTCCCAGGTTCGATTCCCAGTAGGGGGTAAGCAGGAGGCAGCTGATCAATGGTTCTCTCTCATTGATGTTTCTAACTCTCTATCCCTCTCCCTTCCTCTCTGTAAAAAATCAATAAAACAAATATATTTAAAAAAAAATAAGACCCTTCGCAGTGAATCTGTGGTCCCACCCATCATGACAGAGAGATGTCAAAGGAGTTGATCCATTCAGTTTGGAACTAAGAGGAAACCAAAAAACGTTCACCCAGAAATTCATGGCTACGAGCCTGTCTTCACAAGTGCTCGGGTTTGAATTTACACTATCTCCATGATCTGGAAATCCCCAAGAAGCAAAGTCAACAACAACCACAACAAAGTGAGGCTGGGCTAGTAACACCACCAGGATGTCTGACAGAAGCAGCCAGGGCTAAGAGGGCCAGTTCCTCAATCCCAGCTGAAGCCAATTGGCACAGATTCCGTGCTGCTTGAAAATGAGCTCACAAACCAAAATTACAAAACTCCCTCCCTTCTCTCTCCCACCCCTCTCCTCCAAATCCCATCGCAAGAGACAGCAAACATAGCAAATAGTGAATATCAAATGATAGAACTTTCGAGAGAGAGGGAGAGAATGAAAATGAATATGCTTAAAATTATTAAAAACATAAAAGAAACTGAAAAGCAAGAACAGAACAATAGATCAGTGTGATTTGAAAAGGAACCAAATAAAACTTGCATAAATTTCAAAAAAATGTTCACTGAAACAAAAAACACACACAAAACTTCAAAGATGGGTTAACTTGCAGATTAAACACCACTAAAAAAAACACAACAATAATAGGGTAGACCTGAGGCAGATTTTGCATAAACAATGACAGGAGCCTCTAAAAGAAAAAAAATTGTCAACCTAGAATTCCATATTCAAACTATTGTTCCAGATTGAAAGCAAAATAAAGACATTTTTCTGGCCAAAAAACATTATGAGTTTACTACTAACAGACTGGAAAGAGCTAACTACAAAAGAAGGTCCTTCAGAAAGAAGCAAATGAACTCAATATAAAGGAGTGAGGTGCTAGAAGTGGTCAGCACAGAAAGTGGCAGACATGGGAAAGGCTAAGCAGGCACTGACTATATGAGAGTGGGTGGGGGGTATGGAGATAAACCATTATAAGCAACTGTGGTTGTTCGTGAAAAGGGGTGAAACAGCAATTAATCTGGGGCTTTGAGAAACAATTATGCACGTTGGTAAAAATGGTATAATTTCTCCACAGTCACTATTAGAACCATTCTTTGATTTTAGTTCCAAAGCTTTGCTGGTGTGTGGCAGTGAGGACGTGACCTTCCCCCATTAGTGTGACCGGTAGAGTGAGGATCCCACTCATCCTGACTTCAGAAATCAAAGGGAAGAAGGCCAGCTTGCTCATTCCCAGGCTCCAGTCCCCACCCCATCCTCCGAGGGAGGCCATCCAGAGACCTTTGCACCTCTGCAGCTCCCCCTCCCTGCTACCTAGCCCCCTTCTACCCTCCCACCCCTGTACCCCTCACCTCATCATGTGCTCTGAAAAAGAGTTTGAAAGTCCGATACAGGTCCTCTTCCAGTTCAGCCTCAGCCACTCCCTAAAACAAAGTGTAAAGGAAGTCAGCTGTCTCCGAGGCACGGATCCACCAGGGGCAACCACTCAGAAATAACAGAGATCCTTCCTCCACACAGTCCCTGAGGGGACCAGGGTTATGGGAAGGAACTGAGGCAGAGCGTGGCAGTGTGTCTTAGTCCATTCCAGCTGCTATAACAGAACCACAAATTGTGTAGTTTACAAACACAGATACTTAGTCTGGAGGCTGGGGCGTCCAAGACCACGGCCCCAGCAGATTCAGTGTCTGGTGAGAGCCCACTCCTGGCTCATAGATGGCTTCTCCTCACTGTGTCCTCACCTGGTGGAAGGGGGCAGGGGACTGTCTGCGGTTTCTTTTCATAAGGGCACTAATTCCATTTATGAGGGCTCCGCCCTCGAGACCCAATCATCTCCCAAAGGGTCCACCTCCTATTAACATCACATCAGGGTTAGATTTCAAGATATGAATTTGTGGTGGGGTGAGGGTGGGGAGTGGGCACAAACATTCAGTCTATAGCAAAGTGCCAAGCTATTTTATCTCCTCCTTTCCAACTGCTCACCCAGGTAACATCTAAACTGGATTGCAGAATGTTTTCTAAATGGGTGCCCTGCTTTCCCACCTCCCTGATTGAAAATATTGTAGCTTCCACCAAGAACACCTACACCCCTCAGTCTGGCCTTTAAGATCTGTCCCAAACACTGCCTTCTCCATGAAGTCCTGTCTCCCCCCTCACAATAAAATAACTCTGCCTTCTTGGTTCCCACAGAGCCTTTGCTGTGTCTCCTTGGAGCTCCCTGAGAGCAGGGAAGCATCCACTCATCTTATTCCCGGGATCAGCTGTGACTGGTCCTGGGTAGAGGAATGCTCCCAGAGAGGAGGGTCCCCTAAGCCAGGCAATAAGGCACTGCAGTGGCCAGCGCCCTCCGTCCCTGCACAATGCAAGAGTTCCTTCTCCACTGCATTGTTTGTTCTGCACAGTGCAGATCCTGAGAGCTCTGGATCCACGGGATGCCAGCACCACAGCAAAGGACATTTGTCATGAGGCGGTGCTGGGTCTGCAGTTTGTGATTTTATGAGGAAAGTGATGTTGTCGCGTTAATTACAATCCCTTACATCTCTAAGATTCAATTATGATGGAGAATCAATCTGCTGTGTGATGGATGCCGAGGCTAGAAACAGCCACGGGAGGAAGTACATTTAAAGTGATCGATGAAAGCCCCGGTCAGCCCTGTCGCCACGAGTCATCACTCTTATTTATTGAGAGCAGCCCCATCCCAGAAACCACTCCTGCTGTTCAGGAGCCCAGGGGTGTATCTCAGCGTGTGGAGGCATCGTCGCAGGCCAGAGGTCTGGGCGGGGCTTTGGCCCTCAAATGGTCCTTCGAGAGCGAACAGATGCCAAGAGGGTCCATAGAAAATCCAGGGAGCTCCCACAAAGCATGAGCGTGGGCAGCTTCTGTGCCTCAGCAGCCAAGACCACAGACACTGTCTCACAGGGGAGGTGGGAGCCTCCCTCTAATCAGCGGGCCGGGGACAGCAGCTCTGATTCATGTTCCGTCTACCTTGATAATAACTGGGGCCGAGTTCTCTCAAAGCAGGCCAGAAAACAGGGTTGTGTCTGGGGTTGAGGATGCCAGGGATAGAGCCATCTGATGCCTGGGCAAAAGGAGAAAACTATTATTCCCTGCAGCTTGGCCAGGCAGACGAGAGAGAGGAGTCAGGCCTCAGAGCGGCCGTGGCACCCCGAGTCACTCTGACGCCACACTCGCTGGGCACACGGCACTGAGGTGGGAAGGCCACCTCGAGGATGAAGACCCTCAGGCTGAGGTGTGACCTTGTTCGAAGGTGGATTATAAACGGCCAGGCTGGAAACGAGAACTTCAGACTCTAAGCCCCTCAGTATTTGGTACTTTTCACTGTAACATAACACCACCCATTGAAGAAAACAAAAACAAAATGCCGCGAGTGTCTTCCGTGAATGGCACAAAAACAAAACCATGATAAAGTTGAGGACGGGTGAAATGAATCATGGCCCATCTGAAAAGGAATGAGGTAAATCTATATGTACTGATAGGAAAATCTGTCTAAGATCTATTGAATAAAAAAGAAGATGCACAATTTATACTAAAAATAAATAGAATGATTCAACTTATACTAAAAATTATGTATACACTCGTGTGTGTGTGTGTGTGTGTGTGCGCGCGCGCACACACACACACACACACACACACACTTAAAAGCATATTTTTTAAAAATGGGAAATACCAAACCATTCACAGTAGCTAGTTCTAGATGAGTGAAGGGGGATTTGACTTTTTATTTTACACAACTCAGTACTTTTTTTAAAGCTCATTTTTTGTCTTTGCTGCCTCCTCGTCCTCCTTTTCTTACTAATAAAAATGCAAAGCCTATTATCCCTTCTTTGCCAAGCAAAGAAAAACATACCTGTTAGTATTAGTTTCCACCAGACATGGCACATTCTCAGGGCAAGACAGTAAACACATGGGCTAAGGGTTCAAAGAGCTGGGGGTGTGGCTGGATCTAAACCTGGAGTTTGCCTAAGCCACACCCCACAGTGCTCAGCAAACTAGAGCACGAGGCGGGAAGGGGGGCTGGGTGCACCAACACAGTGGAGCCTTCCTTGGGCTCAAAGAGTCTGGAATGACCTTGAGCCCTCAAGGATGATTCCTCCAGGCTGGAGAGTGATGGGAGCCCAGTTGGGAGGAGAGACAGGAAGGAAGGCTGTCTACCAACAGCCGTCCCTGAAGCCGAGCGTTAGGTGCACCTGTCATATTTAACTTATTGGCCTGGCTTCAGCTCACATTTGCAGCTTTAACCTGTTTGAAAACCATCCAGTGAGACCATCCTTTTTCCGATGAGGAAGCCGAGGGCCAGAGATAGGAAGGGACTTGCTCCATCACTGAGTGGTAGCAGACATGCTGGCAGAACCAGGTGCACGGTTTCTCCTTAAGACCCTGCTCTGTGCTTACCCTGACCATGCCAGCAGGATTCCTGGGCTCCTGGCAGTGGCCAGATCACTGATTTGAATATCCACCATTTCCCTGACAAGAGGCTTTGCTTTTAAGAACAAAACCATCCCCAAACTCTTCCTGCAGCTTTTAAACCCAGCTGCTGTAAGAGAACAATAGAGGTAGTGATTTTTTCACAATGACTCTATCAACCTTTGAAACCAAACACTCTGCCCGCTGGGACTGCAATGATTTAGTGTCTTTCCCCTGAGGTCACTTTTCCAATGAGGACTTTGAGCTTATTCTCGTTTGCTCCTCCCCTCTCTTCTGGGACGCACAAGACACAATCAAGTCCAAGTTCCCTCCCAGCGTGGCATATGGGGAGGCACGTGGGCTCTGAAGTCAAGCAAGACCAGGTCAACATCCTGACCCCGTCATGTACCTAGTACCAGCCAGTTAGTAAGCTCGTCAGAGTCTCTGTTTGCTCAGCGGAAAAGCCGGGAGAGATGCTACAGGCCTGTTGTGAACACAACTAACTGCATCCGGCACTCAAAAAAGCAGTAGCTGCAACCCCACTGTCCATCGATGGATGAATGAAGAAACAAATGTCACGTACAGGATGCTATCATTGTCTTAAAGAGAAAGGAAATTCTGACATGTGCTACATTGTGAACGAACCCTGAGGACATAATGCTAAGTGAAATAAGCCAGACACAAAAGGACAAACACTGGAGGATTCCACTTAGAGGAGTAAAATTCAGAGGCAGAAAGCAGAATGGGGGCTGCCAGGGTCTTGGGGGAGGAGTGAGTGGGGAGTTAATGTTTAATGGGGACAGAGTTTCAGTTCTGCAAGATGAAGAGAGTTCTGGAGAGGATGGTGGTGGTGGCTGCATAACAGTGTGAATGTGCTCAATGCCACTGAACTGTACACTTAAAATGGTTAAAATGGTAAATTTGATGTTATGTGTATTTTACAACTTAAAAAATAATGAAAATAACTCTAATGACCTAAATCCCACTGATAAATACTCTAAATGAAGTTTGATCAAAACACAATATACAGTGAAGCTACTACTTCCTTTTTTCTATCTCCTGTAATTACACGAATACAGCTTTTTATAAAGCAGTATTTCTCAAAGTGTAGTCTGAAGAAACCTTGGGGAACCCTGAAGCCCTTTGAGGGCACATAATAGAAGATGCACAAATATTCCCTAGATGAAATAATGAATATTAATTCTTTACAAGTAATACTAGTTAAAACATTTCTGACCTTTGAACATATTTGTAATGCTCAATCCCTGACACACATTACAGGGCAACTTTGTTTCACAGCAGCTAGGAGTCTTCTTACAAATATTCAGTACAAAGGATGAAAAAGAGAAAAAAAAAGAGGTAGAAGAGAAAAAAGTGGACCCAAAACCCCACACCCTCTCTCTCCCTCTGGATTCTCCACATGGGGAACCCCACTGGTGGGGCCTGAGTGTTGAGGGCCATTGTAACCTACACACAGGGCTTGGGGCTGGGCTAGGGGAGGAGGTACAAGGGTGAGAAGTGACAAAGGTGCATGGGGCATTCGAGGCGATGAAGAGGCCTGTGGGATAGGGGGCTCTGGGAGGGGAGCTCTGGGCACACAGAGGGCAGTGGGAGGGGGTTGGACTCTCGTGGTGGGAGCCAAGCAGAGCCAGAGATTAAAAATGGGTCAAATAAGAGGTGAGAGGGACCCAAACCCAGCTTCCTAATTTAGTGTGGCGCTCTGTCCCCTCCTCAATTCCCAGAGGCCAAGGAGCTGCCACTCAGGAACCAAGATCCACCGTTTGCTTCCCTCCCCCTCACCAGATGCTTCCCCAGCGTGAGCTGTACCAGGTGAAGCAAACTCCTGGGAAAGGGCGACAAGCAGAACATCACACCTTAGACTGGCCTCCGGTTTCTAGTCCCGCTGAAAGGATTTTCACGGGCCACCTGTGATGGGGTGATGAACCTCCACTACCGCTGACATCGACTACAACCTGGGGCTCCTTTCCAGGCTTTGCACAAGGAACCTTCCTCCTTCCAGTCCCACTGGATCGCATTCCAAAGGTGCCTGTTTCTCACAGTCCCCACCCTTCCCCACAACGTCCCCCTCCTGTTGTCATCCTCCTAGTTCTTTCACAAGGGACCCTGTCTCTTCTTCCCTTTACCCACCTGTTACGGGCTGAACTGTGTCTCCCCGAAGTTCCTGTGAAGTCCTGACCCCTAGCAGCTCAGAATGTAATGGTACTGGGAGATAGGGTCTGAGACAGGTGTCCTTATAAGGAGAGGAAATGTGGACACAGAGACACCCGCACAGAGGCTACACCATGTGAGGACACATGGAGATGGGGGCCATCCACAAACAAAGGAGGAGGCTTCAGAAGAAACCAGCCTTGTAGACACCTTGATCTTGGACCTCTGGCCTCCAGAATTGAGTGATAATAAATTCTGTTGTTTAAGCCACCCAGTCCATGGTTCGTTGCTATGGCAGCCCTAACTGACTACTATGCCATCTAATCATACCCATCCTTCAAGAGCAGGATGACTTCAAGCTAATTAAGGTCATTTTGACTCCATTCAAACATAAGGAAGCTGGCTCTTCCCACACTCTGGGCTGTGGCTCGGAAGGGCTCTGGCTTCAGTGGAGGATGTGATACTTTTAGTGTCTTTTCATGATACTGCTGGACTCATCTGGCACCTTACTGAATGGGTCAGGTTAGTGCTCGAATAAAAACTTCCTCTTTTGAGGCACCATCTCTTAGAGAAAAGTTACTCACTGAATCAAAACTGGGGTGGCTGTTGCCCAGCCAGCATGGTTCAGTGGTTGAGCATCAACCTATGAACCAGGAGGTCACGGTTTGATTCCAGATCACGGCACATGCTTAGGTTGCAGGCTTGATCCCCAGTGTGGGGTGTGCAGGAGGCAGCCGATCAATGATTCTCTCTCATCACTGATACTTCTATCTCTCTATCTCTCCTGTCCTCTCAGAAATAAAAATCTATATATATAAAAGTGTAAGTGACCATTATGACCGAATGTTCCGTCAACCAGTCGCTATGACACACACTGACCACCAGGGGCAGACACTCAATGCAGGAGCTGCCCCCTGATGGTCAGTGTGCTCTCACAGGGGGAGCACCGCTCAGCCAGAAGCCGGGCTCACGGTTGGTGAGAGAAACTGCGGCGGTGTCGAGAGCCTCTCCCAGCTCGGCAGCAGTGCTACCAAGTGGTGGCACCAGGCACAGCGGGCTGGGATGAGCACGGAGCCTGGCCCTGGCTCGGGCTCCTCCCTGGCCACCTGCCGCTTGGCGCACTGCTAATCCCCCAAGGGGTCCGGGATTGTGAGAGAGCACAGGCCAGGCTGAGAGTCTCTGCCCCCCCCCCCCCCCCCGTGCACAAATCCATGCACCGGGCCTCTAGTATATTATAAAAACACACACAATACAACTGGGTTGGTTGTGACCTTTGCTATAAATGGTACGACCTTCAAGCATCGGAAGGTCAAGAGCTGGGTGAGAGATGTGGGGAAACACTCTTGTGTTCTTGGTTAATGAATTTGATCCATCTTCTCTCTTTACAGTGTTAAGGAAACTTCTTTTATCCTTTCTGGATGTAGCTGGACATTGGGGTCCAGAGTCCACAAATGAATGACTAGCAGGTGCCCCCACAGCTGAGGTCAGCTATGGGGTTAGGGAGGCAGATGATGCTGGCTCACATTGCTGCTCTCAGTGAATCCCTATGAAATGTGGCAGTGACACCCCATCACACATATCACCCAAGCTCCAAGGGGCATCCTGGGTGTTGGGGAACATGGGGTGACACCTAGCAACCCCTCCACATCTCCCAAAGCACACAAAGGGCCAGTGCAGGGCTTTAGGCTCTGCTGCTCCCTGTGATCACAAACCTTACTCCTCAAGAAGCCGATATACCAGGTCCCTGGCAAGAGGCCAGGGGCTGTCAGCAACAAGAGGTGGGTTCTACCCCAATCTCAGGCAGAGGACTAAGAGGAAACAGCTCCAAACTAGTGCTCAGCTCCCACTCCACAGTTTTGAAGAAGCAGGAGAACCTGGTGTGCTGTCACCCCCACCCCTGTTCCCCTCACACCCCAAACACACACACACACACACACACACACACACACACACACACACACACACACATGCCATGACCTGGAAAGGACCAGCTGAGCTCTGGAGTCAGTTTCACCTGAGCCCACTTGTACAATAATTTCTGACTAACGCCACAGAAAATTAAAGAGGACAGAGATACATCAAGCCAATGGGGAGGGGAGAGAAAGGGGAAAGAAGAACAACACCTTGCTGGGGTCACTGACCTCAGGGCCCCAAACTTACCGGTTCTTGGAAATAGAGCTGGTAATTAAAAACAGGATTGGCTTTGATTATCTCCATCAGGGACACATTGGGGTTTGCTGGCATGAAGGGAGTATTCAAACTTGCCACTGCCCTATGGAAAGAAGAGGCACCAAGACTTAGACCCTGTAAGACGACAGTCTATAAGGACCAGAAAGGACCTTACACATCAAGCCAAAGCTCAAAGCGGGAAAGCGAGGTGCACAAGCTCTCACACGTCAGTGTGTGCGAGAATGGGATCCGCACTCAGATTTCTTGACTCCCAGCCCAGTGTATCCCCTCCCCACCCCACCCCACCCCCGTTAAACTGCAGTATTTCTCACTTGCCTTAGATGAACAGAGACAGAGCACACACACAACTACATGTAGTGTATCAACCTTGATCAGAATATGTGAACACTACAATTTCTCCCTAGTTTTTAGCATTTTTTCCTTCCTTCCTTCACTCACTGTGTCTCTCCTGTGTTGAGTGTAATTCCATGCTATATACTAGGGGAGAAAAAAATATAAAATCAGTATCCAAGGAGCTTATTATAACTTAATAAGGAAAGCTAGACAAACACACCCATGACTTTATTATGAGACAGACTGTGATATAAGCGTGAGAACTGCACAGAAGTCCGTGGGTGCTCAGGGGGGTAAAACATTTCTGGGTCTGGGTGTCATGGAAAACCCGGTGGGAATCTGAACTTGGCATCCAACCCGGTAGGTAGAGAAACTTTTTGGTGAATCCAATTGTTAAGAACTGAGCTCTTATTTTGCCTTTGAATGAGGGAGGACACACAGAGAGAAACTAAAGAGATCAGAAAAGCAAGAGTGTGAATAAATTATAAATATTTTAGAAAATGTTTGCTTTTTCTTACTCTTTGATCCCACTCTACCATTTGAGCTGGGGTTGAGCTGAACCTGGTTCTCCTGTGTTTCCGTTCTTATAAACTTAGCCAAATAAAAAGGAACTAGATTCGTTAGAGAAATCCAGATGGCCGGTAAGGATAATGTTTATTTAACTTGCTAAGATCCCAGGCTGAAACGGGAAATCAGACAAGTTTTAATTTTGGTTGCCAGCTCAAAAGGAGTGTGGCTGCAAAAACCACCCGCCTCTCTAGATTCGAAACCCACCATCTGAAAGCTCCTGCTGCAGCTCTGAAATGCCGTCCTAAGAACAATCCAGAATGACGTGACGGCGACCGTGAAATGCCTTTCTAGCCTGACATCTGTGCAGCACATTGCAGGCTGTGTAGTCAGGTTGCCACTTTGTGGTTGAGGACACAAGGCCTAATGAAGTGATTTGTCACACAGCCAATTCAGGGCAAAATTGGGAGCCACATTTTCTGACTCCCTGTCCAGGACTAAAGTCTCTCCTGATGCTTAATTCTATAAACCCAACACCCCTGCTGCCCCCCTCCCACTCCCCACCCCCGCTCCCCTCACGGTCTACCATCCTTCTCCTGCATGCACACTGAATACTGTCTCTGAATTATCTGTCCCACTACCAGTAACTGGGACAGGCCTCACTCTCTAAGACATTAGCTCATTAAGTCCTCCTTGTTAATGTGTCAATGGGCATGAAGGAGCTAAGGTGGTACCTTCCCAGATAACCTATTTGTTTTCAAGATGTTTTCTGGGGTTTGAGACTCAAGGATGGATTCTAATGGGAATTCAGTCCCGGTCTTACCCAAATTCTTATTGCTCCCGGCCTAATTACCTCACTCTCTCAGGGTAGAAGAGAGCCATGCTCCACACCAGCATGCCACCCCAGTCGTGGCCAATGAACACCGCTTGGAGGATGCCCTAGCAAAGGATAAAGAAGGGAGGCGAATGTGGGCAGGTTTCTGGGGTGAGGTGCTGAGAGCCCAAGGCCTGTGCTCTCCCCTAGGCCCAAACCCTCAGATGCAATTCTCTCATTCACTTCCTAGGATTCCTCCTCCACTGATCATGCCATGTAAGGTATAGCATCAGTCCTGGGGCGGCCACACTGGGTCGTGTCCTCTTAGACGTCCCCAGCGTACTCAAAAGTTCCAATGCCAATTCCTAGGCCTGAGAATCTTCAGAGGTCATGGCATTTTCGCCTCATTTACTAGTGCCTGGAACCCTGCCTGGGTGTTGTCCTGGAACTCATTAGTTATATCAGATTCTTCCCTTGATTCTCACACCCCTTAACAAGTGACAAATCCCACTGCTTTGAGGCTCTCCTAGCTGCCCCTCTCCTGTTTTCATTTTGCACATGGCCTAACTGAGGAGGGGAGGAGGCTGTCACTGCGTTATTATCTCAGGAATAGTACGTGGGCTCTGCACAAGCATATTCGTAGGTCACCCTTGTTGATTTGTTTTGAGTTTGATGTTCCAAATAATGTTAAATTAAGGCATTTGATTTTAGACATTTTAAAAGAAATGTAAGTTTTAAAAAGTTGTGAAACATTAGCCTATAGGATATTTTCCAAACTTCTTGACTTAAGCAAACAGAGATATCCTATTCCCTGGTAGATGCTTTTCATGAAAAAAATAAAAAAAATTAAAAATAAATAAATAAATAAATAAATAAATAAATAAAAACTCACCTCTGCCTTGTTAATTTCTTCTGGTCAACCACCCACCTTTCACTGTCCCAAAGTGTGCCTTTCCTAGAACCTGCCACTCCGCTCGAGGGCTCCAAAAGCTAACACCTTGAAAGGCTTACATCTTATTTTAATTGCCCAGACCCAAACAGAATTCTCCAAAGAGATCAGTTCAAAATTATTACTTACCAATTTATTTAGGAAGGTTACCATGTCCTAAGAAAGAAAACACACCAAAAAATCAGAAATTGTATCCACCCACCTCAGCCATTTCCAGATTAGAATTACTGTGTCAGCCTTTGTTTTGGACTGAATTTTATCTCCCTAAAATTCATAGGTTGAAGCCCTAACCCTCGGTACCTCCGAATGTGACTGTATTTGAAGATGGGGTCATTAAAAAAGTAATGAAAGTTAAAATGAGGTCATTAGGGTGAGCCCTAATCCAATGAGTGGTGTCCTTATAAGAAGAGGAGATTTAGCCCTGTTAGTGTGGCTCAGTTGGTTGAGCATCGTCCCATTCACTGAGAGGTCGCCAGATCAATTCCCCATCAGGGCACGTGCCTGGGCTGCAGGCTCGATCCCCAGTAGGGGGTGTGTAGGAGGCAGCCAATAGACGTCTCATCGCTGTTTCTCTCTCTCTCTCTCCCTTCCTTCTTTCTCTCAAAAAAAAAATCAATTAAAAACATATTTAAAAAAAGAAGAAGAGGAGATCTGGACATAGATGCACACAGAGGAAAAACCACGTAAAGAAAGATACAGGGAGAAGATGGCCATCTTCAAGCCTCATCTAGAAGCCTCAAATAAACCATGCTGATACCTTGATCTCAGACTTCTAGCCTCCGTAATGGCAAGAGAATAAATTGCTATTGCTTTAGCCACTCAATCTGTAGTACTTTGTTATGGCAGCCCGAGGGAAAACAACGTTCAATCATTTCACTGGCTTTTGAGCTATCTCCCTTCCCTTCCCAGCATCCTCTCAGAAGTGGCAGAGTGGGGGAGGCAAAGACTCAGAAACTGAGGAAGGAAAACAACCCTAACTGGAAATTAAGCTTTTACCCATGCTCCCTTCTGAGATGCAAAGGCTGCGTGAGGGGCTGAATGGGGGGAGCTCCACACAGAGTGGTGACTCTGAGATGGTGGCTTTTTGTAATCTGAATATAATCAGCATTGTTGGCAGTTTCCCGTTTCTTCCCCTTGACCCCTCCAGCCTTTGCTTTTGTTCTAAGAACGTCTGCCCCTTCCTCCCCCTGCAAGCTCAGAGATGAGGGTCTCCCTCCCCCAAGGTGCTTACGGCCATCTTAGAATAGGAATGCCATTACAGTCACCAATCCATACAATAATCCTTAGCTCTGGCCACCAACATCTTTTACCAAAATATAGTGATTTTTAAAATTCCCAGGATGGAAAGACAATCTGGTGGAGTGGCTAAGAGGAGAGATGGGGGAGCTATTATAGGGTTCAAACCTGGCTCTACTGGCGGTTGACCTCAGGCAATGACTTTCCCTCCCTGGGACTCAGTTTCCTCTTCCATACAGCAAACGCTGGCTATCATTCTGAAATGTCATCTCCACTTTCAGTAAGAATTTACACCTAAATTCTGTGAAATGATGTTTCCCTGGGATTTAAATGAGTACCCACATTTCTGTCTTATAACAGTAACAATTCCAGGATGGAAAAGTTATTACAGATATTACCCAAAGACCCTTCTTACCTTGCATAACATTTCCAAGGAATATTCTTCTATTTCTGCAATTAAAAAATATATATGTATATTTAATTTGCATGATTAAAAATTACCAACAAACTAAAAGGGACTGTTTGTAAAAAATAAATAAATAAATAAATAAATAAATAAATAAATAAATAAGCCTATCTTATTAAATTCATAGATCGAAGCAGTCTACTTGCTTACTTTTGTTTTTGTTGCCTGTGCTTTTGGTGTCACATCCATGAAATCATTACCAAGACCAATGTCATGAAGCTTTTTCCCTATGTTTTTCTTCTAGGAGGTTTAGTTTCAAGTCTTACACTTAAATTTTATTCCATTTTTAGTTGATTTTTAAAAATATATATTTTTATTGATTTCAGAGAGGAAGGGAGAAGGAGAGAGAGATAGAAACATCAATGATGACAGAGAATCATTGATGGGCTGCCTCCTGCACGCTCCACACTGGGATGTGCCCAGACCAAAATCGAACTGTGACCTTCTGGTTCATAGGTCGATGCTCAACTACTGAGCAACACTGACCAGGAGAGTTGATTTTTTTTTTTGTAAGGTAAGGTGTAAGATAAGGGTCCAATTTCATTCTTTTGTATGTGAATATTTCGTTTTCCCCACGCTATTTGTTGAGGAGACTATCCTTTCCCTATTGTGTGTTGTTGGCACTCTGGTTAAGAGTGGTTGACCATATATGGTGGCTTTATTTCTGGGCTCTGTATCCTGTTCCATTGGTCTGTGTTTCTGTCTTTATGCCAGTACCATACTGTTTTGATTACTATAGATTTAATATATTTCTAACTCAGGATGTGCAAGTCCTCCAGTTTTGTTCTCTCTGGTTGATTTGACTATTGGTCTTTTGTGGAGCCACATGAATTGCAGAATTGTGTGGGGGTTTTTTTTTCTGTAAAAAATGCTATTGAGATTTTTATAGAGATTGTATTGAGTAGTATGAGTATTTTAGCATTAGCAATTCCAGAAAGAAAAAAGAAAAAGTAAGAAAAATTACCAAAGAAATGATTCAAAAAAATTTCCAAGAACTGAAAGATAAATGTATCCAGCAAAGTATATAAAAAAACAACAACACCTATATCATAGCACAATATCATAATATTTTAGAATAAACAGATAAAGAAAAGACCCTAAAGTGTTAAGAGTAAAGAAGAAAAAATAAATGGTCACATAGAAAGACCTATTGGTCAGAATGGCATGGGATTTCTCAGTAGCAACAGGGAAACTAGAAAGTAGTGGGACAAAGGCTTCAAATTTTTAGGGAAAATCATTTGTTACTTAAAACCTATTAACAAATTATATAAAACTTATACACAAAAGATGTGAACTGTGTGTGTATGTATTCCAAATTATTATGCTTGGCTTTAGAATTCATGTTATACAAAATATTCAACAATAGTTAATGTGTAAATTATGGTTTTATTTTTAAAAATGAGTTATAATTCGGGTATGAACGTAAGTCCCAGTTTCAGTTTATATGTGTTATTATTAATAGTGTATTTCTTTTACTTTTAATAGTGTTCTAGACTGAATGATAAATTATATTGCTAAGTTATGCCTAGGGGATTCAGGGAGGATTGTAGTATAGATGAATAGACATTTTAATAATTAAATGTTAATTATTTTAAAATTTAATTAGTAGGGGAATAAATTTAAATTAGGGGAAGCAGCTCAAAAAAAGGGTTTTGAACAGCTGGGTTGGCTCACCAAGTCAACACTGCTAACAGCATAGCTGACACTTGGAGGGACCAAGAGTTTTGCGGCAAACCTGGCTGTTTGAGGTTCCTGCCTCCATACCTTGGGTTCTTAAACAGTTCTGGGCTGAAGACCCCTCTGAAACTGATCAAAACAATGAAAAATGCTCATAAACCCACATGTGGTCTCAGGGATTCACAGGCTCCCTGATACCCATCCTTGGACAGACTTCCAAAATGCTGGGATCCATAGATGCTGTGTTAAGAATGTGGCCTATAAATTACCATATGATCCAGCAATTTGACTTCTGGATTTATAACCCAAAGAACTGAAAAGAGGGACTCAAACAGATATTTGCACACCCATGTTCAAAGCAGCATTATTTACAATAGTCAAAAGGTGGAGGCAACCCAAGGGTCCGTTGATGGATGAACAGATAAACAAATGTGGTATATCCATTCAATGGAATATTATTCAGCCTTAAAAAGAAGGAAATTGGAAATTGTGATGCAACATGAATGAACCTTGAAGACATTATCATAAGTGAAATAAGCGATTCACAAAAGGATAAATATTGTTTGATCCACTAATATGAGGCCCCTAGTGTAGTCAGCTTCATAGAGACAGAAAGCAAAAGGGTCCTTGCAAGGGACTGGGGAAGGAGGAATGAAGAGTTATTATTTAATGGGTATGGAGTCCCAGTTCTGCAGGATGAAAATGTTCTGGAGCTGGATGGTACATCGCACACTCTACATCCCCACCAACCAGCAGGAGACACCCTCCGGACACAGGCTATTGGGCTTCTCATATTCATCCAGAGTAGGAGGAGCAGAGACATCTGAGACCCAAACTGCATAGACCGAGGACACTGCAGGAGGGGGAGGGACAAAGTCAGGCACCCTTGAAGGACTGCCTGCTCTGACATGGGACCAGAGGAAGCCAGTGCAGTGGAGAGCTTGAACAGTCAGAAGGCATGACCAACGGCTAACCCACCAGGAGGAGCGGATGAGTCTCCATAGCCTTTCATGTCCACAGCTAGTACCCGGAAACCCGCCTGGACCAGAGCTGGGATCTAGAAAACAAACAACTCAAGTACATACCAATGAAGTCTTGTAAGTGCTTGGCTGACACTCCCTCTTTGCTTCCTCTGTCCCCCTGCTCTTGTAAATGGCTCAGTCCAAAGCGCCACCTGACATTACCAGGTATCTCCATGGAGCTGGAACGAGCCCACCTGGATCGGGCTGCCATGGACCACCGGTGGTAGGGTTCGTGCACAGCATCTAATGCTGCATCTAAGGGAGCACCTTTCCTAGCAAAGACCTTGCAGATTTCCATAATCATTGCAAAGACTTCCGGCAGGTGGCATAAAGTGTCTTGAAGAAGTCTGCTTTTTCTTTTTTAATCTGCAAAGGTAGCATATGGACTAACACAGCTGAGGTCTGGAGCAATCTCCAGCCCCAACATTTCTGCGATATCACGGCCATACTTTGGCAATAATGCTCCACTGTAAGGTTTCACTTCTTAATGACATTCAGGCTGGGGCACACCATCTAGGCTTACTCCTTGCCTCACCTGACTGGGGTGTACCTTTACCCAGTTTCCCTTACCTGGTACCTCCAAGAGAACCAGCTCTCAGGAAATCCATGGCAGAGGCACACAGCAGGGCCAGAGCCCAGCTCCACGAAATGCAGATGCACCCCGGGCTGTGGAAGAGAGAGGTGAGCAGGAAGTGGCCACAGCACCAGGCCACCCAGAACTAGACCCCTCTTCTGCAGACCATCTGGGCCATGTCAGCATATTTCCAGATCTTGTATGGACCAGATTTCTCAGCCTAAGACCCCAATGCTGAAAGTTGTCTGAAAAGGGGCAACTAGCCAAACTTGAAAAGAAGGTTATGATGTTGGGGGAGAAAAACCCAAAACCAAAACAACTTTGCATCTTCCTTAAAAGGCCCTTATACTATCGGAGTTCCTGGTGTGGTTTGTCATGTTTTCAATATTTACAACTGGGGATCAGTTTTGTGCAGAGTGTAATATTCATGCTAACATGCAGAATACCAGGATTATTTTGTTAAAAGCTGTTTGTATCTTGAATATGAATTTTTTTCCAAGTTTGCTACACTTCTAGTCCTTTCTGGGCTACATGGGTGTGGCAGAGGCTGCTAGGGCTCAATATCGGCGTTCTCTTCTCTTAGCACATGGTGGCATTTTCCAGATCTCTCCCCACTTCCTTGCAGTGGGTGTGGCCATGTGACTGAGTTCTGGCCAATGGCATATGAGCGAAAGAAATGTGTGCCACATCCAGGCCTTCCCGTGCTTGGTCCTCCCTCTCTGTTTCTGTCTGAACCTGAATGGACTGGGCCTTGAGGAAGGTGGAACCAGCAGAAGAAAGGGCCTGGGTGCTTGCATGACTGCGAGGAGAGAGCCCACTCCTCACCCCACTGGACTGTGCTGTACAAGAAGCAGACCTGGTGTTCAGCCACTGAAAGCTGGGTTGTTGGGGACAGCGCTAAGCCTCCTCTGACTAGTACAGTGGGGCCTAAGAAAACCAACTAAAGCAATACAAAATATAGTCAAAATATAGCCTATCTTTCCCAAATGTACACATCTCCAACTTACTACTGGAAATGAATGAGAAAAATCATCTTCACATTATAGAAATTCACTCAGAACAATTCCATTTAGCTGCATCCCAGATTTCTCCAAGCCGGTATTCCAAACTGGAAGTTTGGGTCATGATTCCCAACAAGCTATTTTGCTCAAGAAAACATTAGGCCAACTTTTCACAAACCCATTCCTGAACTACAATCTTTTTATCAGAATATGTTCCACTGCCATAGCCGGGTAGCTCAGTTAGTTAGAGGATTGTCCTGATATACCAAGGTTATGGTTTGTGTTCAGGGCATGTATAAGAATCAACCAATAAGTGCATAAATATGGGGAACAACAAATCAATGTTTCTCTCTCTCCCTCTCTCAAATCCTATATAATAAAAGGGTAATGTGCAAATCGAATGAAGCGGAACAAACACCTGCAGCCCCTTGCCCCAGCTGGCCCTGCCCCGGAGCAGGCATCCCCACCCTGATCGGGGGCGGCAAACTGCCCACCATTCCTCACCCCAGCTGGCCTGCCCCCGATGGCCCCCATCAGGCCCGGCCAGCTCGACCCCACCAGTGCACGAATTCATGCACTGGGCCTCTAGTCAATAAATAAAAATTTAAAAAAGAATATGTTCTATAGTCTTCCCTTTAGTACTTGGTAAAGGGAGGGAATTTAACTTTAAACTCCATACTCCTTATATTGAAAAATGTTATAGTGCTGATGTCCACTCAAATGATCCTCATCAACCTCTGTTCTAAATGGATCCTAACGAAAGGCCCATTTTGCTGCTTTGTATTTTACTCAGCTGAGTAGCTCAGCAAAAGTGCTTTCCCATCCTTTAAATTACAAGTTAACAAAATTGCCTTAAAGCTGGAAAATAGGAAAGATTTTTTACAACCCAGTTTTGGTTGCATTAGCATCCAGGGAGAAGCATACAACAGCACCCCCTGAGCCTGGGCTCAGCTGGGGCTCCCCAGAGGTCACTGCTCCAGCTCTTGAATCTGGGTGGTGGCAGGGGCAGTAAAACAGTTCTGGACACCCTTCTTCAAGGCAAAATGAGGAATCTATCGCAAGTGGTGGGATATGCATCAAGAGGATGACAAGAATAAGCCAGTCTGTGGGGTTGAAGACACAAGGTTACAGCCCAGGCCCCAGCCCCAGGCAATGAGCCCCTCACTCTTCATCAACATAGAGATGAGGTCTGAAGGGGCCTTATGAAATGTTCACCCCTTTAGGCCACCCCGGATTATAGGAGGGGCTACACTGACTCTGACCCGTAGCTTCCAGTACTACTTTCTTACACTCAAATCCTACTCATCCTTTGATGCCCATTTTACCATGTCGGCTGCACCCCACTGCCCACATTTATGGCTGCTGCCTGCATAAGGTCCGTGTCTTCTATTGATTTTTGAGAAATTATGCTTGTGGGAGATATGATTTCCCTATAAACAGTGGCTATTCAACTACCCTTGATATTGAACAAATGTCTCCATGATCATTTTAGGAGACCTGGTTAGAGTACTCAGCTGACTGAGGGAAAGTGCTCACTCACCTTGATTGGCACATACCCATGGCTCATGTCACTTGGATGGCATGGGATTGGGAGAGGGGCTGCAACTTCTGTTTTGAGAAGCTGAAAGTAGAAGGTGCACAGTGAGAGGCACAGTGAGAGAGGCGTCTTCAGCTTCTTTCCATGAGGGGTTCTCAGAGTGAGTTTCCAAAACTCCAGAGTGCTGGTCCTAGAAGCAAGCTCACAGAGCACCTCCCACGGCCTCCATCAGGGACTGACCAACCATCCTCCTCTCCTGTGGCACCACCATCTCATTATAAAGCTGTGAACACTGAGATTCAGAGCAATAAGAAATGTACCTAAATTTGCCATCTGAGAAAATGCCAAAGCCAGGAGTCAGACTGGCTCTGTTTGATTAGAGCACAGCTGGACGTCATTTATTCTGCTTCCTTTCAGTTCTGTGGAGGCCCCTGGCTGAGTTCTGACCGATGAAATGCAGACAGAAGAGTATGGCCTGTTGGCCTAGCCCATGAAAATCCCCACCTGATCCTCTATGTCCTCTTTTCCTGATTTTCCACCTGAGTGTCCAATGTGAACTCAAAAACCACAGGTGGAAGATGGTGGGTCCTCCATCAACCAGATCCTTGAATGTCTGGGCAAAACCAAGCCCCTGGCTGCCATCAACAGCTTTTCCATAAACAAAAAGTAAGTACCACTTGATCTAAAACACTGAGATGTTGGGCTTTAGTATATATAATTCTTCTCTAGGACGGTTCCTCAAGTGGTCACCCAGGTTCACATTGAATACCGCCGGGAACACAGAGTTCCCAGAACAGCCAGTCATACCACCATGGTATAGCTCTGTTGAAGGGTTTCTCCTCCAACTTGGCCAAAACCAAACCCTCTGTGCCTTCGTTGGTCTGCTAGGGTTGCCATAACAATGGACCATAGACTGGGTGACTGAATCAACAGAAATTTATTTTCTCACTATTCTCAAAGCTAGAAATCCTAGATCAAGGTGTTGGCAGGGTTGGTTCCTCCTGAGGCCTCTCTCCTTGGCTTGTAGATGGCTACCTGCTTGCTGTGTCCTCACGTGGCCTTCCCTCTGTGTGTGTCTGTGTCCTAATTTTCTCTTCTTATAAGGACAAGAGGTATATTGGATTAGGGTCCACCCTGATGACCTCATTTTACATTAATTAATTCTTTAAAGATTCTATCTATGGCCGGTGTGGCTCCGTTGGTTGAGGGTCATCCCATGCACCAAAAGGTCACCAGTTCAATTCCCACGCAAGACAAAATCCCCATGTTGTGGGCTTGATCCCCAGTATGGAGCATGCAGGAGGCAGTTGATCGAGATTTCTCCTTCACATTGATGTCTCTCTCTCTCTCTCTCTCCCCCTCCTTTCCTCTCTCTATAAAATAAAAAACACACACAACACAATGGAAATAAACAAATTTAAAGGCTCCATCTACAAGTACAGTCACATTCTGAGGTCCTAGGGCTTAGGGTTTCAACATATGGATTGGGGGGGTAGGGGGGAGGGAGGAGGACACAATTCAGCTGATAGTCTTCTGCCTGCGTGCCGCTTTCTGTTCTCTGGAATCCCAGGGGTTCAGATAACCCATCTTTTTTGATGTATTTAGGTAAACGGGGAAAATTCCTGAACACAGTGTCCTTAGGGGCTTCTATAACTTATTGGTGTCAGTTTCCTGGAGACAGAGATGACAAAGGACAGGATGGGCATGTGTAAGTGAACGGAGCAACCTGTTAGTGACTTCTGCTGCTCAATTTCTCATCTTTAGTCCCAAAGGTGCAACCTGAGGAAGAAGCACTCCATGGCCATGCAGTATTCTCACGTCTAAAATGGGAGAAATAAACTGTGAAATCCACCTCCCTTTAAACATGGGAGTCTGCATAGGTATCCTCAGAGGGGAAACAGGGTGAGCCCTCCACCTCCGTGGTGTCTAGAGAGGACCTGGGGTATGGCAGTGGGGATGGGGGTGGGCAGTGTGGTGCCCTCTGATGGCAAGGAGCCCTGTCTGGCCAGAGGAGCCAAGACATGGACCACTGTGGCCAGGGTCCCTAGGGGACCTTCTTTTGATGTGTTCACAGCTTCCTAGGTCACTCACCAGTGAGGTCCCACAGCTTTCACGGTGGAAAGGGTGGGGGTTTCCTACTCTGATGGTTCTCCCATGTGTTTGTACAATTTACAAGCCTGTTCATGACTGAGTCCCACAGTCTTCCTGAGAGATAAGAGGCATGTCTCTGTTCAAAAGGGATTGATTTCATTTTTCCTTATATCTTCCCCACCCCCCTGAGGAGAAAATGGGTGAGACATGGCTTACTTTCCTAATTTTACAAGACAGGAACCTGTGGCTCAGATGTGATGAGGGGGCAAACCTCATAAATGGGACAAACAGGTGGATGCTCCGGTCTCTTCTCTGCTGGGTGAGACTTCCAGGCTTGTGGAAGGACTCAATACGCTTGTGCAAGATGCTTTAAGGTTATGAAGTCATTAGATATACATTTTTATTTCTCTGTTAAAGACAAAAAGGCAATTGTTCTGAGCTAAATTGTGTCTCCTTCTGTTGAAATCCTAACCCTCAGGGCTTTAGAATATGACTATATTTGGAGGTAAGGTCTTTAAAGAGGTGATTAAGGTTAAATGAGGTCCCTGGGTGGACCCACTGGAGTAAGAATCCCATTTAACCGGTGTCCTTATAAGTAGAGGAGATTAGGACACACACAGGGGAGCAGCCATCTACAAGCCCAGGAGAGATGCCTCAGAAGAAACCAACCTGCCAACACCTCGATCTTGGACTTGTAGCCTCCTGGCAAGACTATAGTTTCAGACACTCAGTCTGTGCTACTTTGTGGTAGCCCTAGGAAACGACACAATTCCCTTTAAGAAAATGGTGGTGACGCCTTTGAAATCCATCTAGCACAATCAAGTGTATGGGCTCCCTCCTCCCTCCTCTTCCATTACACTAACAACCCTGAGCAAAGCACAGCATTATGCAAAAGGTTTGTGTAACTGTCACTCCTGGACTTGGTGGGATGGGTGATCTTAGGTAAGCTCAAAAGAGCAAAGGTTCCTCAGCTTTGGTGAGCAGGCTAATTGCCAGGCAGCCCCCAGGGGGTGATTAAGGACATCCCATCCTCAGTGTGAGGGACAGATTTTACTTAACAGCCTTCCTTCAGACTGACATGAGGGCGTAAACCAGGAGGAACCAAACAACTATACCAGAGTGCCAGCGGCATGACCTGGCACACAAGGTGAGGGCGGGGCTCTCTACCCCCACTGGGGCAGACCTAGCAGCTAGATTCTCAATATTCACTCTAAAGAGGAAAATGGGGTGGCTTTGAAAGCCCCACTCTTGTCTTGGTTCCCCTGACTCTGACTAGTACAGATTCTTGCTCTCAGGGCATCATTTCTCTGTCCAGTGACTGCAGAGAAAGCAACAGGTGTTCTTCAAGGACTCCATGGTGCTTGCACAATGGGTACCTGGGAACCATGCCTGGAGCAGTGAACTGCTTCCACAGTGGTTCTCCTCTGACTTGTTTTGTCTCGTGTACCTAAACAGAGACAAGAAACGGGATATCCCACTCAGCACAGACGTGCAGTTACCTGCACCCCAGTGACTTTCTCCAGCTCTTGCAGGGCCATGTCACTGTCGCGGACGAGGATGGTGACCATTCCTAAATCATGGGCTGGCTTCAGATTGGCCCCGATGTCATCCAGGAAAACAACCTGAATCCAAATAGCATGGACACTAGCATCACTTCAACCAAAGCAAACTTCATGCATGAGAGACAACACCAAAATAAACACATTAATTTGTTAATGGTGACTATCTACACTGAGTGGCCAGATTATTATGATCTCTGAATGCATAATAATCTGGCCACTCAGTGTGTGTGTGTGTGTGTGTGTGTGTGTATGTATATATATATATATATATATATATATATATATATATATATATTAGGCCCGGTGCATGAATTTATGCATGGGTGGGGTCCGGCCAGCCTGGCCAGGGGGAAGGGACATGGGCAGTTGGCCGGCCTGCCTGCTGGTCGAACTCCTGGTCGAGGGGACAATTAGCATATTAGCTTTTTATTATATAGGATATACACTGAGTGGCCAGATTATTATGCATTCAGAGATCATAATAATCTGGCCACTCAGTGTATACTAATGAAAGGGTAATATGCTAATTAGACTGGATAGACCAGACATCTTCTCAACGTCTGGAACTCCTTCCAGACAAAGCTGCAGCGGCTGCGAGGGCTGAGTGAGGGCAGGCAGCTGTGGCAACCGGCAGTGGCAACAGCAGCAGCAGGGTGATGGGGGCAGCACCTTCCCCTGATAGGCCCGGTTGCTTCCTGTAGAGGCAGCTGGAAAGGGAACTGCACGGTCCCAGAGCCTCTGCAGAGGCTGGATGGGGTGCGATTGCAGCGCCTCAACCTCCCACAGCCCTTCCCCGAGCCAGCCTGGCCCCAGATCACCTCCCCCACCCCCCCACCCCCCGCAACAGTGGGAGGGGGCGGGGCCAGAGCTAAGAAGCAGCAAGCCCGGCTTCTGGTTGAGCCACACTCCCCCCACCCCCACCCCTGTCAGCCAGAAGCCAGGCTCATGGCTGGTGAGCACAGCAGAGGTGGCGTGAGCCTCTCCTGCCTCCATGGCAGGTGGGCAGTAAGGAGCAAGGGGTCCTGGACTGTGAGAGCCCCAGACTGCGAGAGGGATGTCTGAGTTCCAGCTTAGGCCCAATCCCCAGAGGGTCCTGGACTGTGAGAGGGTACAGGCCGGGCTGAGGGCCCCCTCCCTCCAGTGCATGAATTTCGTGTACCAGGCCTCTAGTTTTACATTAATGAGATAAAGAATGATTTTTCTCTTCATGTAACTGTTTACTCTTAAAATTAAAAACATTTAATTACAGAAGAATCACATAAACACACAGATATATGTGTTCCCACATACACCTACTGGTTTCAGCCTGAATTCTGAAGCTGTGAGAATATTAAGGAAGAATATAAGTTATCAGAATGACATTAAAATTCATCTAGAAAGATCAACACGTATGAATTGACAAAAAAAGTATGTCTGGAAAAGAACTGTAATAAAGGCAGATAAGAAAACAAAGCTATGGAAGGTTAAAAAGAAAAGTTTGGTACTAATAAATAAATGAACCAAAAAATAATAATCAATGAGATAGAAGAGAGTCTAGGAATAGACCCAAATACAAATTACAGTTTAGCTTCTAATAAAAGTGTCATATCTAATTGATAAAGAAAAAGATTATTTAGCTACTAGAGGCCCAGTGCAAGACATTTGTGCACTGGGTGTGTGTGTGTGTGTGGGGGGTCCCTTAGCCTGGCCTGCACCCTCTCGCAGTCCGGGACCCCTCGGCAGACATCCCCCAAGGGGTTCTTAGCGCTGCCGCGGAGGCGGAGGCGGGAGAGGCTCCCACCACCCCCACTGCGCTCACCAGCTGGCTTCTGGCTGAACAGTGCGCGTCATAGTGACCGGTCGTTCTGCCGTTTGAGGGGAAAAGTGGATATTCCATATCTTACTTCAAAATAAATTTTTGAATGTATCAAAGGTATAAATTTTAATAAAAATAAAGGAGTAAGAGGTCCTTAGAGTAGTAGAAGAAAGCATGGATCCATTTATTTATAGTATTGGATTAGAGCAAGCCTGGACTTGTAAGCAGCTCCTTCAACCCAAAAGCCCTAAATGAAAATACATTTACTTACACTGAATGGCCAGATTATATAATCTCTGAATGCATAATAATCTGGCCACTCAGTGTATATCCTATATAATATCCTATATAATGAAAGGCTAATATGCAAATTGTCCCCGTGACCAGGAGTTCGACCAGCAGGCAGACCGGCCAACTGCCCATGTCCCTTCCCCCTGGCCAGGCTGGCCAGACCCCCACCCATGCACGAATTCATGTACCGGGCCTCTAATATATATATATATATATATATATATATATATATATATATATATACTGAGTGGCCACATTATTATGTGTTCAGAGATCATAATAATCTGGCCACTCAGTGTATGTGCATATAAAAATTTAGAGCATTGATTTAATGCTTAACCCAGGGACTGAGGAGAGCAGAAGCTAAGTTTTAGAGAAAGGCCTTCTTGGTTTCATTGAGCCTGATAAGGATTTCCAATGATGGAGCTCAGGGTTTCATCGGATCAGGTGTGGATGAGGTGGGGCCAATAAGAAAGAGTCAGAAATGTCAGGGAAATAAATTTAATCTTGGTCCAATCACCTTTTTGAAGATTAGAGTAGGGGAATACAATGCAAAAAGTGTTTTAGAATAGGTCATCTAGAGACAGGATGAAGACAGAATTTAGGGGTGCAGGGGTGCTTGGAAGACTATGGCAATATCGGAGCCCATTCCTATTCACCCTTTGGTGGGGTGACCCTGACTAGCCTTGTGGCCTTGGGAAAATCTCTCAGTGTTGAGACCTGTTTTTATAGGTAAACTAAGGCAGCTGGTCTAGAAGTTTTCAATAATACCTATTTTGATCAAGGTCCTATAAAAGCCACAAAGAGGGAGGGGTCAGATGCCTATCTTTGGTAGAACTTTCTAGAAGAGATGGGTAAAAAAGTCCTTTAGAAGTCCTGGCCTGAGAAAAGTGGAACCTGCCACTGGACCTAGAACCTTCCTGCCAGGCCTCAGATATCCCCAACCTGCTCACTCCTCCTCGGTTTTTCTTTTTGGCAGTATCTTTACAACATTCTTTCCCAGTGACTGAAAGGAAGCATCTACTATGTACCTCATTGGGGCTGGCCTTCAAGGTGTCCAACATAAACCTGTAGATCTGAGGATCAGGCTTGGCCATTCCAATCCGACATGACTCTATCAGGAAGTCAAAGTGCGGCCTCAGGTCACACATCAGCTGGGCCAGGCTGCTCCTCTGGGTGCTGTCATCCAGCCAGTTGTTGGTGAGGATGCAGGTTGTAAACCCTGAGCAAGAAGTCACCAGTGAACGGACCAGCTACAGAACTTTGCACCGAGAAGCTCTGCCTGGAGCCAAGTAGGGTTCTACTCACTTACATCAACCTCCTGATGCTGGGAAAGAATCATCTTCACCCTTAAGCACCTCCTGACACAGGGACACGAGAGTGAGCCCACCGTGTATATTAAGGGCTTACAGAAGCCCAGATGGAGATGCTGCATCTGCCTCCGGACTGCCCTTCCAATACACCTTCCAGCCTGTGTTACTGCAAACTCTGCTCGACTGCATTTCAAAACACCTGCTTTGGCTTTCAGAGACTGCATTCCCATTTCAAAACGAGAGAAATGTGGTACAGAGATAGCAGTGCCCCCGGGCTTTCTCGGCCTAACCAGAGGGAGCAAGAACCCTGAGATACTGGAGACGAGACACAGCTGAGTCGATGGTGTGATGCTTTCCACATAATGTGAGTGAGAAATATGGGGTGCCTTAGCCACAGGCAGGCAAGTCTACTGATAAGTGGGTGGAGTGATTTCAAATACACTCATGAAGATTTGGGCTCTGACATTAAATAAATGGCCATTGAATGAACATGATCTCATGTCTTAGACCATTTGACACCATCTGAATCCAGATCACCCAACTCATAGCCCGTCCCTGTGACAACCAGAGGTTGAAAAAAATCATAGTTGTTTAAAAGACCTTATATCATCACTCTGATAAAAGGTTGGGTCATTCAGGTCATTACTAATGTCACCAGAGGGAGAGAATTTTGCTCACAAGGCAGTCTCCCTCAAAACACATTTAAATGTATCCCTACCAGGGGTTCTGGTGTGGTTGGGTCAGAAAATGGCCAATATTAGATCCTTACCCTTTTTTTTGAGAGCGAGAACTGCCTGAAGCATGGAGTGGTTGATCTTCCTTGCTGAAATGGCCTTGCCAAAGATCTGGCTGACAGAGAAATTCTCAGGGAGGCTAATTCCAGAATCCTCGGAGTGTTTCCTATAGTCTTCTTCCATGAGTGACACCCACTGTAAAAGTAAATTGTCCAGGGACTGTCAGTTGGCACAATCACTTGGAAAAGCTTTTGGCAGCATTTACTAAATCTGAATATGCATTCCCTGTTTTTCAGCAACTTCACTCCTGGACACATACATTACAGGAAATGGAAATGTCTACATATATTCACTTAAAACATGGACAAAAATGTTCATGGCAGCATTATTCCTAAGAGCCCCACACTGGAAAATACTCAAATGCCCCTCTATGGGCTGAATTGTGCCCGCTCCCCCCCCCCCACACTTTAAATTCTTGTTGAAGTTGTAATCCCCAGGACCTCAGAATGTGACTGTCCTTGGAAATAGGGTCCTTAAAGAGGTCATTAGGGTAAAATGAGGTCATAGTTTGGCCCTAATCCAATATGACTGGTGTCCTTATAAAAACAGACACACACAGAGGAAGGGCTGTGAGGATACGGGTGCAGATGGCCATCTACATGCCAAGGAGAGAGGCCTCAGAAGAAACAAACCCTATGGATACCTTGATCTTGGGCTACTGTCCTCCTCCAGAGCTATACTTTACATAATCTTCCAACCCTTTCCTCCCATTCTTTCTTGAACATACTCTAATCAAACATTCACCTCCACATTCCAGAAACTTGTCTCATCAAGGTTACCAATGACCTTGTAGTGTTGCTATATCTAACGGGAACTCACCGTTATATATTTTCATTTTACTTGACCTATCAGTTGCATTTGACACAGTTGGTAACACTCTTCATTTAAAACTTGATAACCTGCCATGGCCGGGTGGCTCAGTTGGTTAGAGCATTATCCCAATATGCCAAGATTGTAGGTTCAATTCCTGGTCAGGGCACATACAAGAACCAACCAATGAATGTATAAATAAGTGGCGCAACAAATTGACGTTTCTCTCTCTCTCTCTCTCCCTCCCTTCCTTGCTCTCTGCAAATCAAATAAAAAATTTAAAAAGTAAATAAAACTTGATAACCTCTTGGCTTTCCGGACTCCACACTCTCTTGGTTTTCTTCTTTAATGGAGATGCATTATCCATCTCTGATTGCTGGGTCCTTCTCACCAACCTGACCTTTAATATCAGAGTACCCAGGACTCTGGCTCCTTCCATTTATGCTCTCTTTCTCCATGATCATATTAAATCCAATGGTATTAAAAATACCATTTACCTGATGTAAATATATATATATATATATATATATATATATATATATATATATATTCAACCTGGACCTCTTCCTTGAATTCTGAGTTTATATATCCAGCTGCCTATTCCACACTCTATTTGGATATCAATGAACATTTAAAATTAAAATATCCCAAATTGAGTACCTGATTTCCCAACCCCCACAGCCATCATCCCTCTTCCATTTAAGAGCAAACCATATTTCCAGTTTGCTTTGGCCAGAAGCCTGAGTCATCCTTAACTTCTCTCTCATGCCTCTCATTCAATCCATCAGAAAAACCTGTTGAATCTACCATCAAAATATTCCCAGAATTTGACCACTTTTTACCACTTCTACCAATACTACCTTAGTTTAAGCCACCATTATCTTTCTCCTGGATTTTCTAATAGCTTCCATAAGTGGTCTTTGTAAAATAATCTTTGCCTTCTTGGTCTATTTAGATAATAGCCAGAGGAGGTTTTAAAAATACATGTCCACTAACATCACTTTGCTTCTCAAATTCTCCCAATGCCTTTCCATCTTACTCAAGGGAAAGGAAGAAGAAAAAAGAAGCAGAATGGAAAAAGAGATTGAAGTATATTCATACAATGGAATATCATACAACAAAGAGAATAAAACTATCTACAACTTCATATTTATAATTTTCATAAATATAATGTTGAGGGAAAAGAGCCAGATAAAAAAGAGTGTGCATGCCTAAATTATTCCATTTACACAAAGTACAAAATAAGCAGAAGTAATCTATAAGGTTAGAGTCAGGATGGTAGTCTTAGAGGGCAAGTGTGAAGAAGGGGCTTAAGTGGGATAACTATGGTGCTGATAATGTTTTATTTATTTGTTTTTAACAGTTTTTATTGATTCTAGAGAGGAAGGGAGAGGAAGAGAGAAACATTGGTGAGAGAGAGAAAAACATTGATTGCCGCCTTTTGCATGTCCCCTACTGGGGATCAAGCCCGAAACCCAGGCATGTGCCCTGACCAGGAATTGAACCATTGACTTCTCATTGCATGGGACAACACTCAACCAACTGAGCCATACCAGCCTGAGGCTAATGTTTTATTTCTTTCCTGGGTGCTGGTGACAAGGGTATATTCAGTTTGTGAAAACTCATCAAGCCATATACTTTCTGTACTTTTTATTTGTACCATATACATAAAAGTTAAAAGATTAATTCATTCCTAAGGTATCTATATATATAAAAGCCTAAGTGACTGTTAGACTGAATGACTGGAACGACCGGTCGACCAGTTGCTATGGCGCACACTGGCCACCAGGGGGCAGACGCTCAATGCAGGAGCTGTCCCCTGGTGGTCAGTGCACTCCCTTAAGGGGAGTGCTGCTCAGCCAGAAGCCGGGAGCCTCTCCCAACTCCACAGCCTCTCCTGACTCCACAGCAGCACTACCGAGCGACCGGCGGCAGGCGCAGTGGGTCGGGATGAGCACAAGGGGCATAGTGCTGGCTCGGGCTCCTCCCTGGCCGCCTGCACTGCTTGGTGCACTGCTACACCCCTCGGGGGATGTCTGACTGCCAGTTTAGGCCCGGCCTGTGGGGATGGGACCTAAACCGGCAGTTGGACATCCCCCGAGGGTCCTGGATTGCGAGAGGGTGCAGGCCAGGCTGAGGGGACCCCCCCCATGCACAAATCTGTGCACCGAGCCTCTAGTGACTTTTTAAAAGACACATGGAACCTAAGTAGCCTTTATCTTAGTATAACTGGTTTTTCAGACCTCTTCCTCTAACTTATTCAAGTTTCCTAGAAACTATACACAAGTTAAAGAAGACTAAATGGGTGTAGGATTTTCACTGCAATTACTAGAAACTCTTTCTATAATTTCTATGTTTATTGAAAATAAACTTCTTTCTTTCCTTACTTTCCAACAGTATTACTGCAGCTTTTTAATTGGTTCAAGCTTAGTAACATTTATTCCCAATATCATTCCAGTTTTCATTCACTAGTTGCCACAATGTGTGTGTGTGTGTGTGTGTGTGAGAGAGAGAGAGAGAGAGAGAGAGAGAGAGAGAGAGAGAGCGAGAGAAAGAGAGAGAGAGAGAGAGAGAGTTTTAAAGTGCAATTCATTATACTCCAAATAATAAGACCACATTTGCCTTCCCAGAAAAAGTGGGCTCTTGCTTCCTATTACAGTAAGCCCCAAATTCTCTGGCTGACCTATAAGTGGCTGTAAGTCATAAAAATTTTTAAAAATATAGATGGTTTTATCTGTGTATTTATAGAGTAGATTCTCAATAGCCTTTCTTCTTTGAGGCACTAATAGAGAATTCAAATGGTTTTCAATCCTGATTACATTGTTAAAAAATAATTGAGGTTGTAATAACAGTAATAACTATTATTTTTTGAGCACTTACTCTGCACCAGGCACTATGCTAAGCACTTTTCAAGGTTAATAACAACCTGTGAAATTGATAGTATTATCACTCTCATCTTATAAATGGCAAAACTGAGACTGTGAGAGGTTAAGCAAGTTGCTGAGGTCGCTCAGTCTATAAGGGGGAACTATGGTTCAAATCCTGATCTCTGACCCTCACAGTCCACACATTATATAGTTATTAGTTAACACCCCTCCCCAGTGGCAATAGCTACTCCAATGATGACCACTATAAAAAAAATAAACAGAAAACAATGTGGGTTGGCAAAGACATGAAAAAATTGGAAGCTTTGTGCACTGTTGGGGGGAATGTAAAATGGTGTATCAGCTATGGAAAACAGCATGGTGATTCCTCAAAAATTAAAAATGGAACTATCATATGATCCAGCAGTTTCATTTCTGTATATATACCCAGAAAAAGTTGAAATCAAGGTCTCAAACAGATATTTAATGCACCCATGTTTATAGCAGTATTATTCACAATAATGCAAAGGTGGAAGCAACCCAAGTGTCCATCAATGGATGAATGATGGACTGAATGTGGTATACATATTTAAAGACAAATGGAACCTAATTAGCATTTATCACAGTACTAGGGGCCTGGTGCATGAAATTTGTGCACGGAGGGGTGGGGGGTCCCTCAGCCCGACCTGCACCCTCTCCAATCTGGGAGCCCTCAGGGGATGGCCTACTGATGGCTTAGGCCTGCTCTCCGTGGTTCTCTGCTCTCTGCGGACCTGCCTGCTTGATGCCACCGCAGGCCCTGGTGTCTGCTCTCTGTGGGGGCCCTGCTGTCTGCTCGCTCACTGCAGGGGACTGCTTTCCCCTTGCTGCCATGGCCAGGGGCAAGCAGGGCCCTGCTGTCTGCTCGCTCGCTGCACCTGGGTCCCAGGGATGTTCCTGCCTCGCACCTGGCCGTTCCGTGCCTGCGTGCATAGGCCCGGAGTGGCCGGGAGGGCCGTTCTGGGACCCCAGCCGCTCCGGGCCTACATGCAGGCTTACAGGCTCAGAGCAGCCTGGCTCCCGAGGACACCTATCCCTGAGACGCAGGCCGCTTGGCGCCGGCGCGCACATAAGCGGCCATGGGGCGGGAACATCTGCCACATTGCCATGGCATAGATGTTCCCACCCCGCCCCCGGCTACTCCACACCTGCGCGCATAGACCCAGAGTGGCCAGGGGTCGTTCTGGGACCTCAGCTGCTCTGGGGCTATGCGTGGGCCTACAGGCTCAGAGCGGCCTGGGTCCCGAGGATGCCTGTCCCTGGGACGCAGGCCGCTTGGTGCCGGCACATGCGCAAGCAGCCGCCCTACCCCCAGCTGCTCCAAGCCTGCATATGCAAATTAACCCACCACCTTTGTTGGGTTAATTTGCATACTCACTCCTGATTGGCTGTGGGCATCGCCGAGGTATAGTCGATTTGCATATTTCTCTTTTATTACTGTAGATAATTCCATTCCTATGAGGAAGGACATCGTGTCCTGTAAGGACAGATGAACCCTGAAGACATTATGCTAAATGAAATAAACCAGTTACACAAAGACAAATATTGCATGATTCCACAAACATAAGGTACCTGTAGTAGCTAAATATGTAAAAAGAGAAAGTTCAATAGCAGTTACAGGGTGAGGCGAGATAAAAAGGAAGCTATTGTTTAATGGGTATAGAATTTCAATTTTACAAGACCAAGAGTTCTAGAGATGGATGGTATGCAATATGAATATACTAATACCACTGAATTTATATTTAAATATAATCAAGTTGGTAGATTTTATGGTATGTATATTTTACCAAAATTTTTTTTTTAAAAAAAAAGCTACTTTGGCTATTGTAACTCCCTGGCATAGACCTTGAAAAGTTTGGAAATTCCCCAGTCACTGAGGTATGTCTCTCTGCTTGGCCCCAAAAGACAATAACCCAGCCTAAAATGTCCCTTTGTGTGTCTCTGGGCTTCCAGCCCATCTTGTGAGTTAAAGGCCATAAGGGGTACATGGATAAAGCAGACACGGCTCTGCCCTCACAGGGGCATGGTCGGTGCGGGAGATGGGCATGGAGGCACTGAATGCCTTCTCAAGGGTGTCCCTTACCTGGGAAAACGTGATCTCTCCCCTCATGAGACGGACACTGCAACTATCCGGGTCTCCTTTCTTGAAAACTTCATTGAGAAAGCCTCTGAAAGACACAATGTCATAAATGTCCGATGATGTCGTCACAGTGGCAAATCGGGACAGACACCATTATATCTGTGGTAGGCAGTTAGACAGACATGAGCAGAGCGAGGATGATGGGCCTGGAGCTGAAATACACCTGACGCCTAGATGTATTTACTGAGGGTCAGAACCTCAATGTCCTGGGGGCTTAATGCTTAAGGGATATTCTCTGGCCCCCTGTTCATTCCCCCTCTGGCGGGGGGGTGTAATCCACATGACCAGCAATATGAAAGGTCAGGGGGTCTAAACCTCATGACCAGCGATATGCAAGGGGAGGAAAGGTTACTCTGAGGGCAAAGTCCTTATTTTCCCAGTTTTTCCCATTGCTAGGCACCTGGGGCTTTCCACCCTGGTGACCTTCTGTACATGGTCTGTTGTCCTTGCTCTGCTCATATCTGTCTAACTGCCCACCACAATGTAGATGTAATGAACAGTATGGTTAAAAGTTGCTAAGAGAGACAAATCTTAAAACTCCTCATCAAAAGAAAATAGTTATAAATAAAATACTGATTTTAGTTTTCAATAAAATTGGAAATTTAGCAATCATGTTTTGTTGTAGTAAAACATACATGACATAAAACTGACCATTTTAACCACTTTTTAAAAATATATATTTTATTGATGTTTTACAGAGAGGAAGGGAGAGAGATAGAGAGTTAGAAACATCAATGAGAGAGAAACATCGATCAGCTGCCTCCTGCACACCCCCTACTGGGGATGTGCCTGCAACCAAGGTACATGCCCTTGACTGGAATCGAACCTGGGACCCTTTAGTCTGCAGGCCGATGCTCTATCCACTGAGCCAAACCAGTTAGGTCCATTTTAACCACTTTTAAAAAATATATTTTTTTTTATTTCAGAGAGGAAGAGAGAGGGAAATATCAATGATGAGAGAGAATCATTGATCAGCTGCCTCCTGCATGACCCCAGTGGAGTCCAGCCTGCAACCCGAGTATGTGCCATGACTGAGAATCGAACCTTGACCTCCTGGTTCATAGGTCGATGCTCAACCACTGAGCCACACTGGGCGGGCACATTTTAACCACTTCTAAGTGTACAGCTCAGTGGCATTAAGTACATCCACATTGTTGTGCAACCATCACCACAATCCATCTCCAGAACATTTTCATATTCACATCTTTGCCAACCTGAAACTCTGCACACATTAAACCATAAATCCCCATTCCCCCCTCCAGCAATAATTTTAAATCAGATTACATTGCATATATTTCGCAACCTCCTCAAGCTCCCACAAATAATTAACTATATATGAAATGTAATCGTACACTGTTAACTACAATTATCTGTTAGTGATTTTTACACAACTGAACGATTGAAACTTACCATTATATCTAAAACTCATTACCTGTCCCCCAAAGAGATTCTTTACATATTGAATCCATACATTCATAGCTGATAATGTATTGGGCAGAGCAGCTGAAAGCAGCAGATCTGTCCTATGATAAAACTGAAGGCAAATTAATCCACCCACCTTGGGGAAAGTTTTGGCATGAGTGAGTGGGGGAGGCTGGAAGGAAGGAAAGCTAAACAGACCTGGGTGTGGCAGTGTGGGGCAGAAGACCAGTGTTGTTTCCACCCCAACTGGCCAACAACAGGTGAGTGTACTGCCATTCAATGCTGCCAAGAGTCAGCACAGACCTGTGGACGAAAAGGGGCCTCATCCTAAACCTGGCAAGCTCAGGGGAGGCCTGGGTGGTGGCCTTACAAACTCAGAGACCTAAAGTAGCCACATAGGATGGTCTGAACTTTAAAACTTTTTAACCAAAAGCAGTTCGTGGTCTATATGACAAACCTACAGCCAACATCATACTCAATGGGAAAACACTAAAGGCATTTCCCTTAAGGTCAGAAACCAGACAAGGATGTCAGCTTTCACCACTCTTTCCACTGGAAGTCCTAGCCACAGAGATAAGACATGAAGAAGAAATACTAGTAAAAGGCATCCAAACTGGAAAAGAGGAAGTAAAACTGTAATTATTCATAAATGATATGATATTGTACACAGAAAACCCTAAAGACTCCACAAAAGAAACTGCTAGATATAATAAATGAATTTGCAAAGTAGCAAGATACAAAATTAACACCTGGAAACCAATAGCATTTTTATACACCAATAATAAACCCTCAGAAAGAGAAACTAAAAAAACAATCCCATTTACCATTGCAACAACAATAAAAAATATCGGGGAATAAAGTTAACCAAGGAGGTAAAAGACCTGTATTCAGAAAACTACAGAACATTGAAGAAGGAAATAGGGGAAGACACAAAAAAGTGAAAGCATGTATCATGTTCATGGATAAGAAAAATTAACATAACTAAAATGTCCAAACTACCCAGAACAATCTACAGATTCAACACAAACCCTATTAAAATACCAATGGCATATTTCACAGATCTACAACAAATACTCCAAAAATTTATACGCAACCAAAAAAGGACCCGAACAGCGATCTTGAGGAAGAAGAACAAAGATGGAGGGATCACAATACCAGATATCAAACTATACCACAAAGCCACTGTAATCCAAACAGCTTGGTATTGGCACAAAAACAGTCATATAGGTCAATGGAACAGAACGGAGACCCCAGAAATCAATCCAAGCCATTACGCTCAATTAATATTTGACAAAGGAGGCAAGAGCATACAATGGAGTTAAGATAGTTTCTTCAATAAATGATGTTGGGAAAACTGGACAGGTACCTGCAAAAATAAAAGGAAACTAGACCACCAACTTACGCCATACACAAGAACAAACTCAAAATGGATAAAAGACTTTAATGTAAGTTGTGAAAACATAAAAATCCTGAAAGGAAAGCATAAGCAGTAAAATCTCAGACATCTCATGTAGCCGTATTTTCACAGACACACTGCAAACTCATTTATTATATCTAGGCAAGGGAAACAAATTAACAAATGGGACGACATCAAACTGAAAAGCTTCTGCACAGCGAAAGGAACGATCAACAAAATGAAAAGGAAACCTGCGGTACGGGAAAACATATTCCACAATGATACATCTGATAAGGGTTTCATTTCCAAACAAAGCAAAGAACTCATACACATCAACACCAGGAAGACAAACAATCCAATTAAACAATGGGCAAAGGACCTAAATGAACATTTCTCCAAAGAGGACATACAGGTGGTCAATAGACACATAAAAAAAAATGCTCCAAGCCACTAATCATCAGAGAGATGCAAATTAAACTACAAGTTATCACTTCACACCTGCCAGAATGGCTACCATCAGGAAATCAACAAACAGCCAAGTGCGGGCAAGGATGTGGGGAAAGGGAACCCTAGTGCACTGCTGGTGGGATTCAGATTGGTGCAGCCACTATGGGAAACAGGATGGAGATTCCTCAAAAATGTTTAAATGGAGCTGCCATTTGACCCAGTGATCCCACTTCTGGGAATATATCGTAAGAATCCCCAAACACTAATCAGAAAGAATATATGCACCTCTGTGTTCATTACAGTGTTATTTATAATAGCCAAGATTTGGAAGCAGCCCAAGTGCCCATCAGTAGATGAGTGGATAAAAAAGCTGTGGCACATTCACACGATGGAATACTGTGAAGCTGTAAAAAAAGGATTTCTTACTCTTTGAGACAACATGGATGGACCTGGAGAGTACTACTCGTATGCTAAGTGAAATAAGCCAGTCAGAGAAAAACAAATATCACATGATCTCATTTATAAGTGAAATCTAATGAACAAAATAAACTGATGAACAAAATAGGTCCAGAGGTATGGATGCGTGGAACAGAATAACAGACCTCAGTGTGTGTGTGTGTGTGTGTGTGTGTGTGTGCGCGCGCGCGCGCGCGCGCGCGCGCGCGTGCATGTGTGTGTGCATGTGGTGTGGGGGACAGGAAGAGATTAACCAAAAATCATATATGCATATATAAGCATAGCCCATGAACACAGACAATAGCATGGGGAAGGCCTGGGGAATTGAGGGGGGCGAAAAGGGAGAAAATGGGAGACATCTGTAATAATGTCAATAAAATTTTTTTTAAAAAGCAGTTCGTGGCTAGTAGTCATGTCCTAGCTAGAATCTTCCCCGAGAGAATCTTCACTTTAATGGAGCCTATTGTCTTTTTACATCACCGTAACAAACCTTTGGAATATAGGGTAACTTCCCTTTATCTGGACCACACTCTGCACAACCACAAATCTTCCCATTGTTACTGTTTTGTTAATTATGTAAGAGAAGTATGTGTCTATCATTTTACTTTTTATCTAAGCTCAGAAGTTGCTCCCTTTCTCCCCACACTCCACCCCCTCCGCTTTGCTTTCTCCACCTCCCTAATCTATCACCAATGGATTTCATGTAAACCACTTATGCCTCCTCTTTGGGTTGTAATATATAAAATAAGGTGCAAAACTGCCATTCTCTAGACTAGAGTATTTTCCCAATCCAATGAGATTTTGCTTCCAGGCAATTTTCATCAGTTTGGCTCAAAAAAACTCACAAAACTTCGTTATAGGTTTGAATGTTTCTTACATTGACATTTACTTGGCGTAGTGTGGCAGGATTCCAAAGAAGCCCACCCAGGACCACCCTGTGGACCCAGATCCAGTGCTAGTATCCAGCAAGGGGTCTATTGTGCCCCCCACAAGCTCATCGTTTTGCATTGAGTGGACTTGCGTGAGTTTCACTTGGAATTCCAGACCTCCCTATTTCAAGGTAAGAGGCCTTAATTTTCTTCCAGCTGCATTTTTACAGTTTTTTAAATTTACCTTTATTGTTGAAAATATTACAGATGTCCCTTCCTCCCCCCATTCACCCCTTCCACCCAATCTCTCCCCTCACCCCACTTCCCTCTGAGATTCGTCAGTCTGTTCCATGCTTCCATGTCTCTGGACCTATTTTGTTCATCAGTCTATTTTGTTCATTAGATTCCACATATAAGTGAGGTCATGTGATATTTGTCTTTCTCTAACTGGCTTATTTCGCTTAGCATAATACTCTCCAAGTCCATCCATGCTGTCTCAGAGATCCTTCTTTTTTACAGATGTATGATATTCCATTGTGTGGATACACTACAGCTTTTTTATCCACTCATCTACTGATGGGCTCTTGGGCTATTTCCAGATCTTAGCTATTATAAATAATGCTGCTATGACGTAGGGGCACATACATTCTTTCTGATTGGCGTTTCTGGCTTCTTAGGATATATTCCCAGGAGTGGGATCACTGGGTCAAATGGCAGTTCCATTTTAAATTTTTTGAGGAACTGCCATACTGTTTTCTATAGTAGCTGCACCAGTCTGCATTCCTACCAGCAGTGTACAATAGTTCCCTTTTCTCCACATCCTCGTTAGTACTTGTTTGTTGACTTATTAATAGTAGCCATTCTGGCAGGTATGAGGTGATACCTCATTGCAATTTTAATTTGCATCTCTCTGATGATTAGTGACTTTGAGCATTTTTTCATATATCTCTTGGCCATTTGTATGTCCTCTTTGGAGAAGTGTCCATTTATGTCCTCTGACCATTTTTTAATTGGATTGTTTATCTTTTGTTAAGTTGTATGAGTTATTTATGTATTTTGGAAATTAACCTCTTATCAGATGTATCACAGGCAAATATTTTCTCCCATGCAATGGGATCCCTTTTCATTTTGTTGATGGTTTCTTTTACTGTGCAGAAGCTTTTTAGTTTGATGTAGACCTATTTCTTTATTTTCTCCTTTGTTTCCCTTGTCCTCAGAGATGTATTGGCAAACATATTGCTACAAGAGATGTTTGAGATTTTGCTGCCTATGATTTCTTCTAGAATTTTTATGGTTTTAGGACTTAAAGTCTTTTATCCATTTTGAGTTTATTCTTGTGTATGGTGTTTCTCTGTGTTTTTGTTTTTTTTGGGTTTTTTTGCATGTACCTGTCCAATTTTCCTAACACCATTTATTTAAGAGACAGTCTTTACTCCATTGTATGCTCTTGCCTCCTTTGTCAAATATTAATTGAGCATATAGCCATTACACTCGATGGCTTGGGTCGGTTTCTGGGGTCTCTGTTTTGTTCCATTGGTCTATATGCCTGTTCTTGTGCCAATACCAGGCTGTTTTGATTACAATGGCTTTGTAATATAATTTGATATCCCGTATTTTGATCCTTCCTACTTTGTTCTTCTTTCTCAAGATTGTTGCGGCTATTTGGAGTCTTTTTGGTTCCATATAAATTTTTGAAGTATTTGTTGTAGATCTGTGAAATATGCTGTTGGTATTTTAATAAGGATTGTGTTGAACCTATAGATTGCTATAGATTGAGTAGTTTGGACATTTTAATGATGTTAATTCTTCCAGTCCATGAACACAGTATATTCTCCCGTTTGTTTGTATCTTCCTGTATTTATTTTTTTCAGTGTCCTGTAGTTTTCCAAGTATAGGTCTTTTACCTCCTTGATTAAGTTTATTCCCAGGTATCTTATTATTATTAATTTTTTTGCAATGATAAATAGTATTTTAGCTTCTCTTTCTGAGGGTTATTTGTGTATAAAAATGCCATCGATTTCTGGGTGTTAATTTTGTATGCTACTTTGCAGAATTCATTTATTAAATCTAGTAGGTTTTTTGGTGGAGTCCATAGAGTTTTCTAAAATCCTCGAATGGAACTAAGGTTAAGGGTTGACAGAACCTAAGATAATGCCAGAGGAAAAAATGGGTGGCTGGTTTTAAACTTTGGCCTTTCAATCGGAATATCCTTCTGAGAGTCTGAGTGCCTGGGATTGCAGGCTCGATCCCCAGTGGGAAGTGTGCAGAAGACAACCGATCGATGATTCTCTCTCATCACTGGTATTTCTGTCTCTCCCTCTCCCTTCCTCTCTGAAATCAATAAAAAAATATATTTTTAAAAATGAGCTGCTATATTTGGTCAAACATTTAATTAACTCACCCCTAATGCCTTGGCAGGGACAGACCAAATATTTCAAGGGCCTTATACGACCTGTGGGCCAGACATTCCCCACCCCCGAGTTAAAATGACTAAAATGCAGTTTTCTTTGGATGCCTAAATTAATTTTCTCACATGCAAAATTAGAAAAATGCTGGCTCTAAAATTAAACTGAATGGCCCTGGCCAGTTTTCTCAGTGGTTAAAGCTTTGGCCCACGGACAAAGGGTCGCAGGTTCGAATCCTGGTCAAGGGCAAATATCTTGGTTGCAGGTTTGATCCCCAGCCCTAGTCTGGCCCATACGGTAGGCAACCAGACAATGTGTCTTTCTCACATTGATGTTTCTCACTCTATCTTCCCTCTCCCCCTCTCCTCCCTCCCTTCAACTTTCTCTCTCTAAAGATCAATGAAAAAAATACCCTAAAGTGAGATTAAAATAATAATTCATAATAATAATAATAAAATTAATGAATGGGAAACATTATCTTGATTGGGAAATTAGAAGCTTCTAGGAGAAGCGTGGGTAAATTCTTTTTTTAAAAAAGGAAGAAAATAAATTAATAAGAAATTTTAGAAACTGTCTCTGAACTAAAAAAGGCTTCTGAAGCCAATACCCCATCCCTCGCCTTCTACAGCTCCTCCACTATACTTGCTCTCTGAGCTCCCTTGTCCTGACTTGCACTCCCCCCTCTCTTTTTCCTTCCCCTTCTCTCTACATCTCCTCCACTACCACTCCCTATGGACCTAAGGGAACATAAAAATAGGAATTCAGACACGGATTCTAGCAGCTCCCTTTGAAGAATAGCTGGTCTCGGGCAGAGAGAAACCAGAAATTGTTCCCCTGTTTTCTCTGGGACCCTGATGGGTTCGCAAAGAAATTGGATGAAACTGTTAGAACATGTAACCCTGGCTATTCTAACCTATTCCAGTTGATATACCTACTGGTTTCTGGGAGCAAAAGCAACAGAATTACTAAATAAGGTTCACAGGAAAGCTCCTGCAGAGAGGTCTGTCCACATTGAAGATGAGAGAAAACTGACATGGGATTTAGAAAAACACACAAAAACAGAAGCAATCAGAGGGCTGCTCTGGGGACTATTGTATCGTAAATAATTGAATGAGATACGAGACGCCTTAAGGTGCCAATTAATTAGGAGTCGTTTATTGCCCTCGGCCCAGAGGGAGGTGTCTCTTCCAAATCTCTGGGCCCCGAAATAGAGGAAGTGTCTCGCATTTATACTTTTCGAGCCTCTTTGTTTGCAGATATTACAAAGGGCTCTGTGTGAGTTATTGTTACAGACAGTTGTAACCTTGACTACATAATGAGTTTACTATACTTGGCATAAGAATATGGGAATTATCTATTACATTGGATGGCTAGCTTGTAAGCTCAGACAGTTAAGTTTATCTTTTTCTATTATTTGAACTAAAAACAACATCATTTTACAGAATAACAGACTGTCTTAAAGTGACAGAGTTTATAATGACACACTTTACAGGACTAGGGACTATCTAACAATAGCAGAGAATTCAAACAGTAGTTTTATACATGATGGAGATTACTATGCTTCGCTATGACAAGGCATTTCCCCTTCTCTTTACTAATAGTTAAGGAGAAGTTAAAATTACTATTAAAAAAGAAGAGAAATTACTAAAGCCCTTGAAATACTGGAGCTACTTTATCTGTTCCTGACCACACCTAACTAAGCTGGAGGAAAGCTTCTGTGCAAATAGTAGGGAGATCTAATCATACCAATTGGGAAAATAATGATAAAGAAACCTCCCTCCACAAGGAGAACTGAATGTTCATTACAGGATGTTCCAATGCAACTTCAGGCCTTTTGCAATCACCAATAACCTTTATGCACAAACTGGAATGAAACCCAGTATAGAAGATTACTTTTAAAAAGTGGCTTATAATTCCATGCATGAGCCCCTGTAATTCTCCTATCCTTCCAGTAAACAAACCAAATGGAAAAAGGTGGAGATGCATATGAGATCTCAGAGCTATAAATAAGATAGTTATTCCCAGATATCCTGTGGGAATATCCACATACCAAATCCACATACCTTATTATCAGCCATTTCTGGGGACTGCCAATATTTTTTAGTAATAGATTTATGTAGTGCCTTTTTCAGTATTCCAGTAGGAAAGACAATTAATACCTCTTTGCTTTCACCTGGGAAGACTAAAAGTTTACTTGAATAGTAATGCCCCAGGGATATACAAAGAGTGCTACTGTGGACGAAAGGGGCCACCTGCTCACCTGACAAGCTCAGGGAAGGCCTGCGTGGTAGTATTGCAAACCAGAGACCTAAAGCAACCACAAAGAATGCTCTGAAATTAAACTTTAACTAAAAGCAGTTATGGTGGGTAGTTACATCCTAGGCCGGTACCTACACTGACAAGGTCAACCTTTACCTTAACTGAGCCTATCTGTTTTTTTTGCATTTATAATAACACTAGAGGCCTGATGCACAAATTCATGCACAGGTGGGGTCCCTCAGGGTGGCCTGCGGGGATCGGGCCCCAGCTTGCACCCCCAGCCTCGCAACTCCAGCTAGCACCCCAAGCCTCACAGCCCCGCCTGGCACCCCGCCCCTGCCGCTGGTCACTGCCTGTTGGGTAATTGATCGGGGCCGGGCCCCCACTTGCAACAGCCTTGGCGTGGCACTGCCCGCTCACCTGCTCCACCATCCCACTGCAGTCCTGCTCTCGTCAGGGCCCATCGGGGCCAGCAGCGCCTCCACTGCCAGCACTGCGTTGCCGACACCCACCATGTTCCACACTACCCCTGGTGGTCAGTGCACGTCATAGCAAGCAGTCGAACTCTCAGTTGAACAACCGCCTGAGGGGACAATTTCCATATTAGGCTTTTATTATATAGGACTAGGGGCCTGGTGCACGAAGATTCATGCACAGGGGGTGGGTCCCTCAGCCAGACCTGCACCCTCTCCAATCTGGGAGCCCTCAGGAGAGCCCTCTCCATTCCGGGAGTTTCTGTCTGTCTTTACAATCATATGAGCAAATTGTCTGAGACCCCAACCCAGTTTGGTTTGGTGCTCACAAAATAATAGAGGTCTTTTTTTTTTTTCCTTTGCTCCATTGGTGGAGATTTCCTAGAAGTTGCAGGATATCTTCCCTTTATTTTTTCCTTGACACTGTGACTTTACTTATGTCTCTCCCCTTTGCTTTCCCTCCATCCCCCACCTGCAACAGTAACTTGCTCCAGGCTCACTTTGCTCTAGTGTCTAGGAGATCCGGCAATGCGTCTGCCACCAGAACTACGATTCCCAGCATTCCTGGTGCTCCCTGCACTCTGGGCTTCCACTTCTGGTCCAGGGGCTGCCACCAGAACTACGATTCCCAGAATTCCTGGTGCTCCCCATGCTCTTGGTTTCCGCTTTCGATCCAGGGACTGCACAAACCAAGAGGACTGCAAACTCCAGCTGCCCCCAGGCCGGGCTGACTGGACCGGACACTCCAGTGGCGTCCCTGGGACCAATGCGTCCCTGTGACCAGCATGCGCGTGCACAAACGCCAAGCGGCTGGGGTCCTGGGGACACCCACCACGTCACCCTGGCTATGCAGAGGGCAGGTGGGCATCCAACCCCGCCCCCGGCCACTCAGCACCTGCATGCATAGACCCCGAGCAGCTGGGGGTGGGGGTGGGGAGGGGGGCAGGAACACCCCTGGCTGCTCAGTGCCTGCGTGCGTGCATGCTGCCCACAGGCCTGCCATCTTTGTTGGGTTAATTTGCATACTCACTCCTAATTGGCTGTGGGTGTCATGGAGGTACAGTCAATTTACATATTTGTCTATTATTAGTATAGATACCCTTGAAATGTCTGCGTAACTTGTAACTTCCCTTTTTCTGAACCCCTTGGGGTACAACCTAATATGCTGGGCGCCAGGACAGATAACACAAATCATCATGTTAATTGTTCCTGCACCCACCTAAGTATGTGTCTATCATTTTGCTTTTTATCCAATCCCAGGGATTTATCCCACCCCCCACCACCCCCCGCTTTGCTTTCTCCCACCTCTCTAATCTATCACCAATGGATTTCATGTAACCCACCTACGTCCCTTCCTTTGATTGCAATATATAAATATAGATGTAACCCGCCATTCTCTGGAGCATTATCTCAATTCGTTGAGGTTCTGCTTCCGGGCAATTGTCAACAGATTGTCTCAAATAATCTCACAAAAATTCTTTACAGGTTTGAATGTTTGTTTGTTTTTACATTAACACTACCTATTGTATTAGATACTAAAATCTAATTTAAATGATGTTAAATTTCCTAGAGCTTCCATTCTCATCCTACATGATTTATTTTTATGCTCTAGAAAATTTCTAGACTCTCCAAAGGACACAATTTACTTATTACAACAGCTAGCTATAAAGGGCCATGACTCTGATTCAGTCTATCTCAGGCAAAATACTTTGGTTATCTAATATCCAAAAATGGGTTACTAAGTAACCCTGAAAGACTCAGAGGAACCGAAGCTTGTCCTCTTTTGAAAACAAGAAAGCAGTTTAGAGGATTCCTGAGTTTGACTAAATATTGTCATAATTGGGTTCCAAATTTTTCATTAATGGCCCTGCCTCTGTATATCTTATTAAAATCAAATTGACCTGATCTAATTCAGTGGCACCCAGAACAGAAACAAGCTATATAATCTCTAAAGAATTATCTAAAACTTCCACTCTCGACACTTTAATTATAAACTTTCTAACTTTTTATACATAGTAATGAAAGAAATACCTTTAGAAATTTTAACTAAAAACTATAGAGATCATAAACCTGTAGGTTATAATAGTCAGCAACTAGACTCAGTAGCCAAAGGCCCACTGCATGACAGCCATTTCTGCTATAGACAGATTATGCAAACAAACGCAAAAGATAGCCGTGGGCTCTCCATTATGTTCCCCATTATGTTAAAGCTCCACTGAATTCTCATCACATTTTACATTTCTGTCAGCCAACTGGCTCTGCCTTCTGCACCTGATCTCATTTAAACTTCATGTAACAGTCTTAACTCAGAAACTTTGCTACTTTCTTTGCAGGATAAAGACATCCACAATTGCATTTTGCTTACCAACCACCTTCTTATTCCTAGCAATGGTTTATAGAAAACTCCTTAATAATGCTGACGTAATTTGGTTTCCAGATGAAAAAGATAAGCAGGAATGTTACAAAGCAGGATATGCAACAACTTCCATGGTGAACATAATTAAAGGTTCTTATTTACCTGAATAAAATCTGTCCAACAAGCCTAATTATTCTAACTCAAGGTTATCCATTGGTCAAAGATCAAATAGCCAATATTTACACTGACAGTAGCTATGGAAAACAGGTTGCAAAATTGTTAGATGTCATACAGAAATTAAAATAGTTGGCAATTATCAAAATTCCAGGACTTCTAAAGCTGCCACCATGAAAGCAAAAGGAAATTATTTAGCTGATGCTGCAGCTAGATCTGTTTTACCATTACAAAGGGAAATGGACAGAGGTTCCACATAACCAAGCTTTTATGGCTCTCAGAGGCAACCCCAAGCTTATACTGTCTGTAAACTAGAAAAATGTACCCTGATGGAAAGAAACATTCCAATAATGGGTGAATGTGTTGTATTGTAAATCAGCAAATGAGATACAAGACGCCTTAATGAGCCAATTAATTAGGAGTCGTTTATTGCACGTGGCCCAGAGGGAGGTGTCTTTTCCAAATCTCTGAGCACCGCATACAGGAAGTCTCTCATATTTATACTTTTCGAGCCTCTTTGTTTGCTGAGATTACAAAGGGCTCTGTGTGAGTTATTGTTACAGACAGTTGTAACCTAGAATATATGAGTTTGTACTTGGCATAAATGGGAATTATTATCAGTACTAGAGGCCTGGTGCACAAAATTAGTGTCCCTCAGCCCAGCCTGCGCCCTCTCCAATCTGGGATCCCTCTCACAATCCAGCACTGCTGGCTCCCAACCACTCGCCTGCCTGCCTGCCTGATTGCCCCTAACCACTTCTGCCTGCCAGCCTGATCACCCCCTAACCACTCCCCTGCCAGCCTGATCGATGCCTACCTGCTCCCCTGCCGGCCCAATTGCCCCTAATTGCTCTCCCCTGCCGGCCTGGTTGCCCCCAACTGCCCTCCCCTGCTGGTGGTCATACCTAACTGCCCTCCCTTGCCAGCCCGGTCGCCCCTAACTGCCCTCCCCTGCAGGCCTGGTCCCCCCTAACTGCCCTCCCCTACCGGCTATCTTGTGGTGGCCATCTTGTGTTCACATAGGGGTGGCCATCTTTGACCACATGGGGGTGGCCATCTTGTGTGTTGGAGTGATGGTCAATTTGCATATTACCTCTTTATTATATAGAAATTAGTCCATTACATTGGATGGCTAGCTTGCAAGGTCAGACAGTTAAGTTTATCTTTTTCTATTATTTGAACTAAAAACAACGTCATTTTATAGAATAAGAGACTGTCTTAAAGTGACAGAGTTTATAATGACAGAGTTTACAGGACTAGGGACTATCTAACAATAGCAGAGAATTTCAAACAGCAGTTTTTTTATACAAGATGGAGGTTACTATACTTCAAATGGATTTGCCAGTCCGTTGCCAACATTTGGGTGGCAGCCCAATAGTTGACATAAAAAACAAACAGAAACAACCTTAACCATATCTGAGCAAATCCATTTAATTTATTTCAACTATTCCTTTCTAAATTTGTAAGTTTGATAAAAGTTATTGAATATCTAGGTACTTTGAAATAACATGAAATACTGAGACGCTGATTGCTAGACAAGTCTTAAGTTCGCCTGCTTTTGGTTTTTATTGCAGAAAGGCTGTAGAGTGGAATTGGTGCTGTTGATGAATGTCTTGTGCTTTACTGGAGGTGTGTTTCTTGAAAGTGAGTGTAATTGCCAACAGAGGAATCTGTTTCTAAAGGTTATGAAATATGTTCATAAAAGCCAACCTAGGAAATACTGACTGCTTACGTTGTGGTTATCATTGGAAACTGAGGTTTCTAATAGTTAAAAACTCAAGTAAGTTGGAAAGAAATTATATCCTATATAATAAAAGCTTAATATGCAAATTGTCCCCTCAACCGGGAGTTCGACTGCTTGCTATGATGTGTGCTGATCACCAGGGGGCGGTGCAGAACATGGCGGGCCTCGACGACACGCTGTAACCTCTCACTGGCTACCTGGGGGCGGGGGTGACAGGGACGGAGGTGAGGTGAGAATGCGGGGTGTCCACTGAGCTTGCTCTCACTCCCACTGTTACCCTCCCCTGGGTCGCCAGAGCTCGTGCACCTGGAAAGGCCCCCCTCCCCTGACCCCACCCTTCCAAAACCTCCCAACCCCCCCTCACCCTCCCCCGCCTCGCGCTCAGGTGCCAGGCGCCTGTGAGGAGCCTGCCCCACACCTGCGTGGCCTCTTCGGGTGAGCCTGGCCACAGCCACCAGAAGCGCAGGGGCCAGTTGGGCTCCCGTGCGTTCGCGCAGGAGCTGGTCTGCGCAGCCAGCCAGGAGAGAGTGTGCTGCCTGATCGGCTTCCATGTGGTGCTGCTGGGCAGCCCAGAGGCCCACGCTGCGCCCCGGCCTGCGACGTCCAGCCACACTCACCGCATCTCTGCATGGGGACTTGGGCGCCATGACTCAGGTGGAGGAGGGCATGCTGGGGTTTGGGGGTCCAGGTGCTGCCCAGAGCCCAGAGGTCAGCTGGGATCTGCCCTTCCACTCCAGACGCTCGCACTTCGATCGCTGGCCTGGCCTAGGGACTGCACCCAGTCCCGAATTTCGTGCACCGGGCCTCTAGTAATTTTAATAATAGAAGATATAAAGTGTAGAAATGCATTTTTAAGGGAAAAGGAAGAGAGTGAGTTATTCTTGGATTACATGTATAGGATTTATGTGATATGTTGTCTGTGATATGAGTGGTGCATTTTCTGCTTCCAAATGGCATAACTAGGATGTAATATTTTATTAGCTAAAAGCGATTAAAATACATATATAAATTAAACAGGACTCTGTGGTTTGGACAAAGTATTTAATATTAAAACCAGTTTAAATTTAATGAATGTCTTTTAAAGTTCTTACCATAAAATATGTGTTTGTTTTACCCAGGTTTTCAAAAAAGGCTTATGTTATAGTCTTTTGGTGAAGTTGATAGCTTTTCAAATTTAAATTTTAAGGGACTTTTTTAACCAAGAGATGACTTTGGGGTATTCCAATGGGCCCTGGAATACCTCAAAGATTTATTCTCTCTCCTTATAAAAGAAAATTTGAAAACTAAGTAGGCATACTTAATATGCTTGAAATTACATGGGAAGTTTTGCCAAATAATAATAATAAGTATGCTCTATATTTATATATATAATTTTTATTAAAATACATGTTCTAGAAATTTCAGCCTGCCCTAGGTTGGAACTTGCAAAAATTCAGAAGCAAATTCAAACAGGTAGATGTCAGGGGTAGCAAGTGTCCTGACAATGACACCAGGTAAGCCAAGAATAATGGTTCCTTGTGGGGGCATCCCACAGTAGTACTCTGGATGTTTGGGGTCCACACATTGGGAGTTTATGAATTGCTTCCAATGTTCAAAGCACACTTCTGATAAACCAGGTGAAGCATTTTAAAGTCCTGCATATTATTTGTTCTTTATATATTGAAATTGTATATTGAATCTAAACAATATGGGCTTTATATTGTTCTTTTTGTTTTTTGTTAATCCTCACCTGAGAATATTTTTCCATTAATTTTTAGAGAAAGTAGAAGGAAGGGGGAGAGACAGAAATAGAGAAACATCAATGTGAGAGAGACACATCGGTTGGCCGTTTGGTCGCTCCTCACTAACCCCCCCCTGCTGGGTTGGTCGCCCCACACAGCCTGCTGCTTGGTTGTTTCGTCGCCCCTCACTAACCCCCCTGCCAGCCTGGTTGTCCCACGCTGCCTGTTCGGTCGTCTGTTCGGTTGTGATGGTCACTTAGATTTTTATCCTATATAATAAAAGGCTAATATGCAAATCGACCAAACGGTGGAACAACCAGTCGCTATGACGTACACTGATCACCAGGGGCAGACGCTCAATGCAAGAGCTGCCCCCTGGTGGTCAGTGCGCCCCCACAGGAGGAGTCCACTCAGCCAGAAGCCCTGAGCTGGGCTCACGGTTGGCAAGTGCAGCAGCAGTGGCGGGAGCCTCTCCTGCCTCTGTAGCAGAGCTAAGGATGTCTGACTGCTGGCTTAGTCTCACTCCCCCGAGAACATCCCCCGAGGGCTCCGGGACTGCAAGAGGGCACAGGCCAGGCTGAGGGACCCCAGCCATATGCACGTTGAGGGTGACCAGACTGGTGGGGGAGGGCCGTTAGGGGCAACCAGGCAGGCAGGCAGAGGCGGTTAGGGGTGATCAGGCAGGCAGGGGAGCAGTTAGGGGCATTAGGCAGGTTAGGAGCCAGTGGTCCTGTATTGCAAGAGGGATGTCCGACTGCCGGTTTAAACCGGTTTAAAGTGGCAATCGGACATCCCCCGAGGGTGCACGAATTTCGTGCACCGGGCCTCTAGTATATATAGATTATTGACTACATTCTCTATACAGTACTTTATTTTTTTTAAACTATGTTTTCTTTTTTAAAAAATATATTTTTATTGATTTCAGAGAGGAAGAGAGGGAGAGAGAGATAGAAACATCAATGATGAGAGAGAATCATTAATTGGCTGCCTCCTGCATGCCCCACACTGGGATAGAGCCCACAATCTGGGCATGTGCCCTTGGCCGGAATCGAACCTGGGAACCTTCAGTCCACAGGCCAATGCTCTATCCACTGAGCCAAACCAGCTAGGGCCCTATGCAGTACTTTACATCCCTGTAACTATTTTGTGACTACCAATTTGTACTTCTTAACCCCTTCACATATTTCACCAAGTTCCCCAACCTCCCTCCCCTCTGGCAACCATTAGTCTATTCTCTGGATCTCCATTTCAATTATGTTTGGTCCATTAAATTGTTCTTTGGATTACACATATAAGTGAAATCATATGGTATTTGTCTTTCTCTGAGTGACTTAAGAATTTGACACTCTCACCATTCCTAGTGTTCAGTCCAGTGGCACTGGGCAGACCAGTGAGAAGGTATTAAATGAAGCACACATGTCAGACCCGGATCGCAGAGAACTGCCTCCTAGCTCCTCTAGATCATGTCAGCCTCAGCTGCTGAGGTAACCACCCTCTCCAGCAACCTAACCCTCAGAGGACCCTGGGCTGGATGACCACACTGAGAATGGAGTGTACCCTTCCCTCCTTCCACTTTATGATGCTGGCCACCCTGGGTATTCAACAATCTCTGCAGTTCACAACAGCCACTTAGTCCCCCATCACCTTGTCCAGGACCTTCATCCCCGCCTCCCCTCATGGTTTCAGCACCAGGCTTACAGGCTTCCTTTGCCCTCCTCTGGGCCCTGCAACACAGGCTCATCTTCCATGCCAATGACCCTGCAAACTCCTGGCTCAAGGTCTTGTTTGCTTTAATTCCAACCTCCATCAGGCTTCACCCTCCATCCACACTGCTCCACCTCCCAGCTGCCAAACCCTTGAATCTTACGATGAGTAGCAGCCTCTTTCTTCTTACCAATGCACTTCATCCATCACCCCAACAATCAGCTAACTAGAGTTAGAACACAGGTTATTTTATTCCCTTCCCACCCTATCTCAAAACTCCTCAGTCACCAGCTACCAAAGCAGGTACATGCTCAGTCTGACTTCCATGTCACATTTCAATGCAGGCCCACCAATTGCCCACTTCTCTCTCATGACTCCCTCCTCCAGCTACCCTGGAATACTCAGTGTTATTGTGCACATTCCATGCTTGTCACCTCCTAGCCTTGGCTCATGCTGTTCCCTCACCTGGAAAGTTCTCCTTTCACATTTCTCCCCATCACCGTCCTATCAGTCTTCTCAGGGTCTGCCTCCATTAAGGCTTTCTTGATTCTCCTGATCAGACCTAATCTCTCCCTTCCTTGAAACACCTAAGGACTTTGTGCCTCTTATTTCACTGCCTTCATCTTGAACTTGGGCTATCTGTGGATGTCTGAGCTTTCATAACAGATGCCAAGCATGTTGAAATAGGCCCTTCAGGTCCACCTTCTGAATTAATGCCTTCATGATTCCTTCACAGACTCCATAGACCAACAAAGTCAAGTCAAGGTCATGGGCTCTGACCTCGTGGAGTTAGCTAGCTTTGCTATGACCTGTTTGGCTTTTGGTTTGGTTTTGTTTTTTGTTTGTTTGTTTGTTTGGGGGTGGGGGTGGGCTGCTGGGAACAATCCTAATCATGACCAGAGGGAATGCGTGACTCAGCACAACACTAGATAATGGAAACTGCCCAACAACCACTTTGCATATGCTTGAGACTTTTGTATCAGGAACACAGCTGCCCACCCACCCTGCGTGTTATCTAATTTAACACTCACAAACATGTCTAGGGGAGGGGGAGGGGGAGGTGAAAGGGGGCAAAGAAGGGGGTCAATGGGGGCCATCTGTAATAGTGTCAACAATAAAAAAATGTCTAGGGGAGATATTTTCTTATTTTAAGATTAAGACTAAGGACTTAGATGAGTTGACTAAGACTAAAACAGGTAAGTTAAGCTAGGTCACTCAACGGTAGGTGTTAGAACTGAAATTTGTTGCGTTTTTTTTTTTAATCCTCACCGGAGATATATTTATTGATTTTAGAGAGGAGAGAAACATCGATATCAGAGAAAAACATAGATCAGTTGCCTCCTGTATGCACACTGACCGGGGATCAAACCAGAAACCTATGTATGCTCCCTGACCAGGAATCAAACCCACAAACTTTTTGGAATCAGACCCATGACCCTTCGGTGCACAGGATAATGCTCCAACCGACTGAGCCACCTGGCCGGGCCAGAACTGAGATGCTGAATCTGGGTCTGACTCAGAGACGAATGCTCTTTTAAATACCCCACGTTTGTAAACTTGTATACTTGCGACCTGTATCCTCACAAGTCACATTCATCCCCACATTGATGAGGTTACAGGCACAAATATACTTCATTGCTTACTCGCTTTTTATGCCTTTTTAAAAAAATCAAACTTATGAGTCAAAAGGAAATAAAACAACACTCTGGTTAAAACACTGTGGCTTCTGCCCTGGCCGCTGTGGCTCAGCTGGCTGGAGAATCACCCTGTGCACCGAAGGGTCATGGGCCTGATTCCTGGTCAGGGCACATACCCAATCCCGGGTCGGGGCACGTACATCAGAGGCAATTGATTGATGTTTCTCTCTTGCATCGATGTTTCTCTCTCCTCTCTCTCTCACCCTTCCTCTCCCTCTAAAATCAACAGAAATATATCCTCAAGTGAGAGGTAAAAAACAAACACACACAAAAAAAATACACCACACAAAAAACACTGTGGTTTTTAGGAAATAAGCTCACTAGCCCTCAACTTCTCCTTCTATCAAATTATCTGAATGGACCAGTCTGGATCAGGGGTGGCTTTCTATTTCAGTACTTCACATGGTAATGGCCTGGGATGTGCTTATTCTGATCTGGACTTTGTAGCCACCTTACTTTTGTTTGCTGACAACAAAGAACTATTGATAGGTTTACTGTTGATGTTGATTATATTGATATCAATTTACAATTGATATACTCATTATTAATGCATTTCCTTACCCTCTACAGATTAACATCTTTCCCAGAATGGCCAAGGGATTGGGAAGCCACAATGAACCAGAGAGGAAAGAACCCTAGACCGAGAGGCAGAAAACTTGGTTCCATAGCCAATGTCTAAGCATTGTGTGGTCAAGTTCACCCCCTTGCCAAGCCTGTTTCCACATCTGCAAAAGTGAGGGTTGCTTTAGATTTTGCAACACCATTTGGCTTGGAGTGCCTGCAGACACCAGTCTTTTTTTTCTTTTTCTTTTTTTTTAATATATTTTATTGATTTTTTACAGAGAGGAAGGGAGAGGGATAGAGAGTCAGAAACATTGATGAGAGAGAAACATCAAAAGCTGCCCCCTGCACACCTCCTACGGGGGATGTGCCCGCAACCAAGGTACATGCCCTTGACCGGAATCGAACCTGGGACCTTTCAGTCCGCAGGCCGACGCTCTATCCACTGAGCCAAACCGGTTAGGGCCAGACACCAGTCTTTTAGAAATCTTTGTAAGGATTGCAGGGTAAAAGGCCCTGTTGGTCTTTGGTATCACAAGAATCAAGAATTCCGTAGGTGGAGCAGAACTCTCAAAGTTTCTACCCTACTCCTTATTCTCGCCAGTACTTTAGAATTTACTCTTCCTTGGGTGTTGCCAAGGTGATCTTTCTTTCTTTTTTGCCTTTTAAAATAAACAGGCTTTCCTTTCCTCTGGCTGTAGGAGTAACATATGTTCCTAAGTAGGAAAACTGGAAAATACAAAAAAGTAGAAAAATGAGGAAATCATTCATAATCCCACCTGGGATTAATAATCCCAGAGATATTTGGGGATATGTCTTCCAGACATTTTTCTACATGTAGCTTTTTCCCCATAGTTGAAACCACATTGTACAAGTAGTTTGACATTTTGGTGGGTCAGTTCTTTTCACTTATGAAACCTAACACATATTTTCCAATGTCACTGAAATATTATTCTGAAAGACAGGGTTAGTGGTGCTGCGTACTAGTTTGCCATTTCCCAATGATTAGGCTTTGAAGCTGTTTCTCTAGTTTGCTATTGTGAGCAAAACTGCAAGGCACGGGACCTTTTTCTCTTCGAAATCTCAGGGCAGTTTTTTGCTTGTTTGTTTGTTTGTTTTGTTGTTGTTTTGCAGTTTCTAAGATCCAGTTCCAGTCCTTCACACAGAATCAGGCGGGCCGCAGGCAGCTCTGCGAATACCAGTAATTCCTCTGGCTTCAGGAAAAGCTTTCTCCCTATAGAGGGCAATTCTGGAGTCCTTGGAGAGGTTTAATTACTTAACATTTGGAAAGACACTGTCTCTACTCACACATACTGGTTTGGAGCCGGGTAATTGTTTTAACCGCCTTTCGCGGGGCTCTCACACTACAGCGATCTGAACCGAGGGCTGGAAATCCCGAAAGGCAACTTCTAGGCCGGAATCCCGCCCCCTCCGGGGCCGACTCACCAGCGCTGACCCGGCGCCGGGTGCCCTTACCTGGGCAATGCCAACTGCTCCTCGGCGCGGCCGAGGGCGCTCGCGACCGGTGGCAGCGCCAGCACCCCGTCCAAGTCGAACACGACCGCATGCAGCGCCATGGCGGCCCGAGCCTCAGCCTCCCCGGGGACACTCAGCGCTGCGAGGCTTCGCACGAAGTGTGGGCGCCTCCGGACCTGCAGACCGCGGGCTACTCCCCGATCCAGTCCCGCCTTGTCCCCCTGCCCCAGCCCCGCCCCTGCCCTAGGATTGGTCAGACTCTCTCACCCTGCGCCCCGCCCCCTGCCCCAGCCCCGCCCAGGTGCCCGTCTCCGCCCCGCCCCTGCCCTGGGATTGGTCAACCCCTCGCCCTGCCGCCCCATTGCTCCCAGGGTTCCTCACGGACTCAGTTTCCACCGCTTCCAGGCACCTGGAGCCAGGGCCAGAATTGCACTTCTGGATGAAACACCTGTCGCCTAAAATTAAAGTCAAAAATACCCCCGCGCTCCCACAGTAACTCCTTGAAAAGGGAACTCAGATTCTGGAACATGCCGACCGCTTAATGCGAACTTGCCAGAGTTTCACCAATCTGGGCAGCGCTAGAGAGAAGGGAGGCCTGAGGAAGAGCCTGGGGCCACGCACAGACCCTGTAAGAGTGTGTGTGTGTGTGTGTGTGTGTGTGTGTGTGTGTGTGTGTGTCCCGCCCCCTTTCTATGCTGAAGTCCTAATCCCAGTTGGGCTGATATTTGGAGATGGGCCATTTATTTATTACATTTACTACATTTATTTCTCACAGTTCCGGAGTCTGGGAAGTCCAAGATCAAGGTGCTGGCCAGAAAGGTTTCATTCTGAGGTCTCTTCTCTTCGCATGTATGTGGCCACCATTTCACTGTGGGCTCGTATGACCTCTTTGTGAACCAACAGGCAAGACAGCAAGTTCTCTGGTGACTCTTCTTGTAAGGACACTAATTCCATCAGGAGGGATCTAGCCTTAAGACCTCACTTTACCCTACGTGCAAACACCCTCACCTGAAGGATTTATCACACACCAGGTAAGCCAACTTCCTTCATTTCCCATCCTAACTACCCCTCCTTGCAGGGTCAGCTCCCCACATGTCCCAGAAAGCAGGTTCCAGGGACAAACTTGGGAGGAGACACAAACACACCCCAAACTGCTCATTTATGTCCACGATCTGGTAAACATGCATGGAAATGGATTCTTAAGGTATAGACCAAGGACAGAAAGTTGAAATAAGATCTGGTGACTGATGGGGATGTGTTTTTGAGATATTTTGGTTTAGTCCACAAGTTTGAACAGCTGTTGTGTGTGTGTGTGTTGGGGGGGGGGGAGGTGGTGGTTTGTATTGGTCAGGATTCTCCAGGAGATAGATAGATATGATGAGGTTTATTTTAGGAATTGGCTCACATGGTTATGGAGGTTGAGAAGTCCCGTGATCTGCTGTCTGCAAGCTGGAAAGCCAGGAAAGACAGTTAGAACCAGGACTCACTCAGAGCCAAGGCCTGAGAATTTGGGGTGGGAGCCAATGCTGTAAGCCTTGGTCTGTGACCAAAAGCCTGAGAAGCAGGAGCACTGGTGTCCAAACGGAGAGAAAATGGAGGTTCCAGCCCAAGCAGAAGGAGTGAATTCATCCTTCCTGCACCATTTTGCTCTATTCAGCCCCCTCCCCCCAAAATTGGATGGTGCCCACCTCATTGTCAAGCAAGTTCTTCTTTACTCAGTCTACTGATTCAAATGGTAACCTCTTCCAGAGACACCCCCACAGACACACCTAGAAGGAATGTGGGTGTGTGTTTTTTTCCAGCTATCTGGGCATCCTTAAGACCAGTCAAGTTGACACGTAAAATGAACCATCACAGGGTGGTAACTAACAGTCTGTTCCATTTGTAGTCTGTGCAAAGTGACAATGAGGACAGCAAAATGGAAGACTTGGGGAAATAAAGGTGTTTTAAATGTATGACCTGCTACTTTCCTCCTCATATGAGAAAACTCATGAGATACTCCCTTCTCCAAGGCCTTGGAAAATACAACGGTGTGGGAAGACTATCATCTTGATTACTTACGGGGGGTGGGGGTGGGTATGGGAAGTGGTTTGGACTGAGATTTGAGTTAAGGAAACGTTTCAGTCCGCGATACATCTTCATCAGTCTTGGGATAAAATAATAAATAAAATCAATACCATGTCTTTGGGGGAGTCACAAGGATTAGGAACACCCTCAGAGACCAAAACAATGCGGCGGGGATGGCAGTGTTGGTTACCACCACTCTACCTAAGATGGAAGGGTCTTTGTAGAATGTCAGTGGATTGTTGTAAACTGAAGTCAGTGTCTCCAATGACAGATGCTGATCCCAATGTGATCCCTATTGCTGCCACCACCAAATGCCCCCCTCCCCAGCAGCAGTGACAAATCCTGAGCTCCAAATAAGGCCCCTGAGGCCTGGGGCTCAAATTATTCCTCTGGTGGCAAGCTGATTACATTGAACCCCTTCCATGATAGAGGGGGAAACCGCTTGTCTTTTGTAGAATAGATGCCGCTTCTGGAGAATGCGTGGAGGGAGAAGCTATAAGGACTAACTCTAAGTTAATGATCTTTTACAACAATGAGGGCTGTTTCTGCCTCTATTTCTTTCTTTACTTTGTTAATTTGTGTTATTTTCTGCCCTTCCCATTCCTTTATAGGCAGCGTGCTTTTGATAAACTTCACAATTTACTCCATGGGAAACACAATTTCAAGGTGACAACGCACCAGGAGTGGAGCAAGAATGGGCATTGCCCAGAGAGGCTAGAATGAAGCTGGACGGAGTCACTGATGAGGCTTATGGGTTAGGATGAGCACTTTTATTTCTGAGAGGTACGGTTGCCTTGTGTTAGTGTTCTAACTGCGTTTTCTTAGACTTGGTATTTGCCTGTTTGACATCCATTACTCACAGAGCCAAGCGAATGGCCAGGGTTGTTTATGTCTCCCCTGTGATGCAGCTTTTATGGGCATACAAAAATTACATTACAAATCCTCCAACCAATCCTGATCAGCATCCCCCACCACCTCCTTTGTCTCCCTCTCACACACCAAACCAATATTTGCTGTGCTCTAAATCACCCCAGGACCAGGAAGCGGACAACTAGAGATCATCTTAATGCTCACAGCTTGCCAACATTATTCAAACTATCCATTCCTAAGCGGCTTACCCTGTTCTTCTCCGTGTCTTTCCTACAGAAACTCTGATAAATCCCCTGGGCCATGCTTTCTCCTTTGCCCTTTCTGCCCTTGGCTGGCCCTGGTGCTTCCCCATGTGACCCTGTATAGTGTACCCTGACTCCTCCTTCCAGGGACCTGTGACAATAATTTTTTCATGGCAATCATTCTGCCGTCTGCATGTCTTACCATACTTGATTAAACCAATTCTGGGAACAGATTTTAGAACAGTAAAGTGTCAGCATTTTTTTTCGAAGTGTAACGATGAAGACTTGGGTATGCCTTGATGTTAGGAACCACAGAGTTAGGTTTGGAGGGGCTTCCCAGCATTTAAACTTCTTTGAAATATCTTGGGAATGTCCCCCCCCCCCACACACACACACACCATGAAGGTTCCACATAGAAGCTCAAAACACCAGAATCCTGCTTCCTCAGCCTTCCTTCCATCTAACTCATGGGCACATGATTAATCAGATGCGTCTGTCCTGGCCTTTGTACAGGGAGCTAGTGACATGAGGAAGGAGGGACAGAGGAGAATTAATTCTGGCAGCGGTGTAGCAGCAGCAGCAGGAATGGCTGGTTCCCAGGCACAGCAGCGACAGCAGCACCAGCGACAGTACAAGGCTTTGCATCCAGGTCTGCGGCTGCAGGGTCCACCGTGCAGGTGGTGGTTGGGATTTTGGCTCCAGTCTGGCTGATGTTTCCCTGCTCTCACCTGTGCCCAAGCAGGTTCTCCAAATTTCTAAGTGTTTCTGTGAACTACCCATCATCCTTGGATAAAGTCATTGGCCGCTTAAAAGTAAATCACTAGGCTTTTATTGCTTATAATCAAGAACCCTGATTGATACAATCTATAATTATTTTCTTTCTTTCCTCATTTCTGTCTCTCTCTTTTCCTTATTTCATTCCTTTCTTCCTTCCTCTCCTGTCTTCCTGTCTCTCTCTCTGGAGAATGTATGTATTAAATACTTATATAATTTTAAATAAACACACACACACACTATATATATAGTGTGTGTGTGTTTATTTAATATATATATGTACTAGAGGCCCGGTGCACAAAATTCATGCCCAAAGGGGGGGTTCCTCAGCCTGGCCTACATCCTCTCCAATCTGGGACCCCAAGGATCGGGCCTAAACCGAAAGTCGGACATCCCTCTTGCAATCCAGGACCGCTGGCTCCTAACCGCTCACCTGCCTGTCTGCCTGATCGCCCCTAACTCCTCTGCCTGCCAGCCTGATCGCCCCTACTTGCCCCTCTGCCAGCTTGATCGCCCCTAACTGCCTCTGCCTCAACCCCCAGTCTGGCCTCCCTCTATGGGAGGCTCCCTGGCAGATCAGGGGAAGGCACCGCCCCCATTACCCCACTGCTGTGCCACTGCCGGCCTGAGCCTCAGCCCTTCACAGCCACTCATGGCTGCCTGATCCTCGACCCTCGCAGCTGCTGCATCTTTGTCTGGAAGGACGTCTGGAAGATGTCTACTCTAATTAGCATATTACCCTTTTATTAGTATAGATTTGGGGACCATTACAACCACGCAGAACTTAAAGAAAACACATGGCCCTGGCCGGTTTGGCTTAATGAAGAAAGGATCGGCCTGCGGACTGAAGGGTCCCAGGTTTGATTCTGGTCGGGAGCACATGCCTGGGTTGTAGGCTGATCCCCAGTAGGGGGCCTGTGGGAGGCAGCTGATCAGTGATTCTTATCATTGATGTTTCTATCTCTCTCTCCCTCTCCCTTTCTCTCTGAAATCAATAAAAAAAATTTATTTTAAAGAAAACACATGATCTTCACTTTGGGCTTTGTCATTTTACAATATCCTTTGTGCAGTATTTAACTTCCCTCAACTTTCCTTTACCCACCCTTAAAATGCAATCTATTTTGGGGAAGATGATCAGGAAAGTGATTCCAGTGGGTAGAAGTTTTTTTTGGAGGGGATGGGGTCATGAAAATAATTAAAAATTGATCAGGGTGATGGTTGAACCACTCTGAATTTACTTTAAAAAACCAGTTCATTGTACACTTTATGTGACATGTACAGTATATGAATTATATCTCAACAAAGCTGTGCTTTTATTTCTTTTTAAATAAAGACCAGTCTTATAATCAATTGCAGATGTTTTCAGAGGCCCCCCAGGATTTGCTTACCACGTCCCAAACCACAGCTGCGACGCCCAGTTGCCTCCAGTCCTGGTGGATCTGGATGGTGTGGTTTGCAAAGGAGAAGGTGGCAAGAGGCTTGTGGAATTTCTGCAGCCCCATTCCTGTAGTCTCCTCATAGGGCACCAGGGCCATTTCCACTGTGCCAGCTCTCTGCTTCCTTTAACCAGTTGGGCAAAACAATCTTGCATGCTCTGGCCAGAAAGTGCATTCTCTCTTAGGTGGCCCGAAAGCTCTTTTTTAAGGTTGTTTTATGGATTCAAAAGAATAAACAGAGATGTGGAAAGCTTTTGTCAAATTCCTTTTACATGGTTCTTCCAGTCTCATGGGAAGTGAGATGTGGCTCTGAATTCATCCCAAAGGGTGTCTTTGGGCAAAAGCACCCAGAACGGCACAACTCCTGCAGGATGCCCTACACACTTTGCTGTCAGGACTCAGGGGGGCTTGAGGGTGAGCGAGGCAGTGGTGCCAGCACAGGACCCGGGAGAAGGTAGCGCTTTCTACACTGCCCAGGCATGCATAGACTGCAGCTGCATCCGCCAAGGTGGGCAGGGTGTTTCTGCTGTTTTGTTTTGGTCTGGCCTCCACCCCATTAGCCACAGACCTGTGCCTGCACTGAGACTGTGGATGGTTCGATGGTCCTTCTTTTTGGGTAGACGGTGGACGCACTCCCACCTCCCGGAGACTGGTTAGACACTGGTGGCTTCCGAGTCGCTCGCAGGGAGAGCGCGGCCCTAGGTCCAGAACAGACTCAGGCGTCCTTGGCTAGGAGGCCTCTCCGGGCTAGGGGCCGCCAGCGGTTTGAAGGCCGGCCACGCCCCTGATCCAGGTGGGGGTCCCCTCATGGTGACCGTTCCTCCTGCTCCCTCAGCTCCCTAGACTGCTGTTTGTTTGTCCGTCTGGTAGTTTTGGTCATTACAGCCCCTAGCCTTATATATTACTAGAGGCCTGGTGCATGGATTTGTGCACTGGTGGGGTCCCTTGGCCTGGCCTGTGGGGATCGGGCTGAAACCAGCTCTCCAACATCCCCCGAAGGATCCCGGATTGCGAGAGAGCAGTTCTCGGGTCATGCACCCCGGAATCGGGCTCCCTCCTCTCTGGTTCCTGGTGCATCACCTGAGAATTGTAGCTGCCAAGTTACCACAGCTCGGCAGCCCCTGTGTTGAGCGTCTGCCCCCTGGTGGTCAGTGCGCATCATAGTGAATGGTCAGAGCGTGTGCCCCCTGGTGGTCAGTGCACATCAAAGCAAATGGTTGGACAGTCGCTTAGGTTTTTATACATTTATATATATGTATATATAGATATAGATATATGTACTAGAGGCCCAGTGCATGAAAAGTAGTGCACTGGGGGGGGGGGGTCCCCTCAGCCCAGCCTGCCCCCTCTCACAGTCTGGGAGCCCTCAGGGGATGTCATACTGATGACTTAGGCCTGCTCCCCTCTGGCCAATCAGGGGAAGACACCACCTCCATCACCCTGCTGCTGCTGCCACTGCCAGCTGCCAGCCCTCCTCGGCCCTCGTAGCCACTGCGGCTTTGTCTGGAAGGACATCCAGAAAAACATCTGGAAGATGAATGGTCTATCCAGTCTAATTAGCATATTACCCTTTTATTAGTATATACATACTAACTCATTGACTTCTCATAACAAACATCCTCCTGTTACATATGAGGGAAATGAGGCGCCAAAAGCTTAAGAGACCTGCCCCAAATCACAGAGCTTTTAAGGAGCAGATCCAGAAACCAATCCCTGGCAGTCATGTCCGAGGCTGCCCTTTGCTTTAACAAAATAAGGGATGAAATAGCAAGTAGCTTAAGGAGGAGGCAGAAGTCAAAGAGTGTTTTCAGGATGGAGGATGAACTTATTTATGGGCTGAGGGGAAGGAATAAGCAGGAGGAGGAGGTGAAGACCTGAGAACACCTGGGGACAGTTAATAGATGGGACACTATCAAGGCCACAGGTGCTAACTTTGCCTGCACGGGAGGAGGAACAGAACTCCTGGTTTGATGCTGGAAGGAAGGATGCCAGAGGTCTGTTTGCGGTTGGGAGGAGGATGACCTTGCTTCTCTGACAAATGGAAGGCAAGGTCACCAACCAGGAGGCTGAGAGGTGGCAGGCCAACCGGTGGTAGCAGGAGTGACCTGGTGTTCCCACAGGAGGCTGGCTGGGGGAGACGGGGGCTCTGGGGGAGAAGGGCAAGGAGAAAACTGTAGGCTGGCTGTCCAGTGACTCCATCCTCTTTTTCTCAAAACTGTACTTCTCTGTCGACCCACAGACCCAGGACGCAGGAGATTCCCCACCTGAGCGTGGGTCAGGGCCCAGGCAATGATCCAGGAGCATGGGGTCCTTCAGAGCAAAGAGCAAAGCATCCTAGTAACTGGACAAGGGAAAGCAAATCTGTTGTCTGTCCCCTCTGGACACAGACTGAATAGTCACAGGCTCCTCCTCCTCCCCTCCAGAAAGGGTGTGTGTGTGAGAGAGAGAGGGAGAGAGAGAGGGGGAGAGAGAGAGGAGAGAGAGAGAGAGAGAGAGAGAGAGAGAGAGAGAGAGAGAGAGAGAGAGAGAGAAGGATGAGAGCGTGAGTGTGTGTGCTTGCCAAGCCAGCAGTCCCTCCTGTGGACGGGTTTGCCTTTTACCTGCAGAAGCCTTTGTGTCGAGCTCGCCACAATGCCCTCCTCAGTAGCACCTGCCTGAGGCTTCCCTGACTGCCAGGGCTGGGAGCCCCAGGCAGACCGACCTGTCTGCACAACTTGTCTGGCCCTCCCCAGGAAGTCAGCCGGACCCTCAGAGTCCGGTCGTCCTCGTCAGCCTCCTGAGTGACCACGAAATGAAGGCACCCAGCTCCGCTCTGCACCTGCCTCCCTGTTTTGGGGGACGTTTGTCAGCTGACCAGGATCTCCAAGCCAGGCTGGTTCTCTGCATTCTTTGAATGGCCGGTCTTCTTCTGTGGCCACAGGTAAGAAAGGTGCCCCCACGGCTTGTTTGGGGACATTGTGTGTGGGGGGACATTGTGGGGGGGAGGTCAAAGGGATATGACCAGATTAATAGTGTGTGGGCACTTAGGAGGGGGTGTGTCAGAACGCTGGGAGTTACCTGCTCCTGGGAAAATTGTGGTCTTCTGGTTGTCGCTGCTGGGGCTGTTCAGCGCAGAGTGACAGTCCACCCCTCCCACTGGGAAGGGGAGCTAGCTAGCTTCAGGAGTTATAGCTTTACTATATACTATATTAAATCTGATTCGATGTCATTATTACTCCTATTCCTTCCTTTGTCATGTATTGATTCATTCAGTAACTACTCTATGTCCTTTAAATAATGAGTAACAGACATCAATGGTATTCACTGACTTGGAAGGTAGCAAGTTCTTCATTGCTGGGGTTTTTTTTTCTGAGGCTAGAATTTGGAGAGCATTCCTAGATCAGCTGGCGTGGTGATCCAGATGACCTTTAAGATTCACCCAACCTTGAGATGTTAAGCTTCTGCGATTGCTCAGTTTATTGAGCAGAGCAGTTATACCAACTACCAATATGCTCCCCCACCTACCCCACCCCCAACCCCAAGCACCTTTGGTGAAATTATTTGGAAAAAAAACAGTATCATTTCCTTTAACCAAGGGGCTTTCTTTGGGGTATTGATGGTTGCGGGGAATTGAGACTCCCATACTGGGTGGGTGGGGTGTTGATGGCAGGGAGGGGCTGATGGGATCTGAGCAGGCTTTCTGGAGAAGTTGGTCCTTGTGAAAAGAATAGAACGTGGCCTGGTGGGTATGAGGTTGTAAACCAGCTGCAGTAGGAAGATAGACAAAGAAGCAAGCCCAAGGAACCTTGACTTCAGTGGGTCCAAGATTCAAGAGGTGGGCGAGAGAGGCTGTGATGAGTTGGGGTGGTTGTGAGGGTGGTCTGGACACCCTCATACAGCAGCAGTAATACAAGCTCAGTAGGGATGTTAGTGCCTGAGCCCTTTATGCAATGTTTTTGTGTGGATTTCTCTGTGCACTCCATTCACTCAGACCCACTTTACAAACAGGGACATCACCCCACAGCCACCTCTCCCATAAGCCTGCCAATCCAGCCACTTCCAGGATCAAAGGGTTTAGGGCTCTTTCTCCTTTAATATCTTTCTAATAGGAAGTAGAAGGTCACTCTAATTACAGTCAATTACCTGGAACAATTTCTCCTTTGGTTTCCAGTGACAAATTAATGAAATTATCATAGTGTGCTAATTACAAGGGATGTAAATTTGAGGCATCTTGCAGGGATGTGTCTTCTAGAGTCAATTGAATCTCATTTGTACAATTCTTCCAGAGGGTCCATATCTTTGGATCTTGATATGATGCAATTTTAGCACGCCTGGATTTCTATTTTTCCTTCCTATTCTCACTAATGGGGGGGGGGGGGGTTTGTTTTATTTAATGCATTTGATTGGAAAGAGGAGTGAGTGAATTTGCACATAGAAGAACCGCCTACAACCTTGGATCTAGGTGAGTCTGGCTTTGGAGTGGGGTACCTTTCCCTTCTCACCACCTGCCCACTGCAGACGTCTGTTCTGATAGTGGCTTCACGATGACAGTCCTAGTGCTAGGCCTGTAGCAAACATGCAAGTGCCGGCCCCGGTGCTCACAAAATTGCCCTCCTGGTTGGTGCCACTGGGTAGTGCTTTACTGCATTATAGTTTAGAAGCAAATCAGTCACTATTTCTGAACATCAATATTTTTTAAATTTATATAAAAGGGATAATAATATACCTCCCCCATGCCCTCCTCGGGGTGATGTGATGCCTAAGAAAGGGCACAAACGTGCCTTGCAAACCTTAAAGTTGCACAAATGCAAACAGTTCTTAGGAAGATCTTCTAGGAGTTGTCAGCCAAGGGGACCCTAGAACCTTCTCTCCTTGTGCTCGCCCAGCCCTGTTTTCTTACAAGGAACCGAAAACAAAGCAGGGACTCTTCATGCATGTGTGACTGTAGCGCTAAACGACTGAATTTTAAAACTCCTCTTTATTTTAACAGCAAACAAAACTTCTAGATGGTGGTGCTAGTAGAGGTCAGGTAGTCAGGAAGTCACTGATGGCCCCAGGTAAGTTCGGAAGGGATGGGATACATCCTCAGGGGCAGAGGAGTATGCCATCCTTCTCTTCTAGATAAGACAAAATGCCAGCGGGTCCAGTGCCCTGCATAAGGCTGCTCTGCAGGTGGTGGGGCCAAGGCTCAAAGCCACACTTACAAACTCCTTTCCTGCAGGGAGGGCGGGAGGGGGGGTGACAGGTTGAGGAGAAATGAAGCACCAGTGATGGAACCCCTACTCCAAAAGTTGGGACTGAATGGCCTGGGGGCATGAGAGAGAGCCAGATCAAACGGGTTTTATGACCCCATTAATAATAATTCTGATCCCCACATGAACTCGGTGGTGACACTGTTAAAGCACTTCCAGCCATATCCTTTTTTTCTTTTTAGATTGTGGTAAAATATACATAATATAAAATTTACCATTAGTGACATTTGGTACATTCACAATGTTGTGCAAGTTGCCACCCCTATCTAGTTCCAGAACATTCTCATTATCCTAAAAGGAAACCCCGGTGCCCACTATTTGTATTGAGAGTCAGATTATATGCTGAGGACCTGGCCAGAGCCTAACATATTGATATGAACAAGATATGCCTGAACGTAAGACAACCCCAGTCTCCCAATGAGGAAGGTTTTGATTTTTTAAAACACTAACTTGAATATGTGAACTTTTTAGGGTAATATTCATATATTTTCCAGTGACACATGTTATCATTCACATACTATATAAAATAATACATTCACTTAAAAACACGGCTTTCCCCCAGCTCTCCACACTTCACTCACACCTTTGACATCAGTGTCCTGCACATAACCAGAAGCACTGTTTGAACCAGCTGCCTGCAATCTGGCTTACAGTCTCCACAGTCTAAACAGAGTTGGCTATTTCTTATCATTCCAGAAGATGTTGAAGCATGTTTTTAATAACAGCTTCTTTGAGATATAATTCACATACCATAACATGCATATGTTTAAAGTGTACAATGTGGTGCATTTTAGTATAGTCACAGAGTTGTGCAATCATCATTTCTATGTAATTGCAGAACATTTTCATCTCCCCAAAAGAAACCTGCACCATTTGCAATCACTCCCTTTTCTCCCTTTTCCCCAAACCTGGCAATCACTAATCTGCTTTCTGTCCCCATAGATTTATTATTCTGGATATTTCACATACATGCATCATAGAATATGTAGTTTTTTGGGTCTGGTGTCTTTCACTTTGCATAATTTTTTCAAGGTTCATTCATGCTGTAGCATGTGTCAGCAACTCATCCTTTTATATGACTGCACAGTAGTCCATCTTATGGGTGTGCCATGTTTTGTCGATCCAGCCCTCAGCTGATTGGCATTTGGGTACTTGCACCCCTTGGCTAGCATAAATAGCACCGGAATTCTTCTTTTGGCCTCGCTTTTTCAGTATGTTTATCCTCATTTTATTTTATTTTTTAAATATATTTTTATTGATTTCAGAAAAGAAAGGAGAGGGAGAGAGAGAGATAGAAACGTCAATGATAAGAGAGAATCGTTGATTGGCTGCCTCCTTGTACAGCCCCATTGGAGATTAAGCCTGCAATCCTGGGCATGTGCTCTGACTGGGAGCCGAACCTTGACCTCCTGGTTCAAGGTCGACACTCAACCACTGAGGTACACTGCCTGGGCTGTTTATCCTCATTTTACACATGCAACACTGAGAACAGAAAAATGGGGACTTTGGTGTCATCTTGTGGCCTCCTCTGTCCAGCAAGTCCAGGCTTATCTTAGGGCAGAATAGCTGGTTGACCCTGAGAACGTGAAAGGTGCTGGTCCTCAAACCACAGAGACCTCAAGAGCCCTCCCCTCCTGGGAGGCCTGGTCGCTCACCTTTCACATCTGTGTGGAGTGGGAGGAGCAAAGGCGCATCTGTATCAAGGATGCGTGTCCCTAAGACCCTCTCTTGGGCTTGCTCAGGTTTGGTGGTGAGAGGGAGCTGCGTGGAATCCAGCGGGAGCTCTGCCATGTCAGCAACCTGAGGCCCTGCTGGGGAAGCAGCCGAGGTTCAACCCACTGCAAAGCCCTGGCCTGCCCTCCTCCTGATGTCCAGGGGCGGCCAGGCCTCTCCTCTGAAGCCATGGGCCCCTCCCATCCTGCACTCCCACCCATGGCCAAGCTTGGCCTGTGGTGGCTCCTTCTGACCCCAGCAGGTGAGTGAGCGTCATCACGAGGACATCGTGTCACACCTGCGAGCTCACATGCTGTGGAGGAAAGTCCTGCGGGTGGGCTCGTGGCAAATCTGCAGGGGACGTTGAGCAGCTCGGTCCACAGTGAGGGGCAGGGCGCGCACAGGTCAGACACTGGCAGCGGCGGCACCCGGAACCTCCCCGGCTCCGGTGTCCCTCATCTGCAAGTGCCAGTCGTGCTGTGAACCTCCCGGGTGGATTGTAAGGGTCCCATGCGATGAGAGGTTGTGACTGGCACCTGGAATACAGTCACGCTCAATGCATGGCGACTGCTGCTATGGATGTGCTTCTCTGGATTTTAGCCTCCACCCGCTCAGGCAGCAGAACCCTACGAGGTGAAGCTGTTCGCAGAACAGACACGGGGAGTCCCATCAGACAATTTAGGGACACTTTCCCCTAGCTCCTCAGTTCTGAGCTGCATCTCGTCTCTAGGTCTGACTTCTTCCTCACTCTCTGCCTTGACACCCCTCCTCAACACTATTTCCATGCCTTTGTAGAGAATAGTCAAAGAGCAACGGACATTTCTTGAGTTCCAACCATGTGCTGGTTGTTAAGTTCGCATATACATTATCCTATTTAATCCTCAATAGTGTTGTGAGATAGGTTCTGGAGAGCGTCCCCACTTTACAGATGAGGAAACTGAGGCTGAGTGAGGTTGAGTGGTTCTGATTTGATGGGAGAGGGAGTTGGGTACCCACCACCATGGGCTCCTGGAGACCCCACTCTTCCTTCCTGTCCCACAGTGTCGGCGCCGCGAGCCCCCCACACCCAAGCCGAGGATCGCCTCTTCAAACACCTCTTTAGGGCTTACAACCGCTGGGCACGGCCAGTGCCCCACACCTCGGACGTGGTCATCGTGCGTTTCGGGCTGTCCATAGCCCAGCTCATCGATGTGGTATGCCTGTCCCACCGCCCTTTGAGCCCTAGGGACCAGCCCCCAGATCACAGGCCCCCTTCCTGGGGTCCTCCCTCCCTCCTCAGCTCCAACACCTGTCCCTATGCACCCCCAGCCCACCTCAATCAGAGCCTCCCTTCCTCCCAGCCCTGGGGCCCCTCCTGGGAGGACACTGAGTTAGCAGTGGGTTTTCTAGATGCTTTGCTCGTCCACTGGACACAAGCCCAGGGGACCCAAGTGGCCTGTGTGATCCTGAAGAATCTGAGTAAGGGCTACAGTGTCGGGAGGGGTGTTGGCCGGGCTGGGCTTGCTGTATCATGGAAGACGGCCTTCTGGAAAGGGAGGGGCTTGAGTCAGCCCGCCCCAGGTCCCCCTGTCTTCTGAGGCTGGTTCTGCCGCTCTAACTTCTCTTCTCCCCTTTCCCGCTGCCTCCCGGCCAGGATGAGAAGAACCAAATGATGACCACCAACGTCTGGCTAAAGCAGGTGAGGGCCCCTCCCGGTGAAGGCAGGAGCAGGGGCAGTGCTTTTCCTCTGACGGGCCAGCTTCCTCTCCTCCCTGGATCCCTCCCCAGGTTCACGCATTTGTGTAAATGTTACACGACTATTCCTAGAGGGGAAACGGCATCATGCATGGGTCTTTTTCAACATGGTGCCATTTTAGTGCAAATGCACAAAAGCAAAACAGCCCACGGACCAGGAGGCAGGGTTCAAGCCCCAGTGCTGCCAACAAAGTTGACTTTATAGATAGTAGTGATTATTATTTTAATTACTAGAGGCCTGGTGCATGAAATTCATGCATTGGAGGGGGGGGGGGTCCCCTCAGCCCAGCCTGCACCCTCTCCAATCCGGGACCCCTCAGGGGATATCCAACTGCTGTTTTAGGCCCAATCCTAAACCAGCAGTTGGACATCCCTCTCACAATCCGGGACTGCTGGCTCCTAACTGCTCCCCTGCCTGCCTGCCTGACCACCCCTAACTGCTCCCCACTGCCAGCCTGATCACCCCTAACTTCCCCCTCTGCTGGCCTGGTCACCCCCAACTTCCCTCCCTGCTGGCCTGGTTGCCCCCAACTGCCAGCCCTGGTGGCCTGGTCGCCCCACGCAGCCTGCTGTTCAGTCATTTGGTCATCCTTAACTAACCCCCCTGCCGGCCTGGCCACCCCACGCAGCCTACTGTTTGGTCATCTGTCTGGTTGTTTCAATCGTGGCGGCCCCTGGCTTTTTATATATTAGGATTATAAGCTCCCATGAGGCAAAGGACAAGCTTGTGTGTCAATGCCAGTCATTCTCTGTTGGGAGTGGTTGTTCCTTTTAGGTCCAGAAGGGACACGGGAAACCCTCCCAGAAATAGGACCCTACAACCTGGGAGTTTTCTCATTGCTGGATATTCATTTATTGAGCATCTACCAGGGGCCAGGTGTTAGCAATGCAGATGTTGTCCTAGGCTTCATGGACCATACAGGGGCATTAAATCAATAAACACGCACATCCGCATGTAATTACCATTTGTGACAGTGCCATAGAGGAAACTTCAGAGAGTGAATAATACTAACCTGGTTTGGGGGAGAAAACAGATTCACTTGGACCGGCTGGGGTAAGCCCTGCTGGGACACCTAGGGGCGCTCTGGCGCACAGTTTGAAAGTCACCAGTTGACTCCCCCTTTTTAGCTGTATATTCTGGCAGGTTTTTACCGCTCTGCTCCTCAGTTTCCTTATCTGTGAAATGGAGAAATACTTCCACCTTTTGGCATTCCCTGTCCGGGTGCAAAAAACTGTAAGTTGTAATGTATTAAAAAAAATGTTACTGCAAATGAGTGAGGTCCTCCCCACCCGCTCCGCTAAGTCGTCCCGCTAGGGAGTAGCAGAATGAAGACGCCTAGAAGCGGGCCTAGGGTGACTTAGGGACCAAGTGTGCCCCGGGACTCTGAACATGAGAGCTGGGGCAAAGCGAGAGATTGGCCATGTTCGACCAGACTCCTGATGCCCAGCCCCGAGCCCTTCCTGCTCCGTGGGGCTGGGTGACGAGCTCTGGTGCTCCTGAATGCGGCTGCTGGGGCGTCCGGGGCTGCCCCGTGTTTGCCCGGAGACCTCCTCCCCGCCGGCACCAGGCGCCCTGACTCCCCTCCCCACGCACAGGAGTGGAGCGACCACAAGCTGCGCTGGAACCCGGCCGAGTTCGGCAACATCACATCCCTCCGAGTCCCTTCGGAGATGATCTGGATCCCGGACATTGTCCTCTACAACAAGTAGGAAGCCGCTGGGGTCTTGGGAGGTCCCCTGGGAGGAGTTTCTGGGTTGGACTTGGGAAGCGCGCCCCCTTGTGTCTCACCTGTATGTCCTTCTCAGAAGTCCTGTTTTGCTACCTCCTACTCCGACCTTTTCTCTTGATGCCTTTATTTCTTTCGTATTGTTCTCTTACCCAGTTACCTCTTTCAAAGTTTCCAGCGTTTTCTTTAAAAATATATTTTTTATTTATTTCAGAGAGGAAGGGAGAGAGAGATAGAAATATCAATGATGAGAGAGAATAATTGATCAGCTGTCTCCCGCATGCCCCACACTATCAATGTCCCATTGACCCGAATGTATGAGCACCTATTATGTATCAGTGCTTGGTGCTGTGCGAGTGGGATACAGATTTTCCAACGCTGTTATTTGAAAAGCGTGGTTGGTGCGGGCTGTGAAAACAATGCCTAAGGCTGGACTTTTGCAGGATGGCGGTGTTGCTAGAACAGGTAAGCAGCGGCTGGGGTACCGCCCTCGAAGGCAGCAAGCTCACTTGGCATGGGTATTTTCGAAAATCATATCACTTAGAGTTGCCTTGTATTCAAGACCAAAAAGGGCCAGACTTTGAGCATAATGACTAGAAGCCAATACAAGGGAGGATGGTCTCTAGAGAGCCCGGCCACAGAGGAGAGGAAGGACAAATGGCGTTTGGTCGCAGGTAGTTCTTCATTTGGAAGGCTAGGGTTTGAAATTAAAAGGTATTTGGCATTGTGTTCATCTGAAATGGGATGCTGTCTAAAGTGGGGCTCTCAGGAAATCCTGGAGATAGGAACAGACATGAAAAAAAATGGTCCTGTGGTCAGATAATTATGGATAACACCGCACGCCGTTGACCCTCCCAGTCCTTCGGGAAGTGTCAGTACACGAAGTAGCATCTCAATGTTAGAAGTTGTGCAGCCAGGAAACCAATTCAGCCCGGCATTTCCTGATTCATTGGAGCCAAATTTGGAAACGCCGTTTTTTAAAACAATAAGACAAAGGGAAAAGATACACTTTTGGCGTTTTGGTGCCTCCGGCTGGGTCAGAGGGCAACCACGAGGGTTCCCTCTCAGTGGAGCCATTTCTGTGAACAGTCAGCGTGGGCTGCTGGGAGTCCACACCGCAGGTGCCCAGGGCCTGCTGCTGCCCCCAGAATCACGGACACCTCACCCCATATCTCTGTGCCCTGAAGCCGGTACCCAAGACCCATCGACTTTCAGCTCCCTGTGCTTCTGGCACAGGTCAGACGCAAAGTCCTCAGCATCACAGGTGCCCGGGGGTTTGAGGATTGCCAATCAGGCTTTGGCCAGTGTTACTGGAATATAACAGGTGAATCTTACAATAGGACAAAAGTGCAAACCAAATTCTTATATTTGAAGAAGGATCTCCTCCACCCAAACACCCCATTCCAGGGTTACAGGAAGATCAAAGAAATCGCACTTTCCTTCCTCAAAACAGGGGGCATGTGGCCATCTAGTGGTGATTATGTGTGATGACACAATGCCTTTAAAATTTTTTTTTAAACTTTTGCCTGATCTGTGATACTCTTTCGAAGTTTCCAGCGCTTTCTTTAAAAATATATTTTTTATTCATTTCGGAGAGGAAGGGAGAGAGAGATAGAAATATCAGTGATGAGAGAGAATAATTGATCAGCTGTCTCCTGCATGCCCCACACTATTGGCTCAAGCCTGCAACCCCAGTATGTGCCCTGACAGGGAATCGAACTGTGACCTCCTGGTTGATAGGCAACATTCAGCCACTGAGCCATGCCACTGGCTGGGCCAGCGTTTTCTTTAAAAGGTTCCGGTTTTCTAATCTCTAGCTTGGAATGACTCCATGGGAAAGAAGTCTCTTACTTCCTGCATGTTCTGATTCTCCTGCCTTTAGGATTGACCTTGAGAATTATTAAAGATTAAAGGTCCAGTGCACGAAATTCATGCATTGGTAGGGTCCCTAGCAGCTGCTGGCTGCCGGCAGGGTACTCCCTCCCTTCCCCCGGCCGCCCGCCCCCCCCCCCCCCCCATTCAACTCCTGGTCCAGGGGACAATTTGCATACTACGCTTTTATTATATAGGACTAGGGAGTAGAACACTGCGCCACCTCCTAGAGGGAATCAGGGGTTCAGGCACCCAGTTCCAGTGTGCCCAGAGCCCCTGTGGGCCCTTAGATGCCTAGCTCCATGACGCAGCAGGCCCTGCCCCTTTAATCCAGGCGCACCCTGTGAATTTTGTGCTTCGCCTCCTTGTTCTGGAGGATGCTCTGCTGGGACCTTCTCCACCTCATCTCCCCACCAAGTCCTATCATCAGTCAAGGCCTCACTCAAGTGGCAACTTTCATGGTGACCCTGCTCGCTCCAGCCAGAAGTGCTCGCTCCAGCCAGAAGCGAGTTTCCCACACAGTTCTTGAGGAGCGCTCAGACAGCCCTCAGCGCTGCTGTCAGACTGCTTCCCTTGGGTGGTGGGTGTTTGGGGCTGTGTCCCATTTCCTCCTGTTTCCTTCAGGGCAGGCTGAGTCTCCACTGTGTCCCCCACAGCTTCCATGTAGGCCCAGTGGATGAGGCTGGCTCAGAAATGTGCGGTAAATGGATGGCATCAAGGAATTACCTTCATTTACTAGCAAAGATGTTGGGTCTCTTCTCAGCAAGGTACTAAGGATCCCATTTGGACAAGACACCAGTGGAGGGCCTTACCATTTGCTGGGGGGAGAATGCACTCATCAATCATCACTTTAAACTAGTGAGTGAACACAAACAGAAAAACCAAGCTACACTACCCCATAAACATATAATATATATATGATCTATAGGGCAATAAAAAATATATAATATTATATATTATATATATATATAATATATAATATATATATACACATACATGTGTATATTAGAGGCCCGATGCACAAAATTCGTGCAAGAGTGGGCCCTCGCAGCCCCTCGCAGCCTCGGCCGGCTCTCGCAGCTCCGCTTCATCTGGACGGTCATTCTGCTGTTCGGTCTAATTAGCATATTAGCTCTTTATTATATAGGATATAACATCAGAATGTTAATAGTGGCTGTTTTTGACATTCTTGGAATATTTTTATATTCTTCAATATTTCTACTTTGTAATGTAAAAAACAAAATGGTGCTTGAAAAGAACCCCAGTCGCTATTAATGGCAGTGTGCTTGGGGAGTCTCACACACTGGCTTAAAACCCAGTAACTTGGCCAAGTCTGGCTTTGTGGTCGGGGTCCCCCTGCTGCAGCCTGGTTTGGGCAGGTGGGGTGTGCCAGGCCCTCCAACTCCTCTCTTCTCCTCAGTGCAGATGGGGCGTTTGTGGTGAACCACATGACCAAGGCCCACCTCTTCTCCACGGGCACCGTGCACTGGGTGCCCCCGGCCATCTACAAGAGCTCCTGCAGCATCGACGTCACCTTCTTCCCCTTCGACCAGCAGAACTGCAAGATGAAGTTCGGCTCCTGGTCGTATGACAAGGCCAAGATCGACCTGCAGCCGATGGAGCAGACGGTGGACCTGAAGGACTACTGGGAGAGTGGCGAGTGGGCCATCGTCAACGCCACGGGCACCTACAACACCAAGAAGTACGACTGCTGCGCCGAGATCTACCCCGACGTCACCTACTACTTTGTCATCCGGCGCCTGCCCCTCTTCTACACCATCAACCTCATCATCCCCTGCCTGCTCATCTCCTTCTTGACCGTACTCGTCTTCTACCTGCCCTCCGACTGTGGGGAGAAGATCACCCTGTGCATTTCCGTGCTGCTCTCGCTCACGGTCTTCCTCCTGCTCATCACCGAGATCATCCCCTCCACCTCCCTGGTCATCCCGCTCATCGGCGAATACCTGCTCTTCACCATGATCTTCGTCACCCTGTCCATCGTCATCACGGTCTTCGTCCTCAATGTCCACCACCGCTCCCCCCGCACCCACAATATGCCCCACTGGGTGCGGGGGGCCTTTCTGAGCCGTGTGTCCCGATGGCTACTGATGAAACGGCCTCTGCCACCCTTGGAGCTCCATGGCTCCCCAGATCTGAAGCTCGACCCCTCCTATTACTGGCTGGAGACCAACGTGGATGCGCAGGAGATGGAGGAGGAGGAGGAGGAGGAGGAGGAGGAGGAGGACAGATGGGTGTCATCCTCCTCCATGGATGTCCTCTACAGCCATGGTGGTCTGCACCAAAGGGTCTCCGGTCCCAAGGCGAAGGCCCCATTGCAGAAGGGTGGGCTCCTGCTGTCACTTCGCATGCAGAAGGCACTGGAAGGTGTGCACTATATTGCTGATCACCTGCGGGCTGAGGACGCTGACTCTTCAGTGAGTTGGGGCTGGGCCCCTCCCCTGGGTGACCCTATCAGCCTAGAAGGGCATCCCCTTACCCCAGGGTGTTGGGTGGGCCAAACCAGTCTCCTTCGTGAGAGGACCCATCGCCCTCAGTCATGGCCTTGGGAGCCTGAAATAAATAGTGAGGGAGAATGTCTACTTGGCAGCTCTTAAGACATGAATTGGCAGGTGGCAGACCAGCTAAGCCTGCTTGGGAGACAGCAAGATGGAGGGAGGGGTCACAGGTGCAGAGCTTCTCACGCCACTCTGCCATTTCTCACCATTACCCTGGGGGCAGGGTGGGGGGGGGGAGAGTATCATCCGGAGACACCATACATCAGGCTGCTGCCTTCCTCCTTTGTCCTGATGTCCCCTCCTCCTCGTTTGCGGGCCCTGGGCATTTTGTGAGCTTCACTGTTCACCAGGTGGGCTCCCCTCCCTGGCCTCCGCCATGTCCGGCATCATTAGGTGAGCCGGCCACTCCCCAGGATCACAGAATTCTTCTTAACAACCCAGGGAAGGGTGAAAGGCAGGGAGGCTATTACTGGGTGGCCTTGTGGAGTCGATAAGAAACATTCATCATGATCTAATCTGGGAGCAGCTAGGAGTTCAGACCCACTCAACTGCACTGTGAGCCCCAAATCCACAAAGCTCCCCACCCCCCCCCCACCTCCCCCAACCTTCCCTGGGTACCTCCCCTCCCCTCCCCCTCTCCACCTTCTAGGGTAGGTGGGTGAGTGGGGGCCGCGGGAGCAATGTGGGCAGTGAAGTCTCCCCCATTGGTAAGTACTGGGTGGTGTGTTTAAACCACTGTAGACCCGGGGTGGTCCCAGAACCTGCTTGTCCCCTCCAGCCTCTCTCACCTGGAACTTGAGAGCCTCGGGCAAGCTCCGGCCTATGTCAAGGGCAGGACAGGGCGGGAATCACTTAGGAGAATATTGTTTGAGTCTTGAGACAACGCTACTCCACACTCGCCCCCATTTTAGCTTCTCGAGGTCTCAGTGAGGGACCCCTTGCCCCGGAGCCATTTTCACAGGGGCTGGGCCTGCGTGGAACCCGCCCCTTTCCCAGGCTGGGGCCTGTCTCTGAGTGCCCTCCCCCTGCAGGTCAAAGAAGACTGGAAGTACGTGGCCATGGTCATTGACAGGATCTTCCTCTGGCTGTTCATCATCGTCTGCATCCTGGGGACCGTGGGACTCTTTCTCCCCCCGCTCCTGGCTGGAATGATCTGATTTCACATCCCTGGCTTCCGCCCGAAGGTGGCACAGCTGACCTTTTTTGCTGCTGCCTCTAGAGTCCACCTTTGGGGTCCCCACCACGTGACTGCAGGAGCCTCTCCGTGGCGTCCCAGCCATCGAAGACTTCCTGGCCCCACTCACTTGGCGGAAGTGCCCTCTGTGCTGAGAAGCTCCTGGGCCGGAGCCGTGTTTGGATGCCGAGGAGCAGGAAAGGAGGCAGCTGCTCTGCAGAAGGTGATGCTGCGGCGCTGACAGCGTGAAGCTCGTGAGCGTCCCCTGAAGGAGCTCTACGGACACTGAGTGACAGGAGGGCCGAGCAGGGGGAGCAGATGGCGGCGGGGGGGTGGGGGGTGGGGGTGGGGGCAGGTGAAGAGGAACAGAACACACACCTCAAAGGAGGCGTCATTGGGAAGAGGGGAGAAGGCGCCGCAGGGGGCACATTGTGGGTTCTGGAATGAGCCTCAAGTGTGGGGACGGCCCGGCCGAGCTTGGTCCAGTGTGGGGAGCAGTGGCTGGCGGTTGGGAAGGTGGGTTGGGGTGTCTGAACCAGGCAGACAACGGGGTTCAGAGTCTGAGACCGCAGATCTGACAGTAGAGTGGCGAAGGCTTTCCAGAAGGGGAGGGGAGGCAGGGCAGTGGAGTGGAAATGCAGGGCGACCCTCTGCAGAGGGAGGAGGGTGCATGGTTGGATGCCGGAACTGGGCCAGCCCACCCAGCCCCGGTGAGTCCTGAGACATGCCCTCCCCTTTAGCCTTGCCCTCCACCCCATCCCCCGAAAACCGACTCAGCACCAGCTGCCCCAAGAGGTTGAGGGTCCTTGTCTACAGGGGCACCATCTGCCTTTCAACTCGAGTGGACAAACCACAGGCCATCCCGAGCCACTTTTGAGCCACATCAAGCCCACAGCCTGCTCCCTCCCTCCCTCCACGGGGCAAGCGGTGGCTGGTGGGCACTCAGGAGGGGCTGAGGGCAGTGAGGGGATTACTTCGAACCCGAGACTGCTGTGTAAATGCAGACACGCGGGACCCAGGACCCCTTCCCTGCCCAGCAGGCCCTCCCTGTCCTTCCCAAAGCCCCACGGCGTGTCTGACCGGCTCTGAACGGCCCTGAGCAGTCTGTTCTCGAACCTCGGAATCCAGCAGTCCATGGCCCTGGCTGCGGTGATCAGGCCCCACCCCTGCCCCATCTAGACCCACTTCCCCAGCAGCCAAAAGACGTGGGCACTGGGTTCTTGGGTCGGTGTGGGGACCCCAGGCAGAAAGCCAAGCAGAGCGAGCCTCCAATTTCCCTTCGGCCTTTGGGGTCCTCTCCTTCCAAAGTCCCCACTCGCCTCTCCCTGACAGACCAAGTGCAAACCCAAGATGCCTCAGCCCCAGCCTCTGCTCCTCAGTTCTCTCCCAAGACCGCCCCCCGCCCCCCCAGCAGCCCATTCTGATTTCTGACCCCTCCCTGCCTCAGTGCACACAGCCCCCGCCTCCCCTCCCTCCTGGCTCCCCCAGCCTGGATCTCCTGCTGCCGAGATGTTCCCCCACATTAGTCCGTCTCCCATCCATCTTGCATGTGAATAAAGCAATCAAACAAAACGAAAGCCGCTGTTCATTGCGCTGTGGGACCCCTTGTCAGCATCCCCAGAACCTCCCCCAGAGCCCTGGTTGTGGGCATGCCCGCTGCGAGCGTGCCATTCCACTGGCAATCCTCACGTGCCTGCGTGGGGGCTGCCCTGGGCCCCCACTGGAGAATGTCCCTTTGGTCAGGTGCAGGGGCACAGGGGCTGGGGCTCATGTCTGACCCCACTGCCTGGGGGTCACCAGGCGCCCCTCGGTTGAGCCCAGGCACCAGCCCTTGATCTCTGCCCAGCTGAGCACAATCCATTTCTTCAAGGGAGGGCTGTGGTTTGAGGTCAGTGTTTCCCCACTGACAGCAGGTCAAACAAGCAAAGCCATCAAACCACAAAGCAAATAGTACAATTTAATTCATCCACAAGTCAAACAGAAAGAACGTAAAGGGTGTCCTGCACAAACACGAGAGAGGAGGAGGGGGGAAGCCGGTGAGGAAGGGGAAAGGAAGGGAGGAATGAGAAAAGAGGAAGGAAGAAGGAGGAGGCAAAATAAGGAAGGAAGAGAAAAGTGGGCGTGAGGAAGAAAGTGGATTGCGGTCCAAGTCCTGTTTGGCCTCCACTCTCCTTCTCCTCGACACTTGGCGTGTTGGCCACACAGCGTCCTGTGCCCAGCCTCCCACTAGCTTGTTGCTGGACTGTGTCCCAGGTCCCCGCTCCAGGGGTGCATGGCTGCCAGTCCAGACCAGACTCACATTAAATAAATTCCAATATACACTGTACAAGAAAGCCAGGTCCATCCCTCACCTCACCAACCAGCCCCTCTCGGGCCCCTCTGCATCGGGGCACTTCCGTGGGCAGAAGAGGAAGAGGAATAGCTTGTTTCCCAAATGGCCTGCTATGTCCATGCATAAAGCCATCGTGGCCACTAGGGGCATCAGTGGGACCCCCAGCAGGCCCGGCAGGTAGGAGAAGGGCGTGGCCAGTGGCAGCTGTGCCCCCTCTGAGCCCTGGTAGCCACCCCCTGGCTTCTACAGCCCTGAGTCCCCTCTGTCCAGCTGCAGCCTGAGCAGCACAGTCTGGGTGTCGGGTGGGGAGAGGGGGGTCGTGCAAAGTGGCAAGGGAAGGACTCCTCTCGGCCTTCCCCCTGAGAAGATCCACATGGCCGAAGGCGGGGCAGGGCCGGGGGGCAAGGGAGGTACACGACAGGCGCGGGGCGAAGACGCAGGCGGGTGGCCCACCATCCATCACTCTGCAGGCGGGTGAGCCAGGTTGGCCAGAACCTTGGCCTGGTCCACGGCATCGAGCAGGTTCTTGGCGTCCACGGCCAGGGTGTGGGAGGCCGTGAGCATCTGCCGCTTGCACTCCTCGCTCAGGGAGGTCACGGCGTTCTGCTGGGCCAGTCGCATCTTATTGATGAGCTCTGCCAGGTCCTTGTTGAGCAGTTTCTGGGTCCCTTCAATCTGTGGGAGGAGCGCACAGGAGAGGTTGGGAGCCTAAGGCATGCAGGAGTGCACCTTGGTGTTGGCGGAAGCAGTCAGAAGTTCTCTGGGGACAGGTCAGACCCAGGCCGGGCCGAGCAAGGCCCTGTACGGGCCGGAGCCCAGTCACCAAGGACTGACATTGTAGACACCCTAGACCCCAGCCCACCCCATGCCAGCCCCGTCTGATCCAACCCCACCGGCCCTCCTCTTATCACCGTGTCTTGTGCTGGCCCAGTGTTCGAGCGGATGGTTGAGGTCAAGTGCATTTATCCATTTGTGAGCTGCCTATCATCAAATCAAGAGCTCTGGGACGGTGGATGGAGTTGTGGGGTTTTGTTTACTGACCTGTGCCCGGTGCTTAGCACAGTTCTGAACACAAGCTCAGCACTCAAGGGTGCTTCTCGGGTGAAATGAGTGATTGGGTCCTCGTGCCCAGGGCAGGGCACTCTCATGTCAGACAGCACAGCCCGGCCCCGGCTCCTCTGTGGGCTGCTGCTGCCACCCAGAGGGAGGCGGGGAACTCCCCCTCCCCCACACTGTGCTGACTTGAGCAGCACAGACTGGGGGCTCCGGTGGTCACCTGTGCAGGGGCCGTGGGCTTCCTCAGGGTCTACATCTGGTTTCCAGACAGACAAACGTCAGAGCACGGACTGAGCTTCCTATCGCTGCGGTGATGGAGTACCGCCAACCTAGGGGCTTAAAGCCTCACAGAGTATCCTCCCACAGTGCTGGAGGTCGGAAGTCTGGACCAGGTCCTACGGGGGTAAAGCCGAGGTGACGGCTGGGCCCCGCTCCTGCAGGCTCCGGGGAGACTCTGTCCCTGCCTGTCCAGCTTGGCCTGTGCATCCTTCCAGCCAAATGTGAAATCACTTCCACCTCTGCTCTGTCATCACCCCTCCTTCTCGGACTCTCACAGGAACTCTGCGTCCGCCTCCCTCCTAAACCGGCCCTGTGACTACATTGTAATCAGTGCAATCTCCCCATCTCAACATCCTTAACTTCTCACATCTGCAAAGTCCCCTTTGCCAAGGAAGGTAACAGAGTCCCGGGCTCTGGGGACTAGAACAGGGAGCGACTTGAGGAGCCGTTATTCTGCCTACACAGGCACCATCTTAGTGCAGAGCACCAAGCCTCCTAAGTTAGTTTTCAGTGATTGTTGCTCACTTAAATAAAGAAAATTAGACTCAATGGCCAACAAAAGCAACCTTAACTGCTGTTTCCATAACACACTCGCCGTCCCTCTAGCAGGGAGGAGACCAGGTCAAGGATCGCCGGAGGGGCGAAAGGGAAGGTGCATCCCCTTTGTGTGCCCTCACACTTCACGATGTCACTGCAGCTACCTGAGACCTAAACTGGGAAACCGGCCCTCGGAAGCCGGCCGGGGCCCCGGGGGCCCACTCAGCGCCCTCGTGGAACAAGCTCAGACGCGCTGTCGGGGCCCCTGCTGCAGGCTCGGCAGGCAGCAATGAGGCTCCCCAGGGGGCCTGTGAGCCTCCCGGGTGAACCACAGCTGGGGCAGGTGGAGGCGAAGGGGAGCCGGAGGCTCTGTCCGAGACAAGGATGCTCACCTCCGTCCGTGAGGACGCCGGCAAGGAAGGCAGGATACTGTCCACACTGCCGATCAGCTTCCGCAGGGTCAGGCCCACCTTCTGGGAGAGAAAGGGCAGGGCGCCGGTCACCTTCTGCTTGCTGAGGGAGCCATGTTCCCCTTGGGAGAGCACTCCTGATCGGCAGCTGCCTTCTGAGGCTCCCCACGACTAAATGGGCTTTGACCGCCTTGAGCTAAGGGGGTTCTTCCCGGGTCAAGACACCTGCGGGGCCGACCAGGGAGCTCCGCCCTCGCCCCTCCTCCCAGGGCTGGGATGAGCAGCCTCTACCACCCGGTCCCAGTTCTGCCCCTGGCGCTCACCTTCACCACCCCCACGTAGGCCTCGGGGGGCAGCTGGCTGAGCTCATTCTTGAGGTCCAGCACAGCCTGCACCAGTTCCATGACATTGCGGTACACCATGTCGTCGGTCCGATCCAGGTTGGCTGTGGGCTGGATGGACTGGGGGGGGGGGGGGGGGGGGCGGGTGTCTCGAGTCAGGGGGATGCTACCATTCTTTCCTGGGCGGGCACTCAAGGTGCCGACTCAGCCACCGGCCCAGTTTGAAAAGACTCTTCCCCAAAAGAGCAGTGCCCTGTCCTGGGGGTGCACCCTCCCTTCTGCTTCCGGGCAGTGGTTCTCACATTAGACTCGGCCGGGAGCCTTACAGAATCCTGGTGGCCAGCTTCACACCAGGCCGCTGAGCCATCACCTGGCACGGAGGCCGGGGCGGGGGGTTCAAAAGCCCCTCGGTGATTCTAATGGACAGCCACGGCTGAGAACCACGGCTCCCGAGTGAGGAAAGCCCGCGCCCAGCCCAGGCTGCTGCAGGAGCAATGTGGGTGCTGAACGCCAAGGGGGGCATGCTCCAGGGAGAAAGGGGCCCCCACCTCCTGCTCCCAGGGCAGGACCCAGGAGCTGTCCTTCAGGTTGGGGAGGAGACACGGGAGACGGGAGACTGGTCTTCCCCTGGTTTTTTCGTGGATTAGCTGTGTGGCCTGAGGCAAGGCACTTCCCCTCTCTGGGCCTCAGCTATATCAAGAGGACACTGGGCTAGATTATTTCTGGGGCCTCTGAAATCCTGGCAGTCTTAAGTCTCGGGGAGCCTTGACCGAGCCAACACGTACCTGTGCACCCAGCCTCGGCGGCTTCTGTGGGGGGCCCGTGAACTCCGCTGCAAAAGGAGGGAGAGTTCTCAGCACCCCGGCCCTTCCCTTTGCGCCTGCTGAGAGCCAAGCCATTCCCCTCCCCTCTGCCACCAGAGCATCTGGAGAAATGAAACTCTGGTTCCAGAGGATGGCCCTCCTGTAGTCAGGGACAAGCACAGTTGTCCACTTACAGAGAGAACCAGCCAAGTCGCCGCAGAGACAGAGTGACTGCGAGGGTGTGCCAGCCCCTGCGAGCCTGTGCAGCGGCCCTGGAAACAGCACACACTGTGGCCTCCACAACATGCCCCATTGTGAGAAGCAAAGACACACAGCGCCCTGCGGAGCTGCTGGGAGAGCCAGCCTGGAGTGGAAGTCACGAGGCCTGGCTGCGTGACCCGGGGCGGCTCACGTACACTCCCTGGGCCTTAATTTTCATCTGCAAATAAGGGGGTTGCTCAGAAGGGTTCTTGGAGCCAGACTGCCTGGGCTCCCCTCTGAGCCGTGCTAATCAGCAGGTGTGTGACTTTGGGTAAGTTACTTCACCTTCCTGTGCCGTGGTTTTGCGACCTTTGTAAAACGGGCGTAATAATAACTTGTCGTATCTCAGCGTTGCCGTGAGATGAAACAAGTTGACATCTGTAAGCTCCCTGGGTCTGTGTTTGGATTATATTTAGTTCTCTGTGACTGTTGCCGTCGTCATAACTGCCACTGTCATCTCACCATCATCAGCCCCACCCGTCTAGGATGATGAAGATGAGCCTGTCATGCTGCTGGCTCCTCCCCCCGCGCCCACTCCAGCAGAGGCCTTTGGGGAGACCCGAGGGCTCAGCCACCCTTGTTCTCCCTTTCATCCCTCAGGCCCAGGGAAGATGAGCATCATCGGAGAGAGGCCAGTGGGACTACCTTATTTCCCTACATGAGGAGCCTCCTACAGAGTGACTGAGGGGTAGGAAGAGAGACCCATCACCTCCTCCAAATAAATGTGAGAAGGAGATAAACTGGAAAGAAGACTAAGGACCCCGGGTCAGAGAGAGACCCACTGGGCAGGGGGGACATAGGGTGACAGATGGGATGGGAGGGTGGATATCAACTCTTGAGACCCAGCCTCTCTGACACGCTGAGTGAAAACAAGGCAGACATTTCTTAAAACTGCAAGTGCACGCTGCTGCTCTCTGCAGTGGCAACGGGCAAGGACAGCGGCTCAACACAAGGTGTCAAGTGGGAACTCCCACCAAGAGGAAGGGCGCCAATACTCACTGTAGCCGGCCTCCTTCTCTGGGGTCTGGAAGGAAGGAAAGCGAAACATCACGAACATGGCTCTGGGCACCACCCACTTCCCGCTGTGACCTGTTCCCTGCCCCCCTCAACAGTGAATTTAGAGGCTTAGAGATCATGGCCATGGGAGGGGGGAGGCTCTGGGGAGCTCCTGACCAAGAGTGACCTGGGGGTGTGTCCCTCCTTCCCAAGAGGCTGGGGGGACTGTGGATGTAGATCAAGTGAGAGTTCAGGAAAGGGTCCCATGGAGGTCAGAGGGCAGAAGAGACTCGCTCCCAAGGTGAGAGGCAGAAAGGAAGCGATGAGCAGGCCCCGGGCCTGGAGCTGGGGTGCTGCTGCCATGAGCACCTCCCCGGCCTTCACTCTAAGGCAGAGACCTCTCCCGGTGACTTACCAATGGGGACTTGTCGTTCATGTGAACCATGGGGTCCTGCAGAGGAGGAAACAAAGCAAAGCACTTAGAATTCCAGAGCTAGAAGCCCCGGGCATGCAGGGGGAGCACTCACTCGGGTCAGCTGGGGAGGCAGAGGAGACACAAAAGGACACGGTGGTGTGGACATCTCTCCCAGGCCAGCACTGTTATCACACTGTCTTCAGCAGCGCTGCTGAGAGTGCCTCCCGCCCCACCCGCGGCCGGAGGCTGCTCACCAAGGATTTCTCCTCCCGCCGCAGCCACTGGTAGTCTTCCACCATCTGCTTCTGCTGCTTGTCCAGGACCTGCCGCATCTTGGCCCTCTCGGCCTCCCACAGCTGCTGGGCCTCCTCTCGGCTGCTGGGTCGGATGAAGTCCTCCTCCTGGGAGGACAGGGTGAGGGGGGGGAGAGGAGAGGACACCATGAGCCTAGTACCCAGACTCAGCGGAGGGACAGTCCTCTGATGAACCTTGCACAGCCACAAGACTTGGCCTCACCACTGCTTTTTTTTCTTTTTTTGTAACGTTGCTTTTAAGTTCACAGCCATATATGCAGAGAGTTATTATTGGGTCACAGTCAGCCCCAGGCACATGTCTGTGTTGCAACGGAATGCCAAACCCGGAACACGCATTAACATGCATTGTATTCAAATGATTACATGATCTGTGAAGACAATTTTTTTTTTAAATTACTGCCCTCATGTTATTCTTCTCAGCTGGTATTTTTCATGGTCGCTGTCACTTAACAAATTTAGAAGTGAGAGCCAGCCCCCTGGAAAGCCCTGGGCACTTCTCTCCACCCAAGCACCCCTGAGGCAGGTCTGGAAGCTCCCAGGCGCAGTGGGCTGCCTTTTAGTCCCACCACGGGGCGGGGCCTGAGTGAAGGAGCTCCTGACCACGCACCCATTGATCGAGTCTTTTTGTTAAAACACACTTTTTATCAAGATAATAGTTTGGATTGTTTAACCAAAGGTTAAAGAAATGCATAAGCTAAGAGATGAAGAACAAAATTTAAAGAAACGTAAGTGTAGAGATATGCAATACATATCTCCTAGCTTTATTGATCCAACCCTTGTTTTAACTCATCTGGGAGACTTGGGACCTATTCATAGTTTTACCTATTTTCCCAAAAAGAAGGTGTTGTGTGTTTTCTTTTTAGTTGCTTTACTCTCAGTCTTCCCCAGGGTTCATTTATATAATTATCTGCTCAGCCCCTTCCAAGTATTTTGGTGCTACTTGTTTTCCGCTGCACACCTTGCACCTGGCTTCCTGAGTGTTACTGCATTTGCTGGATTGCATCAAGCCCAGGGGGGCCTTTGCCAGGGGCGGGACCTCCCTAGGACATCCTGGCCAGCAGGACCCTCAGCTCCTTTCCTTTGAAGTGGCCCGTTTACATACAAGTCACTTGCATAAAATGCTAAAAATCACTCTCTCTCTACTTTAGCAAGCCAGAATCTCTGCCAAATCTCTAAAAATACTTTCCTCACTGAACTCTCTAAAACACACTTGAATATAATAAGACAGTTAGTTATATTGGAACGTTTTTCGTAGTGCTCATTCAACTCCAATTACTGCTCTCAATTTCTAGCAATATTTCTTCCCACAGCTTCGATTTCTTGGTAAAATATTCTCTGTTCATTTTTCAATCCAACAACTATTTATTAAGAAACTACTATGTGGCAGGCTGGGAGGGCAGCAATGGTATAATGCTAGTAAACAATAGCTAGACCATTTTTCCCAACTTCAGCACTATTGACATTTGGGGCCAGATAGATCTTTACTAGGGGAGGACTTCCAGTACATTGTAGGATGCCGAGCCACAACTCCACCCTATAGCACACACCCCCCCTCCCCCGCCCCCGCCCGCCGCCTTGTAACAAAAATGCCTCCAGCCACCACCAAACGTGGCAAAATCAGCCTCCGTTGAGAGCTACTGACTTAGACTTTAAGAAAGCAAATTTCAGAACATAGGAGCATTTTATAACCATAGAATTAATAAAAATAAATAAGATTTATTTCTCGGAGGACACTGCTCCAAATGAGAGAATTTTAAGGTTATAAATATTCCCAGTTAAATGTTAACACCTGCAAACACAATGTACGGTTACCCAGGATACTGTCAAAGAGTGACAAGCAAGGAGACAAGTATCAAACATTTTGAATGTAGTTAGGAATCCCCAGGCATAAGAAAAATGTGAGGGCTGAGGATCTAATTTGTCCCTAGAGATAATCTTGGTAGGAGGAGTTACCAGAGTCAAGTAAACACCATGTAATCTGAAAGTGCTAAAGAAAGCGCCTACCACCTAATGGCTAGCATGCCCCAGGCCTGGTTAGTGTCTTACAAAACATTTTAAACATACATTCCAAGATTTGTTCCTATGTCTTCCAATTTCATAATCAAATTCAAGGAGAAAATGAGATTTTTTAAAAATTGAATCTCTTTAGGGCTTACTTGTCTGAAACGTACCTCAGATATTCTTTTCAGGCACTAAAAGAATATCTGAGAATATTGTTTAAAAGGGATCAGGTCCTTGTGGTGTTTTAAACTGTTTCCACAAGCTGTGAATATTTCAGAATTTGTCCACCCCCACCCTTACCTGCATTCTTCCTCTATTCTATCCAAACAGCTCCTGCACTTCCCCTATGGTTTCCCATCACTCAATCTTGGCTCCTACTGATACCTCGGCCTCTTTCATGCGCCCTCATCCCCGTTTCTTCCTGTCCAAATCTTACCCAGCCTTCCAGGCCCAGCAACACAGAGAAGCTTCAAAGAGGAGTTCTCCTCTCTGAACTCCCACTGCGCCTTTTGCTGTGTCTCTGGTGTGCCACTGACAGCTTTCTGGCTGGCATTACCGGTAGGTGTGCACCTGGCCTGTTTCTTCAGGCCAACTGTCAGCTCACGGAAGGCAGAACCGCCTGGGTCTCCCTTCAGCACCTCGGGCAGCTCCCTGCAAAGCATTCCTGCAAAAGGTGTGGTTTATTGAATGCTATTATTATTTTAAACTTCAGTTGAGAGATTGCTGCCATTCTGGTGTGGCATCCCACAGATTCCTAGATAAGTCAGGCAATCGTAGAAAAATTGTTTTTTTATGCGAAAACCATCCCCGATTTTTGTTAAATGCTTTCAAATGCTTTGCAGGGAGCCGATTATACCTTTTCAGCAATCCACCTGGATGGGGCTTTATCCATGTTTCCGATGTAACCCATAAAATGGAGTTCATATTTTTAACCTCTTTTGGTTTATTTTAAGAGACGTTCATTATGTTCTTTTAGGCAGACTTTCCTTATGGAGAGTCCTTCTACACCCCTGACACAAAAGGCCTTTTTTTCCTGCTGCACAGCCTGTCTTTATGGAAGTGAACAAAGACCTCCTGGGGAAGCAGGGGTTAGACAAAGGCAATGCCGCCCCGCACGCATGCAGAATAGCTTCTTTCTAAAAGGTCACATTGTAAAGCAGAACTCACTAAAACTCAATTAATTACGAATAAAGAGTCCAGGGCAGGAGGGTGGAGGAACTGAACACTGCTTAAATTGTAGAGCACACTTCAGAATGCAGTTTTATTATCGTTAAGTGTGTGCTAAGATATAAATTGCTTAAATTATAAACGGGGAAATGTATTCCACAATAGATCCTGATGCCTAGCGTTCTAAGTTATATTACTCATATAAAAAATTTTAAAGTAAAAATAATGGCACCGAATATATCAACGTACGTACTTTCCTACATTTTCTAAATCGATTGGAACAATCATGGCGTTTTTCTAAAAAAAAATTTTATAGAGTCACGTACACTGAACGCGAAATGTCACGCATATAGAAACAGAGTTAGAGCTAAAATAATAATGGCTTCGGTCTGTTTGGTCACAGAGCAGGACCCAGTTTCGTAAACGATGTTGAATGTGTATGGCAACCACAGGGGCTATTCGTATTGAAGGAGAAATGGGTGGTGATGAGTGACAAGTGGGCAAGCCAAGGTGCCTTTATTTATTTTTGGGCATACCTTGACCACCAGGTGCTAACCCATGAAGTACTCAGGGCCTCATCTTGGCAGTTACAGCAAAGAGGTGACTGGAGCGGGGGTCGTAGCCCCTCACCAGCCCCCAAGCTCCTTCCCAAACACCAGCAACGTTTGCAAAAGCAGCAGGAACGGAAGCCACAAGGAAGCCTTTCCTTTGCCTGAAGAGAGGCTGACAACCACGGGCACCGGGCAGGAAGGGCAGAGCAGAACAGAACCTCCAGGATCTTTCATTCTTTGGCGCCAACGGGCTTGGTTGTCCTCTACCCACAAGACTCCTCACTACACCCAGGGCTCAGGAGAGGGGGAGCTTCTGCATCATTTACCACAGCCCCAGAGTATGGACGGGGCAGGTCCAGGTCCAGCGGGTGTCCTCGGGGGCAGAGCCTGGCATGACCCCCAGCCCCCGATGTGTTTGCAAAGGAGAGAGAGAGTCACTGAGCCCCTCCTTCGGTGGCCTGACTGGTGCATGGAAGCATGGAGGGCACCTCCTGAGCTGAGGTTGTGGGGTTCCCGGTGTCCCAGGCACCTCCCCTCCATCAGCCTCCTCCGTCCGGGCTGGGACCCAGCATGCAGAGCCCTCTTACCCGCATGCTGTGGCGCTTGAAGACATTGTGCCGGTGGAGAGGTGGGGTGTGCAGCGAGTTTACGGGAGATGGGTACTCCATAGGGCTGGTGAGCGTAGGTGAGCTGGCACACAGACCCTCGGGGACCTATTCAGGAGAAGCACAGAAGCACAGGCACAAGGACAAGGCAAGAAGGTAGACAATTAGCGGCTACACACTCAGCACAAAGAAACGATGCATGAGCACCAGGGGAGAGTCAGGGCCTGCTCTCCGGGACCTAATAAAAAGTGAGACATGGGCGAGTCCTCGGCCCCGTTTGGAAGACACGGCGGAGTGACAGACACGGCTCTTGGCTAGGAGGCAGCACGGGCACTGCGACCTCCCATTCGTCTCACAGCCCTCCCGTCAGGCTCTGCACGCGATGGGTCCACGCGTGCTACGGACCGGCGGAGCACATGTCTCCTCCTTCAGGGCTCTTGAGAGAAGCGTTATATTTCATAGTCACGTTACACACTGACAGACAGAATTAGCCCACGGATGTGTATTTAGTCACTACTTTAAACACCACAACAGGTGACTTTCTTTTTAGCGACATTGCTACTATCTTTTGCACCGAGATTTTTCTTCAAATGAACAGGATTTGTGTTGGCTCTCGGTTGGGCTTGCTCTGGCACTAGGCAGTGACTCTGAGCTGAGGGATGTGAGAGAAGGAAAGAGAGGAGCCCGGGCTCCTGTGACCGAGATGAGAGAGAGAGAGAGAGAGAGAGAGAGAGAGAGAGAGAGAGAGAGAGACAAGGGAGAGACACTGAGACGGGACCTGCAGCCGGGGAAGCTTCCGTGGCTGGTAATGACAAACGTGGGAGGGAAGCAAGGAAGGAGCCCTTCTCTCTCTTCAATGACCGTCTTGGTTCTGGCCAGGACCTCTGTGGGGAGCCCCAGGGAGCAACTCTATTTTGGGGGGAACATCAACGGTCCCCAGCTGCCTGAGACTCCTTCTCAGAAGGCTCTGCTCAGGGTAGGAGGGCAGAGGCTTTGGGCATGAAGAGCAGCTGAAGGCAGGACACGCAGCAGCAGCAAACACTGTGGACAGGTGCCCTGGGCTTCAGGCACGTCTTAGCTGAGGACAGCCTGGTGGAGCTGCATTTTGGTTCCTTTGATCTCTGGGTGCTATTCTTTTCTGGTACCGAAGCTGGCCTTCTCCATTCCTGAGCAGCTGGTTACTGCTCCTCAAAAGCACGTGAACAGACTTTCAGGAAGGGCCAAGACCAGACGTGGCCCGAGCTTTCCCGGCCCTCTGGTCGTGTTTACCTGGAATTGCAGGTTGGGTGCCAGCAGGTTGGTCTGTGGAGGGGGTCTGTACTTGGGCCGGCTGGGCTGGAGAGAGAACGCGGAGAGAAGTCAGTCCCCGGCTCTCACTAAGGGGAGCATCGGTCAGAGACAGGGCGGGCTTGTTCAGAATGAAAAGGCTGAGGGACAAAGTTCTCACTTATGGAGCGCCCATTGCATGCTGAGTGATGGGCCATCGCTAACTGGAGGGGTTACTGGTCTCTGTGCGTGTAGCTTCTGGATGTGGGAGCACCTCCCGAACAGCAGTGGAGAGCCACAGCGGGGGCTCAGGCACTCACAGCAGCTTCATGGAGGAGATAGAAACTGAGCTGAGCCCTGACTCAGGGAAGGGGAAAGGCACACCAGGCAAAGGGCTCTGCTATGGACTGACGCTGGTGTCCCCACCAAATCCCTCTGTTGCAGCCCTCCCCTCTCCCCCTCCCCCCACAGTGTGATAGTACTTGAAGACAGGGCCTTCGGGAAGTAAGGGTTAGATGAGGTCATGAGGTAGGGCCCTAGGGTGGGATTTGTGTCCTTATACTACTAAGAAGAGACACCAGAGCTCTCGCTCTGTCTGCCCTGTGAGGACACAGCGAGAAGCTGGCTGTCTGCAAGTCAGGAAGAATCCTCAACAGACACCGGATCTGCCGGCACCTGGATCTTGGACTTCCCAGCCTCCACAAAGGCCTGTTGTTTAAGCCACCTGGCCTACGGAGTTCTGTCACGGCAGCCCGAGCTGCCGAATACAGGCACCGACCTTCACCTAAGGGTGTGGCCGCAGGGCACTGGCTCCTGCGCCCACAGATGTCATGAAGGCTGCACCTAAGAGGTCCAGGGACACGCCTCATCCATGTGCCCTCAAGGGGATCTAACTTGTCCCTAAAAAATGCTAGAAATAAAAGTGCTCGAGCCTCTCAACAGAAGTGTTTCCAGGGTGACTCCCTGCCCCAGTTGCCCGCAGGTTTGGCTAACTTGCTATCGCAGATCCCACCTGCCAGGGCACCGATGGGGCAGGGGCCGCATTCAGTGCTGAGGGACGGTTGGGTTGAGCGGCTGGGAGAATTGCAGGGGCACATACTCTCTGTGCTGTGAGAGAGGAGTGATATGGTCAGGCCAGGAGTGGCCAAATGAGGACCCAGCTCTGCTGTGATTCAGGGGCCCAAGGAGACCAGGCCTTGGCTTACCTTGGGCGGGGGTTCCTGGAAGACTATGGGCTCCAAGATTTTGGGAGGTCGGTAGCGAGCATTCCTCTCCTGCTCTATAGCAAGGTCCTTCTCCATCTGATAAACGTCACTGCCAAGGGGTCAGGTCAAATAGGAGAGAGAAACAAGGTCAAAGGTGCTCCCGGGGCTCCTGTCTGCACCCCACCAAAGCCTGGAGGGCCCGGAGGATGACCACCAGGTCTCGTCTCCAACTCCTCTGCAGCGTGGGCTGGGGAGGCCCTCCGAGACAGGCTGGAATATGGATCCTGAGCTTGCTTCCACACTGAGGCTGGGAGGATTACAGGGGCAGATCCGCGGTGGGGAAAAGTCCTTGGAGAGACAGTCCCAGCCCAATGGGACAGTGGAAGTGTATCTCCAGCCCACCTCCCGGGCCTCTTGCCCTCCCGTGCCTGCTATGGGCACGGATCGCCTACGTAGATTTCTGATGTCCCAGCCAATGTCAGGACCAAGGCCTGGGTTCTACATCTCCCTTTTTCCATGAAACGTTCCATCAGCGCATTCCTGGTGTGTGCTGATGGGAAAGGGCTGTGGATCACTCCCATCTTGGCTACATGCATGCTTCTTGCCTTTCTCACCCCATCCAGTGGTTTCCAACCTGGGACCCACAGACCCAAGAGGATTCTGGAATAGTTGCAAGGGTCCATGAATCCACATGCTCACGTGTGTACCTCACACACATTGTCTGCAGACCAAGTATTACCTATGATTGAAATAAGTGTCTAGGCCCGAGACGGAGTCGCTCTGGGGTGCCACCCCAGCAAACCACAGCTCAGATGGCTTTTGTGCCCCTCTAAGTGCTCTGCGAGATCAGAAAGGCAGCATATCTAGTCAGCCAATCCCCACACACTGAGGCAGCTCTGGGCTCCATACTTCCCCCCTTGTTCCCTATTCGTTTTCTGCTCTTCTCTTCCTTGCTCCTTATTCCTCATCCTGTTAAAGTTTCCTGTTTTCTGCCCCATCTCGCAGTTCTCTGACCCTTGGGAATGGAGACTGCCTGCTTCATGGAGTATTAAGTAAACTGTAAATGTGTGTCACCTAAGTTGTCTTTTTTAATCATTTTAACAGTACTACTGACTAGACAATAGTTGGCATTGTGTTTTCAGATTTATGTGTGTCACGTTGTGTGTAATAAGAAATTAATGATACAGTTCACTGCATTTTGTCAATCAACAGGTTGTTTTAACAGTCGAAAGTGTAACTGACATTATATGGAGGAATTCTCAAAGTTTGATATCAAAAGGGTCCTTCTTACCCCAGAAGATTGGGAAACACTCATTAAATCCTTTCTTAACCCTAATGGCGGACTGCCAGGCTGGGGCTTGGGGGAGGTATCCTGGGGTCATTGGGGTCTTCGGGTATCCTTCAGACCACACCAGAAAAGTCATCTCCTCACTCCACCCATGATGGGGTCTGGCCCAGTGCTCTGAGGGGTGTGCTTCTGGGCCCAGGGAGAGGCACCCCGTCACAGCTCCCCCTGGTTCGCAAGCCCCAGAATGAATTAAGAGCCCCCCACCAACTCATCACCCCAGAGCGTCTGCTTTCTCAAGTTACATCTTTCAAATACTTTTCTCCTGGAATCCTTCGGTTTCCCAAATCTCTCTTATCAGGGCCAAGAGGCGAGCCTAGAATTAATGGGGAGCGTCAATAAAGGGGCAGGCAGGATCAGAACGGCCTTTTAAGCTGGGGTCTTGCACATTGGTTGCCGCCCCTGCCCCTACAAACAAAGTGCCGTTCCCAGTGCCCCGGCCCGGGCCTTCCCAGCATCCCACCAGGGTGCCTCCCAAAGGCAGTTTCCAGGGGCTATTCCTGCCCTAAAAATAAGCCAGCATCTGAACGATAGGATTTGAAGTTGCACTATTCACATCAACTAAGCACTAGATTCCCTAAAGCAGGAGTCAGCAGACACCACCCGCGGGCCAGTCTGGCCACCACCTATTTTCGTGCGGGCCCAAACTAAGAATGGTTTATAAGTGTTTTAATGATTGAAAAAAGAAAATATATTTCATGTCACCGGAAAATTATGTGAAACTCACATGTCAGCGTCCACACATAAAGTCTCATTGAAACCCAGCTACACGCATTCATTACATACTGCCCACGGCTGCTTTAAGCGGCGAGGGCAGAGCTGAGCAGTCCCAGCAGAGACAGCACGGCCTACAAAGCCCAAAATATTAACTATCTGGCCCTTTACAGGGAAAGTCTGCCTTGAAAGATGCCAAAAGTCAGATCACCCGAGGAGGAGGATGTCAGGCTGGCCACTAAGGAAACAGGGGACCTTCTAAAATGGACTCCAGTAGCACCCTTCACCAGGGACACCCCAGTACCGGGGGAATGATGGCTTTGGGACATCTGAGAAGGATCAGACCCTTAGGCCACTGATGCTCCATTCAGAAGGGAGAGGTGACCCCTGGGTCACTGTCTTCACAGTCAAAACTGACTCTCTTGCCTGGCCAGTATGGCTCAGTGGTTGAGCATCAACCCATGAACCAAGAGGTCCCTGGTTCAATTCCCAGGCAGAGCACAAGCCCGGGCTTCGGGCTCAATCCCCAGGAGGGGGCGTGCAGGAGGCAGCTGGTCAATGTTTTTCATTGATGTTTCCATCTCTCTATCCCTCTCCCTTCCTCTCTCTCTAAAAAAATCAATAAAAACATATTTTAAACACACACACACACACACACACACACACACACACACACACACACAACACTGACTCTCTTCCCTGCAATCTGGGAGGAACAAAGGTTCTGAGCTTCTGCTGGGTGGCTCTGGATAGGCCAGAGGGGAGGCCCCAGAGCAAGTCCCAGCCCCGCCGGTCACTGCCCTGGAAGAGTCCCCAGCTCTGAACCTGATCCTCTCATGCACAGGGTAGGAACAAGGACACTTCCTGTTTAGGGAAGTACATTATAAACCTCTAAGTGCTGCTGCAGGGAAGCCCGGCTCCCTCGGGGCCCCGTGCCCACAGCCCCCACCCCTGCTCCAGGCTCACCTGAGGCTGCACACAAGCTCATTGAAGCGGGGCCGCTCACTGGGGTCGTAGTCCCAGCAGCGGGTCATAAGGGTATAGAGAACAGGTGGGCAGAGGTCGGGCTTGGGCAGCCGGTCGCCCTTCTCTAGCACCCCGATGACATCCTTGTTCTCCAGCCAGAAGAAGGGCTGCTTGCCAAAGCTCAGGATCTCCCACATGCACACGGCTGTGAGCAGGAGAACAGGGGTCAGGGCCCATGCGGGGTAGGGGCGGGGCCTCACCTCTGGAGAGATCAGTCCAGCCCCTCCAGGAACAACCAGAGGAATCTGCTCTGGGTCCCTGGGGGGAGGAGCTCCCGTGTTCCCTCGCCTCCCCCTTGAGCACCCCTGGAGTTTTATTCACCATGGTGGTCACCGAGGGACCAGCCACCTGCATCTGTAAGTGAACTAAGGTCCCCTCTCTATGCCCCCTCCACATGCAGCTACTGGGGTTCTATGGGGTAGGGTGGGGCAGCCCAAGGCAGGTTGTGGGACCACTGGTGCCTTCTCTCAGGAAGGAGTGAAGCCTCCACCACAAAGCTGGGGGTTGAAGCCAAAACTTGCTGCCTATGTGATCGAGGGGAAGGCCCCGACCTGCCCGGGCCTCAGCTACCTTCTGCGGAAACTGGGAAGAAGAATAATGAGATCATGGGGAACCAAGAGGGGTCATCTACGAGGCTGTGTGCTCTGCAAGGGGCTGTCTGTCACCGGCTTTTTCCTCGCCTCTCTCTGCACCTCCTTCTCAGAACAAACCTCAGAGTTTGCCTTTGAGGATCCCCCCATGGTGTCCCCACACTAGTCCCTGGGGCTGGTTGGTGCAGGACACGTCAGCTCAGGAACTTCCTCCAGGAAGATTAGCCAACACTGCCCCGGCCGGCCCTCCGCCCATATCACCCCAACCCACCCCTGGCCTGTCATTTCTCACGCTTCCCAGCGGCTGCAGCCAAACAGAACCCTGCAGCCCAGCCGTGGGGGCCCAGCCCCTGCTCTCCGCACCGCCTCTTAGCCTGGTCACGGAGGTGAGAATTGAAACCCTTTCCACACCCTCCCGAATCTCCACTCACCAAACATCCAGACGTCACTGGCCGTGGTGAAGCGGCGGAAGTTAATGGACTCGGGCGACATCCACTTGATGGGTAGCCGAGTCACCGAGGCTGGGGGTGGGCGTGGAGGTTTCAGGAGATATTTAGGGAAGAACGATCCAGAATTAGCCAAAAATATAGCCTATTCTCTGGAGACCCAAGGACCTACAGACCCTGGACCATCGCCGTGTTTTCTGCGGCTGGGGCTTCGGCGACCCCTCAGGGCAAAGCAGAGGCGGGCCGCCCTCACCTTTGTAGTAGTCCTCTTCCTCGATGTACCGCGACAGGCCGAAGTCCCCCAGCTTCACACACTCCGCGGAGGCCACCAGGATGTTCCGGACGGCGATGTCCCTGGAAGAAGGATATGAAGACAAGGTGGCTCAGAATGCCACAGACAGACAGACAGACAGACAGACAGACAGACAGACACAGATGAACAGAGACACAAAGGAGAGTGCTGGCCAGGGAGCACAGTCAGGCAGCTTGTGTCATCAGCCCTTCCCTGACCCACCGTGTTGGAGCCCAGCCCAGGTGGGAGCTGGGGTGGCCTTCCGGCCCCCGTCACGCACCAGGCCCTCGGCCACCCCTTCCATCTCACCGTCGAGCTTCACCTCCCATCGTCCTCTCTCACGTGTCTCCAACGCGAAGCCTGTTTCAGGCTCCCAGGACTTGCTCCCTATGTTCTCCTGCCCTGGTGGCTCTATTGTCCCCTCTGCCAGCGACGCTGTCACCCCGCTGATTCTCCAAGAAGGAGCCCGACAACTTTCCTGGCCACAGTGGTGCTCTCCTCCGTCTGCAGTCTGCGGGACTGTGTGGGCTTTCGCTCTGGCTCAGAGCAGCAGCGGCTCGTGACGAACTTCCTCAGAGCTCGGAGAGCCAGGACAGCCCGGTGCCGAATGCACCGAGCCGCGGTATGGAGACCCTCGGAGCCCCCGGCTCGGCACAGAGAGCGGGAGGAACTGCCCAGCAGGTGACCGGTAGGAAAGGAGTCCGCCTCACTCCAGAGCGGGGCTCTCACCTCCCTGCATCACTTCGAACCCAAGACTGGCCTGTCTGCTTGCTTCTCACAGGCAGGCTCTCTGCCTGCCATTGGGCTTTACTACTGAAAAGGTGTCACACAGAGAACAAATCTGTTCTCCCTCCATCTTCACCCCACGACTGTTCCTGTCTCACGTTTTACCCTCATGCCGGGAGGTAAGCTCCATGAGAAAGGGATTTTTGTCTGTTTGTTTGTTTTTTTTGTAAAATATTTTTATTGGTTTCAGAGAGGAAGGGAGAAGGAGAGAGAGAAACATCAATGATGAAAGAGAATCATTGATTGGCTGCCTTCTGCATGCTCCACACTGGGGATGGAGCTGGCAACCGGGCATGTGTCCTGACTGAGAATTGAACCGTGACCTTCTGGTTCATTGGTCAACACTCAACCACTGAGCCATGCCAACCAGGCTGTTTTGATTATGATTTTATCCCAGGGCCTAGGACAGCACCTGGAAGCACAGGGTGAGAATTCCACAATATTTGTTAAATGACTGGATGAGTGAATGAATGACTGAATGTGTATATCCCACAGCATTGCTTTGCCTAATATCACTCCCAAGGCCACATCGCTGACATCGGTGGTGCTGGATGGAAGAATTCACCTGTATACCCTGTGCTCTGAGAGCACCCCTTCTGTTTCCTCGAGGGGATCAGGAAAGGTGGTAGGGACCTCCTTTCAGGGAGTCAGGAGGAGAAGGGCCGGCTTCACAGACAGAGAGAGGACGGGATGTGGCAGACTAGGGGTGCCAGGCAGCGTCAGCCACTCTGGCTGGAAGGGCCCAGATCCCAGGATCTTCCCAGCGCTGCCCTAGCTCAGTACCTCCTGGCAGAGTCCTGTGCCACTGAATGGGCCCGAGGGAAGAGAGCAAGCAGGAAGCGATTTCCTGGAACCCACAGACACCCAGGGCTTCAGATTCACCCTGAAGAACACCCTGTGAGGTACACATGCCCGTTTCCACTTCTCAGATGAGGAAACAGGTTCACAGCAGGTGCTCAAGTTGTCCCATTAGACGGGACCGGAGCTGGGGTTTCCACTCTGGTCTGTGTGACACCAAGACCTGCTTTACCCCAAACTCCAGGATCAGATCGAGGGGCCCGGCTTCCCCCAGCCGCACCTGTGGACACAGTTGATGCTCTCCAGGTAGGCCATGGCCTTGCAAATCTGCAGCGAGTACAGGACGAGAGTGAGCACCTTCAGGGAGCTCTTGTTTCGCTCCAGGTAGTGGCCCAGCTGTAGGAAGGAGGAAGGTGCCATCAAGACCTGGGCATGGCCTCAGCATGAGCCAGGGAGCCCCACCGCAGGCAGGGGTGGGGGCGAGGGGAGGGCAAACCCGGGCTTGCAAGAGGGTCCAGGAATCTCTTCTACAAAGGGTCCCTGGGTTGTTTCAGCTGAACACAGAAGGCAGGCAGCTGGGAGTCAAGGGCCCCTCTTAAACGCATGCCGCCCTGCTCAGCTACGGCACAGCCGTCATCACAAGGTCCCCACTACAACCACCTGCAGCTCACCTCCCCGAGGGAATACAATTCCATTACAATCCAGGTGGGTTCCTCTTCGATGATGCCTATCAGCTTCACAATGTGCGGGTGGTCCAGGTTCTTCATGATCACTGCAATCGGGGTGAGAGAGGTGGGCTGGAGGGATCTAGGGTCCAGTGGGAGAATCGTGCTTTCTGTCCCACCTGGGAGAGACGGGGGGACAGCCCTCCTCCCGTGTGGGTCCCAGCACTGTTCACACCACCCCCTCCCCGAATTCCAGGCCCCTCTCCATCTTGGAGGTCTGTGTCGCCTCGGGGTCTTCTCCAGACCATGGGGGCTGTGTTCCTCCTTGGGGGACACCTACCTGCCTCACTCATGAACTTCTCCTTGTTGTCCAGCGTGCAGTCCTTCTTGCAGGTCTTCACGGCGACATTGATTTTCTCCCCTTTCTGCAGTGAGAGTGAGCTCAGGGCCCCTCGGTCCAGCCGAGTGCCCCGAGGGATGTGTCCCTTCCCGGTGTCACCATCGTCTTCCCAGCCAAGGGATGGCAGGGGACGTCTGGCCTCTGGGTCTCTGCATAGCCCATTCTCCCCCCTTCTTCCTCTTCTCGCCCCTTCTCCTCTCTTCTCTGCCCGTCCTCTCCTCCCTCCTCTTTCTTCTTGACCAGGACGAGTTGGGACTGGAAAGGACTTTCAAGATCAGGTAACTCAAGTCCCTGGCTGTGCAGATGAGGAAACTGAGGCCAAGGGGGCAGAGATCTGCCTGAGGTTGGCAGGCGTGTGTGGAGCACCTGTAAGGCCATCATCAGACATGGCGTCCAGGTCTCTTTCTCTCTTTATTGCTAGTTTTCACATTTTTCCTGCCCCTTGCCTTCAGCTCTGCCTTTTCCCCAGGCCTAAACACAACCACCAACCGTGTCGCGCCGCGTCAGTGGCCTCCCCACCGACTCCTGCCTCAGATCCGCCTTCCTTCTCTCAGAACTGCATGTTGTCATGCCTCCGGGGTTTGTCTTCTCCCACCCAGAGCCAGTGGCCCCTCTCCTGGTGCTGCCTCTATTTTGATCCCTGGCATCGCTCTCCTGCTTGGCAATGACTCTTGTTTCCCTCACTCCCTGGGTATTTCATAAATACTGCAAATGTCAAGTGCGTGAGGACCCACACGTCGTGACCGCCACCTCCAGCCCCAGACGATTCGCCCTCCTCCTCATCCTACAGAATGTGGAAGGGGGGTGTCAGGGATGAATCGGGACTCACGTGATTCGTGTAGGCACCTTCGTAGACCTCCCCGAAAAAGCCTTCCCCCAGGATACGGTTCAGAACCACATCTTCCCGGGCGATGCCATACTGTGGGCCTGCACAGGTGGAGAAAGCAGAGGACTGACACCCGGGAACCTGAGTGTCCACAGGCTGCAATGCCAGGTCCTGCTCAGGTGTAACCAGACCCCCGGCAACACCTCAGCCAAGAACCAGGGGCTGGGCTGGGCTGAGCAAGGGGCTCTAGTCCGTTCTATTGTCTCGGACCCGGGGAAGAGCCATCGCCCTATTCCCTCTGAAAGCTGGTCCCATGTCCACACTCTGAGGCTCTCCACAGGCACATGAAGGGCAATAGTGTGGGGATAAAAGAATGATCTTGGTTTTTAAATCAAAGGTGCCTCGCTCAGGTTGTCCCTGTCTGAATCACACATGAGAAAGGAAGGAAGGAAGGAAGGAAGGAAGGAAGGAAGGAAGGAAGGAAGGAAGGAAGGAAGGAAGGAAGGGAGGGAGGGAGGGAGGGAGGAAGGAAGGGAGGAAGGAAGGAAGGAAGAGAAAGAGAGAGAGAATTAAGTCCCCCTGTGGTGTCACATGTGTCCCCATCCCCATAATGTCACTTCACAGGGCCCTGGCTGTGGCCAAGGTGGTGGGGTCAAGGACCTACCTCCTGTCCTTCGCAAAGTCTCGTCGGGAATCTCGGCGTAAATGTCTGATTCTGCAAGGACAGGAAAAGAGCATCCCATGGGCAAGATGCCCGCCCAGGGCACCACCAGGAACCAGGTGTGTGGCTCCCACGTCAGGCCACAGGAACCCAGGGTGCCGTCGGTGGGAGGGGCAAGGGGAGGAGCCAGGCGAGAACCAGGCTCTGGTGGCAGGGTTAGAGTGGCCCTGAGCCCAGGGTACCTCGCTGGAGTCCCCGCTTGCTACTGCCCCGTTGCATTATTCAGAACAAGTTGGTTAGCCTCCCTTAATCTCAGTTTCCTTTTCTGAAAAACGAATCTTTCTGGGGAATGTCCTAAAGATCAAATGAAAGAATACCTGCTCTGTATTTAATGTTATGGATTGAATGTTTATGACCATCGCTCCCTCAACCTCGTAGGTTGAAGCCCTGACCCCCAGTGTGATGGTATTGGGAGGTGGGGCCTTTGGGTGATTCGGTTTAGATGAGGTCATGAGGGTGGAGCCCGATGATGGGAACAGTGCCCTGATGAGAAGAGGAAGAGACCCGAGCTCTCCATCTCTCCTCCATGTGAGGACACAGAGAGAAGGCGGCTGTCTGCAAACCAGGAAGGGAGTGCTCACAGGCCCTGACCCTGCCGGCACCGTGACCGTGGACCTCCGCCTCCAGGACTGTGAGAAAATACATGTCCGTTGATTAAGCCCCCCAGACTGTAGTGTTCTGTTATGGCAGCCTGAGCTGACCCAGACAGACACGGTGCCACACGCTACCTCTTCAAAACACGTTAGCTAGTGTGATTGATGATATTTTAAGACTTCAGAGGGGAAGTTCATTTTTCTGTAAGTTTGAAGGGATCCTTGACATTGTCACAAGAGCAGGCAGAGAGAGGCTCTGGGTGCAGGAATGACAGCAGGCAGGCAGGCTCACCTATGCTGCAGCTTTCCGAGAGGCGGGGCCGCTGCGCCTCCAGGCTTCTGTAGGAGGAGATGAGAGGGCGGGAGCCAAGTGAGCTCAGAGCCTGGCAGTGGTCCCCTAGGCGGCCCACCCGCTCCCACCTTCCGCCTGGAGGGCCCGCCGCACTGTGCCCACTGCCTGCCCGGGGAACCAGCCAGTCCTGGCGGCAGTAACCTGGGAGCGTGGCCCAGGCTGCCAGGGGGCAGGAGGGAAGGGGCAGCAGCAATAGCCCCTAGGATGAGGTGCCAGGTGGCATTAGAACATAGAAATATCCCTGCAAGAATTTACTGGGAGAAATTTACTGGCAAGAAAAAAAAAATCTCGCCACTGTGAAATGCCGGGGTCCCAGCGTTCTCCGCTGGGGCGCAGACACCACGGGCTGCTCTGCCTTCTGCTGGGAAGACAGGCTGAGCGCAGGGCCTGTTCCCTGCCATCTGCTTGTACTCACAGCTCGGGGATCTGGGGCAGGCTGGTCCGCTTCTCACCATCTGGGAAGAGGGAAGGAAGAAAAGGAGCTGGAGCCAGGGACACAGGGTCCTGGGTGGACGGCTGACCTCACTGCTCCCGTGAGCCCCCACGAGGGAGCCCCTCCCCGCCATTCTGCGCTCTCTGAGAGTCTGAGTGGAAGCTGGGTAGCCTTTGGCCTGAATCGGAACGCTGTTTGTTGAAATTATTAGATTTCCTCCTCCTACCATCCACAAGGCCCAGCCCAGACCCCTGCTTCCTGATCCCATTCCAAAGCAGAGACGCAAGTGGGACCAGCCAGGTTCTAGCAACAGCCGCGATCTTCCTGGGGCGACCCACGCCTTTCCTCCCGAAGCTGGCCTCCAGGCCGCCACTGTCCCGTGGGCCAGGGTCTGTAGCTTGGGACCCAGAATGGGACAGCAGGCAACGTCCCGCGGGGCTAGGTGAGCACAGCCACACACTATCCAAGCCACTTCAATCACAGATTGGTCAATGGCTTAGCTTCCCCTGTCTGGGGGCAAAGTGGAAAGGAAATGGGGTGGGGTAGGGGGAGAGGCAGCCTGGCTCAGCTGTGCGGTCATCTGCCCACTGGGCCAGTTTGCCTCTAAGTGGAAACGCACCTTTCCTGGGATGAATGATGAGAGAGGCTTTGTGCTCCCCCTGCAGCCGGCAGTAACCGTCTATGAGGTCAGCCATGTTCTCGGCTTCTGCCAGAGAGGAGGTTTTGATGGACAAGGACTGCAGAGAAGAGACCAGCTAAGCATGAGACCCCTGAGCCTTGGCTGGAGTCTACCTCACAGGAAAAGAGAAGAAACTGTATACTCCTGCCATCCATCCCCAGCCGAAACGCATCCGTGCCTCTCCTGGGGCTTGGCTTGCATTCCCTATAGCCACCAGGGGGCGCTCTTGTCATCCCTCCCAACTGATTGCCTTAAACTCCAGGAAGGCCAGTTGCAGGTCTGCCTTATTTTGGTCTCACAATGCCTTGTACCTGGTAGGTACAAAATATGCAAGAGCAGAAACAGAAAGGGGAAGAGTGGGGGGAGTGGGGCAGGGGATAGAGGAATGAGAGGAGAGATAGAAATCTGTTTTCGGTCTGAGGTCTCTGATTCTCCCACCCACAAAAACCCTGGGTGTCCTTGAGGTCTTGACCCTGCATCATTGTTCACTTGTTCAAAGTTAGGCCTCTGATTAGTACCTTGATTTCTAGTCACCTTTACTTCCCCTCACCCCCCAAAATAAACTCAGCTTTATCTTGACACTCTTTCAAACAGCTTTGTTTCCTGAGATAGCTTCCTTCTCATGTGTCATCATCCTGGTACCTGGTCCAAGAACTAGGAGCAGTTTTCTTAACAAGATCTCAGGAGCCAGAGAATCCCTGGCTTTCTGAGCACCTGAACAAGAACACCCAACTTGCAGTTGTACCCCCTTGTTTCAGAGCTTCTAGGTTCGCAGAGATGCTCACCTGGGGGGCGCCTTCGATGTCCAACTGCAATACTGCCTGGCCCTCCTCCAGCAGGAGGCACCTGATGGACTTGATCTGCTTGAACTCAGCTAGGCAGGTGGGCTGTGGGAAAGGATGGGGGGGGTGGGCTTCAGACCCTCTCACTCCTGGGATCAGGCCATGGAAATTGGTCAGTATGGGGGGAAGGGGCATAGGAAAAGTGGGAGCTGGGAGTATCTCAGGAGGATGAAGAGAGAATCAAAGACTATTAAGACTGGAAGGATCATCTAGTCTAAGCCCCATGGTTTGCAGACGAGAACATGGGTCTGGAGAGAGCCAGGACTTGCCCACGGCCATATGCCAAGTTGGTGCTGGAGCCAGGACTGGACCCAGGTCTTCTGACTCCCAAGCGAGTGATGGCCCCATCTTGCCATTGAAAGAACAACGCTTGTATCTGAGCCAGAAAAGCAGCCATAGTGTCCTTCCCTCTGCTCTGCACCCCCAAGCCTTCCTGCTCTCCCAGCTTCTATGCAGGAGACAATCAGGGGGAAAAAGAACCGTCAGCCCCATGCTGTTATGCCAAACACTCCCCTCCCGCTGCTCATACCAAGGACCTCTGCTCTCGGCAATGGGGCAGGAAGAATGGATGGGGCAGGCCAGGGTAGGAGGCAGCAGACAGGGCAGACAGCACAGCCTGGGGCTGGGTGGGGTGTGCTCCCAGTCTCTCTCTACCTTTGCGTCTTGACTTGTCATCTGGCGGATGCCTTTAGGGCCGATGACCAGGTCCACAGTGATGTTCCATCCTTGCTGGAATAAAAGGAGAGAGGGAATTGCTGCTCGAGCCCTGCCCTGCTCCTATTTCAGAAATTTGAAAAGGCCACTAAACTGGACTCAGACTACTATCTCCTGGGCCCTCCACTCTAAACCCCCTCCATACAGATTATCCTCCCCCCCAAACCCTGCCCACCTCCCAGAGCGGGAGCCAAGATTTCCCTTTCTTTCCTGATGCAAGTAGATTAACGGTAGTTGCATTTTAGGGCAGGTCAGTACAAGCAAGCAAAGCCCCTTCCCAGCTCCCCTTGACAGCCTCCTGGCTCCCTTTCCCGAGAGGCCTGGAATTCAGGTGGAGGAGAGAATTACAATGAGTTCACAGCGATAGGTCTCCTGGTCGATGTGCGCAAAGCCCGCCAGGGTGTTGAAGAACTTCATGACGCACTCCTCCTCCCTGAGCGAGGCGTACTGCTGGAATGTCTGCTGGATCATCTTCCGGAACTGCTTGGGCTGGGGGAGATGGCAGGGGTGAGCAGGCTCCTCCAGGCTCTGATTCCTTCCCTGGGGATCTCACTGAGAGCCTGCCTGCTGCTGTAGGAAGGTCCCCAGGCCTCTGCCGGGAGAGCAGTGGCGATCTCTAACCTAGAGCACGCGCCTGTTGTCTTGAGGGAGGCTCACCATAGCCCTGGGTGGGAGGTAGGGGAGGCAGTGCCCCAGTGATCAGGCCACACAGCTAACTGGCCTCTGATGTGGAATTAGAGCCAGGATTCCTGAGCCCCAGCCATGGAAAGGGCCCACTGGATGCATGTTGTGGTCCTATGTCCAAATGGCCCACGGTGGCACAGACACCCTGGCTGTATCCCAGCCCAATACCTTTAGCTCTAGTCCTGGGGACCAGCACAACGGGGGTCTCTCTGGGCTCCTTGCCCACTTACCTTTAAGCTCTCCTGCATCTGCTTTGGGAAAAACAGGTCGAGCCCTACTTCCTTCCTAAAAGAAGAAGGAAAGCATCATGTGACACCCTCTCTCCCGCAAGCCAGGATTCTGGCCAATCGGGAGAGGTGAGAGGCTCGAGGCCTGGGGAGATGGGTCCTGCCTGGCTCTGGTCTGGGGGTGAGTGAAGTCGGGGTGAGTAGGAAAAGTAGGGCAGCAAGAAGGGAGGAGAGGCAGGGGGCAGTCTCAGGACTTACTCCAGGAGCTCGAAGTTGGACTTTTTGTCAAGTGCATTGTGCGGCATGTCCTTGAAGAACCGCCTGGAGAAAGAGAGAAGTCATGGAGAAGCTGATGGCTGGAGAACAAAGCCACCAGAGCCTGCTTGCCCAGTCCCCTTCCCCTGCCACATGTGAGAACCACTGGGAGGGAGAAGATTAGGAGAGTAGAAAATGTGATACTTAGAAAACCACGAAGAAAAGGAAAACCCACAAACCTCATTCCTAGAAAATACATTTACTCATTTTTTTTAATATATATTCTTTCCCATTAAGGGTATGTCTTGATGGAGATTTTAATGTGTTATTTAGTTGAGCAATTGTTTGAGTAGAGACCAAATAGCCAATGTCCCCACTTGAGTCTCCTTCATTCTCTGCCTGGATCACCATGTCTAGTAATTTTGACTGGTGCAGACATTGTCACACTTTTAATCCCACATTAGAGTGACTCAGTGTTCCTTGAGCCAGCTGTCTTTATACACATCTGAGAACAGTTTGTGCTGGTACTATAAGCAGAGAGAGAGGCAAGTAACTTAACATTGAAAAGATATGAATTTAGACAATTCACTATGATTGGAGAATAGTAATTATATCCTCATCTCACACTTTATTTAAACATTTATTCTAGATGGATTAAAGAGATAGATATAACAATAAAATCGTTTTAAAAGTACAAGAAAATCTAGGAAAATATTCCCAAATCATGGAATTGGGAAGAACATCTAAATCATGAAATCATAGAAGACATCCCCAATTAAAACACATGAGCTGGCTTTGCAGGAAGAGCCTATGGCCACCATATTGCTTATTAGCGACACTTCACAGGTGTGCTCTGAGGTTTTCTATGAATGCAGCGGGCAAGCAGGCAACACTGGCTTGGTAAATTTTCTAAAGCTTCCAGAATAAAGAACAGTTTACCGGGCTGAACAAAGGCATGAGAAGAGTATGCCAGACAGAGGGGATGTATTACTCACTAAGGGGGTGAGAGCTGCTTCCAAGTCCCAGACACAGTGGTCTCTTAATGTCACTCCTGGCTTATAATAGTTGTTGAGTGAATGAATGAATAAATGAATGAGCATTGATAATGGGGATAGATAAAAGAATTTTGAGGACTAGAATATTTAAATAAGCCTTAGTAAAACAAAAGTTGGGGTTGGCTAAATGCAAGGGTAAACAAATTTTGAAATGAACACTGAGGAATTAAAACATATGAAAGTAATAGCAATTTTAGAATGATTAAGGAGGTGGCAAATGGAAAAATGTTTAATTAGGAAAAAGGTAACTCAGGTTTTTACCGAGGTCATCCCAATCTCTTGAAATCCAACTCACTCCCTATATCATTGATTGCCCCTCTCTCGTGCCCTGAAGATCAGTTATTGTGTTATTTTTGACAAAGGAACCCAATCACTCATATTCTGTGTGTCTCTAACATTTGGACAATTGAAAATCACTGGGATGTTGGGGAGAACCAGTCACCACTGCTAATCAGATGTACTGCTTTTTCCAGAGATTGAGCTTCACAATATTCTGGGTTGAACCCCATCTCAGCTGCTGCCAGTGAGCTCCCAATTATCCCCAACCTGCCCCAACTGCCATCACTGAATGAGGATGCACCTGCTAGGAGGGCCCTCTAGGGCCTGGCTGGCTCTCCCCAACCCAGGTCTGCCATTTCAACTGGCTAACACACCAGGTGGACAGAGTGCCTATGGGCAGGCACAGGTCCATAACTTTTACCCAGCTAATGAGAGCAGCCAAGAGTAAGGCCTGTTTCTTAGAGTGTCATTCAAAGTTGTCCACCATCAGCCCCAACTTACCTCCCACAACTCATCTCCCATTATCCTCCAATCTGTTCTTCTCCTTCCATTGGTCCCTGAGCCCGGAATGCATACTCCCCTGCTCAAAACTCCCCCTTATCTACTGATGGAAATCTCACTCCTCCTTCCTGGAGCAGTTGAAATCCCCTATTCCTGATGCCCTACGGCAGGATTCATGGCTCCTGTAGGCACATCTGTCTGGCACATATTTCATCCTGCCTTGTATTATGATCAATTGTAGACACACCTGTCACCTCCAAAACACTAAATTTGAGGACCTCTTGGATAATTCACTAATTTCATACATATTTATTAGTACCTACACGAGGTGGAGACATAGTGGGTGAACACAGATTAGAAAACCCAACATTTGAATATCTCCCAGAATCTCACCTAAGGCTCAAAGAAACATTACTGAATCACTTGGATGACAGAGAGATGGAAGAAGCAGGCAGCCTGGAGGCAAACGCAGTGGTAGCCAAAGGAAGGTGGGGACTCCAGCCAGAGAGGACCAGCCGGGCAGGCAAGCACCTCAGGGCCTGACCCTCTGTTGGCCACCACTGCCCCCTCCCGGTTCTCACATATCCACTCTTACTTCCCACCCTGGAGGAAAGTCAGCTGGCCAGGAGCCCAGCACAGAAGGGGAGGCATGGGCCCCCTCCATGGAGAGGCCTAGAGGCCACATACCTGAGCTCCAGACAGCCCAGCTGCAGGGCCATGCCCTCGCTGACCTTGCTGGCGTAGCGTTGCATGTAGTCATTCCGGAGCTGGCGGGGAGAAAAGCCGAGGCTGAGACTCCCACCCTCATTCCCTGTTTCCCTAAGCAGAGGCCCCAGGAAGCCTTGAACACAATCCTGCCTGTCTCTCTCACATGCCCGCCATGCACAAATGCGTACCAGGAGATTAAGAGCAGAAGGGGGAGGCTCACCCTTGGTTCCTCTGCCCCTGCCTCCCTCCAGAACCCTGAGCAGTGCTGACCAAGCCTCCACAGGCTGAGGTCCTCGGGGATTTTGAAGTGTTTTAGACATGTTCCCATTGGCTCCACGAGGCAGGAAGCTCCAGTTCCTCCCCCAGTCCTCATTTTGGAGATATGAAAACTGGGATTTGGGGGAGGAGTCAGGAATTTACCCAAAGCCATGTTGGTAAGTAGTGACAGGTGTCATACACTGTACAAGGAAAGTCTGGCATGGTCTCCAGCAAACCAGGAGATAAAGGAGGGACCTAAGATCAGACAACTGACATTTACTTGACATTCACTCTGTGCCAGGAACTTGACATGCACTATAGTTGGTGTTTTGGCGTAGCTCCAAACAGCTATTGAAAGCCAGTTATTAAATGTTTTGAAATTTTGCAAGCTGATATCACATCGGTAGCTTGAAACAGGTCTATTTACACCATGGAAATTGGCAAGTTCTATGTTTTGTTTTGTTTTGTTTTTCTTCAGAGAGCTGGTTTACCAGCACATTGTTAATAATATCATTTGGTCCTCAATAATATAACCCTATAAAGTAGGTATTATTATTATCATCATCATCATCATCCCCATTTTATAGAAGCTTTATGCAGGTGAAGTCCTCGGGGATACCAGCTTAGAAAATGGCAGAGCTGGACGAGGAACCAGGTGTGTCAGATGGCAGACCTGCTCTGCCTGCTTCACCAGCCAGGTCTCCTGGGCAGTAAATAGCCATTAGGAAAGTCCAAGAGGAGCCGTGAGTGTCTGGGGTGGGGTTAGCTGGCACTTAATTAGCTGTGAGAGAGGCCGAGTTAGACAGCAGACCAGGGGCCAAGGAATGTCCCCAAGAGAAATTTCCTGGACTGGGACCTCCAAGGCTTTGTCCTTCCATTTCCTAGGGGAGCCTAGCCAATACTTGGCATTTAAGGTGTAATAGGACCCTGGGCACAGGAGTTATTTCTTACCTGTTGGTAAAAATAAAGCAGCGTGGTCTTGTCTTCCTTCAGGCTCTCCATGAAGTCCTCTGGCAAGTAGCGGATTTGAAGGTCATACCTGGGACAGGAAATTAAGACTCTCTTGTATTTAAAGGAGGAGTAGGGCTGGCCAAAGCAGACGCAACCTCACCCACCACATGTGGTTCCTGGCCACCCATTTAGGACTTTTGGTTGGGTGGAGGACCACGGAGGACAGATGGGTGGCCAACAGGTGCTGACTCCCCACACTTCATCTTTATGGCCACCAATTTCCTTGGACCAGCCATTGGCCTGGCTCACCCTTCTCCCAGAACTCTCTTCCTCCTTCTCCACAGCACCAACAGCATCCTGCCTGGGGGTGTTTCTAGGTACCTGCCTTGGATGGGGATGTTGTGAGCCCATGCTAAGCTTTGGCAAGTACGTGCATTGGACGCTGCACGGGGACTAAGCCTAAAACGTCACTCAGATGCTCTAGAAGACTCCCAGAGGTTGGGAAGTGCTCCAAGGAAGCACCTCCAGGGCCTCCCCACCCCACACTCATCTCCCCCCATTCGAGAGCCTAGGGCTCCTCTCCTACCTCCACTCGGCTTCCACGTGTAGATACTCATACTTGTCCTGCACCTCACCCACTGTCATCTGCGGGTGCAGCCAGTGGATCTCATCTGATTTCATGTGCTTCAGCCTCAGCCCATAGCACTCAGCCAGCTGGATGTTGGGCCCGATCCGCCCGCTCAGCAGGATGGAGGCAATGACCTCCTGTGGAGGAGAAGACAGGGGCATGACTCAGAGGTGCCTCCTTCTAGGCTCCCACAGTCCTCATGCAGCCCCGGAGGTATGATTCTCTAGGGTGAGGTTCCGGCTTAATGTTCTATCCATCTGTGATTCTCTAGCACTTAGTGTAAGGCCTAGTACACTGTGGGCTCTATGTGATGAATGAACAAACTGGCAAAATGAGGCAGAGATGGAGGAACTAAGAGGAGAGAGCAGAAGTGAAGGAGAAAATGCAGCGAGGCAAAGAACACGAATTCTGTGCTTCTGCATTTCATTCCAACCAAACAATAATTACTGAGCAACCACCATGTAAAAAGCATGCTTTGAGTGGTTTCCAATTTAGTCGGCATTACTCAGGGTCTGCAGTAGGCACTTCTAAGCACTTTGCATACATTGCTTCATTAAATCCACACAACATAGGAAAGTAGGTGTTACATCCCCCATTTGGCTGATGAGGAAACTGAGGAGGCCACACAGCTCATGGAATTAAGCTGGGATTTTTAACGCTGGTCCACTGGACTCTGAGGATTTCAACTAGACCAAGCTCTGTGGGATGGCGGGGCTGGACAAGAGAGAAGGACAGGACTCACATGAGGGGATTAAGTGGCACAGTCCCCACAGAAGAAGCATAACCACAGGAAAGGGAGTGTTGATAAGAAACTAGGTGCCCTCCTTATTCCTACTTTCTTGACCAGAAGTCAGGCTGCCCGACATCCTGATGCCATGGCTTCCTGGCCTAGAGCCAGAGCTGGATTAAGAGGAGGACAATTAGGCGGCTGCCTGGAAGCCTATCTACAAGGCCGTGCCTAGTTCTGAATCACATTGGCTCCAGTTTAACTGAAGTTCCTCACGTGGTTCCATACATAACTGGAGAATCCAGCCTACTCCTGGTGGAGCAGAGAGGACCCCCAAAGGCAACTTTTAAAACTCTCCGGCAATGACCTCCCTCTGTTGAATATCTTTGCAATGTGTATGCCACCAAGCCTACATACAACCATTATAGCACATAGAAAATAATAGCACCTATTTTGAATGGTTTTGTAAGGATTGAGTTAGATAAAAGTCCTTAGGACAGAATCTGGCATGAGGTAAATACTAAGAAAAATGCTAGCATTATTTCAATATAGCAATCCAGTGTAGATTCTGATGCTTTTGTAAAAACAAAGAAAGATTGGAAAAACAAAAGAAAAGTCTGGTTTCTTCTCCTTCACCTTTTTTATCTCTTTTTCTTTTTCCTTCTCTTGGAGGTGGTGGGATGACCACAGGTCAAAGCAATGAGGCTGAGGGGTTGGTAGTGGCTGCAAAGCCAGAATCAGAGCAAAGGAGGAGGTGGGGCTGGGCGGAGATGGCTGGGGTGGTTAGGTGATTGGTTACATACAGGAGGATTGAGCAAAGGAGTAAATATATTGAGGATAACGGAAGATGGGTTTCTTTCTGTTGGAGAAAGTACTTGAAATATGGAGAGGGAAAGGCTAGAGAGAACCATTGGAGAGAGAGAGAGAGAGAGAGAGAGAGAGAGAGAGAGAGAGAGAGAGAGAGAGAGAGATGAGTGATTTACTTTTGAAAGAACCTAGGATCAATGATGTCCTGATTGTCATTTGCATACCAAACACTGAGTCTTAGTTTCCAAATATCCTTCTCCACTAAAAAGATTCAGGGCTCCTGTAAGAAATGGCTGATTCCAGGGCTAGGGCAAATAAAGTACCAGATGATCTTTTTGTGCTGGGAAAGAAAGGAAGAGTTTAGAGAATGTTGGGGCTATATAACAAGCAAACAGAATCAGCTGAAAGGGGCTGGCACCGGTCAAATCTGGGACAACCTAAGCTTTAAAATATACAAGATAGGAAGAAATAGATTACACCCCACTGAATAAAATGGAATCTGAGATAGATAGATAGATAGATAGATAGATAGATAGATAGATAGATAGATAGGAAATGTTTTCCTTAAGTAGAATGCCAACTAGTAAATGTAGAAGGGATGGAAATAGAAAATCACCACTTGGCAATAAATAGTGTTGGTTGGTTTGGGCATGATTCATCAATGGATGATACCGTTGGAGGGTTGAGGTCTGATGATAAACAGGATATTGACATAATCTTAGCTTATCTGCCTTCAGAAACTAATCATATACCAAGGAAAACATGGCTGACACAAAAGGTCATCAGTGTTAACATCATCATCAGTAGACAGGTAAACAGCGTCTTCCCCTTGATCCACCAGGAACACTTAACCATTTCTGAGATATTTCTGCCAAAAGTTCATGGCTGAGTCTAGTCATGACACCCAGGATGAGGAGGTCTTCTCAGAGAGAAATAGAATAAAAGGCCTGTACTCTTTCAGACTTGGGAACTCTTTCAGATTGGAGAAGACCAAAGAGATTGGACCACTAAATGCATTCTATATTCTTGGACCCGAGGGGCTAGCTGGAATCCTTAAGTTTGTGTCAAATTTGTCAGAAGTGTGGGCGGCCTGGGAACCCTGGGATCTGAGACTGGGGTCTGACGGGGGTGTCTTCTAGGGGACTGTGCCCTCAACCTGTGAAGTCTGTGCTAGCTCCAGAATTGCATTGTGAAGTGCACCAATCCTTCAGGTGCACCTGGACAGCAACCAGGTTAACCATCACAGGTGGCAGAAAAAGAACTCACTTAGGAGTCACACAAATCCTATCTAACCCCAGTTCTGACACTTTCTTCTAACAGGATGACAAACTCCCTGAGCCACAGTCCCCTTCCTGCTGTCTCTACCCTTGCCTTGTGACGCTGCAGAATGATTCCTTCATTCAAACCATCCGTGACGATCTATGACATACTCACTCTGCAAAGCATTGTTAGGAGCCCAGTGCCCACACAGAGTCCTCCCCTCAAGGAGCTTCTGTTTAGTGGTTAGGTAGAAGAAAGTGGCTTAAATTGAGGATGTCCCAGAGTGAGGTAGGGAATCCATTTTTTAAAATATTTTTAATTGATTTTAGTGAGAGAGGAAGGAAGAGGGTGAGAGAGAAACATTGATGTGAGAGAGAAACAGAAATTGGTTGCCTACCCTAAGCACCCTGACCAAAGATCAAACCCACCTGGAATGGAACCAGTGACCCTTCAGTGCATGAGACAACACTCAACAAACTGAGCCACACTGGCCAGGGCGGGAGTCAGTTTAAATGAAAAACTGAGGTCTGACATGATCTCACTGTGGAGACTTTTGGATCAGCCCTTCTTCCCTCACCCTTTACTGCTGCTTCCCAAATATTCCCACAGCTCCTCAAGCAGATGGTGGGAGCACCAAAATCAGCCCTCTACCCACAGCTCAGATTGCTGTTAATGAGTCAATATGTCTTTCTCTACTAGAGGCCTGGTGCATGAAAATTTGTGCACTGGGGGGTGGATGGTCCCTCAGCCCGGTCTGTGCCCTCTTGCAGTCTGGGAGGCCTCAGGGGATGTCCAACTGACTGCTTAGGCCCACTTGCCCTGCCACTGCTGCCGCAGGCCTCCCTCTGTGGGAGGCGACCAGGTGGGCTGATCAGTGGCCAGCCCTACCCCCACCATCACCCCTCTGCTGCTACTCCCCTGCCCCATCGCTGTCCCCTCCCTCTGGCCTTGGCTGGCCTGATGCCACCTGCTTGCCGGCCCTGCCCCCCACCAACCGGTAGTTCTGCCATTCAGTCGATTTGCATATTACACTTTTATTACATAGGATTAATAAATCACTTTTTAAAAAAACAACAGTATAAGATGTCTACTTACTTACTAAATTGCCATATGTAACATGATAGGGAAAAAGAAAAAGCTGTCTTAATTTTATCAGTTGCCATTTAGATAAGACCAGGATTCTTTTTTTGCTACAGGAAAACCTTTACTTCTGCTCATAAGAGAGCTACTGAAAAGCAGGCCCTCAGTTTGCCTGTGGCTCACAGTGTCTGGTGCTTTATTGCAAACAGTGGGATTTCTATGGCTTTCCTTCCTGCTTGGTTAACATTGATTTATTGTCTTTATCAAGTAGTGTGAAGACCCCTAACTGCCTTTGCCTCTCTCCCTCTTCTCTGGCATTTCCTCTTATAGGTCAGAAACAAAGAAGGACTGTATGCTTATCCCCATGCCCATGGTAATTTCTCCCCCATCCCCCCAAAAAACGTCACCCAAGCAATTAGTTACTCAATCCACTTTCTCTTCCTTTATTGGTACTCAGGCACATTTTTCCCCTGTCAGAAATTAATTTTTGTATATAGCATGAGGAATGGTTTAAAATTAATTTGTTTTTGCAAGGATGTCTAACATTAGGTGACTATATGTCTGGGGATGTTTCTCACCTCTTTTTCTGTTCCTTTGATCTAATAGTCTATCCTTATACCTCAGCCACATTTTATAACTTCTTTAGTAATCACTATAGTCTCATGATTTTCTTAGGTCCACCTTTTTATTTAAACAAAATACCACCCAGCCTATGTGGTTCAGTGGTTGAGTGTCAACTCATGAACCAAGAGGTCATGGTTCAATTCCCGGTCAAGGCACATGCTCGGGTTGTGGGTTCAATCCCCAGTGCAGGGTGTGCAGGAGATAGCTGATCAATGATGTTTTTCTCTCATCGATGTTTCTACCTCTCTGTCCCTCTCCCTTCCTCTCTCTCTCTCTCTCTCTCTCAAAAATTAATAAAATACCTAATTTTATTTATTCTTGAGCTTATAAAATATATTTCATATTAGTAGCTGAGTTTTTAGAAAATCATAACTGAGACCCCCCTGCCTCCCACCTTCCATTAGAATTGGCCTCACCTTTACTAATGTCACACCTCTTCCTGGGGGCAGCCTGCATCCGGTGCCTGGTCACCAATTCAGGGGTGTAAAGGCCCTGTCCTTTCATCCCAACTTAGGACAGCTCTGCTGGGCCATCCCAGCTTCAGAGCATCACAGCCCAACTTCTCCCTCTGCCCATCCTGCGTCCCTCACTCCCCCAGGTGAGTTTCACCAGAGTATTCATAACACGCTTCATACATGCAAACAGGTCTGCTTTCCTGGGACCTGATATGAGGCACAGGCCTTCAAATTGCTTTCAGGCTTAATTTAACTCCTTACTTTTTCTCTATAAAGTCAAAGGACATCAGTCATATTGGATTGGAACTACCCCAATGACATCATTGTAATTTAATTAGTCTGTAAAGACCATATTTACAAATATGGTCACATTGTAAGATCCTGGCTATTAGGGCTTTAGCGTATCTTTTTTTTGAAGGGACACCGTTTAATGATATTTTAGAAAATCATAACTGAGATTTTCTAAAATATCCTCTTTTTAGAAATGATTGAATTTAAAAATTTAATAAATCAAAGCCTTCATTTCAAAAAGTCTTGCCTGAGTTCTATTTTAAAAGGTGTCACGTTGAGATTGAGGGCATTTTAGAACAGGTGACTTTTTGTCGAAAATTCTCATTGGTTCCTCATTTTCTCCATGCTAGCGTAAGATCCAAACTCTTTAGCATGAGGCATAAAAGGCCCTTTGGAAGTTTCCTCCACGTGCTCTTTCCAGTCTCAACTCCCACTCCCATCCACGCTGTGCTCTAAGTTCCAGCCTCCCAGAATTCCTCTTTTTCTCGTCCAAGCACAGCGTGCTCTTCAGGCCTGGAGGACCCCTGGCTCCCCACTCCCTCCTGTCCTCTCATCCAGGTGAGCTTCCAGTTATCTTTTAAAACCCAATCAGCACTGTGAGTTACTCTGGGAAGCCCTCCCTGACTCACCTTAAAGGATTTGTTTCCTCCTCAGAATACCCAAAGACCTTTGCACACACATCTAGTAAAATACCATTTTTAAAAATTGATTTTTAGAGAGAAAGGGAGATAGAGAGATAGAAACATCTATGAGAGAGAAACATCATTGATTGCCTGCCTTCTTCATGCCCCACATCGGGGATCGAGCCTGCAACCTGTGCATGTGCCCTGACCAGGAATAGAACCATGACCTCTTGGTTCCTGGGTCCATGCTCAACCAATGAGCCACACCAGCCAGGCTAGTAAAATATCATTAAACGGTGTCCCTCCAAAAAAAAGATACGTTGAAGCCCTAATAGCCAGGATCTTACAATGTGACCATATTTGTAAATATGGTCTTTACAGATTAATTAAATTACAATGAGGTCATTGGGGTAGTTCCAATCCAATATGACTGATGTCCTTATAAAAAGGGAACAATTGAACATAGAGGGAGACAGGCACAGAGGGAGAATGTCAGGGGAAGATGGAGGATTGGAGTACTGTGTCTACAAACCAAGGAATGCTGAAGATTGCCAGCAAGCCACTGGCAGCTTGTGAGAAGTAAGGAAGTATCCTTCCCTTAAGGGTTTCAGAGGGAGCATTGAAACCCTTGATCTTGGACTTCTAGTCTCCAGCTTCAGAGCAGCCCAGCCCAACTTCTGTTGTTTCGAGTCACCTCATTTGTGGCACTTTGTTATAACACCCTAAGAAACTAATATAGACATTTACCAATTAGAACTAAGACTATTGGCCATATTTGTCTTCCTAACCTTTTAAATCAAGGTCAGAAGCCAAGCCTTACATACGATATCATGCCCAACTCCAAGCCCAGGCCTGGCACAGGGCAGGCCCTCAACTATTTGAGGAAATGAATAATGGCCAGCTCCCTGCATAACAAGCTGAGGTTCTGAAGGATAGTGAACTACCATCGAAAATATTCAAGAGATCAGGAGTATGGTGATAGACACCACCACAGGCTTTCGAGTCTACAGGACCTGGCACCTGACCTCCATTTCTCCATCTGTAAAATGGGGGAAACGCCCTTTCAGTTATGGGAGTAAGGGTGGGATTAGATAACATGTGGTATAAATAAAAAGAGCAGATATCCTATATAATAAAGAGGTAATATGCAAATTGACTGTCATGCCCTCGCACAAGATGGCCACCCCCATGTGATCACACAATGGCCGGCAGAGGGGGCAGTTGTGGGTGATCAGGCCAGTAGGGGAGGGCAGTTGGGGGCAACCAGGCCAGCAGGGGAGGGCAGTTGGGGGACAACCAGGCCAGTAGGTGAGGGCAGTTGGGGGCGACCAGGCTGGCAGGGGAGAACAGTTGAGGGTGACCAGGCCAGCAGGAGAGGGCAGTTGGGGTGATTGGGCCAGCAAGGGAGGGCAGTTGGGGGTAATCGGGCCAGGAGGGGAGAAGTTAGGCATCAATCAGGCTGGCAGGGGAGTGGTTAGGGGGTGATCAAGCTGGCAGGCAGAAGCAGGTAGGGGCAATCAGGCAGGCAGGCAGGCGAGCACTTGGGAGCCAGCAGTCCCAGATTGTGAGAGGGATGTCCTACTGCCTGTTTAGGCCCAATCCCTGTAGGCCTAAATTCTAAACCAGCAGTCGGACATCCCCTGAGGGGTCCCAGATTGGAGAGGGTAGAGCTGGGCAGAGGGACACCCTTCCCCCCCCCCACACAGTGCATAAATTTCGTGCACCAGGCCTCTAGTTAAATTATAAGCATGTGACACTGGCCCCCCTTCACCTTCTAAGGTGATTTCCATGCATCACTCAACTCTTGGACTTCTTGTTTGTATTATAATAAATAGGATCTATAGTATATAAAATCATATACAAAGTATGGCAGTGATAGAAGCAGAAACAAACTATTCCAGAATGAAATACATCAAAATGTGAACAGTGTTGTCTTGGGTTAGTGCAATTGTGTACATGTAGATTTTTATTCTCCCAGGTTTCCTGTGTTTGAACTTTTATATATAGTGTAGTAGTTAAGAGAATGGCCTCAGAATCAGAAACTATTTCGTCTCTGATGTACTTTGTGACTTTGGGCAAATTAACTTCTCTGATTGGTCGTTTGTAAAATGTAAAAATATTCCTCTTTCATAGGGTTCTTTTGATGATTAAATGAGATGATACCAGTAAGGAACTTAGCACAGTGCTCTGCATACAGTAGTGCTAAAGAAAATGTATTATTATTATTATTGAATGAACATGTATTCACTTTATATATTGTTGGATTTGATTTGCTCATATTTTGTTAAGGATTTTTGCACATATGTTCATGAGAAATATTGGTCTGTAGTATACTATGCATATATTCATTTTATAATTGTAGAAAATCTCTTCAAAAATAAATGTTTAAGTTTAGATGTGATAAGCTTGGTTTCACAGATTAGGCATGAAAAATTCATAGTGAGATAATAGGAGCAGACATCATCTTCCAACTTGAGACGAATGCCATAGCTTATGCCTACGTGCTTGGCTCATGTGCTAGCAAGTGGGGACCTCACATCCTACTGATAAGCTCAGTTTCTAAGAGGTGAATAACTTCTCTAAAATAAAAATGCTGACTAGACAGTAAATGTCACAAGGCTAGAGAGCAAAAGAATAGCCAAAATTCCCCCAGGTCTTGATGAAAGCTAAGTTGAACAGATATTTTGCCTTCTAGAGACTAGAAGATCAGATGTAAAAGCAGACCTTACTGGCACAGCCACAAAAATAAAATCTAGCCCTGGCTGGTGTTGGTCAGTGGTTAGAGCAGTGATGGCGAACCTATGACACGCGTGTCAGCACTGACACGCGTAGCCATTTCTGATGACACGCGGCTGCTGAGGCGACCGCATGCTGAGGACGAAACATTTGCTGCTCCTGAGGATGAAACATTTGCGAAATAATGTTTTTTCCTCAAAGTGACACACTACCCGAGTTATGCTCAGTTTTTTGGCGAAGTTTGACACACCAAGCTCAAAAGGTTGCCCATCACTGGGTTAGAGTGTCAGCCCATGCAACGAAGGGTCACGGGTTCAATTTCAGGTGAAGGGCACAAACCTGGGTTGCAGGTTCAGTCCCCAGCACTGGGCATGGCACATGTGGGAGGCAACCAATAGATGTGTCTCTCTCACATCAATGTTTCTCTCTCCCCCTCCTCCCTTCCACTCTCTCTAAAGATCAATGGGAAAAAATATCCTCGGGTGAGGATTAACAAAAATAATAATATTAATTACAAAATAAAATCTACAACTATATAGCTACTCATATGTTCAAATGTTTATTAAGCTCATAAAACTTAGACTGGAATTTTAGAGCCTTAAGTAAATTTAGAGATCACTTAAATTGACTGTTTTTAAACAAAGAAACTGAGACCTAAGGAGGTCAGGTGAATTACTCAAGGATATATAAGGAATTCTATTTTAAACCAGCTGAAATTCTATTAACCCTCCTATACTTTATCACCTATGATTGCTAATCTTCCCTCTAGTTAACTTCCTACTTGGTCTTTATATCAAGTGATGTAGGAGATTACTGGTCTCATCTGAGTACTCTCTAGGCATCAGTTCATTCATTCATTCTACAAGTATCTCCTGCGTATCTCCTGAGTTAGGCTCTATGTAGGCACTGGGGATACAGTGGCGAATAAGACATAGCCCCCGCGCCAGGAGGCCACTTCTGCTTTGAGACAGACAAGTGCTAGAATGATGAAAATGGGGTCCTGTGGCACCACCTCCAACCACGCGATGCCCATCTACAGACTTTCTCTCCCCTTCGGCCCATCCAGCCCTCTTCTGTCACCCTTTCATAGATCCTTTCACACTCACTACCTTGTGAGTTCTCAGACTCTAAAACAATGACCTTATACTCTGGAGCGCTCCACCATTCCAGGATTGCTGATAATCCTTTCCCAGAGAGCGTGAGCCAGCTGGGTGTCCTGCAGGCAGAGGTGGGGCAGCAATGGGTCCCAGCACCCCTGAGATTCTGATTCAGTGAATTTGGGATGGGACTTGGCAACCTGGTATTTTAAAAACTCTTCCGTGACCCAGATCATCTGCCTCATCTGGGAACCCTGATGTAGTAGTTACAGAAACCCACCCGCCTGCCCTATTCACAGCACCTCTTGGGCATTTGCTGCCACAGACCCAAGCTACCACCCCCAGAACACGCCAGGTCATTCAGAAACTCTTTCTCCTCCGCTGGAATTTGGACTTGAGATATGGGATGCTAGCCAGCCTCTGTTGGCTTTATAACTAGAATCCACCCATCGATTCATTCATGCATTATTAAATAATTACCCATTAATGAATGCCACAGATTGGGGAAACAAAAACAAAGTCCTTCTCTTATGCTGCTTATTTTCTATCAGGGGATGGGTTAAACAGTAAAAAAACAACAACACACAAAACAAAACAAAAAAAAAACAATTATAATATCTCAGGTTCAGATAAATGCTAAGAAGACACACAAAGAAGGTCAAGGCACCAGAAAGACAAGGGGCTGCTATTTTTCATGAGGTGCCAGCAAAGACCTCTCTGAGAAGGTGGCATTTGTATAGATCCCCAGAGGAGGTAAGGAAGAGAGAAGTGGCCTTGTAGGGAAAGAGTCATCCAGGCAAAGGGATCAGAGAGCATAGAAGCCCCAAGGTAGGTGTTTGGGAGGCCCCAGTGTGCTTGGTGCATTTAAGCAGCTGTGAAGAGGCCAGTGTGGCCGGAGAGGAGAGGGCATGAAGGGAAGTGAGGGGAGAAAGCTAGGCCAGGCTTGTTCTCTGTAAAGGGCCAGGTAGAAATACTCTAGGCTTTGTGGGCCAGATGGCTTGTGTCACAACTACCCAGCTCTGCTATTGTAGCTCAACAGCAGGCCTAGACAATACATAAACACGTGAGTATGGCTGTGTTCCAATAAGGCTTTATTTACAATAACAGGTGGTGGGCCATATTTGGCCTGCAGGCCATTGCTTGCTGACCTCTGTTGTAGACCAAAGTAAGGACTTTGGATTTTATTTTGAGTTAGATAGGACCATTGGAGAGTTTAAAGTAAAGCAGTGATGTGATCTAAGCTATACCTCAAATCCTAGTATATCCCTCTAGCTGACCTGTGTTTTGAAAATCCCCATGGCTGCTACCTGTAGAATGTACCACAGGGGGATACGGGGAGAAGCAGTTAGGAGGCAATAGGTAAGAGATGCTAATGGCCTGGACCAGGGTAGAGGCCGTGGAGATGTCAAGAAGGAAATGGTCAGAATCCAGGTATGTTTTGATGGCAGGGTTGACAGGATTTCCTGATGGATTGAATACAGAATGTGAGAGAAAAAGAATCCAAGAATGACTCTGAGGTCAGTGCCCTGAGACACAATTCACTGAGAGAACAGAGATGGGGAAAATGGCCTGGCAACTGAGAATCCCGAGAAGCAGTGGAGAAAAGAGACTTTCACCAGCCTGTGCTCTGTGGTCATTTCCCGGTACAGTCTTGAGCTTCCGTGTGGGTGCACAGAGGTGTGCAAATTGCTTGCTCACCTGCATACTGTATACACAGGTCTGTCTACAGCTGAGTGGGGGTACCAGCAACACACACTGTGATCCTGATGGCTGAGGTGGGCTGAATGGTGGAACCTAAGAGATATGCCCATGCCCTAACCCAGGGGTGGGGAACGTTTTTCTACCAAGGGCCATTTGGATATTTACGACATCATTCACGGGTCATACAAAATTATCAACTTAAAGATTAGCCTGCTATGTTTAGTCAAACATTTAATTTATTCATCCCTAATACCTTGACAGGACCAGACCAAATTATTTTGCAGGCCTTATACAGCCCACGGGCCAGACGTTCCCACTCCTGCCTTAACCCATGGAACCTGTGATGTGACCTCATTAGGAAAAAGAGTCTTGTAATTAAGTTAAAGATCTCAAGATGAGATCATCCTGGACTGTCTGGGTGGCTCCTAAATCCAATGACGTGTCCTTATGAAAGACACACAGAAAGGAGAGGAGAAGGGGATGTGAAGACAGAGGCAGCCATAAACCAAGGAAGCAGGCGCCACCAGAAGCTGGAGGAGGCAAAGGGGATTCCTCCCATGGGGCCTCTGGAGGTGGCACAGTCCTGCCGACCTCTCGAGATTGGGCTTCCAGCCTCCAGAACTGTGAGAGAACGCGTTCCTGTTGTTTCAGGCCACCCGTTGGTCGGTAATTTGTTACCTCAGCCCTAGGAACCAAGTGCAATAGCTATACAAGTTCTGAGTTCTCAACACACCTAAGGCAGTGGTCGGCAAACTCATTAGTCACAGAGCCAAATAGCAACAGTTGAAATTTTAGTCAACAGAGCCAATTTTCAACGATTGAAATTTCTTTTGAGAGCCAAATTTTTTAAACTTAAACTTCTTCTAACGCCACTTCTTCAAAATAGACTCGCCCAGGCCGTGGTATTTTGTGGAAGAGCCACACTCAAGGGGCCAAAGAGCCGGATGTGGCTCGCGAGCCGCAGTTTGCCGACCACGGACCTAAGGGATAATTTTTTAAAAAAGTGATGGATGAACAAAATAATAAAAGTTAGCATCACTAATCCGACTCTGAAAGCATTCATGTTGATGTGATAAAAGACTATCTAACCAGGACATGCATCAAGGCAACTGCCAGATTAAAAATAGAAATGTAAGCACGGGCACCTGACTGCTCATTTGTCGATGTAATGGATGCGGTCATGCAGACAACGAGAGGCCCGGAACTCTGCGTGCGTGCCTCGCGCCCCATCTGCAGACGCCTGTGGGTAAGTGCGCTGGCCTGGTGAGCACACACAGGAAACGGGGAGGGGGCGCGGCAAGGAGACGGTCCTTGTGATCGCACCTCTTTTTGAGCCCTCACTGTGAGTGTCTCTGTGGCGTCAGTTTGTGGTTTCCTGGCTGAACCCTTTCTTCTCAGGTTTCCAGAGACTATTCTCACATACGGGGGGCGGGCCTGGGCTGGCTTCATTTATTCCCTCTAGGGTAACCTTTCTTTTAGAAACAGTAACTTCCCAGGACAGGGAATCATGCCTTCCTCCCCTCTGGCACCTCAACCCAGTGGTCTTCCTCCTAGTGGCATCTGAAGGAGGGCAGCAGGTTTGTTCCGGGAACACAGAACCTGAGCGGATGCACTGCGGGCTGGAGGCTGCTCTTCTGACCACATGGAGCGGTCGGCCGGGTGTCCTAGCTCCAGCTGCTATAACACAATACCAGAGACCGGGTGGCCTAAATGACAAGCATACATTTCTCATCGTTCTAGAGGCTGTGAGGTCCCACCTCAAGGCGCTGGCAGTTTTGGTTTCTGGGGAGGGCCCTCTTCTCATTTGCAGATGGCAGCCTTCTTGCTGTGTCCTCACATGGCGGGGAGAGAGCTCTCGTCTCTTCACCTTCTTTCAAGGACACTAATCCCATCATGGGAGCCCTCGTGACTTCAGCCAAACCTAATCACCTCCCACCACAGGCCCCACCTCATTGGGACTTCCACATAGGAATTGGGGGTGGGAGACACAAACATCCAGTCCATCACACCCCGTGTCTGGTTAAGTGATAGATTTAAACAATAAACTAAATGGGATTATTTTCTAATGAGTATAGGGCAGAATGGGCCACAATATCTGAAATCTGCTTCTCTGGGAATGATCTGGAATGTGTTGTGTGACCTGAATTTACTAGGGAGGGCAGTGAGTACAAGTGTGTGCAGAACAGGCTACATTTGGGACTGGACTCTGCCCTCCTTACACATCAGGCAAGTGACACACGCCAGACACCCCTGCAGCCTGGGAGCCTTGTTTTGAGGGGAGGGGACACAACTGGACCTGGCGGGAAGGGCACGGGATGTCTCAGTCATCCCCTCCCGGGAATGTAAATGGATTCTAAGTGGAGTGATGCTTTAAGACAAAATGAGGGTGAATGTGGCTTTCCAGCATGATAGAGGCTGGCTGAGGAACAGGGTCTTAGATGTGGGGGTCCTGCCTGCACCCTGGGAACCACACCATATCACAGACAAGTGCCTGCTTTGCTGCTTAAGATCCTCCTTGTGCGACACAGATGATCCGATGATGGACAGAGATGGGCCCGTGCAGAGAGTGGGTCAGCTGAGGTTAGCCAGAGAGAGAAACCGCCATGAGCCAGCAAGCCAGTGTGAGGCAGAGAGAGGAGCAAATGCAGCACTTAGAAGTAGGTGACCATATCATTTATCCCTAGAATCATGGTGCTCTTGAGATTGGCAGGGGCACTGTTAACAGTCATCCCTGGACAGTGTGTGTAAAGTAGGACTGTCTGAGACAACCCAGGACACATGGTCAACCTACCCAACACACCCTAGAAGAGAGTAAATGAAGAGGAACGAGAAAGGAGAAGAGTGTGGGTAGAGAGCAGGGGGGCGGAGAGAGAGAGAATATGAAAGAGAGGCTGTAAGAGTCAGAGAGACGCCCTGTGTGGGCACGTCTGGGTGGCACTCTGCTGGTTGTTTACAAAGTGTTATCTTAACCCCTTTCCCAGACAAGCAAATTAGCATGTGAGAGAAATATATAGTGATAGAAGCCTCCACTTGCTACAGAGATGCTGAGCTCCCCAAACAAACACAATTTCCAATGAATAGCAAACAAAGGGGAAATGAAAACTCAAGAAGAGCAAAATTTAGCACGTTGCTTAATTCTCTTCAACACGTGGCCTAAGGACAAGGGCCAGCACTTACTCACCCAGCTTTTAACAGCACAGAGAAAGCATCATGAGGCTATTACATTTGCTTAGAAAAAAATGGAGGATAAAAAGAAACACATGCATTCAGCAAGTATGCATGGAGTAACTATGATTTGGAAATGTGCTACGAATGGACCATGCCAAGGTGGTTCTTGATTGCTTCTATTTCATCAGACACAGCGAGATGCGGGTGCCGGAACTTCAAGAGTGTTCATATGGAAGGCCACGTGCTTGAAAGGGCTGGCAGCATTTTGAGCAGAGGGAGGATGGTGAAAGAAGACATGTAGCTGAAAGTAGAAAGCTCCATCAAAGAACAAAGCCCAGCTAGGGAAAAAAAAGCCCGAGAAGAGGGCAGGAAGCAGGGGTGGGCGGGGCCACCCTAGGAGGAGAGCCTCAGGCGGGGAAGCTGGGTATGGACCTATAGGCCTGGATGCAGCCTCCACAATTAGCCCTTGAATAGCAAAGCTGTTCCTCCACGTTTGGGCAGAGCTCTTCTGTACTCTCTCCTCTCACAGAACCTCTTTCTTCCTGTCAGAGTACTTGCCTCCACTTGTTGTAAAGGTTCATTCATTAGTGTGAGTCACTGTCAGGCTCACCTTTGGCCTGGACGCTCCATGAAAGCAGGGAGTGCATCTGTGTTTCGGGGTATGTCATAACAAGCATGGTGCCGGTACATGGGGCACTCAACAAATACTTGTGAAATGAATGATGATATTATTCGGGACTCGTTCATAAATGATCTCACCCACAGCCATGGCTTCAACCACTCTGCAGAGGCTGACAACACTCAAATGTCTATCTCTGGCCCAGTTCTTTCCTCAAGAATCATGTCTCAAAGAGTCTACTCAACATTTTCACATGAAAACGTTAGAGCATCTCAATTGCACAGACGGGTCCAAAACTGGACTTGTGAACTCCCCACTCCCCAATTAGTTTCTCTTCATTTTAGGAAGTGGGGCCCTGTCCACCTGTACCAGGGCTTCCAGTCTTGACACCTCCTTCTTCATTCCTGTATCTCTTGTCCATCAGCAAAACCTTTCATTTCCATTCTCCTAAATTGTCTGCATTACAATTACTTCTCTCCATACACCATGATGGTTAAGAGTGCAGACTCTGGAGGTGGGTTGACTGGCTTTGAAAACAGGTCCTACCACTTAACTAGCAATTTGCTTAACTCCTCTGGACCTTATTTCCTTGTATACAAAATGGAGATAATAATAACAATATGTGCTTCATAGGGGTTTTTTTGAGTAGTCAATAGGATAATGCATAAGCTGTGCTTCAAACGTGCTAGCTGCTATCATCACCACCACCACCTTGACCTTTGGCAGCAGCATTACCATCACCACCACCACCACCATCATCATCATCATCACCATCACCTCATCATCAATCCTCATCACCACATCTCACCATTGTCACCACCACCACCACCATCACCATCAACACCATCACAAACATCATTATCACCATCATTATCATAAACATTATCATCACCATGGCTATATCCCAATCTAAGATACCATCATCTGAATTACTGCAATACCACCTAACATCTCCCCACATCCATTCTTGCCTTCTTCCAATCTATTTGCCACTATGTGACCCAAGTGATCTTTTAAAAATGAAACCTGGCATCATTCATATGCTTAAACGATATCAGTGATTTCCCACAAGAGATATCAGTGACTTCCCACAAAATCCAAAATCGTGAATGTGGTTTAAATAGCCAATCTTGGCCATTCTTTAGCCTCAGACATGCCCTGTGCCTTACCACTTCAGGACCTGCTGCTGGTAAAACTCTGCAATGTTGCTTATACTCATTGTCGCTCTGACTGCACAATGCCTTCCGCCCCCATCTCTCCACTGAAGATGTCTAGCAAAAAGTCATTATTGCACTTGTTACTGAATCAAATAAACCTATTTTTAGCCTTATCTGATTTGACCTTTCTGAGTGTCTGATACTACTAACCATTCTTTCCTCAAATTTTCTTCTACCTTTGTCTCCCCTGCCGGTTCTTTTGTTTACTTTTATCTTTCTCTGGATGATTTATCTTTTTCCTTCACCTGTTCCTCCTTCTCTACCAACCTCTAAAAAAATGATTTCCCAAGGTTTCCTAATTGAAACTCTTTTTCTCTTGCTCTACTTATTCTCTGTGGGTGATTCTATCCATTCACATGGTATCCGTTGCTTAATGATTCTTGAATCTTCAACTGTAGGTCCTTTCTCCCTCCTGAGCTCCAGGTCCACCTTCCTCCATGAAGGTGTTTTTAATAAACACAACACATGTCAAAGCTGAAATCTTGGAACACCCTTTCTCTGTTAGCTCAATGAATGGTACCATCACCCATTCAGTTGCCCAGGCAAAAGCTTAAGTCATCCAGTCTCTTACCTTTATCTTCCTCCCTACATCTAGTTAATCATCAAATTCTGTTGATTCTGCCTCCTTAGATTGACTTGTCTCTGTTCCCAATACCACTCCCTTAGTTCAAGCCCTCATCATTTCCCATCAGCACTGTGGCCACAGCTTCCTAACCCAATTCCCTTTCACCAGCCTTTCCTCTCTCCTGCCTTTTTTGTACTGCTATCAAAGTTTAGGGAAAAGAGATTCCTAAATGATTTTTCCAGAGAACTAGTGGCCCAACTTATAAAAGAAGGTGTACTTAGGCAATTAAGAAATGGCTTAAGAAAACAGCCCCTCTGTGGTCCTTTCTTAGTGATCCACCATGCATATCAGCATATTTAATGTTCTGATAAGTCTTGTTGCAAATAAATCCGTTCAGAATTGTTTAATTGGGCATCTCTCAAAATTCTTTGACCATAAAACTCCTTTTCCAGGACACACTTCCTAATATATTTTAGGATACTACGGACTATTCAAAACACAAATCTGATCATCTTACTTCTCTATTTGAAAATATGACAGGTAAGTGGATAACACCAGAAGAAACTCTTAGAGATTGCTGAGCAGGGTAACGACCTAATACCCACACAATCAATAGCTTCCAATGATTGAGCTCCTACTATGTGTAGGCGCTTCTCACTTATCATCTCTAATCCTTACAACAAGGCTACAGGTGGGCACAATCCCCAGTGAGGAAACTGAAGCCAGATTGGCTAAGTGTTGGGTCTAAGGCCATAATAAACAATAAATAGAAAGCAGTATTTGGCTCAAGATCTAGGTGGCTTTAAAGCCATGGCTACTTGTAATAAACAGGTGATATTTTGCCTGCAGGATTGGAAACAGGAAAATCAAGAAGGCTTGGACATAAATTCCTAGAAGGCCCCACATCTTTCTTTCTTTTTCATCTCTTTTCTCATAACCCTCTTGATAGTGCCTCGGGTGCTAGCCATTCTTCTTAAACTTGGGTCTCATTGCCCAGCAAGACATCAGGCAGCTCCAGGAAAGCCTCTCCCCTGCTTAAAAACTGTGTGTTTCTTCCTAGTGCCTGAACAGGTCCACATTCCTCAGCCTGATATTCCAGGCCCTTTCTTATCTGCCATCAACATTTCATTTCTGATCTTGACTTTATACCCTTTTCTAAATATAAGCCATGCTCCAGTCTAACAGAACTACTCACTGTCTAGCAGCCTCCCTGCCTTTGTTCTTGCTGTTCCTGCCTCGTGGAAAGCCCTCTGCTCTCCTCAGAGCTGGCTCCCAATCTGCCTATCCTTCAGGTCCCTTTGCACCAACTCCACAAAACACATTCTGGTCTGGACCATCCAGACGCTCTCTTGTTTTCAGTAGAAAGTCAGGAAGGTGCCCCGAAATTTGAAGGTCAGGTTGACTTCTGAAAATTACACCAGTAGAACCCACAGTGAATGGCATCAGCAATCTGTAAAGACGATACACCCAAAGGAAGGCTCAAGAAGGAGAGAGTTAAGGAGATACAAAAACACCCTTCTGGGAGAAGGTGTCCAGGGCTTACTCGAAGGACACAGTTGTACCTATATATCCGGAACCATGAGATGAGCAAAGAAGGCCCTAATCCAATCAGTTACAGGAAACAGAGAGAGTAACCAAACCATAATCAATTGTGATAACTGGCCAAGGCAGTGACCTAATCAATTACATTCTGCTCTGGTGTGTTGAAGCATAGCATGTGCTGTAATAGATGGAAGGCAGCCAAGCAGACAGATGTGCAGAGGTTCTGTGCTGCCAGCACCAATCCAAAGAGACACTCACTGAGTTTGGGGGAAGGATTGGTAATGAGAGGATTGGAGAGGATTCATCCAGCTTTCTCAGACCCGGTTAGTTTTCCCAAAAGTCCCCTGCTTCCTTTGTTCAAGGAAGCATCCCACCCAGCAACCTTTGGAGAACCAATTTGGCTTTCTTTTGCATCGTCAGAAAGGAATATTCTGGGCAGTAAAAAGGGATGTCCTCATTGTATCTACCTCATGGGGTCATTGGGAAGATTCAGTGAGATAAAATGTTTGTAGAGGAATTGATCCAGGCTGTATTTATTGGTAATTGTCCAATAAATGTAGGCATTTAAATCAATCACTGTATTGTAACTCTGTTTCTGATGACAAGTTCTTATACGTGTGGTTGAGCTGAAGCTGAACTGGTTTCCTGGTGCCCAGGTGTCCTGATGACGGTGGGCACCTGGACTTGCAAAACAGATTCCGTGGCCCGGGATGAGAATGAGCTGATCAATTGAAGTATTGCCTCAGAAAGGGTCTGCCAACCATTCACCTGTTCTAGGGCATCTCTAATTCATTATCATCCTCTAAATGCCCCCACCAGCTCCTGTATCGGAGCACCCAGCACACGTCTTGTACCATTTCTGTTCTATTTTCAATTCTATCACTTGTGTATCTCTCTAATTCCAGCTCCATCAGAGTGTAAACTCTTGGAGGGTGGGGGCTCTTATATCTCTTGCAGAAACTCCAATGTCATATATATGTAATGAGTTGAATCAAAGACCAAGCAAATGATCTGGGGTTCCAACAAAAGCTATAAAACCTGTCCCCCAGGGTACTAGTGAGGTAGGTTGCAGACCCCTTGAGAGGAGGCCTGGCTCTGCAGGCTGAGAACTTCTCCCTTGGTGCCCCCAGCCCAGGGTGGCTACCGGGGAGCCTGCTAGGCTGAAGGAGGGCCACTCAGCTGCTCTGAAGGACAGGGAGACACAGACAAACGGACGGAGCAGGCACCGCCTGCCACACTCACCCGGATCTCGGTGTGCACAGTGCATTTAACCAGTTTGAAGTTCTTCCCAGAGTTGAAGCTGTTGCTATAGAAGCAGACCTTGAGGATCCGCACGTCTTCCTTTTCCACATCTACTGGCACCACCATGGGCTCTGGGGGGCCTTCTGGCCGACATAGCGTGCCCACCTTTACTCGGCTCAGGGGCTGGGACACCCCAGACATCCTCTCAGACAGCAGCTAGGACCAGCACATCGCAATCCTGCGGAGACAGCAGAGAGGCAGCCTGAAGCGAATCATGTAGGCCCACATGCCTCACCCCCCAGGGACAGCACCCAAGGAGCTGAGACCCACGCAAACAACACCTTCTCCCAGTCCCAGAAACCTCCCTTAAAGGCACTGGGGGAAGCTGAAACACAAAGCATCCGTTTGCATAAACATCCGGGTACCATTTAAAACCCAGACCTGGAACCCCCAGGCGGTGTGCACTCTCTTCTAGAAGCCCCCTCTCTCCACTCCTTTTCTCTTCCCACACTGGATCCTAGACAAGGGGCCCACACTTTGCAAACGAAGCTGTGAGAGGAGGCGGCCACCGCATGGTTCCAAGGCACAGTGAGCAGAAAAAGCAAAGAGGACAGTGGAAAATAGCAGGAGAGAAGCAGGGACACGGGGGAAAAAATGAGAAGAAACAGAATTGGAGAATGGGTGGCCTGGAGGGCACTGGAACGGAGAAGGCAGGAAAGGACCCAGGTGGGTGGCCAGGCTGTCAGCTGCTGGCTTTGTCTGCCTCCATCCGAAGCCACCACCAGCCCGAACTTTCTGGGCAGGAGGCCTCAGTCCTACAGGAACTCACATACGGCACATTGTTCACTGCAGGCAGGAGAGCTCAACAGGAACAGCACTCCAGCTGCCCAATCTGGGAGGGAGCTGGGCTGGGCCCCTGGAGGACCTGCCCAGTTCTGATGACAGTGGGGCTGACATTTATATAGACGATAAGAATCCTCGGGGTCTTTAGTTCGCCCTGAATCTCAGCAAAATGGGTCCTTTTGAGCCAGCACATCACTGTTGGGCTTACCCCCCACTGGTCCAAAGCAGGAGTGCCCGAAGGAAACAATGGAAGTTCCAGCTGCAGATCGGTGGTATCAACTTTAGCTCTGCATTAGGATCCCCTGCAAAGGTTGTAAGAAAGCCTAAAGCCAGGCCCTGAGCTCAGAGATTGCCACGAAGCTGGCGTGTGGGGAGGCCTGGAATTGGTACTTTTAAGTTTCCAAGGATTTTTCTAACATTCAGCCTGGGTTTGGAGCCACTGTTCTAAACTAAGCTTTGGTCTCTTTCTGAACCCATACTTACAGAAGGATATCTTCCTTCTAACAAAAGACTGGCGGGGGAGGGGGAGAGGGACACTTAGGGGGACATTCCTAGACCAGAAGAAGTTGGGAATTGGCAATGTTAAAATACAAATGCGTGTCTGGCCGGTGTGGCTCAATGGTTGTGGCTCTATGAACCAGGAGGTCATGGTTCCATTCCCAGTCAGGGCACATGCCCTGGTTGCAGGCTCGGTCCCCAGTAGGGGGAGTGCAGGAGGCAGCTGATCAATGATTATCTTTTATCATTGATGTTTCTATCTCTCTCTCCCTCACCTTTCCTCTCTGGAATCACTAAAAATATTTTTTTAAAGAGATGAGTACATTTGAAAAGGTTACTTGAAACCTATATGATCTTATTTTTAAAAAATACAAATGCGGAATCAAATATATTGGAAGCGGAAGTAAAATCTGTGTTCATTCATTCACACTGTACTGGGCACTAGCAAGGAAGATGCACACACACACACACACACACACACACAGTCATTCGCTTCAGAGAGTCATTCTTCTGAAAAGCCCACTGTGTATTAGGAGACAGAAAGAGAGGCAGTGAGGGCGAGGGAAGGAGCAGGGTGTGTCCCTTCCATGGGGGCAGGCAGACACTGGGCAGAGCGCCAGCCTGAGTCCACAGGGCAACCAGAATTTGAGACAAGACAGATGGAGAAAAGAATCTTCAGTCTGTGTTATTTTAGAGACTAATATGAATAAGCTAGAAGTATCCGTGCATTTTTCAACCATTATCTTCTAAGCATATCCTGTGAGCCAGTGCTCTGCTGGGTAAGTGGCGTGTGCCTAAGTTTCCCCAGACCCTCAGTAAGGACTCCAGAGGAGGTGCCTTGAGGAATGGCGAGTGTGTGACCGGGAGGGGAAGACAGCCAAGGGAGGGTTATCGATTGAGTTACCATCACTTGGGCAACCGCAGGGTAAATCCACAGAGCTAGCTACTCCTGCCAGGAAGGGAGGGATCTGGGCATTTACACACCACTTTTTTTTCTCCTTTTTTTGAATTTATTGGGTTGATATTGGTTAATAAGATGAAATGGGTTTCAGGTGTGCAATTCTATAATACATCATCTGTATATTGTATTCTGTATTCACCATCCCAAGCCAAGTCCTCTTCTATCACCAGTTATCCCCCCATAGCCTCTTCAACTTCCCCACACCCCCTTTCTCTCTGGTAATCACCATGCTGTTGTCTGTGTCTATGAATTATAAGGGGGTTTTGGGGAGGGGGGGTTGTTGTTTTTGCTTAATCCTTTCACCCTTCTCACCCAGCCCCCAATCCCCATCCCCTCTGACAGCTGTCGATCTGTTCTCTGTCTATGAGTCTGTTTTCATTTTGTTTGTTAGTGTATTTTGTTCATTAGATTCCACATATGAGTGAAATAATATGGTACTTGTCTTTCTCTGACTGGCTTATTTCACTTAGCATAATGCTCTCCAGGTCCATCCATGCTGTCACAAAAGGTAAGATTTCCTTCTTTTTTATGGCCGAGTAGTATTCCATTGTATAAATGTGCCACAGCTTTTTTTAAAAAAATTTCTTTATTGATTAAGGTGTCACATATTTGTCCTCATCCCCCCATTCCCATCCCACACCCCTCCCCACGGATGCCCCAACCCCCTGTTGAACTTAACCATTGGTTAGGCTCATATGCATGCACACAAGACCTTTGGTTGATCTTTCCCCCCTCCCCCCACCCTCCCCTATCCTCCCTCTGAGGCCCGATAGTCCGATCGATGCCTCCTTGTTTCTGGTTCTGTTGTTGTTCATCAGTCTATGTTGTTCATCATTTCCCCTAGATGAGCGAAATCATGTATCACTAGAGATATACTTATATGAACTGAATGTGAGATGAGCAATAATAGTTATGCTGACAGGCAAATGAATCAGTCTGTAGTGAGTTTCTTTCTGGACCAACAGTTCTTTTGAGACCCAATATCAATGTCCACCAGTTCCTTATGAGTACATGTCGGCACTGACCCCTCAGCTCTGGATGGTGGACAAATGGTGGTAATGCAGGTCCGACTCCCTCTGGTTTGGTCTTGGCCGGACCCAGGGGCACGGCTTCACCCGGACCCAGGGGCATGTGGCCTCACCCGGACCCAGGGGGTGCGCGGCCTCACCCGGACCCAGGGGCGCGTGGCTTCACCCGGACTCAGGACCCAGCCTCACCCGGATCCAGGGGCACACGGCCTCACCCGGACCCGGGATCCAGCTTCACCCGGACCCAGGGGCGCGTGGCCTCACCCAGACCCAGGGGCGCGTGGCCTCTCCCAGACCCAGGGGCACATGGCCTCACCTGGACCCGGGATCCAGCTTCACCCTGACCCAGGGGTGCGTGGCCTTACCCAGACCCAGGGGCGCGTGGCCTCACCCGGGCCCGGGACCCAGCCTCACCCGGATCCAGGGGCACACGGCCTCACCCGGACCCGGGATCTAGCTTCCCCCGGACCCAGGGGCGCGTGGCCTCACCCGGACCCAGGGGCCCGTGGCCTCTCCCAGACCCAGAGTCGCGTGGCCTCACCCGGATCCAGGGGCCCACGGCCTCACCCGGACCCGGGACCCAGCCTCACCCGGATCCAGGGGCCCACGGTCTCGCCCGGACCCAGGACCCAGCCTCACCTGGATCCAGGGGCACACGGCCTCGCCCAGACCCAGGATTCAGCTTCACCCGGGCCCAGGGGCGCATGGCCTCACCCGGACCCAGGGGCGCGTGGCCTCTCCCGGACCCGGGACTCAGCCTCACCCGGATCCAGGGGCACACGGCCTCGCCCGGACCCGGGACCCAGCCTCACCCGGATCCAGGGGCACACGGCCTCGCCCAGACCCGGGATCTAGCTTCCCCCGGACCCAGGGGCACGTGGCCTCACCCGGACCCAGGGTCGCGTGGCCTCTCCCAGACCCAGGGTCGCGTGGCCTCACCCGGATCCAGGGGCCCACGGCCTCACCCGGACCCGGGACCCAGCCTCACCCGGATCCAGGGGCACACAGCCTCGCCCAGACCCAGAATTCAGCTTCACCTGGACCCAGGGGCGCATGGCCTCACCCGGACCTAGGGGCGCGTGGCCTCTCCCGGGCCTGGGACCCAGCCTCACCTGGATCCAGGGGCACACGGCCTCGCCCGGACCCGAGATCTAGCTTCCCCCGGACCCAGGGGCACGTGGCCTCACCCGGACCCAGGGGCGCGTGCCACAGCTTTTTTATCCACTCATCTACTGATGGGCACTTGGGATGCTTCCAAAACTTGACTATTGTAAATAATGCTGCAATGAGCATAGGGGTGTCAGAATGGCTGTCATCAACAAATCAACAAACAAGTGTGGGTGAAGATGGGAGAAAGGGGAACCCTCATGTACTATTGGTGGGAATGCAAATTGGTGCGTCCACTGTGGAAAGCAGCATGGAGTTACCTCAAAAAATTAAAAATGGAACTGCTTTATGACCCAGTGATTCCACTTCTGGGAATTTATCCGAAGACACTGAAAACACTCACTTGAAAGAACATACGCACACCACTTCTTACAGTCACCATTCCCAGCGTTTCAGCCAGTTCTGCACCAGGGCAGTGGACTCAGGAGACAGGGGAAGTGCTCCGGCACAAAGATGCGGACACTGGCGTGGAGGAGTAAGCAGGAGAACACAGCAATGACGAGGCCCCAGGGGCTATCGGGGGGAACAGTGACAGATCTGCCACCGGATGTGAAATTGACTCACACATGCGTTGCCCCTAAAGAGCATACGCTCCAGACACAGAGGTAAACAGGCACGATATGCACACAGGTAAGTAAACAGACCACAGGGATTCAGGATCTGCTGTGTCTACTGAGCCAGGGGCCCCAAGCCCCCTGGCTTCTGTTTGTTTTACATTAATTTTCAGGCAGGGGCTTCATGAAGCAGTTTTGTGAAGCAGGCACCTGGGGCAGGAAGAAAATGGAGTGGCGTATGGTGTCTGTCCCCAGGGACTAGATCCTACTCATGGGAGCCAGAGGGCCTGCGTCCCCAAGGTCATGTGGAAACCAGGGGCATAATCCGTGCTGTCACGTTGGCCGGTGGGACATGGACTTGGAGCTGGAGAGAACAGTGTGTGCATGTCTGCAGGTTATACCACGCGGCTTCTGGGCATCCGCCATGAAGGGGATCGAGGAAGTGCCTTTCAGGACATGTCCCCCTGGCCCAGGCAGCATTTCCAACCAACTGGTGCCAGTGCCAGTGAGCCGATGAGAGACCCTCCAGGGATTCGCTGAAACACCAGAGAAGAGTACGAGAGAGAACAGTTGAGTAGAAATAAGATGTCAGGAAAATGAATGAGATCTGGCCCGTGCGATCTAAGAAACCCCATTTGCGCACATGATGTGCATCGTTTTCTGAAGAGAAGAGTGAAGGAGATGAGCCCTCTCTGAGAGGCGGAGCACAGGAGCAGAGACAGAGCAGGGGATTAGAAACTGGGGCCTGGCACAGAGGCCAGGGCAAAGTCTTGGGTGGAGAGGAGATAGACAGGGGTTAGACATCCCCCCCACCCTCCAGTGCTTTTAACCCTGCGCAGCTATAGCCAACGGTACAATGAAATGTGGCCCTTATAAACTTGAGGAACCAAGACGATGTAAACATGTAACAAGGATGTGGAGCAACAGGAACTCTCATGCATTGCTGGTGCAAACTCTGGAAGCTAATTGCGCGCTTTCTCACAAAAACTAAGTATACTCTTACCATACCATCCAGCAATCATGCTCCTTGGTATTTACCCAAAGGAGCTGAAAACTTATGTCCTCATAAAAATCTGCACATGGATGTTTATGACAGCTTTATTCATAATAATTGCCCAAAGCTTAGAAGCAACCAAGATGTCCTTCTGTAGGTGAAGGGATTAATAAACTGTGGTACAACCAGACCATGGAATATTATTCAGTGCTTTAAAATATGCTCTATTAAGCCATAAAAAGGCATGAAGAACAGTAAATGTATATTACTAAGTAAAAGAAGCCAATCTGCAAAGGCGACATACTCTATGATTCTAACTATATGACTTTCTGAAAAAGGCAAATCTACAGAGACAATAAAAGCATCAGTGGTTTCCAGGGTTTGGGGGAAGGAGGGATGAATAGGGAAAGCACAGAATTTTGTAGGCAATGAAAATACTCTGTATGATACTAGAATGATGGATACATGTCATTACACATTCGCCCAACTCAGAATATACAGCATCAAGAGAACAATCCTAATGTAAACTATGGACTTTGGGTGACTATGATGTGTCAATATAGGTAGGCTCATATTGTAACAAATGTACCACTCTGGTGGAGGACGACAAAAGTTGGGGAGGCTGTGCGGGAATGGGGGCAAGGGCTATGTAGGAAATCTCTGTACCTACCTTTCAATTTTGCTGTCACCCTGAAAGTATTCTTTCAAAAATCTTATTAAGAAAAAATTAAAGCTGAGAAACCACAGCCTAATAGTTGACCCCCTGCCCAGCCTGACTGGGCAGTGTCTAGCCCACGCAGGAGTCAACCCGCACCCCAGTCCTGACCAAAGAGAAATGCCCATATTGTGTGTGTGTGTGTGTGTGTATTTATATTTTAAATATGTATGTATGTTTTATTTATTTGAGAGAGAGAGGAAGGGATCAAGCCTGCAACCTAAGCATATGCCCTCACCAGGAATCAATCTGATGACCTCTTGGTTCACAGGTCGACGCTCAACAACTGAGCCACACCGGCTGGGTGCTCATATTGTGTATCTGGCCCAGCGCAGTCTGCTGTGTTGGCCATCACCAACATGCCTGCAGGATGCTGGTCTCTCATCCTCATCAGTTTCCCCTGACCCTTGGTTCAGGAGCCATCATTCACAGTGGTCAGCATGGCTCCAGTTTAAATATTTTAGCCAAGTCATTTCAGTCACCCAGGATCTACCTGTACCTTCAGCCCAATGCAGGCTCCGGTCTGCCTTTAGTCCTGTGCAGTAATAACCTATTTATTTCAAAATAACTACAATTTTAAAACTTTAAAAGAAACGTAAGTGCTTTGCACAACAACCCTGGGAGATGGGCAAGGAGGATTATGCCCACTTACAGATAAAAAAAACATACTCAAGAAAGTTTAACCCATCTGGCCCAGGAGTCACACTTCTTGAATAGCAAACTTGGATCCCAAAGCAGATTAAAATCCAAGTTCAAAGTTTTCCCCTCTTTCCTATCTGTCTTTGAAGAAAGTAGTATCTCTTGATACTACTGAGGTTGGCACAAACTTTAGCAAGAAGAAATTGATCATCCCGGCACTAAATATCCCCAGTCCATGACAAATCCCTTCTTGGCTTAGAGAGCATTACCCCTTCCCAAGCTAGGCCTTAGTTGTGTGATCACAAAATCCTCTGACTCTCAACTTGTGACCCAAAAGCCCTGCCCCTCTCCCCAGCCCAGACTGGACCCGCAGCCTGGTAACCCTGCTCCCTGCATCCTGGCTGGCCCCAGACCCTGTGAGCAGCGTGGGAGAGAATGTCCCGCCACACTAGCGAAAGAAAACCCTGGCTCTGAGCCATCGTGGGCTCCAGCTCGCCTCCCAACCACCAGATCTGCCTAAGTCAAAGTCAAAGAATAACAAACACAAGGAAATGGGCTCAAATTAAAACAGGAAAAGTTTTGATTGGCTATAAGAACGCCTTGGCCCAAACCTGCAAAGGTACTAAGAAAAGTTGTAAAATCTCTGAAGTCCACAGGAAGAAAATAAATGACACTCTTCCTGAATGGCAAGACATTCACCTGTCTGAACGAGGGGGGACTGGAGCAGAATTTAAGTCCCTTCAGACTCTCTGGTCTGTTGCTGTACCCAGGGCTGTGTTCCCGGCATGGGAAGATGTCAGGGTTACAAGGGTCAGTATCCCAGAAAAGTACAACCTTGCACTTGAAGACATTGTAGGGTCATGTTACACCTTACTGAACACATTCCGTGTGCCAGGGAGTATAGTAAGTCATCTCCAGTCTCTAGAAAAGTTCCTTAGGATTAGTAATGTTCGCCTCAGACCTTAAGAGAGAAAACTGAGGCTCCTCGAGGTGACTGTCCAAATCACACCACTAGTAAGTGGCAGAGGCTTAAGGCGACTAAGTTGCCTAACTCTGAAGTCCTTCATGAGTAATGTCCCAGACTGGTGTGGCGCTGCAGCCCTGAGGACACGAGTTTTAAACCCAGGTTTGATGAGTCAGATGACATCATGCCACCCATGACATCATGCCACCTTTCTAACTAACTGTCCCCTTTTCATGCCCCCTTAAATCTGGACAATGCATTTTACCCTCGGGACTCTCAGCATCTGCTCTCACATCTGGTTTCCCAAGAGGCCAAGCTTCAATGTCAATTGCCAAAGACCAGAGGGCTGCTGTCATGGCTCTCCTGCCACCATGCTTTGGAGTTAGTGCCCAGCTCTGCCACTAATGTGTTCTGATGGGTCAGAGTTCCCAAACAGCAGTAGTAGGTAGATGATATTTGCTTTTAATGATATTTTCCATGTCCATAGAAAAATGGAAAAGGACACTGTAGAAAATTCATCATAAAGTTCAATGTATTCCATTTGAAGAGAAGTCTTTTATTCTAATACTAGAATGAAATTTGTGCGGGTAGGGTCCCTAGGCCTGGCCAGCGATCAGGGCCGATCGGGGCCTTCCAGCTGCTGGCCTGGGCCTTCGTTAATTCCGCGCTGCCCCCTGGTGGTCAGCGCACATCATATCAAGCAATCGAACTCCCAGTGTCTGGTCGAACTCCCGAGGGGAAACTTTGTACATTAGCCTTTTATATATATATATATATATAGATAGATGTCTTTCCACCTTGTTTGGGGTTTCCAATGCTCATTCAATTATGAAATGACAATAGTCTTTGGAAATTGACAGTGAAGCTTGGCCTTTTAGGGAACCAGACATGAGAGGAGACACTGGCAGGCTAAAATGCATTATCTCCAGGATTGAAAGTTCTGCCATTTATCAGTTAGTTATGTGACCTGGACAAGGTCACCTTGCAAGGCCTCAGTTTCTTCTCTTGAGGAATGAGGTTAATAATACCCATCCTACAGAATTTTCTGGAGAATCAGAGATTACTGATGTCAACTCCCTGGCACGTGTATTTTTAAAATGCCTGTGACTTGCAAAAAAAAAGAAAAAAAGAGTCAGAAACCCAATACTAGTCCCCACTTGTAAAAACTTGAGCTGGCCTGGTAAGTGCAGGACAGGCGGCTGCGGCAGCCCCTTCCGTCCCCAGTGCGCTGAGGCTGCATTCCATCAACATCCGCCTTCCTCCATCCACCTGCCCACCTGAAAAAATCACCCCAACCTCCTACTCTTTGCCCACACATGGTGCCACCGTCGGTCCTGAGAACACCACAGAAGTGTAGAAGGAAACCTCACAGCAACTTCAAAACACCAGCCCTTTGCATCTCACAGAAGCCAGAATGTCACAAGACACTCTTTATTTCCACTCCGTCTCTGAGTCACTTCCTCTTGCCATTTCCACATCAACAAAATGGGGAACACATACATGCCCTTCCTCTGCAACGGCCTGCTGAGAGCAGCCACTTAACAACTTGGCAGTGACCTTGCAGCTGGGCCCTCCTAGCTCCTTGCAGTGCCCCCTCCCCAGCTCGAGCCCATTCAGCCCCCAGTTCCCAGGGGTCGGCATCATGCCTGGTCCCAGGGCTACACAAGCCATCATTTGGCTAATCCCTTCTCCTCCTCTCCAAGCATCCCTCCCCATTACCTCACAGAGGAAGGAACCACAAAGGTTGTGATTATTGTCAGCTATAATTCAATGTCATTCAAAAACATTTATTGAGACTCTCACACACTTCCAGCCCGCCACCTCCGCACACATTACCCACTCAGGATCATTCTCTTGCCAGTACCTGCCGACCCGGAGGCCGGCTGACCTGGGGCTGGCTTTCAGGGGGCAGGAGGGGAGACACAGGGATGCATTACTTGTTTTTCCTTGTTAATGGCACCTCTGTTCTCCTCACTAGTTCAAAGACTGTGATCTCTGCTGCTGAGTAGAATTTTCTTACTTCCCATGTGACCTGTGGCCTCCACTGCTTCTCCAACCCTTCAAAAAACCACTCACCTTCCTCCTTATCTGCCAGTTCATGAGTGATTTTGGCTGGCCTGTTTTTCTCCCTCCTTTCTTCTTTCTCCCTTCCTCAGTCATCCCCCCTCTCTTCTCTCCCTCCTCCTTCCCTCCTTCTCTCCTTCCTTCTTTCTGTTCTTGCTTTTCTTCTTCTCCCCTTCCCCTCTTTCCACCTTCCTCCTTTCCTCCATGCCACCCCTGCCCCTGCCTTCTATGGCCAAAGTGGGGGGTGGAAGGAAAGGCATGCCAGCCTCTGAACATACCAAGATAAACAGAAGAGGGCCCCTGTCTACCAGAGACTCATAGTCTAGTGAAGAGGAAAAAGATGAAAATAAAACAGCCAGAGCATGATATGGGCTGGTAGGGGTCTAAGCTCGGTGCCAGAGAGCACAGAAGAGAGCTTGCAGGGGCCCCAGGAAGTCAGGAAAAGGTGACACAGCAAGGTGTGGAAACCAAATGACCTGATGTAGGCCTGCCCAGGAGGGTGATAAGGGGCTGTTGGGAAATGAGATGAGAGGATGGCAACATGTTAAAGAATTCTACCTTGTGGAGAAGCAAGTTTTCATTTAAAAATATATATATAATTCTAGCCATAGGCGAAAGCACAGGCATGAGCTAAGAGGCAGCAGGAGCAATTTGAGTGAGGCCATGGTATGTTTCACAACTGACAACCCAGGGGAATTATGACTTGAGTTGTAGCTTTTGCCAATTTCTCTGGTGTAAATGCTTCCATTATCGCTAATTTCGAGTTGAACTCACGGAAAGAGACTTGGGGAGAAATGGGTGCTGCCAGTATGTGAGAGCTGTACACACCACTGCCTGAGCAGTGAGAGACCCCGGAGGCCAGATTTCAGAATCGCTTGCCTCAAACCTGCCTCTGGCCCTGATGTCACCTGGTCCCTGCAGTGGCATCACCCCCACACTTCCAAATAGCAAGATACAAGGTGCACGGAAGCACCGAATTTAAGATGTGTTCCTCCCTCCAAGGATCTTCTGTTACTACCCGATCTCCTAAAAGTTATAATTTTTAAAAACACACACTTTGTCATCTTTAACCCCAAACTAAATTCTTCTCCAGCCTCTCCACTTCAAGTCATGGTCTCAAACGTTTCCTTCTCTCCCGCCCTTAAACTCCAGTGAATCTCATTCCCTCCCTGTGTGCATTGCGGTGTTGGCTGTTGAGCAGGGAAATTTGATACCATGATGAGTCAACACTTCAGTTGGGTATTTGACAGAGTTCTTCCCCATTTTCCCAAGCGGTTAATGAGGAGGCCCGATGACAAAGAGGTGTATTCTTAACTGGTCAAATGATTCCTCTCCACCACTGCTGATCAAGTGTGCGTAGCAAGCTGAGGACTGAGTGCTGTTTCAATTGGCCTTGTTCACACCTTTCAACTTGGCATTAAGGAGTTTGTGGTTACAGGACTTGAAGCACCAAGTTGAGCACAGGAGTAGGAGAGATGGTGACTCTCAGGCAGACCACAAAGAATTCCCTAAATCTACACAGGCTGGCAAGACAGGCCCAGTGTTACAAAATGCAATTTGCAAAATGGGATAAATGTGAAGTTCCTCATGTAGATTTAAAAAAAAAACAACCTTCCCCAGTCTGGGACAAGGAAGATGTGGTTTAGCAATGACATGGATTTAAAAAATGGGGCTTAAGCTGTGAACTCACGCTTAGTCACTGTGATGTGGCTGCCAAAGAAGCCCATGCCGTGTTGGGGTTACCCGCATGTCTTTAAAAAAGGGCGGTGATTTCCCCCAAGGCTCTGCATGGACATGACCACAGCTGCGCACTGCCCGTCCAGGGCCCCGCAGTTGGAGAGACTGTGTTCTAGGGTGAGGACGTTCAGAGCCCTCTGTGGCTGGAGACTTTGCCACATGATGCAGATCCTGAAAACTAAAGGGGAAGGGAAGTGATGACGGGATTGCTGGTTTTAAACAGTGGTAGGGCTGCCATGCAAAAGATAGACCCAACTTCTTCATCCAAGTCAAAGTTAAAAAAAAAGAAAAAAAGAAAGTGCAACAGATAGCAGGGAAGAGGGTCTCGGTGTTTGCAGAGCACACACTGTCACTTTCCCGAGTGCTGGCCCCCTGGCAGTCTTGCTGGTGTCTTCCAAGGCAGAAGCCACTGCCATTGGGAGAATGAGGAAAAGTGACTGAGCAGCTTGCCTAGGGTCACCTTTGTGAAGTGGTGGAGGCAGGACCAGGACTCAGATTTCCCATCTGAGCCCAGCAGACACAGCCTACAGCCCAGGTGCCATCAGTAAGCCCGCCGCTCTGGGCCATGTCCACACCTCAAGGCTATTCCTGAGCCAAACAGGATCGCTCAGAAACCTGCTTTCCTGATGCGGCCCCAGGAATGCTGCTCAAACAGAAACTAACACGTAAGCGCATCAGTTTCTAGCCATGCAGCCCTAAAGGGAATGCCAGCTTTTTGATGTATTAATACGTATAACAATGATGGCGACATAGAATTTTTTAAGTTATATTTTATGATACATTTAATACACAGAAACAAATGACAATAAATAATAAGCTCAAGTAGTGTGGTGTTTGTTTGTTTGTTTGTTTGTTTCAACCAAAAAGTACAAACGCACGTCTAACGGTACAGGTGTTGTCCCCTCATCTATTCCCACCTGGAAGACAACGAACCCATCCTCTGAACAAGCTTCTCCACCTGCCAAGCCCCAATCTGCTACTCTCCGCAAATGCAGGATACACTACAAATCTGCTTTGTGTAAACAGATATCAAAACCATTAAACATGATGCTGTCCCCCATCTGTACACTGCAGCACTCAGCTTTCATTTCCATGCGAATTGGATAAAACAGCAATTTAGATGCCCCATCAAACAAACAGGATGCCACCTGTGTGTGAAAAGACTTGGAAAAATTAAAAATAGATGGAAAAATCCTCAGCAGTTAAAAATGCTAAGGAAAACAACTTTGAGGCACCAGTACAAGACTATTCAACAAGCCAAGTAACCGAGAGGAAAACAAGCTGATCTTACGTTTATTGGCTTGAAGTGGTACAATGGCCACTTGATTCAGAACTGGCTTTCTGAAGAGCAAGCTAGTTAAGTATACAACAACTCACATGTGTCGATCTGGTCACCCAACTTTGGGAAATGCCCCCCACATATCTAAAGGGGTGGGCATGGATCATTTGCACAGAGATGTTCCTAACGGTACTATTTTTGTTATTGTTGTTAATCCTCACCTGAGGATCTTTTTTCCATTGATTTTTTTTTAGAGAGAGTGGAAAGAAGAGTGGAAAGGAAGGAGATAGGATAGAAAGAGACAGACAGAGAGAGAAACATCGATGTGAGAGAGATACATTGATTGGTTGCCTCCCACACATGCTCCTGCTGGGGCCAAGGACTGAACCTGTATCCCAGATGCATGCCCTTGACCAAGAATTGAACCCTCGACCCTTCAGTGTGCAGGCCAACGCTCTAACCACTTAGCAACACTGGCCAGGGCATAGCTGTACTATTTCTAATAAATAGTGAGGTAGTGAAATCAGAATAAAATGCTCTGGAGCCATTCTAGCAATATCAATAATAATAAACTCTATGATAACAATATGAGCAGTGGTGATACATGAAAATATTTATATAAAAATGCTCAATGACAGGATAGGGAGTTAACATACTGATTATAACTACAGCTACATAAAAATACATCTATATTTAGAATTACATACAGTTAAAAATCTTAAGTTCTTTTACTGTTCTATTGGATATATATATATATATTTTTTTTTTTAAATAAGTGGCTTCCATAAGGATAGAAGTGAGCCCTCTTTCTGTCATCTGCCTCTAGCTTTTCCTCAGACACAGTCTTACTTCCTGGATTCTCCATGTAGCCCAGAGACTAACCAGTCCTCTTACCCCAAAGCTAGACTAGAGAGAAGAGATGATCCTGAAATCTAGATTTCTGAATCTTACCCAAAATCGGGATTAAAGTGAATAGGATAGAATGATACTGAAATAAAATCTGCCCAGAGAACCCTGGAACTACAGAAAGTTATCCTCATCTCTGGGCCATCTTCCAAGAAAACAGAGTGACTGGCAATGCCTCTGGTCGGGGAAGAAGGGGAGCTTTGCCCCACTGTCACTTGATTCCCCCTCCATCTCTGAGCACATGTCCTCCTCCTTCCTCCCTCCCCTCCTGTGTGCCTGTCAAAGGGCTCACAGCAGCTAACACATAGCACTGCCCTAGACCAACCCTGGGTCAGCCCTTCATGTGCACGATGAGCCCATTCGATCCTAATAACAAATCTGCAGGCAGGAACTGTTCTCACCCTGAGGCAACCAGGCTGAGCAAAGAGACTTCCCATAGGTCACACAGCAAGTAAAGAGCAGACCCGTGATTCCAGCAAAGTCTGAGGGGGCTCCGGGTATGGTCTTGACTGCTATACACTGTATAATTATAGAGTCCGGGACTGCCCGTGAAAATAGACCTTGGCCCATAGACACCCCAGGGTAATGTCCCCTGGGCTCTGGATTCCCATGGAGAGAAGAGTGGATTGTTGGACCTAAAGCATCACCCCAAACAGCACTGGGTCCCATGGCTTCTTCACCCTGGCAGCCGCCATGTGTCCATATAGATATTGACAAAGATCCTCTCCTCGACCAAACTGCAATCAGACTTCTCTGAATCCTCTGCTCGACTAGACCCAAACCTCAGCTTCAGTCTCTGTCCTTTAGCAAGAATCCTGCTCAGTGGGTTCCGCCAGAATTCTCCCACTTGCCATAGCGAAGTACACTTCTATCTGATCAAATGTCTCACCCACACACATACCAGCCCCAGCCCTAGCCCCAGCCCCTGAGGGGTATTTGATCACTGTTGCCTGCCTTCAGCAAGAATCTGGTTAGTTCAATTTAGAAACTTCAGTATTTTTAAATACCATCCCAGGTATTTCTGATACACACCCAGGGCGAGGGGAGAACAGCTGGGTTAGCCCTGGTCTCACTGGCGAGCAGGGCTGATGAGTTTTAGAGAGACTGTAAAGTGAGGAGTCTCGGCTGGAACTAGGTTCCTCCCTCCCAGCCCCCCGTTACTCCCCTGGCCCCCTCAGTGGTGATCAGCAAATACTGAGTGTAGTGACCCCTCTCAGTGAGTTTCCAGTTTTAAATGCAGGACCTTCCTGGGTATTTCCGAGGCTCTGATTTCAGAGCACAGTAGTGGTTTCTGTTTTAATTTTTTGTTGTTACCCAAGCCCATTATAGGGAAATAGAAAGAAAAGAAACAGGTGGTTTCAGTTACTCACAGCTCAGAAAATTGGAAAATTGGGGGGGAACTCTGGTTGTTTACAGTTCCAAGGTAGGGTAACCCTACGTACAGTGGCAAGGAATTCCCCAGCTCATAGCTCTTCTCACAATCTTCCCAACCACGACTGAAGCTGCTATGGGATTTTTTTTTTTCTTCCCTGGTTAGAAAAACAGAATAAAATACAAAGGGAAAACCCAACCCCAAATTTCCTGAGCCTGAAAGGTGGCAAAATTAGTTATTCTTTGAAAAGAGCTTTGGAAGAGAAAGATCTCATGACCCCCAACGTCGGGCATACAAACTCAGAGCCAGGCGGCCAGGCTAGGCCAGGGCGGAGCTGACCCTTAGGGTCCCCGGGGAGTCACAACTTCAGTAGGAGACCCTGAGAATAGGAGTTCATGGGCAGATAGCTCAGCAATGTGTCATGCAAAGAAAGAAAGAAAATGAAGGAAGGAAAGAAGGAAGGGTGAGAAGGAGGGAGGGAGGGAGGGAGGGATGGGAGGGAGGGAAGAGAGTAAAGAAAGAAATAAAGAAAGATGCGTAATTCTGTCTTTCTCACCCAGATACAGAATTGCCATCATAAATTAATTCCTGTTTGTCCTAAAGGTAATTGAGCCCGGCCAGCATGGCTCAGGAGGTCATGGTTTGATTCCTGATCAGGGCACATGTCTGGGTTTCAGGATCAATCCCCAGTAGGGGGCGTGCAGGAAGCAGCCGATCAATGATTCTCTCTCATCATTGATGTTTCTATCTCTCCCTCTCCCTTCTTCTCCAAAATCAATAAAAATAGGTAAACAATATTTTTTAAAAGGTAATAGATAAGGAGACTACTTAAGCACATGCAATTAAAGTATTATGAAAACTCCAAGGATTATATGCATATTTGCTACACAAATATGCTCCCATGGTTACAACTGGGTTGTATGCACAAAAGGAGACACAAAATTCAGACAATTATAGCAGAGAGGTTAAGTTTTCCTTTTGATGGGTTTGGTTTCAATGATAAATCCTTCTCAAGAGTCACTTTGGCCACCTCTATAGATACGTCTGACCCAAGACTGAGAAGCCAGGGCCCCACTACCTACTTCCAGCCCCCAGCAGCCAAGTCGGGAAGGGAGGGGCGAATCAGAGTCCTGGGCTTTAGTTCTATAAAAACCATGACTCCAGCTCCCCCCATGTCGGATGTAAGTCTATGTTTAACCCAACGGTCTTTGGCCCCTCTTTCCTTTACCTCTTCTTTCATTGAGGTTTCTGAAGACACAGGAAGTCTGAAAAGAACTAAGAGCAACCCACTTCTCCACAGCTTCACCGCAGACAGGCTGGTGCGAGAGAGCATAGCAGAGCCCAGAAAGGGCCCGGCGACAGTGGAGAGGCTAAGGCGACCTGTGCTGGTGGGCCCTCCCTGCACAGTGGGGCGAGCCGGGAGGCCCAGCAGAAATGAGTGAGAAGGCAGTGTGGGGGGTATGTCCATGTCCAGGTCTTCCAGAGCCCCCAAAGAAACCAGTTCTAGCTATGACTCCTCTGCTTCTGTGGACTGAGAAGGTTCTGGTTGCCTCATGTACAAAAACAACGGCTAGAGCATTTAAATTCTTTTGAATCACATCCAACTTCAAAGCCAGAAAGACACTTAGATAACTTGGCCAAGTCACCTCACCTGTCCAGACCTCAGTTTTCTTATCTACAACATGAGAGGATTACGTGAGAACATGTTTCTAACAAAGTCTTAAGCATGAATATCTCAAACTTAAAAGTGATAGCCTGGATCCTGAGGTGGCTTAATTCTTCAGTGTTTGGCTGAAAATGCTTCGAAGGTTTGCAGAACTCCCCCCACAAAAAAAATACCTTTTAGTGGCTCTCGGTTTCAGGTTAAAGCCACTCGACCAGATTAAGTTCTCCCCAAAGTGCCCTCTTGGATTTAAAATTCTGGGAGCTAAAATCATTAGCCACCAGGAGAGACCCTGGGTTCTTGAGGGAGACATGAGGGTTCTGAGGTGGGGAAAAGTGAGAGATGGAGAAGTAGTTAGGAAGGAGAGAAAAAGGATAGAGGGTACTGATAAGAGAGACAACGTAACTGCTAAGATACACAGTCACAGGTGGTGAGAACCAGAGCTGAAGGGACTTTGATCTGTTTTTACCTCCTTTGTTTTACAGATGAAAAAACTGAGGTCAGAGACATCAAGGTGGAAATCTTCATTGTGGGGAGCCGAGCAGTACCTGCGATGGCGCCCAACCACAGAACTAAGGACCTGGGTCCTTGTCAGGAGGCCCGTCTCCCCCAGCGTAAATCCCCTGGTACCTGCTGGGGTCCAGGCGATCCCTATGGACCAACTATGATGCCAGCCAGCCACAGAGTCAAACAGAGGAGGAAGCCTCTGTCTTCTAGAGCCCGCATCCAACATCTCCCTGGTCTTTACCTCCCCCTGCCCCCTGTGGACTGGCCTATTGGGAGGGGCTTCTTCCAGCCTGAGCCAATGTGCCCGCCTTCCCTGAGAGAGAGTCTGCATTTTCACGGCACTCTAAAGCAGATACACTTCCCCATTACACAGGCAGTCACAGGTGACAAATTCACAAAGCTGGCCCTTCGCCTTCCTCTGCTCTCCGGAGGTGGTGCTGGCCCCTTTATAAGGGAGAGGACACTGGCTCAGAAAGGCACCGAACATCCCATACCAGGACCACCAGCCACTCATACACATTTTAATGTCAACTTCGAGAAGCCCATAGAAATTATTTTTTTATATATTTTATTGATTTTTTTACAGAGAGGAAGAGAGAGGGATAGAGAGTTAGAAACATCGATGAGAGAGAAACATCGATCAGCTGCCTCCTGCACACCTCCCACTGGGGATGTGCCCACAACCAATGTACATGCCCTTGACCGGAATCGAACCTGGGACCCTTCAGTCCGCAGGCCGACGCTCTATCCACTGAGCCAAACCGGTCAGGGCCCATAGAAATTATTTTAGACAAGCTATGATGACACCAGTGATGACACCAGAGGCCACGCAGCCTCCCAGCAGTGGCACTGGGAGGGCAGTCAAGACTTGCTTGCCCGGAGCCTTCCCTGAAACTCCCAGCTCCCTGAGTCTAGACTAAGGGTCTTAGGATTTTAGAGCTCCATGGGCATTGAAGTCACACACCCCTGGACCTTCGCCCACTGCCTTGCAGGCACAGCTGTGGCTCCTGCACAGTGCTCAGTCCGAACTCTGGTCCCTGCTCAGCCTTGAGCTGAGGTGGCAACCACACCCGCCTTGGTCCCCACAGCACTGGCTGCGCAGATTAACCTCCCACTCGCGGGTTCTATTCTGGGCTGTCAACATCGCCATCACATCGCCATCATTTGTCAAGCGCCTAATTGAACATGGCTGTGGGCCAGGTGAGTGGAATAAAGAGTCCAGAACATAGGCTTCCCTGCTTTCTGCTGAGGCCCACGGCCCTTTTGGGAACAAACAGGTCATATGAGCAGAATACTGAGCCAGACGTGGATGGGCACAGTACACTTAGTATATATACACAGCTGGGCTCACAACGGCGGGGAGCAGGGCTCAGTGCATACCTGGGGGTAGAGAGGCCACCATGGGGGACGCATGCAGAGCAGGGGGAAGGACACAGACCAGGAGGTAGGGTTAGAGGCTTCCTATGTAGAAGCCCTTTCCCCGGGACCTCAGGATGAGACTGCATTTGGAGACGGGGCCTTTAAAGTGGTGATTAAGGTACAATGAGGCCGTTCGGGTGGACCCTAAGCCAATCTGACTGGTGTCCTTAGAAGAAGAGGAAATTTGGACACACAGAGAGATACCAGCTGCATGAAGAGAAAAGATCATGTGAGGACACGGCAAGAAGGCAGCCATCTGTGAGCAAAAAGAGGCCTCAGAAGAAACCAACCCTCCTGACGCCTTGATCTTCGACTTCCAGCCTACCGAACTGTGAGAAATAAATGTCTGCTGTTTAAGGCTCCCGGGCTGTGGCATTTTGTTTCCGTAGCTCGAGCAGACTGTCACAGGCAGGAGCTCTGGGTTCTCTGGTTTCCACCCTTTCCCTACCTAGTGGCTGTGACCTTAAGAAGTCATTTTGGCTCCCTAGCCCCTCCCCCACTGCTTCTGCAGTGAGGTGTTAATGAATTACCCACATGGACCGGCCCAAAGGATTTAGCATTGGAGTGGGTCCCTGAGATCCTACAGTCTGGTGGTTTTCAGTCTGGTGAGTACCCTTCAGGGTAAGATTGTTACCAATACAGGTGGCCTACCCTGAGATTCTTGATCAGAACGAGCAGGTGGGGCAAAGGGGACAGAAGTCTTTATTTTGACAGGAAAGGTGATACACAGCAGGTTGGGAATGACTGGATCACAGTGGGTAAGGCTGATCCTGGAAAGGGAAATAAGCCAGACCCTTGGTGCAGGGCAAAGCTGGGACCTGCATAAGATCTTCTTGTCCCGGCTGCATCCAGCTCTAAGGCCTGGGTTCTAAGTTTTCCTGGTGTGTCCAGGGCTGGCTAGAGGGAATCAGGAGAGATGTCCAGGCAGGGTCTGCACTTTTGACCCCTTTCCTACTGCCCCGGGAACCCTGGAGGCTGCAGGTAGAGGCCTCCTAGGTCGTGTAATCCTATTATAAACTCTAATGGATGAGAACCCCATGCCTGCTACCTCCAGTCCCTTCCAACTACATGCATGACCAAGCGAGCACTGGGTTCCAGGCCCTGCTCTGCAACTTACCCTGAGCTTTTGACCAAGTCGGTTTACCTCTCTGGTCCCACCATCCTCTCTGTAGAAAAAGGAAGGAAGTCTGGACCCTCGGTCACCTCAGGCTTGAATGCGCTATCTGATCACAGCAGCTCAGGCACAGAAAGATAGCAGACAGCACCCTGTTCCGTACTCTCCCCCCCGGCAAATGTGGAGAAACCATCAGGTATGTGGTCAGGTCTTGTAATAACCATGTTTCCTAGTTTCTGTGTTTGCTGCTTTGACCTCTGGGCCTTGCTGACTCTGGACTATTCCTCCCAGTTAGCACCCAGTTGTTGAGAGGGTGCCTTTCATATGCACCCCAGCCAATGCAGAGCTCACACCACCATCTCCTCCTTTATCTACTTCACATTCCAGACCACCATTCTCCTCCCCAGATCACCCCAAAGGCCACCAGATACCAGACAACTAGGAACAGGCTCTGTGCCGCCCTCCCCCCACCCCCCCATTGAAATGATCCAAACTAGCCTATCTTAACTGAAGCCTGTTTACCCTGTCTCACCTGTTTCTTCCCAAGAAAACCATGTTAAGGACTCTTACCCACATTTCTCCCTCACCCCCTCTGCTTCCTGACTTACCTGGTGCTTCCCATGGGGTCCTGCATAGTGTCCCGTGCCTCCTGTTTCTAGGGACCTGTGAGTGTAAACTACTTCCTTTATGACCGTCATCTCCGAGTCTGCATGGCTTACCATACCTGCTTAAAATAAATTCTAGGTCCCCTCGAACAGACCTGCCATGGCCCGAACCGCTGGGCCTGTGTGCAACCCCTCCAGTCTACCTGTATTTTCACTGTGTACCACACACTTAACAGGTTTGGAACTCCTGATCCAGTCTACCTTTAGTCTAATAATCAAATTCCCTCTCTCGCCCCTGCTGCCCCCTCAGCCATGGGGCCTTACTGCCTCATGCGCCAGGCCTCTACTTCGAAGGCACTGTCATTGCTGGGCAAGTCTGCATTATGCTCACCACAGACCTGCCTTCTCACAGCTGTCGGTCCCTGGTCGGACTCCTGCCCGCTGGGGACATTCAGAATTGGTTCAATCCCACTTCAGTATGACATCCCTTCAGCTATTTAAAAGCAGCTCTTAGTACCCCAAGAGTCATTTCTTCTCCTGTCTAAGTACCCCCAGTTCCTTCATTGTGCCTCATAAGTCAAGAGTCATGTTTTTCATGAGTCTGTGGCTCTAGAAGTTTTCATCCGAAGACCCATGTCTGAGAGTCAAGCTTGAAGGAGAAGAAAAGACACTCTGACCTGGAAAGATGCCTGGTCTCTGTGCAATCATTTCTAGGATTTCGTGAGATTTTGAATGTGAAATCACTAATGTCTTAAAATAAATTTTTATTGATTTCAGAGAGGAAGGGAGACAGAGAGAGATAGAAACATTAATGATGAGAGAGAATCATTGAACGGCTGCCTCCTGCACACCCCCTACTGGGGATCGACCCCACAACCCAAGCATGTGCCCTTGAGCGGAATCAAACCCAGGACCCTTCAATCCGCAGGCCAACGCTCTATCCACTGAGCCAAACCAGCTAGAGCTGAAATCTCTAATTTTTAAATGTTGGCACAAACTTACAGAAAACGATAAGCAGGGAGAGGCTGCTGGTCCTTCCCCAGCCACGCACCCAAGACCAAGTCCCTGGATGGCTTGGCTGTGCCTTAGTTGGAGGGGACAGAGCTTTTCACCCCACCCAAGGCCCCTCCCAAAGAGCGCTGGAAGGTCTAAGTCCTGAGGGCACTTTAGTAGCCACTCCTCATACTGCCCTTCCTCTGCTCTGACAAGGAGATAACACAGCATGTTGTCGAAGTGCTCCCCACAGGGACAGTGAGGGGCCTGATGTTCAGGTCAGGATGTCTTTTCTCATGAAGCGGGGGAATAGTAACAAATGTGAGTGCAGAGGGTCAGGGATGGGTGCTGATGGCGAAGCCAACAGGAGCACCAGTACCGGGGCTGGGGAGAAGCTCCGGCTCAGGTACCGATCCTCCACATGACCACTTCTAGCTTTCCATGAGAAGCTGGAATTCAGATTTTAATGTGAACTCCTTAATTTTTTTAAACAATATAATTTTAATGATTTCAAAGAGGAAGGGAGAGAGAGAGAGAAAGAGAGAGAGAGAGAGAGAAACATCAATGATGAGAGAGAATCATCTATTGGCTGCCTCCTGCACGCCCCACACTGGGGATCGAGCCCGCAACCCAGGCACGTGCCCTGACCGGGAATTGAACCAGGACCTCCTGGTTCCGAGATGATGCTCAACCACTGAGCTACACCAGCTGGGCTGAACTCTTTAATTTTTAAGTGTTGGCACCAACTTACAAAGCATAGTGTAAACTAACAAAAAACAAATCTTTGGGTTGCACTGAGCCCCAGGACAACTACTTTGCATCCTGTCCTGGCCTCAGCCAGGGTAATCCTCCTCATCAGGACAGGGTGGTCACCTCAAGGGCTTTCTCAGCTACAGCATCCTCCAACCATGATACCTGTGCTAGTTAATTTTATATGTCAACCTGACTAGGCCAGGGGTGCCCAGATATTAGGTCAGAGATTATCCTGGGTGTCTCTGTAAGGGTGTCTTGGGGTGAGCTTAACATTTGAATCAGTAGACTGAGTAAAGCAGATTGCCCTACCCAGTGTGGATGGGCCTCATCCAGTCAGGTGAAGACCTAATAGAACAAAAAGGCGGACCTTCTCTGGAATAAGGAAGAATCCTTCCTGACCGATGGCCTTTGCAGTAGGACATTGACTTTTCCCTGCCTTTCAAACTCAAGCTCCAGTCTCAAACCTGCCAGCCTTCATACTAGAGCTATGCCCTTGCCTCTTCTGGGTCTCCAGCTTGCCTACTGAAGATCTTGGGAACTGTGAGCCTCCATAAACATGTGAGCCAATTCCTTATAATAAATACTCTTATACATATACACACATATATGTATCATATATATGTATCATATATTTAGGATATATGTGCCATATATATGACATATGCATATATATCCTATTGGTTCTATTTCTTTAGGAAACCTTGATTAATATGCTCTCCTTAACCAAAGGAGAACTATAAATCTGAAGAAGAGGCTAAACATTTTATAGAGTAGAAACACCTTTTCTGGTTCTCTGCCCTGGTTCTCTCCATTATCAGAACATACAAGTATCACCAAGACAGGTGCCACGTAGTCCTTCCCACCACTGTGTGCTCGTGCCTGGACTAGGGCTTGGCTAGGAGGAAACGCTCAATACATTATGTGTTGAATTAAGGAATAGATACTGTTAATTCAAAATAGGTACTGTTAATACCCCCATATTACAAATGAGGAAATTGACTCTCAGAGACATTTCCATAACCTGCCCAAGGTCACAGGGCTAAGAAATGGTGGAACTGAGACACAACCCCAAGCTCCCTTGAGTTCAAAAGCCACACTCCTGGTCCTCTGTCCTCTCCCAGGGGGCATGGAAGAGCCAGGCGGTCTCCAGTGCCTGACCTTGGCATTCACACCTTCAACTCTCAGCCATGCAGGTGCTCAGAGTGTAGGTCCTGCACAGCTCAGTGCCCCCTGCCCACCCCCCACAGCAGCAGCTCTGCTACTGGGCGGCCCACTGAGGTTTCTAAAGACTAATTTCAGAGTCTAACCACAGTTTCATCCTTAACAATAAAACTAAAGCAAGAAAAGAAACCCACAGCAGTGACCTTGGCTTGTCCCCTTTTCTCAGAGCTGCTTCCGGTAGCAGAGGAGACTGGCTGGTCCGATGTCCAGGCTGAGACCAGACCGTAGAGCCGTTGAGGGGAGGCTGATCATTTTGGCCCAGGGTAGGCAGAAGGTTTTGAGGAAATGCACACAATTTCTAGAAACGACCACTTCCTTCCCTCTGCCTCTGTAACCCCATGTGGGTCAAGCCGCACAGCAGCCTGCAGATGCAGGCCTGGTGGCGAGTGTTAGGTAGAGCTCACAAGAGGCGACTGCAGCCAGCACCGGAAAGAGCCAGGCGATGGGAAAGGACAAAGGCAGTAAGGGAAGGGGTCCCAATAGACCGGAAAGAGGCTGCACAACCACTGATGTGCTGTCAGACCCACTTCAGGTAGAAGGCACAACAAGGGGTGATGAGTAACTAGGTCTTAAATGTGGCCACATCCTAGTACACAAGTCTCTCCGTTCTCTCCTGACTGACTAGACCCTCCAACCTCCAGGGAACCAGAAAGTGTCCCCGATTGCCTTCGTCCCTCATGGAAGCCATTTCAGTCCATAAATACACCAGGTACCCCACATCGGCGGTGCCCCAAACAACAGTCTGATTTTTCTTCCTGTCCCTGCGGGGGCAAGCTCCCACTTCAATGATTTCAGAACAGCACAGACATTCTGATAATGACATAGAAGGGCATGAGGAAAACTTCACCGTTAAGGTGTCACAGCTCCTACCTCAACCCCCAGGAGCTCCGCATATCCCCAGTGGGGACCTCAGTTGCTTCATCTAAGCATGAAGGGCTGGGCCAGCTCTTACATTCTTGAGCTTACGTCGTGAATCTATGAACTCCTGTGTAACTTGACATTGAGTTCTTTGCAGGCCCCGGTGTCCCCATGCCTAGCAAGGGCCTGGCCATCGCAGGGCCCATACAAGCCGGGGAGGGGGGCCTGCGATGGTAAGAGGGGTAGAAGGAGAGCTGCAGGGCAGGGAGTGAGGTGGAAGGGGTCTGAGGGCAAAGAGACCTTTAAGAAGAGGGAAGTAGAGATTGGAAAACACTGGGGAGAGGGGAGGCATTAAGAGGAGATGCTATGCCTTTCTGCTTTTATCCCAACATCACAGCTCTGTTTATTCTGAGAAGCAACCAGCTGCAGCTCCAAAATAGATATGCTGAGAAACGCCTCTAATGACAGAGAAATCTGTGGAAACCAAGGTTAGAACAGCCCTTTTCAAGGGACAGGAGCAGAGAGGAGCCTGGAATGGAGCCACTCCCACCCTGCTGGCCCCTTCTTCCTCCGGCCCGAGGCCGCAGTACTTCTTCCCAGAGTCCCCAGGGCCCAGAGCTGACCGTCTACAGAGCAGAGCATGGCCCAAGCCGTCACTCGCCCGCCCTCGTGAGAGTGACCAGCTCTTCCCTGACAGGGGCTCCCATGGCCAGGCGTGACAAATGGCTTTCTTCTTCCTATACCTGAATATCCTTCCCCACAAGCTCTTCTGAGTGCAGGAGAGAGAATGAGACCACCCAAGAGGGGTGAAGCATGCTGTATTACGCGTTTGTGCGTATACACGCAGGCACAAAGAAACATTGCACGAGATGGAGTTAAATGAGCAAGGAAGACTTTATCCGAGACTCTTGCAAGCCTGCAGCACCCGCTCCTCTCCGCACACACAGACCCACACACACACAAACACCCCAGACAAACTTGAGCCGAAGCCCCTGACCTGGCAGGATCCTCTCCCAGCCTCGGTGCTACGTGCTCAGAAGTTTCAAAGGGGACTTCTTGCCTCCCTCGGGGATACAGGCTTGGTCACAAGCAATTTGCATATTGCAAAGGGGACCTTGCACAGGAACCCTGCTCAGGAACTTCCTCCCCAAGAGTGGGGGGTTAGATAGTGAGGGGGAAATGCAGGTTAGAAGTCTCCCCGCCCAGATGCCTGCTCTGATCCTGGCCTCGAATGGACTCTGCAGGATTTTTTTGGCGGACCCTGACCTGGCAGCTGCAAGACTTCCGCAACTTAACTAGGCTAAGGCTGGCCGACCACCACAAGGCCTGGGCGCACAAATCCAGAAGCTGGCTGTTACCTGGAGAGACCGTGCAGTTTACATATGAAACTGACTAGGTCAGCATAAAACCCATGGAGCTGGGAAGGAGGACAGGTGGAAATTAGTCCAAAGCCTTGGAAGAAGTAGACAGCCTCCCCTGGGGGAAGGTGACCCGCACCAGCAGAACACCTGGAATGGTGTCTCAGTCCGTTTGGGCAGCTATAACGACATACCACAGACTGAGGGGCTTATAAATAACAGAAATGTATTTCTCACAGCTCTGGAGTCAGAAAGTTAGAGAGCAGCGTGATCACCGAGATCACCACCATGGTCAGGGGAGGGCCCCGTTCTCGGTGCGAAATTCCTCAGTGTGTCCTCACAGGGTGGAAGGGGAGAGGGGGCTCCCTGGGGTCTCTTCTTTAAGGACACGGATCCCATTCCTGAGGGTTCCACCCTCACAACCTCATCACCTCCGCATTTGTGGGGAGACACAGTCAGACCATAGCGGGCGGTGGCGGGACGGAGGGATGGGAGGATTTTGTAGAATGTCACCCTAAGACGCAAGTTCCTAGCCAGGATTTGCTTCTCTGGGTTTCACATTTCCTGTCAATCGCAGGAAGTGGAATATCAGGTGGGTCATTGTCCTATTTGAAATAGAAGCTGAGAAGCTTCCTTGGAACTTGAGAGTCAAGAAGAGATGGGGGGGAAGAGGGGGGGTGTTGCCAGGGTTGACAGCCAGAGGTCTCATAGATCTGTGGCAGTGTCAATGGGAAACACTAGAAAACAATAAGGTATAACTGGTGTTTGAAATCCTCTTCTCAGGACTAAGTCTCTCATTGCCTTATCTCACATCTGGACCCTCCGAGGGTCCCTTCTGTGGCCTTTGACAGGAAGGTAAATGTCCAGCCACTCGCCCATAGTCCCGTCACTAGGAGCATCTCCCGCCTCCCTAGTTTTCAGATGTGTGCTCTTGCCTTCTGGGTGGAGCACAGATTGTGGGTAACAATAACGTCAAAATAATAAGCATATACTGGGGATTTGCATGTGCCGGTTAGAAACACAGATATGCCCCACTTTTCAAAAGTCTGTCTTATGCCACGTCGCTTTCACGAAAGACCTACAGTGGTACCTGTTTTCACCAACCGGGAGAAATCCCAAGAGGATGCTCACTTTTGCGAAAATAGCGTTCAGTGCTGGTTTTGCAGCGAGCCATTATGGAGACAGCAAGCACCTCAAACGCCCAGAGAGGCCCGGCCCTGCTTTATACAGGCTGCGTGTTTATCCCATCATTCCTGCCTTTAATACAGGTGAGTGCTATTTTCCCTTTTATGTGTTATTCGGTATGAATTGGTAGGTTATTTTGGGGGGTCCGGGAATGCTCAAAATTTTTTTTTCATATAAATTAATGGCAATTGCCTCTTCATTTGCACCATTTCCGTTTGCAAAGGGTTTCAATAGGAATGCTTTACTTTCGGATAAGCAGGGAAAACCTGCATTAACGTAGTTCTCAAAACGAAGCAAAGAGGTTGGTGCTATTATTCTCCTGCCATGCTACATTGGGGAAACGGAGGCAATGGGCCGTTAAAGTAACTTTCCCCGTGTCGTGGGCTAGGAAATGGCAGGTCTGTCTTCTCCTTCCTTAACCAGGACACCACACCGTGTCTCCAGGACACACACAGGACTTTGTCCCCTCGTGGAGGAAAGCAGCCGGGACTTTGGCCGGTCCCTGTTCCTGCTAAATCGTTCCTTTTCCCATAGAAAGCACGTGCTGCATGTGCCAAGGTTAGGTTTTGTGCTTGTGCAGCCGCTTTCCCGGGGTCTGTTCTGCCTTCCCTCAGCCTGGGGCTGGGATGACCATCAACTCCACAACATGGCTGCGTCCCCACCAAGTGGGCGGACAGGAGAGAGAATATAAAGGAAGCAAACTGTGATGCAGTAACTTATAAGCAAGCTGGGCAGACAGACGTGTCCACAGATAAATTCCACGGCAAAGTGTGGTAAGTGCTACCGGAGAGGCACAAATCAATTTATACCGGGGCGGGGGGGGGGGGGGGGGGAGACTAAAGAGAAAGGGGTTAACTTCACCGGATTGGGAAGGGCAGCCTCCAAGCTGGGCCTTCATGGATGGGTAAGTTTGTAAACCAAGGAGGTGGGCGTGGAAGGTTGTCAGCAAAACTTAGAACGAATGTGGGCAAGACAGCAGAAAAGCGAAGGCTCGACAAGCATTCAATCAAAGCGCCACGGGTAAGACAGATGTGCAAGGGAAAACCCTGGGGCAGCAATCTGGTGGCTGACGCACTGATTTAGGCAAGAATTACAGTCTCACCCAGAATGGGGGGCAACAATAAGGCATGGATAAGAAGATTTCTAGAGCCCACAGGAATTGGTAGCCAATGGAGGAGGAGCCCAAGTCATCTACAACCTTCTACAGAACGTGGGACCACGGTGAGGTTATTCACCAAGCCAGAGGTTGAGAAGATTGGGCTGGAAAGTTCTGTCTGGGACTGGAGCCATCCATAGGTGGGTAGGAAAAAATGGGCGGGCCAATCATGCTTTCGTAATCATAGCTCAAGAATTCAGGGGCCCGATTCTGTTTGGTCCCTGTGACAATGAACACAATGTCCCCCATCCCCGGAACCCTCTATGTCTGCCTATCTATGGCTACTTTTTGCAAAGCCCACTTCCAGTTTCATCTCTGACAAAGCTTTCCTTCCCCTCCTTCAATAAGATGAACTCTTGCTCTGTATCGGGCACATCAGGCTTATTGTAAATGTTAGGCTCACTGCTTTGGACCACAGGATTCTCACAAGCTGGGAATAGTAACTTATACATTTTCCCCCAGTTGCATTTAGCACAGGAACGGGAATATATGAAGCAGGCCATCATTCATCTAGGAGTAAGGAACTGAATGGCCCCAGCCAGTCCCCTGGGGTACATGTTCTGCAGCTGCATGGACCCCCCTCCTTGCACACGCGTGGTTGTCCCTCAGAGCTCCTGGTGAAGGAGCTAACAGCATAGTTCTGTCCCTTACTAGTTGTGCCCCAGACACAGTTCCAACTATTCTGAGCCTTGGTTTCCTCCTCTGTGCAATGGGACAATAATGCAGCTATTTCAGAGCTGCCACAAGGATTCAACTCGAAGCTGTACGCAGGATGCCTGGACAGGCACACAGGCACTCCACAAATGGCATCGGGAACAGGAGGGCAGAGTCCAGGTCTAATCTTAGCCCTGCAGTGGCCCGAGTACTTCCTTACTTCCGCATCGGCAGCACAAGGCAGAATAATCTTGGCCCACAGGACTCGGGGTGGGTGAGATGACCAGCAAGAATTCACAGAAACAGGCAACAGAAATGCTTAGTGGCTGTACCAGCTCTGCACGTGGCAGACATTTCTGGGGCTTCTGCTAAGAGTCGGCACACAGCCCACCCCGGGCACAGGCTCAGGCCAGACCAGCATCTCCATCTTGCTCAAGGAAGTAGGCCTGTGATGAGAAAGGTAGAGATGGGTTCCAAGAACCTTGTAGAGTTGGAGGGAAGGGCAGGGCTAGACCTGAATCAGAGACATAGAGGCTTATAGTGGAAAGAGCCGTCAGAGATCACGCAGTCCAAACTTCAGGCTGGTGCGGGAGTTCCCTCCTGGGTACCTGCTGCTGGATTTCTTCTAGTGATAAGGAACTCACTACCTCAAAATTCTAGCAGCTGTTTCATTGCTCGGCTCTCTAACGATAAGAAGGCCTTCTTCTATATTTAGCCCAGTTACACTTTTCTGTAAACTCCCAGGTCTGCCTTCTGGACATACACAGAGCAGAACTCATTTTACTTCCCCTAACCTCCTTTCAGTATTAGAAAACAGCTCACCTGCTCCTCCAGGCTTCTCCCATCTAAACTGCTTCAAGTCCTTCAAACAGTCTCGCGATCTTCAGATCCTTCGCCTCCCAGATAGATACTCCCAGAAAACTCCTTCCCACAAGTCCTAGCGCAAGACGAGCCTCTCAGAGCTGGGTCCAAGACCACACAAGTCCCACGGCCGATGGACTGCGCTGGCCTTTCTCCTGGACCCTACCCCAGCAGGGGGATTGTCCCCGGCCCAGTGGGATAGCTGCACGTTTCCCCATTTTCTACCCTGAGGGGAGCAGGAGTGGCTGCTGCCTTGGAAGACCTGACTCAGGAACCAGTGTCACAAGAATTCCCAGCCGACTCTGGCCACGTGGGTACAGCGGGTCTCTCTTGACACAAAGAAGTGAGACAATGCTGCCAGAGCAGTTCTGACAATGCCAGCACTCACTCAGGGAAGCTCGTTTCCACGCAGAGGTTTTACATTTCACGGGGGAATGGCTCCGTGCCTGCACGCTGACTCTCCCACCTCCTGGTCTGAGGGAGAAGCACTCACCAGTTCCGCCAGAGATGGACCTGTGAGGCTGGGTCCCTCCTGCCCAGTCACAGGCTCTGCATCACCCTGCTAGCCTCCCCGGGGAGGCTCAGGATGCTCCCCAGGGGCTTCCCACAAAGCCAACGGGTCCCAAAGAAATAGGGAGGAGACAGGTGAGGGGAATGGGGAGCAGTTCTGGGGACGGCAGTGGGTTTGGGGACAGGGGTGCAGGTGGCAGAAAACAAGATGAAACAGGCTGTCCCAGGCCCCTGCTTTTCCCAAACATCTCTCAGTGAAAACACAGACAGCCTCCTGCAGGTGATCAGTTCACCCAAACAATAAACCCCTATCAGGATTTAGTATGCTGTGGCCTCGAGGAGCCAGCCCTTCCATCCCTCTCCATCAGCCTAGACCCGGCCTGGGCAGGGGCACTGAGAGTCTGGGTCTCGCCAGCAGAAGGAAATGACACATACCTGCCAAGCTGAGAGGGAGCCTCTGGGTGAGACACGCCCAGGAAGTGCAGAGAAGAGAACAGGTTGTCCCAGAGGACGCGGGGAAAGGGGCGGAGGGAAGGACCAGGCCTGGGCAGTGCAGGCTCCTGGCAGTGCCACCGGCACAAACTTTTCAACTCTGCGGGCCCTGCCTCTGGGGTTACAAACTGGGTCAGCAAATGGCAGGAGGCTCCGGCCAGACCTGGTTTCGAACAGGCCTGCCAGGGACCGGTCAGCAACCTGCGTCCATAAAAGGAAGTTCCAGAGGGAGACCAGGCCTTCCCTTCCCACCACCCGACCCAGGCAGGTTAATAAACACCAAGTGGGCGCACACTCAGCAACGCGCTTCATGACGCAGAGATCGCCTTCTCTTGGCACAACTGGGCAGAGCTGACTGCACAGATGGATTTGAGGATGAGAAACATTCCTGAGGGAACATGTTGGATCATCCGGGTTATCAGTGACAGGAAGTGGGGGCGGGCAGGTGGGGAGGGAGGCTGCTCCAAAGCCCGGAGGATCAATAGGCCCAGGGGACTGTTGCTCATGGGGAACCCCGGGAAGGCAGGGCAGCTGGGGCCTCAGCAGCACCCCATCTCCCCGGGAGACTATGTTGGATACCAGAGATAGAAAGGTCCCTCCAGCTCCCTTAGCGTAACTTCCACATTTTACATAGAAGGGGCCTGGCTCCCATGCGCCCCTGACCCATGTCCCAGCAGGAAGCTGGAGGGAGAGCTGGGCCGTGGCTCTCCCAATCCAGGGCTCTTTCCTTTAAGAAACCGACTCTTCCACACCCTCCCCTTCATCACCCCATTGGCTATTTGAATGACCAAAATGTTTTAGTTAGAGAATAATCGGGGGTCCTTTTTCATGGTTGTCATCTGGAAGGAGAATAAATCCCCAACTCTAGGCCCAGAGGGCAAAGGAAATAGAGTTCTGACTTTTCTTCTCCATCCCACTAGTCAAAATACACCAGGTGCAATGTTCTGTAGACAAGTTTTTCACATCCCTTTTTTCTTTTTGGTTTACAGCATAAATGGCATTATTTGGGGGGTAGTTCACAACACTTTAGGGCATCGTGCCAGGGGAAGTCCTGCCCCTGCCAGCCACCCCCACCCCCGTTGTGTTTAATCGCCCTGGGCTCCTGCTACCTCACTGGGGAGAAAGTTAGCAGCCGAGTCAGAGAGACCTTGCACAGTGAAGGGGAGGGAGAGGAGAAGGAGGGCCCAGGCGACAGCCCCGCCCTTGCAGTTACAGCCTCCCCCTCCCCCCCCAGGCTATCCTCTGGCCTCTGTGACATCTGGGCTTCTCCTTTCCTGACCACTGGCCGGGTCAGGCCCCTCTTAGAGCATCCATGCCCTAGAGTGGGTGCCTTTCGTTAGCTGGCTTTGCCAGAGTTACACATTCACATTTACTCCTTACAGTCCTTCATTCAAGTCTGTCTCCCTCCTGGGTGTTAAGTTCTGGGACATTTGCTGACTGAAAGAATGAAAGTGAGCTTCCACCTGTGTAAGAATGGGACAGTCATTGTGAGAGATTGACCTAACGTAGACCAGGCCCATTCCATGCCTGCGTAGCAATGCCGGATAAACCGAATCCCAAAAATATCAGCCACACCCAAGAGAAAAGGGAAATTTTTCATGTATCAGAAATAGAGGGGACTCACATTCAGAGCGGTGAGTGGAGCCAAAGCTATGAGGTGTGGGAGCTGGTTATACTGTATTTATGCAAGTGTATTTATCATCGGCTTCAGACCCTTGTGATTCGGGCTGAGCACAGAGAATACATAGCACACTGCTCACCAGGCCACCGAGGTGAGGAAGCTTGATCTCTGCCTGTGGCCCAGTTAAAAAAGAAAGAAAGAAAGAAAGAAATTTAAAACAAAGCCTGGGCCATTCTACATATGTGCGGTGGAAATTTTAGTCGAGTAGTTAAATAAAAACAAATCCAGAAATGGTGACAAGTGATTTGGGCAGAGGAAAAGCAAAACTTGAGGATGTTTTCACAATCAAATCCATGGAAACCCCCACCCGTCACAAATACACACACATAATTCAAAATTACAAACCACACAGACAAACAATTAACATTGGAGAAAGCTCCAATGTTGATGCCACTCAGAGATTAGAAAATCAAGAATTTATAGAATGATTCAGGGCTATGTATTGTATATCTGAAATATATTTAGTTTAATAAAATAAAAATATTTTTGAAACATTTAGTTAATCAAATGTAAATATATTTCAACTAGGGTGGGGAGAGGTATGAGAAGTCGAAGATAATTCTAAGAGCCAAACTGGGGAAGGAAGTATTGAAAAGTTGGTAACTCTGACACGGGAGTTGACAATCCCTTAGGAGATGGAGGGAGAAAGATTTGAGTCAAAGTGTCATAAAGTCCCTCCACTTTGGGAAGGAGGAGGAGGATATTGACTAAATTGAGATTTTCAAGCAATGTGTTTAAAATGAGCAGAACCATTAAAATAATAGAACTGTGCCTGGCTGACGTGTCTCAGTGGTTGAGCATCAACCTATGAACCAGGAGGTCACGGTTGGATTCCAGGTCAGGGCACATGCCCAGGTTGTGGGCTCGATCCCCAGTATGGGGTGTGCAGGAGGCAGCCAATCAATGATTCTCTCTCATCATTGATGTTTCTGTCTCTCTCCCCCTCTCCCTCTCTCTGAAATCAACAAAAATACATTTTTTTAAAAAAATAATAGAATTGTAATATGTAAGTTCTAAATCAAGAGGGTGAATAAGGAAGAAATAAAAGAAACACAACCAACCCAATGAAAGGCAATGAGGTGGGAGAAAGACGAGGGTAAAGCGTGGAAAATATAAAATGATATCGTAGAAATGTACTAACTATATGACATCTTAATAAATGTTTTAAAGCTTAAATTGCCTGTTAAAGGACAAAGACCTTTAGATTCAATTTCTTAAAAAAAATTCAACCATATGTAGTTTACAAGAAACAAATCTAAAACATTAAGACGTAGGAAGTTGAAAATAGGGGATCGAAACATATAAATATAAACCAGACAATTACTAAATGAAAGACAGTTGATATAGATACATAAACTAACAAAGGAGCTAGATTTGCAGAAAAGGAGTTTAAAATGTGATTGAGGAACAGAGATTTAACAAGGCAAATTTCACCAAGAAGATACGATAATAAACACACCAAACACAGAGAATTAAAAATAGAAAGGAAAAATGAACAGAAATACAAAAAGAATTTTTTCTGACCCAACTTCATTTGGCCTGTGCTCTACAGAACTGTGCGGACGCCCCTGAATTTAACTTAACTGAACCTACAACACTGAGCTTTGTCTACAGCCCGGGGCTGCCCCAGTGGCGTCCAGATCCCACCCGTTATAAGCGATCTGCGTAGAAGGTGAGTGGAGAGGGAGGACAGTGAGAACTAATGTGAAAGACTGAACACCTGCGCAGTTTAAGACACTATGCTCAACACGTATGCAACCCCACAGAAATCCAAAAAAGGTGGGTTAATAACCCCAATTTACAGAGAAGAAACCAAAATTCAAAGATACGAAGTGACTTTTCAGAGGTCACAAGACTGATGAGCAAGAGAGCCTAAATTCAGACCATCTGCCATAACCTCCAGGAGGCCAGGAACCATTGGCACCCAGTGTGTAACACCATGCCGCGCACCGAGGAGGACTTGATAACACCTGCTGCTCTCGACTGAATGTGTGTAACCCCCCAAATTCATATGTGAAGTCATAACCCAAAGGTGATGGTTTTAGGAGGCGAAGTCTTTGGCAGGCGATTAAGTCAGGAGGGTGGAGCCCTCGTGACTGGGGTTAATGCCCTTTCACCACCAAGTGAGGACACAGAAAAAAACTGTCTGGGAACCAGAAAGCGGGTCCTCATCAGACACCCAACCTGCCAGTGCCTTGATCTTGGACTCCCCAGGGTCCAGAACTGTTGTTTAAGACACCCAGTCTGTGGTATTTCTGCTGTAGAGGCCTGAACAAAGACACCTGCTTGAATAAATGAATGAACTCAGAGAGTACGTCGATGCCTTTTCCATTATGCCAGAGCACCTACCCGCTATGGCTCTCACTCTTAGCTGTCTGTCTCCTCCCTCTCCTCTGTGCACAGGCCGTTTCTGCTTCCTCATCTAGAGTTGGTGAAGGAGAGAGAAGAAAGCCAGGCTCTTACAGCATGAACAGGGTGACTCACAAACACAACCGATGGCCTTCCAGGCGGGTGGTTGGGAAACAATGCTCCTGACAGTTGTTAAGGAAGAGGGCAGGCACAGGAGATTTAGGTGGAAATCAATTGCTGGTATCACCTCCCTGTCCGATGTGACCATGAGCAGACATCTAAGAAGTGATGGGGGAACCGTGGAGTATTTAAACCCCAACTGAAATGGACCTAGAACTATTGGAGTGATGAAAAATGCTTGGGAACAGAAGTGTCATCAGGCAGAGGAATTTTAGTCTGTGGTTATTTTTTTTAATTTTATTTTGAAATAATTATAGACTCACAGGAAGTTGCAAAAATAGCACACAGAGTCTCGGGTACCCTGACCCATCTTCCCCTAATGGTGACATCTTGTAGTGTAAGAGCAAAACCAGGAAACTGACATTGGTATAATGCTGTGGTGAGACAAGAAACCTAATTCCATTTTCAGCATTTTTTTAACATGGATTTGTGGGAGGTGGGGGTGGGGGGGCAGGGGTTCTATGAAATCTTGTCCCATGTATATGATTGTGTAAGTACTCTACAGACAAGAGCTGTTCTATCTCCTTATAGTCAGACCTGCCTTCTCATTTCCACAACTATAGTCATGCGCCATATAACAATATTTTAGTCAATGACAGACCACATATATGGCGGTGATCCCATAAGATTATGATGAGCTAAAAAACTTGTATTGCCTAGAGATGTCATAGGTTTAATGACATGTAGTGCAATGCATTCCTCATGTTTGTGGTGGCACTGGTGCAAACAAACCTACTACTCTGCCAGTCATATAAAAGTGTAGCACATACAATTATGTACAGTACATAAGAATGATAATTAATGACTATATTACAGGTTTATGTGTTTACTATGCTATTTCCATTATTTCAGAGTGTACTTTCTACTTATAAAAACTATGCTGCATATTGCCTGCAGCAGCCTCAGACATCTCATGTTTACCGTGTCTCTTGGTTGCATCATTTTATCTCGTGCTTGATTTAATTTCATGTTTTGTACAGTATCATGCTGCACAGGCTTGTAGGCCAGGAGCAATAGGCTATCCAGTACAGCCTGGGAGTGCAGTAGGTTTTACCATCTAGATTTGGGTAAGTGCACTCTAAGGTGTTTACACAATGACGAAATCACCTAACAACGTATTTCTCAGAACGTATTCCCATCATGGCTAATACTAATTTGTTCTCTGCTCTGTAGTTTTGTCCCTTTAAGAATGGAATCATCCAGTATGAAACCTCTTCAGACTGACTCGTTTTCATAACACCTAATGCCCTCGAGATCTATCCTGGTTATTGCATGTACCCATAGTCCATTCCTTTTTATTGCTGAGGAGTATTTTATGGCATGGCTACACCAGTCACCCACTGAAGGATGCCTAGGTTGTTTCCAGTGTTTTGTTTGTTTTTCTGTAGCTCTTTAACAAGAGGGCTTCTACTCCTGCTTCAGGCTGCAGAGCCTTCTGAATTCCTGGTGAGCAGCCAGCATCTATCTCCACTTTCAGGACTATGTATGCACAGCACGGGGAAATGACTGCACTCCATGCACTGGCTTTTCAGTTGCGGCTCATTCCTGATGATCCTTCAAGTTTTAAGTGGAACAACACATTTTCTGAAGTCTTTGTGTTGATAACCATCTCTCTGGCCAGGCTCCTGCAGCTCCCATAATCCCATGTGTTCTTGGTCTCTATATCCTCGGCTCAGGTCCCAGCTTGCTCAACATTTTTTGCTGAAGCAGTAGACTGACAACATTTTCTAACACAGGCGATCTCCACCTGTGATTAAACACATTCTAGAAGCAACATTTCAAAGGGAGATGGTCCTCTTCCAGTGGGCCATGTCTTCTTACTTGAACAATGTTGTGACTGAAGTAAAGATAAGACCACCAGTAGAGGCCTCGGGCGGTTCCAAGGCTTTGCTATTATAGATAATAGTGTAATGAACATCTGAATAGATAAGTACATCTCTGTATATCTGATTGTTTCATTGGGAGAGTCCTAGAAGTAGAATGACTTAGAAGCATAAACTCTTGTATCTCTTAGTACATGTTGCCAAGTTGCTTTCCAGAAAAGTAGTTATATTAGTTTTCTGCTGTTGCTGTACCAAATTACCACAACCTTCATGGCTTAAAATGACACAAGCTTGCCTTACTGTTTGAGAGGTCAGAAGTCCCAAAATTAAGGTGCCTTCAGGGTCATCTTCTTTCTGGAGTTTCTGAGGGAGAATCCTTTTATTTGTGTGGGGTTTTTTTGGTGGTTGTTTTTTTTCTTCAGCTTCTAGAAACTGTACACTCCTTGGCTCATGGTCCCTTCTTCCATCTTCAAAGACAGCAGGGTAGCATCTTCAACTCTCTCTCTCTAACTTCTGCTTCTGTTGTTACATTTCCTTCTGTCCTCACCTTCACTGATCCTCCTATCTCACGTTTATGAGGACTCTTGTGATAACATTAGGTCCATCCCCATAATCCAGAATAATCTCTCCATCTCAAGATTCTTTACCTAATCGCACCTGCAAAGTCTCTTTTGCAGTGTAAATTAACATATTCATGGGTTGTTGGATTAGGATGTGGACATCTTCGGAAGGCCGTTACTAGGTATTCACTAGTATTAAAACATTAAGACTCCCTTTGAAAAAGGGCAAAGTATAGTCTGAAGAGTTAAAAGGCAGAATCAAAAATACATGATTAGAGCATGGGCGCAGGGACTGTAGGGTCTCGGGTTCGATTCCCGGGCAAGGGCACGTGCCTTGGTTGCAGGTTTCCCAGACCTGGTAGAAGTGCATGTGGGAGCCAACCAATGGATGTGTCTCTCTCATAAGTGTTTCTGTCTCTCCCCTGCCCCTTCCTCCCTCCCTTCTATCTCTCCTCCCAACGTACCACTCTCTCCAGAAATCAATGGAAAAAATATCCTTGGGTGAAGATTTAAAAAAAAAAAAAAAAAAAAAAAAAAAAAAACACCATTCACTCAAGATGGAAGAGCAAGGTTGTTTTCCAATTCCAGACAGATGCAGTACAATTACAAATCAGGGATAATTCTGAGGAAAGACTGTCACTAATATTGACATTGCGTTCAAGCTCAGGGAAGATAGAACAACCTGTAAACATGTGTTTTGTCTTTTCAATCTTATAAGCAGGTCAACACGACCAGGAACTCAAGCTCAGTTATCTCTTTTCTATAATAACTACTAGGGGCCCGGGGCATGAAAATCATGCACTGGGGAGCCGGGGAGCTCCCAGCCCAACCTGCGCCCTTTTGCAGTCTGGGAGCCCTCAGACGATGTCTGACTGAAGGCTTAGCACTGCTGTGGAGGCGAGAGAGGCTCCCACCGCTACCACTGCATTGAGCATCTGGCCCCTGGTGGTCAGTGCACATCATAGCGACCGGTCGTTCCGCCCTGCGGTCGATTTGCATATTAGCCTTTTATTATATAAGATTGTCAAACAACCTAGCAGTATACAAATGATTTATTGATGTATGATTCATGACCTTGCTACCTGTTCTTCCTGCAAAGTTTTATATAGTTCTTAGCGGTAACATAATTATACATTGCCAATTCCCAAGCACTTTAGATGTCACCATTTCTCTTCATTTCTCAAATTTAACAGCGCTCTCAACAGATATACATACCTGCTAGCCACGGATCACAAACTGCTACATGATCAAAGCTTACACATTTATTGCAGGGGACCACAAGTTGTCTTGTGTGCTTGCAATACCTCCTCCCCCTTCAGAGAAATTTCACTCACAGTCTTTGCCGAGAAGTATTCCTCCTCCCATGGCAACTGGCTAGTTCTAGTGGAAGCTGCCATTGTGAGACCATCTCTGCTACCTCCTCCTCGTGGTCTGGACCACGGGAGGTGATGCATTACTCAAACTGGGGCAAACATGGCTCCCCACTGTCCTGGCTGGGTAACTAGTCCAGAACTGGATACATGATCTTAGCTAAACCAATCAGAGTTCTTCTTTGGCATTTTAAAAACTTCAGCTTAGGGAAAGAAGCTTTGCCTTGTGGTTGAGAAGGCTAAGAATGAGAGTTTGGATGCCATTAGCAGCTATGTCCCCTGCCTTTTACAGAAGTTGTCCTGAAAGAAGCCGACATGCAGAGAGAGGCAGAGGGGTAGACACAGAGACACCTGCGGTCCTAAAGGCAGTCATCCCTGAGTCCAGCTGCTTCCCAAATCTTCCCTTAGTTTGCGTTTGTAGCCATCAAATCCCCTTTCTGGGGTGCCTGTCATCTGCAACTATAAGAGTACTGACCAGGACACGGACAGGTGTGTGGCGCCTTCCTTTTCTCGCTTCATCCTCAGTGGTTGGCTTGTGTCTGCTGGCGCTGCGTTTCTCCTGCTCTTGGGAAACGAAAGCCACCCTTGGACAGGTCTCAGTGACTGATAGGGCTAAGTGGGTTGGCACTCCCAGGCTATTCCTCCTCAAGCAGCTGGACCGTGGGAAATCACACCTGGAAGCAGCATCCCCTTAGAACAACCCAACCACTGAAGTGTCTCATTGGTTTCAGGACTGGTCTTAGTCTGATCTATCATTACAGGTAGAATGGGGATGTATTGTGGTGACGAGAAAGAGAGAGAGAGAGTTCAAATGTGAACAAATGCATTAGGGACTTAGCTTCCTCATATTCAGAAGTCAACATGTACAATTAGGCCAAGATGGGCCCTTCCTAGCCCATGAGAAGAAAGGGAAAGGAGGGAGAAAAATCCTACTGCAGATGGGCAAGCAGCAGGCACTCCGTCCCAAATGTCCTGGCAAACAACACTACCTTCTTAGACAGGGCATGGCATCCCCCAAACTAAAGGTGACTCACTGGCTCAGTGTGGTAGCCCCATGGCCTTTATCTTGGGCATCTGACAGGATGCAGCCTCCAACATTAACAGCCCCACTGATGCATAGCTCATGGCAAATTTGTGCTATAGATCTCTGGGCCTTTGGTGGGTACTTCAGAAATAGTTTTGGCATGAAATCCCCTTTACTCGTGAGCCTGGGTCAGCAGCCCCATGTCTTCATCTCTCTATCCCCTTGAGGTGACTGTGGCTTAGGGGAAGGAGACCCCATGCTTCCTATTTAATGCTGTTTGTTATTTTGTTATAGAAAGTGCTGGGACATTTTACTGTTGTCTTGAGTTCAAAATAAAGTGCCTCCAAATACACTGAAGCTCCTATCCTGACTCTTCCAGCCAAAACAAGTTCACAAGTGTGGGCTGGCCCAGATGACCAGCCTCCATGCACATGAAGAATATAATGTTCTTGCTCTAACAAGCATTTACCAGAGGAGAGGTGATTGGGAGGTTTTCCTGTCTTTTGTTTTCATTGCTCACAGGAACACATTTTGACCTTTACTTGGCCTTTTGGGTATCACGCATATGCTGGAGACTACGAATTTTATAGATGAGTAGGTGGGTGAAAAAAGCACTTGGCAGTTTGTCAAGATAAGTGTACAGCACTTTTTTTTTTAATGGGGAGGTGGGGAGACACCATCCGTATTAATTGATGTTTTGAAAGCTGGGAAGGGTGGAGGATCTCGGTGCTCAGACGAGCAGAAGGGAGCTTGGTCAGCTGGGGAGATGAGAGGCAGCGGGACCTGCGAGGCCCCTGAGCGCGCCCCCTGAGTCAGGCATGACGGGCACAGCAGAGCGTAGGGGAAGTGGAGCCCAAACAGCAGACTGAGTCATATTTACTGAAGAGACCATGGAACAAAAGCTGTAGACAGGAGCCTGTGCGGGGGATGGCATTCGCGGTGCTCTTACCACCCCATTAGCTGTGTTCCTCTTCCCTAAAGTGACGGGCTACGTGGGATGTGGGTTAAGAAAACCAAAACAGGTTCCATTTTCCCATTATCTTTCCTCGGGCGGTTTTAACCCTGTCGAACCAGGTGTGCGTTGAGAGATTTGCTTTCAACTGACATTTAATTTTTACCATTTCCCCGTAGAAAAAGCCCATGTTTTATTCAGAGGAAAATGTTTATCAAATTATCCTGGAAATTGTGAGCCCAGTTCTAGTCTCAGATAGACCCTCCACCCCTCCGCCCACACCCTTGAGACAAGCAGAGGAATGAAAGTCAACAGATTTTGGGGGCGCGGCAAGCTCTGCCTCCAGGTTGCTACAGGACCTTAGGCAAGTCATTTTCCTGTTTTTCTTTTTGTTTTGTTCTTTTTGGTTTTGGTTTCGTATTTGTATTTGTATTTGTATTTGTATTTGTATTTGTATTTGTATTTGTATTTGTATTTGTATTTGTATTTGTATTTGAAAAGTAAAAGAAACAAGCTAGAAACTAACCATCACCCACATTTCTGCAATCCCCAACTGACCACTGTTAACATGTTGGAGGCTATTTTCTTATTTGTTAGTAAAAAGGTTGTACTGGGTGATTGCCAACATTTAACATTCTCTGATTTTATAAATATTCCATGGGTCCAACGTAAATCACATCTGCCTCCCACTGCTCCCCCACCAAATAACTGTATTTTCAGTGGTTCTGTGGTTAACCATTGACACTTGTACCTGACCTTTCGCAACTTTATCATAAAGCAGGAGCTCCCAACTTTTTAACAGAAGGCTCTATTCATCTTTCCCCTGAAGCCATGGGATTAGAGGGAAGTTGGCAGTAAAGTCCCTGAGTGAAGTTGCACCCTCCTTCTAAGCCAAGCCCGAGAGCTTTGCGAGCTGCTGGCAGCACCCATCTTTCCTGTTGGGATCCTCTTTATAAAAAGAGACTCTATAATTGCCTGGGGGGAAATCTCACCAAACAGAATGCAAATGTCTCGGAATGTTTGTTCGTCCTTGGCCAGACTCCCAATCTTCAAGATTTCAATAACATCCAAATTCTATTTGTTGGTCGTGCTTTTATGTAAATTACTGATATCACATACTTTGATATCTCTTGTCTCAAGTATCCTCCATTTGAAAATTCAGTTCTTTTTCAGGCCACTACTACACACATAACCACCAAGGAAGTACTCGTGACATGAACTTCACACACCTGCACCAGTGACTGCTTCCCTGGTACCTCTACCACCCTGAGGGCATGTTCTAACTCATTTGTTTTCCTTATTGAAAGGACTGAGCTCTATGCATTCCTAACCCAGAACTAGAAGAAGCCTCTAAAATAGTTCTGGGTAAGGTCTTGATGAGGTGGTAACCAGCCATCTTGGTCATGGGACTCCAGGGATTAGAGAGTGGAAATATTGATGCAAATTATTCTCACAGACAAACACCGTGTGTGAAGAAGGCCTCCGTCTGTCCATTGAGGCCTTCAGAGGGCAACTGTCATCTCTCAGTGTGCTACATTAGAACTTGAGGGGGCTTGAGACATGCTGGAATCTAATACCTTCATTTTACAAGGTGGAGGGAATGGGCCCCAGTTTGTCCAAGAAAACTTGTATCTCTAAATTTGTAAAACACCTTGATGTGTGTAAAGGATATTGACACAGGTTATTATCTCCTTTGAGCTTGACAGCAGCTCTGTGCATTAGACAAGTCAGGTGTTCTTAGCTTCACTTCACAGGTGCACAAAAGGAACCTCAGGGCTGGTAAGTGCAGGACCCAAGGTCAGAGGCACTGAGTGGTAGACCTCAAGCTCCCCATTTGCCTCCCTGCCCAGTTATGACATGCACTGCCTCTGAGAATCCAACCAGAAGTCTAGTTTTTGCTTGAGGAAGAGCAGGTGCCAAAGGAAGAATAAAGAGGTAGAGATGGAAGAAGAGGACGGGACTGGAGTTTTCCAACTGTATGCTGTGTATTTTGTTGGGTCCCTTCTATTTGTTAGTTTACACTGAGTGGTCAGATTATTATGATCTCTGAACGAATAATAATCTGGCCACTCAGTGTGTGTGTGTGTGTGTGTGTGTGTGCGTGTGTGTGTGTGTGTGTGTGTGTATATATATATATATATATATATATATATATATATATATATATATATATATTAGAGGCCCGGTGCATGAATTTGTGCATGGGTGGGATCCAGCCAGCCTGGCCAGGGGGAGGGGACATGGGCGGTTGGTTGGCCTGCCTGCTGGTCGAACTCCTGGTCGAGGGGACAATTTGCTTATTAGCCTTTTATTATATAGGAATATACATTGAGTGGCCAGATTATTATGCATTCAGAGATCATAATAATCTGGCCACTCAGTGTATATGTTTGTCATAATAGCCTAGTGAGGCAAATAGTCCAATCCCCTTATAAAACAAAGACTTAGAGAAGTTAGAGAAACTTGACCTTAGTCACATCGTCAAGACAACAAAAAAGAGGATCTGGAATTGAAATATATGTTTTCAGACTCCAGACTCTCTCGCCTTCTCTACTGTTGCATGATAGACACACCCGGGAATTCCAAGTCACAATGATCCAGTTTCTAATCAGGACACCAACAGAGAACAGGCGGCGGGCTTCAGATGCCACGTGTGTGGCATTCGGCCCAGGGGTCTGAGACTGGGATGTAAAGAATGTAAGGGACAGAGACAGAGGAGAGACATGGATGATCTGAGCAGCTAGTGGCTGTCTAACAGCATGGAGAAGCATCTGAAAGGCAGAGGAACCAGGGACTAGAAGCACAGAGGGCTGCAATACGGAGGAGTGGGGCAGGGCAGTGCCAGATCATTGTGGAACAACCTCCAAATGGAAAAGACTGCAGGAAACGCGGTGGCTGGGGGTGGGGCTGGGGGGATGTTGGCTTGGTGCAGGGCAGGGCTGCGTGGGAGCAGAGAGGATTCTGCAAGCGGCCCTTTTTCATCACAGGCATCCTGAGAACAAGTGCAAGCAGAGAGATCCGGCCCTTCAAGAACCACCTACCCAGCCGCCCCCACAAAGACATTACCCAATGCCAAGTAAAAGCAAAGCAACAACCAATTTGGGCCCATGAGGACGAGCCAATATCTCTGGAGCATAATGCTGGCCACCTCTGACAGTTACCTTCCTCTAGTTGCAGAGAGGAGCCAGGGAACTGTTTGTATTGTCTGCTGTGTTCCAGGGACAGTGCTAGGAGGTGCTATCACACTTCCCTTACTGGTTGCTAAGCAACTGCATTAAGAAGATGTACAAGGCTGAGGCGCTGGGAGGTGTGTGTGTGTTGGAGTGTGTGCATGCTGGGGAGGAACTGCAGAGCAGAATGGAAAGAAAAGTGGGCTCTGTTGATTTTGCTTTGACTGAGGGATGTTGGCAGGTGAAGTTTAGGAGAACCCTGTCTTGCAGAGGGAACATGGATGGCAATACTCCTGAATTGTGGGGAACCAATTAAGAAATGTTTGAGCGTTCACAGCATAGAAAGAGGACCACATTCTATGTAAACTGCCCCCCAAGAATAGTGTCTCAGAGTAGAAGGAAGAGCACCTTTGGCGTGTGAAACTTGAGGTCTTTCTAGGTCCAGGTTGCTGGAGTGGGATTCTGTGGAGGCAGCAGAATGGGCTGGTTCAGGAGGAAGGGAATTCTCCATCTTTGTGGGTCTAAACAGACTGGACAACCAGTCCGTCATGTGAGCTTCTTGGAAGACTGGCCTGGAAGGAGAAGTAGGGGAGGCAGGGCAAGAGGCAGAGGAACAAAGGCATCAGAAGTAAAAATAAAGGATATGTTCTAAGAAGACAAGGTAAAACCAGCTTAACTGGACAAAGGTAAGGTAGGATGTTACGAGGAGAATCGTGTCTCCCCACACTCCTGTGTGCAAGTCCTGACCCCCAGTACCACAGAATGTGACTGTTTGGAGACAGGGACGTGAGTGAGTTAATGAAGGTAAAATAAGGACATTGGGCTGGGCCCTAATCCAATATGACTGACATCCCTATAAGATGAGAAAATTAGGACAAGGACATAAACAGCGGGAAGGCCCTGTGAGAGCACAGGAAGAAGACAGGCATCTACAAACCAAGGAGAGAGGCCTCAGAAGAAACCAACTTTGTTGACACTTTAATCTTGGCCTTCCAGCCTCCAGCATTGTGAGGGAATCGATGTCTTTTGTTTCAGCCACCCAGCCGATGGTGTTTGTCATGCAGCCTGGGCTGGCTAATGCAAGAATGATTAGTAGTCCGAAGTAAGGCTGGGAGAGCAGACCAGACACGAACTGCAGAGGAGTCCTGGGACCGTGAAAGCCAGGCTGAGGAATTCAAACATAAAAGGAGTCGCAGATGGACTTTTACTCAGTAAGTTTAATCAACAGAAAATTTCCAAACAAAAGGCGCATTTGGAGAGGGGAAAGATAGGAGCCCACGGTGACAAAGTCTGGGAACCATCAGCTAAGAGGTCTTGTTTCTTGTGGAGTTATGTGGACTGCTGGCCGTGACATTTTAAGATGGTGACAAAATCTTTTATGCAGAATTGGAGAGCCAGAAAGGCAGGCCTCTGAAAACCATGTCATTCAAGGAAGGGGTGGGGGACAACTCTGCATGTTAGGTCTGGGTCAGGGAATAATGGGTAGGTGGTCCCTATCTTTGAGTGCTGTCCTATTGAGAAATAGTCCTTAGTCTGGGCTGTTGCTGGGGGCAGCCCCAGCAGGTGTGTTTTAGAGAGTTCAGTTCTGTGAAAGTAAGAACCTTCTAGTAATAAGAATGTCTTCTCTGGAAAGACATTCTCCACAGGTGTTCATGGGAGGGACCTTTCTCCAAGAGATGACTAGACTAGGTGACTTCGCAGTCTACCACTCCTTCCCCCAAATGATTCTTGTTCAATGGGGGCGTTTCTGGCCCATTAAGATTCTCCACTTTTCTGTGATCCAAGAACACTCTCCACCACTTTCCCCGTTACTCACAGCAACATGCGAGCAGAAAGCAAGTAGTTCTACGAGAACAGAGTAAAAATTCGAATTAACAGAATCCCTTTCTTCAGCTCTTTCCTCCGCATCCATAAATGGGAAATGGAAACTCCAAGAGGGCAAAATGCCTACAATAAACACCTTGGTCTGGAGTGACCGGACTGGTAGCTGAATGAGGTTCTCCATAACTTCACAATCACAGTGAATGGGTTTTTTAAAGATACGTGAAGAATTTACTGTAGGCCAGACACCGCCTAAGCCACCAGATAGGGCTGAGAGTGTATTTAAAAATGGGTAAGATGGTCCTAACCAGTGGTGCTCAGTGGTTAGAAGATCGGCCTGTGTACCGAAGGGTCCTGGGTTTGATTCTCGGTCAAGGGTTTGTACCTGAGCTGCAGGTTTCATCCCCGGCCCTAGTCAGGGTGCATGCCAGAGGCAACCAATCAATGTCTCTCTCTCTCTCTCTCTCTCTCTCTCTCTCTCTCTCTCTCTCTCTCTGAGAGTCCAAAGGAGGAAGTGCCCATTGTCACCAAGGCCATGTGCTGGGAGCACAATGAGAACAGGGCCAGCCATTCTGACTACAGGCAAGAGGAGATCAGGACGGCGGCACGGAGGTGGTGCAGCAAAAGCTGAGGAGGATTTCAGTGAGTGAATAAAGAGAAAGAGGAAGTGTTAGGCAATGAGGAGCATTTGGGTAGAAGGAACAGCTCTTCTGGCAAAGGTATGAGACATGAACACCACTTTGGGGAATGAGGAGTGTGCACACCTTTGGGACCGCGTGTCCAAAGGCCAGGCACTTTGTAGCCAGAGGTCTGAGCCTCTCCTGCTTCTCACAGTTCCCAGGACAGCCCAGAGCCCGCCCGGTGACCTCCAGGGCGATGAGCTCCTGATCTCCTTCATGGCTGAGGTATGTACATTTTTACCTGACTCATCTTCCCGTGTGTCAACCCTGTCACAGGTTTTGTTTATTTTGCATGCCTGAATCAACCATGTGTAATTTGTCTACTTCTCAAAATTGTTGATGGGTCACAAAGTCCCATTGCCAGAAAGTCACCTCTGCAGTCTGGGGAAAGCAACCGCTTCCCTTCACAAGCAGTAAAACCCAGCCCTGGCTCAGTCTGCCTTTGCTCGGGAATGGGCGTCTGTTCCCACAGACCCTTCTCCAAGCCCCTAAAGCCCTCAGGCAGAGCAGCAGCTCCCACCTCCACCATGCCACTCACCACCCGGGCTCACGCGGATGTCACCATGGGCAGTCCTGCCCTGAGGATGTAGCATTTTTGTTTAAACGTGAGTAAAGGTGCTGAGGTTTCTATTCCCTTAGGAGAGGGTAACAGAATTCCTCCAGGAAGAAAACTGTATTTGTTTAGAAATATCCCTGCTGTTTATTGAATAGTTGTATTCCTCCCAAATTCGTGTTGACACTTTAAACCCCAAAGTGATGGTAGTAGGAGGTGAGGCTTTGGGAGGTAACATGAGGGAAGAGCCCTCATGATAGGACTTGTGTCCGTATAAATCCTATCCAGAGAGACCCCTGGCCCCTTCCGCCTGTGAGGACACAGGGAAAAGCTGTCTATTAACCAGGAAGCAGGTCCCCACCAGACAATGAATCTGTCAGGGCCTTGATCTTGAACTTCCAGCCTACAGAACTGTGAGGAATGAATGTTGTTTATAAGCCACCCAGTCCATGGTATTTTGTTATAGCAGCCCAAACAGACTAAGGTAATTCTCCACCAAATCGATGCAGTTAAATGAGGCTCAGGGAGCCTGGGCTGGTGTCATTTGCTCTGGAAAAGGAAAGGAAGGAGGAGGAGAAGGAGAGCAGAAAAAGAGGCAAATGCTGTAGGACCTGACCCTCTCCATAACCCTCTTCCTCCTCCCTCCAATTCTTCAGTAAAACCACAAAATCAAACGTTCTGTGTTTGGGCTTCTTGGGGCAACTGGTGAATGGGCTGAGCTCTAATGCCCTGGGGTGATGAGACTGAACAAGATCTGATAGCACAGAGGTGGCCGGAAGCACAAGGAAGTGTCTAGAACTGACAGAGATCCTGGGGCAGGACCTTGGGTTGCCATAGGCTATGGAGCTGGAGTGTCTGCCAAGTGTGATAGACAAAGGGGCAGGGGCCCAGGGGCATTTCAGTTACACACGTATTTCTGTGTCCTAATAGTGTGCGCCATGGATAAAAATAATTGTTAAATGTATTGAGTACTGATGTGCAACACACCAATGCTAAGTGCTTTATACACATAAATATGTTATCAGTTTTTAATCTTTGCACTATCTCTTTAAGGAAAGCGCCGCCGTTATCACCGTTAGGCACGCAGGGAAGCCGAGGACTGGAGGGGTTAAGAATGTGCTTGAGGCCACATCTCCAGGAAATAAGGAGCCACACCTTGAGTCTGAGGGCTTGCTCCTAACCATTCTGAGCCCTGCCTGCTGATGGATCGTGAGTTGTTTGTGTGAAGGCGGATGTTCCCTTGCCTCCACTGGGAGGCTGGATTGCTCCATATTTAAAGGAGCAATAATATCAGGTCCAAGCTTGTGCTGAGAGGGGAAGGGCTGGGGGAAGGGAAGGGATGGAGTGGGGCGATGGTACACAAAGAAATGAGCTTACAGGCTTGCCATTTTCCTAAAAAGTGAAAGATGGGCTCAAGAACTGAGTCTAGGAATCCTTTTTCCAAACGTAGGGCATGTTTCTCTTTTTCTTCCTTTAATCAGGAGACTCAGAGGAACAGGGAAGAAAAGAAAAAAATAGGAAAGTGCCCCAAAGTCAGGGGACAAGTTTCATGAATAAGGTAGAGGTTGATGGAGAAGATAAGCACATTCTGTGGGTCCTCCCCGGCCCCCACTCCTCACCCCCCCCCCCCCCCGCCCTGTGACCTTGGCATTAAGCAGTTGTAAATAGACAGCAAAGGGCAGTAGTTCCCAGAAATGTATCTGGGACACTCTGGGCTTCTGTGATTCGTGTGGGTCCTCAGGCCGGGGGACACCAGCGGCTTCATTTGAAAGGAATGAGGTAAAACAGCAAGAACTAAAAGACAAGTCTTGGGGAGAGGAACCAGGTCTGGAAGTTATTCAAGTGTTGAAGAGGGCAGAACGAGGGCTTGACTATTTGTCATCTGAGAACCGGAAGGTGCAGATCTGGAGGAAGTGCGGGAATGAGCAAAAATGGAGAAGGATCCATCACGTAATGAGATTCCTGAGGCGGACATGGATGCCAAAGGCAGCGCGAGGTTTTTTTGCCTGAAGAAAACATTCTTAATTTGGCTCTGGGGGTGGTAGTTCCCTGAGTGATTACAGATTAGAAACCACATTATTTCCAAGGCTGATGAGCCCATTGACAACTCTGGCACCCAGCCACGCCATCTCATGGACGGGGTTCAGCCAACACCTTCTCTCCTCCACCTCCTTGGCCTTTGTGGGTACATTTCAAGGACTAGGGGCCAGTTAGGGCCAAAGTAAACAAATAGGTCTTGGCTTGTTTTGGTTTGTTTTTCAAACCTTCACGGCGATTAGGTAGATAGCGATGGAACACCTCCCGTCATAGCCATTGAGGGCAGACACAGGCACCATGACTGGGACCTGCAAGTGGATAGTCTAACTGGAAAAGACAATGTTATGGACTGAATGTTGGTTTCCCTCCAAAATCCGAATGTTTCCCTCCAAAGCCCTAACCACTGTGACTATCTAGAGATGGGGCCTTTATGGAAGCAATTAAGGTTAAATGAGGTCATAAGGGTGGGCCCTGATCTGATAGATTTAGTGTCCTTATAAGAAAAGGAAGAATGACAAGAGCATCCCCCTCCCCCCCCCTCTATCTTGTGCACACACACCAAGGAAAGGCCATGAGAGGACACGGCATGCAGACAAGGCCAAGGTCCACAAGCCATGCAGACAGCCCTCACCAGAAACTGACATGCTGACCCTGATCTCAGACTTCCAGCCTCCAGAACTGCGAGAAAATAAGTCTGCTGTTTGTTCCGCACGCTCCATGGTGTTTTGTTATGGTGGCAGTGCTAAGACAGAGGGCACCATAACCAACAGTAAAATAAGGCAGAAGGGAAGTCCTGCCAGAGTCAGGAAGAGGGTTGAAGGAGCAGACATGATGGGAGATGAAAGCAGACCTAGGGTGCTGGGGGAAGGGCAGGCGGAGTTGGCATTAGGGTTCAGGCCTAGAGGGGTCTGAGAGGTAGGGATGGAGGAAGCCTGGGAGAGGCAGTCCTGATGGAGGGAAGACCATGGACAAAGGCTGGGGGGCCTTGGGCAGATGAAAGGTGGGGCTCATGGCAGAGCCCATGGAGACATGGTTCAACCAGGGTGGGCATCAAAGCCATGTGTGGAGGGTTAGGAACAAAACAAAGCAAAACCAAAAAAGGACGACATGGCTGCCTGGGTCTGACTGCAGACTCACTCCTAATAACAGAACCGGCTCTGCAGCAGTGGTTCTCAAATGTGGCTCCTGGGCCAGCAGAATTCACATCACCTGCAGGACTGTCCGAAATGCAGATTCTCGGGCTGCTCCCTAGAGGGACGCAGCAGTGACTTTGGAGCCAGAGCCGGTAAGCTGTGTGCTGCTGGCCCTCGCCTTCGAGGAGCTACGTGGAGGGTCCAGGCTGCTTCCACTCAGAATGTTCTCCAAAGCGTGTCCCCGCTGGGATCAGGAAGTCCTCTGCCCACGGGTCTCTTTTAGCAGCCGATCAAATGTTGTGTATCTTGTTTTCATGTAAACCCTTCTGGTGCGCCTCATTTCCACAGGTGTCGGAGACCATGTCTAAATTAGTACTTTTTCCTCAGATCCTTCCCCTAAAACCTCAGATCTGATCGAATGTTGGCTGAGTGCAAGGTTCACATCCTGACTTTGGCGAGAAAATGATTGGGAGGCAAAGGGGCACAAGACAAGGTCCCCGCCTTCCACCATCCTGTTCAGCAAGGCACGTACTTGTGAAAAATAATTTTATCTCAAGATAACATGTGCGTGGAAGAAACGGCTGGTGCGGCCAAGAGCTCTGGGAGGAGGGGTGCCGGGAAGGTGGAATGTGAGCTTCAGTGCCATGTCCGGTCCCTTTGCCTCCACCAGAGTCTTCCAGGCCCGGATACCTTATCCGCTCCATGATTCCAGTGGATACCCTATTCCTACTATATGGGGCGAAAATAGATGCCTGTCTGCCCCCTTGCTTTCCAGGTGGGTGTCTTCTTCATGGATTCCTGATTCCTGTACCCGAAGCACCATCTCACCCTCTGCACTTCCCCGCTGGAGGCAGATCAGTTCTGGTTCATTGGGACAAGCCCCCTCTGTTCTCTCTGTGCCATTACCCTCTGAACACAGATGTGCAGGGGCAGACAGCAGGAAGTGGGCTCCTCCTCCAGGCCAGCCCTTGCCACCACCCTCTTGCCAGCCAGCAGTGTGGATCGCTGAGACACCCACGTTCCAGCCCATAGGCATGGCCTGCTGGCGGCCTTTGCCCAAGCCCCAGAAATACCTGTCTGGGGCTCTCTGATCCAAAGCCTGATCTGTGTTTGGCACAAGAGCTGCTCTGACCCAGGTCCAGAGTCCTCTTTTCCATAACAAAAATCTGACTCTCTTCCCTGCTTAAAAAGTCCTATAGCAATATCTCCTCTACGTATGCTTATCTTACGTATCCTGTAGCTTCCTGTTGTGAGAGAATAACGTCCAATGCCAAGAGACGGTGACAAAGGGCGATACCTCGGTCCTGCTGGGTTCAGCGTCCTGAGCTGTTCACAGCTTCCCAAACAGGTTCTTCTCTTTGGTGCCGTCTTACCTTTCAGTATGCTCTGCTCTCCCCCTGGAAGAGCATCTCCCCACCCTTTCTCAGCCTGGCGCACTCCCATCCGTTCTTCAAAACCCTTCCCAGAATCACCTCGTTTGTGAAGCCTCTTTGGCCGCCCCGTGGTAAGGTTGGTAGCTCTGGCCTTTGTGCCTCTGGCATTTGACCATCCTCTTGCAACACATCTGGTTTTATTGTGGCTGCTCGCCCTGCTCTGTCACCTCCAGGGTGGTCTCTTGTTCACATTTGTACCCCAGAGCCTAGCACAGCACCTGGCCCGTAGCAGGTGCTACATAATGCAGAGCTGGGCCTCGGGTTCACCACATCAGAGCCACGGATCCCATAGCCTCAGAATAAGGAACAGGACTTCGAGGAGGAAGACTGTAAACTGTCCTTCCTCGCAGAGGTTTCAAAACCAAGGGAAACACCCACCTGGGGGACAGTTTAGACTCAGTGCGGCCATGGCACAGAAGGAAAGACCAGCAGTCGCCGGGATCCCATCTAGGAATGGACTAAAATGCTATGGAAGCGACCCAGACACTTGCCTGATACACTCAGACCTGAAGCCCTGACTTTCTTTACCGACCACCATTGGTAACAGAAGGAGTCAGGCCTTGTCCACGTGTCCTTCCTCTGTCCCTTCCTCCCTCACCTCCACCCCAGCCACACACACTCCAGAGTAAATGTCACAGGAGCCTGTCCGATGGCTGCCATGAAGGTCTTCCTAAAGAGCGGTATTGTCTGTCCCTAGTCCCCCTCCAGGGTCTGTGCCTTAAAAGCCACCTCTACAACTTCCACCAGGTCCCTGTCACTTCATGTGTCTGCCCACAGCTTCCATTTTTGTTCCTCTGCCTGCCATTCTTTCTCTTTTCTTTCCTCGCTCTACTCCAATATCCAGAACCCTATTCTCCAGTCCACGTGTGTCTTCTTAAGAGCAGACCAGAGGGGAAGACCGGGAGGGGCCGTCTCTGTGTGGAATTTGCTGGTGAATCACTAGTGAGTGTGGTTTGTGAGATGGACGTGGCTGTCCCACCGCAGAAGGGAGAAGGGGAAGGCGCCTAGCACCAGGCCACGCATGAGGCACCAGCAACCCTGTCCTCACGCTGGTGGAAAGGCGGCAGTGGACTCAGGGCCCGAACAAGGCGAACCCTAAGAGAATCCTGCATCATCTCACACACCTAAAGGTCCTGCTCCAGCAACCATCACCCTGGATCAAACCCTACAGTCATGTTACTTGGTCTTTGGGTTTCTCAATCACCTCCAGGAAACGGAGCAGACTCAGGGTGTCCCATTTTAAAGGAAGATGATAAAGATACTCCAGACAACAGAAAATACGTTGTCCTGTTCCCAACGTATAACTGCAGATCTGCTTTTTAAACAATTTTATATATGATCCTGTATAATATAAAATATAAGACCAATGCTGGTTTTCTGGGTAGGAATTCAGAGAGAATAAAGAGAATTAGATTGGTGTAGTTGTTTGGTTGACTGGCTTAGTAGTTTGCATTCCTTCTTTTGTCCATTCATTCATTCCTAAAGTCATTTGTCTATCTGTTCATTCACCCACTCATTTTTAAATATTATACATCCTTAAGTATAAGTAGAGCTCTCCCCCCTCCCCAAATTATCTGTCAAAAAAGAGGAAGTTTCTATTCTAGCCCTGACAGAATCTTTCATATTATGTCATTCTTTTTCAATTACCCTGTTTTGAGCAAAAATATACTGTTTGGGGAAAATATTAGCCTGACACCACTTCAGTCAATGCAAGTCTTGGATGCTTATAGAGGTCACTGGATAGAATTATTGGGGGTTTTTTCAAGCATGATACCATAATGTAGATTTAGTAACTTTTCTTGGGGGTATAGCTTCACAATTATAAGCCCTGAATTTTGTTGTGAGAAGACATTTAAAAGATCATTTTTAAAAGCAATATACTAAGTGATATATTGTGGATATCTAAAAGAAATACCTTCTGTACAATTTGATTAGACATTTCTCCAAAAAAGACATACAAATGGCCAATAAGTACATGAAAAGATGCTCCATCATTAGTCATAAGGGAAACGCGAGTTAAAACAACAACAAGATACCACTCCAAGTCCACTAGAATAGCTATAATCAAAATTGCAGACAAAAACGAAGTATTGGTGAAGATAGGGAGAAATTGGAACCATCATGCATTGCTAATGGGAATGTAAGAGGGTGCCGCTGCTGTAGAAAGCAGTTCAGCCATTACTCAAAATGTTAAACATAGAGTTGTCACATGGCCCAGGAATTCCACTCCTGGGTATATATCTAAAAGAAATGAAAACATATGTCCACACCAAAACTTGTTCACGAATGTTCACAGCAACATTGTTTATAATGATCAAAAAGTGGAAACAACACAAATCTTCATCAACAAATAAATGGATAAACAAAATGTGGCATCTATACTAATAATAGGGTAATATGCACATTGGTTGGGACGCTGTCACAGTAACGACAGATCAGCAGGCTGCGTGCACAGCAGGCATGGGTGGGCGGGGACTTGCAGCACCAGGGACGGGGGCAGGGCTGTGGCAGAGAGGCCTCTCCGCATGCCTGTGCCACGGGTCCGCAGGCCTCTCCCGGCTCCAGCCTACCTCTTTGGGGCAATCTACTGAGGAGCCCTGGATGGGTGGGTGGGCCTTACCACTTTGGGGCAATGGATCATGAGGCTCCCACACTATGACAGGGCACAGGCCAGGCTGGGGGACCCCCCACCCACCCTGAGTGCACAAATTTCATGCACCGAGCCACTAGTATCCATATAATGGAATATTATTTGACAAAAAGGAATGAAAAACTGATTCATGCTACATGAATGAACCTTGAAAACATGCTAAGGGAAAGAAGCTAGTCATAAAAGGTCACAATGTTGCACAATTCCATTAATATGAAATGTCCAGAATAGGCAAATCCTAATTAAAGTAGATTAGTGATTACCAGGGACTGGGGGGAGGGAGGGGAGAATAAGGAGTGACTGCTAAGGGTATGATGAAAATGTTCTGCAATGACTGTTGCACAACTCTGTGAATTCACCAAACTGTACATTTTTTTTATGTTTTCATTGATTTCAGAGAGAGGACGAGAGAGGGATAGAAACATTAAGGATTAGAGAGAATCATTGATTGGCTGCCTCCTGCACGCTCCCTACTAGAGATTGAGCCCACAACCCAGGCATGTGCCCTACCCAGGATTTGAACCATGACCTCCTGGTTCATAGATTGAAGCTCAACCACTGAGCCACGCTGGTCAGACCAAACTGTACATTTTTAAAGGATAATTTTTTTATGGTATGTGAGTTATATCTCAAAAAGACTTATTAATAAAATAAAATGAGTGGGGTGATCACATTGTAAGGTATAAAAATGCCGAATGTACAGCTGAAATTAACTTAACTGATATAAGATTGTATACTAACTACACATAAATAAATAAATAAATAAACATCTTCTGGCCTAATAGGAAATAGCCAACTCTCCTTTGACTGTAGGGACAATGATATAGGTCAGAACACAGACAGTTGATTCAAAGAGTGGTTCTGTGATGAGAAGGACACTGATGTCAAAGATGTAAGTGAAGTGTTTCAATGTTTTATTAAACAGGGAGCGTTGGGGGGGGGCGTATTTTTAGTTTAATGTATTATTTTATATCGTATGTGATTTCAAACATGTCACCATGATGATATATTAAATATACCCTCAAACATTTACATATTCATTATTTTTAACATCCCTGCTTATTGGAAGGCACACATATGTTCAGGCACACATTGTATTCATCAAATGCCAGTTGTGTGTTAGGCACCAGCTGTGTCCTCCATTATGACATTGACGCTCAGTACAGAGCGGGTTCTGACCTCAACGGAGCGTGCAGCCTAGTTCATCTGAATTAAAACGGAACTCAAGCTTGAGGTGACTACTATGAAACGTTTGTAGAAGTGCTTACAAAGCCTTGTGGGTTGTTCCTGATATTTGGGAGGCCATAAGCAGCTTGAAGCCCAGATGAAAGCTCTGGGCGTTCCTCCCGTGAACACGTGCATTTTATTTGCTCAGAGGTGAAGACCACGCACCTTCTCCCAGGACCAGCATGTACACAACACCCCTCCCCCAACACAGACACCCGCCGTGGGCCAGGTTGGATTCCTCCCCCTGAGATGATTCTTTGCTGAACTCACTTGAATCCGGACCCATTCCCCAGCCCCTATCACATATGAGCAATGAGAACCTCAGGAACTGGAGACCTGGGAAAGACCCAAGATGATCTGGCTCAGGGACCACTGCAGAAGGGGTCAAGGGTCCGGCGGACCTCCCCGCACCAACCCTGAAGGGCCTTCTGTAACCTCGTTTATTTACTGGGCTCTCTCCTAAGATCCATTTTGAAAAAAACCTCTCCACTTGTTAACAAGTCCCTGCCCACTCCCCTTGCTGTATGTACAAATGCAAACCCTGAGGCTGGAACAGGCTTACGCAGGTGACTCACTCAAGGTCATGTGGAGGGGCAGTGGCAGAGCCACCAGGGACCAGACCCAGGACTCCCTGTCCCAGGGCAGCGCCCCCTCTGTCCTTCACACCTCTCTCTGGGAGTGAACACAGGTGGGCAGCTACGTGTTCACAGGTGCAGGAAGGATTTTTCGACACAGAGGTGAACAAAGAGGGAGCAGGCTCAGAGGCACTCTGGGGGCAACTGAGGGCTACCCTCTGGAGATAAAGGAGCCGACATGGACTAAGTATTTCCAGATCTTGGGAATGCGAGACCCAGGAAGCTCCAAGTGCAATTACCATGGCCAGCCCTGTGCCTGTGCACAGATAGGTGGGGGGTCCATGTTACTAAAACTACCAACTTCTGTCTTGAAAATCTCTCTCTGGTATTCCTCAAGCGACTCCACCCTCTACAAAGGCATCCTGCCTCTTTTCCTACTCCCTGTCTTTGTTCTGTCATTTAGCCTGACCTAGACGGGCTCAATAAACTGGAGGATGAGGGAAAGGGAAAGGCAAGGATCTGATGGATTAGAAGACACAGACGGCATTTAGTAGAAGGATTATCGAGCTCCAGCTCTAAACACTGACTCCCTCTCTCCGGGCTCCAGGAAACCTCCACATTCCGGAGAGGCACGGAGTGCATCCTGACCTCTAGGGAGAATGTGGTCCCGGTGCTGTTGCAACTGGCTGTTGTGCCACCAGGCACAGGGAATGAGGAAGACCACAGCTGGCTCGGGTGAGCCAGGAATGTAGGAGGGAAATGGAACTCCTATTCTTGGAGGGAGTTTGGAAGGAAAAGCAAGGGGAAAGCACCTCCCTGCCCCGTAGGAATGTCACATCCCAAAGGCCAATCCCAGAGGCTGCAGGAGAGCGCACAGGTTTCCCAGGGCGGGAACTGAGCCAGAGGGAGTCAGACCAGGGAAGGTGGACGAGGTGGGCGTTCCAGGAAGGATGCAGGACTTGAGCAAAGGTTTGATGGGGACCGTGAGCCGATGAGGAAAGTATGGGGAAATTGGGTGAGCAGGACAGACAAAGGTCAGATTATGGAGGGCACAGAGTAGTGAATTTAAGGGAGCTAAATTTGCCTAGAGGCCCTGTGGGAGCTAGAGCTAGGTAGGGGAGAGGCTCATGTAATGTTGGGTGATAGTAGGTAGTAGGCTCGGCTGGAGCAGGGCCGGCAGGGAATAGAGAGGGGAAAGCACCTAGAGGCACATAGAAAGAATGTAGGCCCTAGCTGGTTTGGCTCAGCGGATAGAGCGTTGGCCTGTGGACTGAAGGGTCCTAGGTTCGATTCCGGTCAAGGGCAAATGCTTGGGTTGTGGGCTGGATCCCCAGTAGGGGGCGTGCAGAAGGCAGCCAATCAATGATTCTCTCTCATCATTGATGTTTCTATCTATCTCTCCCTCTCTCTTTGTCTCTGAAATCAATAATTAAAAAATATATTAAAAAGAAAGAAAGAATGTAGGACTCATTAGTGAGGGGGAAGGATTTGAGTGGAGGAAAGTAGAGGAGAAAGGGAAGATAACTCCAAGGTGTTTTACCTGAGTACCTAAGAGAATGACAAATGCATGAACAGACGGAAGGATGCCAGAAGGAAGAGATGGTTTGATGTGAGCAAATTACGAGTTTAGTTTCCAGCATGTTGCGTTTCAGATGCATAACTTGAGTACCAATGTCTTATAGACTTGCAAGTGGAGGGTTGAAGCAAGGAAAGAGGGTCAGGCTGGAGGTGGCGCCCAGGAGTCCTCTGAACTGATGAGGGTGGGTGGGGGCAGATCTGAACGCATGTTCCTCTTTGATTCTAGAAGAGGCTGCCACACAGATGCTGCCATTAGCCTTCTAGACAGGCTGACATTTAGTGCCTGCCTCGCTAGCCAAGGTGAGTCCGAGGGAAAGGACTTATCTGCTAATCAAGAACACAAAAGCAGCCCTGGCTGGTGTGGTTCAGTCGTTAAAGCGTCAGTCTGCACACTGAAGGGTTGCAGGTTCAATCCATGCCCTGGTGGGGGTGGGGGTGGGAGGCAACCAATCGATGTGTCTCTCACATTAATGCTTCTCTTCTCTTCCCTCCCTCCCTTCTTCCATTCTCTCTAAAAAAAGCAATGGAGCTGAAACCGGTTTGGCTCAGTGGATAGAGCGTCAGCCTGCAGACTGAAGGGTCCCGGGTTCGATTCCGGTCAAGGGCATGTACCTTGGTTGCGGGCACATCCCCAGTGGGGGGTGTGCAGGAGGCAGCTGATCGATGTTTCTAACTCTCTAACCCTCTCCCTTCCTCTCTGTAAAAAATCAATAAAATATATATTTTTAAAAATAAAAATAAATAAAAAAGCAATGGAAAATAATATCCTTAGGTGGTGATTAACAAAAAAGGATTTAAAAGAACACAAAAGAAGGAAAGGATTAAGGAGAAAGGCAAATTACATATATAACCTAAGCGTGTGATACTTCCATAAACCTTACATCTTTTACATTTATCTAAAGACCGATTTCAACTCAGAGAATGTAGAAGCTCCAAGTGACTAGCAGATCCTCTCCAGGACCCCCAAATCATCCTGGATTACACAATGTATGCAGACTCCGAAGACCTAAACTATTCACAATACTCTCCTAGCTGCTCCTCCGGCAAGCTCTCTTCTCTCCCACCTACTTTACACGCTGCTGCCCAAATCTGGTCATGGTCCCTTCACCCAAGACAAAGCTCAACAGCCTTCAGAGTGCAGCCCAGCAGCTCCCCACAGCCTTCAGAATAATGTCCAAAACCTTCAGCTGCCATGTTCAACCTTTATCTTACTTTCTGCCCTTGTACCTTATCTTTATTGCCCTTTGATACCCTTGGCTCCACCCAAAATGAGTCATTGGAACCATGCCTTCCCACTCACCTGCTTTTATTTACATTCTTCTTTGATCACAACCACCATCCCAAGTTCCTACAGCCATATCCTACCCATCCTTTCAGAGCTTTTCCAAATGCCACTTCCTCCAGGAAGCATTCCTAGACTCCCCAGACAAAAGTAATCTCTCCATCTTCTGACCTCATAGCACTTTATCCGTACCTCTCCTATGGCACCATAAGGCCCCATCTTGTCTAAGAGTTATTTACCTTTATGTAGTACCTCCCCTACCAGACTATAAACTTGTTGAGGACAGACACAGTCCTTCAAACAGGGAAATAAAAATATGCCCTGAGGGTGAGAAGGGTGAAGAGGTGAAGAAATATTAGACAAATGCCTAGAACAAGTTACAAATGAGAAAATTAAGGCTCAGAGGGATTACATGCCTTGCAATGCCACACAGGTAGAAAGTGACAAGAGTCTTGACTCAAACCCACCTTTTTCTGACCACAAACTCTTTCTCTTTCCAGGGAGAGTGCCTGGAGCTATTTTACAGGGCATTTTCACGCACGTCAAATATTTCCAATGCCCCTTTGAGGGACACAGTACCATTTCTTCATTTTCAAATGAGAAAAGTGAGGCTTGGAAGAGTGAAGAGACTCACCCGAAGGTACACAGCCACCACGTGACGAATCTGAACCAGAGCCATGGCTTCTGGCTCTCGATAGCTTACCCAGGAGGACAAACTGCTGAGTGAGGGACCCTGCCTGCCTCAAGCTGGGGCGGGGGAACGTAATTGGATGCTGGTAAGAGCGCTTTCAAAGCTGGTGAGGATCAGATCGCCTATAACCTGCCTGGAGCAGGAACTGAGGGTGGGGAGAGTGTCAACCTGAGCCGAAGGGAGAGGAGCCAGGCTCTCACTCCAGATGCTCCTGGGCAACAAAGGGATGCGCTTGGGGTTGGGGAGGGACAAACTGCACTAATTTAAAGACCAGCTCGGATCAGTCAGGCAAGGGAACCCCCCGAAGAGGAAAGCCCAAACTCAGGGCAGAATTCCCAGCAGGTCTTGGAGGAGCCTCCAGGGCCCGGGTGGGATCGCATCAGCTGGTTAGAACTAAGCCTCAGAGTCTAAGAGTCAGGTGGGAGACCCTCCGAGAGAGAAGGGGCACAAGAAAGGGGGGAGGGGCTGTGGTCCTGGTGCCCTCCGAGTTGTTGGGAGAATTGCCTGGATTGAAAGGGAAGCTAGTCCACGAGACAAGCGTTAAAGCCAGCCCCGAGTCCTCCTCCATGTCCCCCTCTCTAGTGAGTGAAGTTGTCAGATTCTGTGTAGGTGGGTTTCGGAACATAAAAGGGAAGCAGGGCACTGGAGAGGAGGAAAATGTTAGTGAGCTGCAGCCAAGATGGAAAAGGGGAAGGCTCACCCTTCCGTGGGTATTGGCAGTCGTTGGCCTCAGTTCTAGCCGCGCTGACTGGCTGCCTTCTAAGAGCAGCAGGGGCCTGAGCGCTGGGGAAAGTAAGAGCTGGGGGGGGGACCCCGAAAACCAGGAGCAGGGGTTCCTGCAGCCGGCCCACCGCAGGCCTGAGGGGGCCTTGGAGACAACGCCTGCAATCCTCTCTCCAACGTGTGTCTAGGTGAAAAGTGCATGTGAATGTGCAGGCTCCAGGCTGCTGTCTTAACCAAACTGGTGAGTAATAATCACACCTTGGGAAACAGCAGTGACTCAAAAGGCTGCCCCTCCCCCGCCGCCACCCCCTCGCACAGCTCAGCCCAGAGCGCTGCTGGGAACCCCGGAAAGTGGAGCCACCACCTCCTCCTACCTGTCAGCATTTTCTCCTGCCCCTCAGCTCTCTCAACACCTTCAATGGCCATGCGGACTCCCGTGTCTGATGGGTGGTTGAGAAGTCTCTTTGCTGGTTAAAGAGCTAATTAGGCCTGGCTGTTCACCAAACACAGGGAGTTGGGGGTGCGGAGGGGGGCGGGGGGCAAGAAGCAAATACTGTTGTCTATGCGATGCATGTCCATGAGACACACGCCTGAGAAGCCTGCCCCGCAGAAGATGGCCTTTTTCCTCAGGAAAGAAAAAAAAAAAAAAAGGTGTTTCCCCATCAGCTCAGATTGACCATAAATATAAAAATGTAGCCCGGCTGGTGTGGCTCAGCGATTGAGCCTCAACCCATGGACCAAGAGGTCACCCGTTCGATTCCTGGCCACAGCACATGCCCAGGTTGTGGCTGGATCCCCAGTAGGGAGCGCACAGGAGGCAGCCAATTGATGTTTCTCTCTCATTGATGTTTCTGTCTCTCTATCCCTCCCCTTTCTCTCTCTCAAAAAAAAAAAAATCCATACACAAATACATATTTTTAAAAAATTAAAAAATAGATAGATGATAGATAGATAGATAGATAGATAGATAGATAGATAGATAGATAATGAATGCCTACTGTGTGTTGCCTATTAAAGGACTGAATGTTTTATGTACAGCCAAGGCTATTTTTAAGCTGCTGCACATGACCAGCTAGGATGTTACAATACTGACATGGTCTGTAGGAGTTGACCAATGTCTGCCACACCAGCCTCTGACTTCCTGGCTCCTCCAGCCCCAGATGTCCCCAGGGGTTTTCACTGATCCCACTCAGGACAGTGGCTACTGTCAGTTCCGTTAGATCCTGCCCATGCTTTCGTGGCTGTTCACATTTTGAACTTGACTATCCCACTCCATCCTCATGCAAAGCCCTGTTAGCATCTCTGTCTCACAGATGAGGAAGTCGGGCTCACTGACGCAATGAGACTGGAGCTGGAGCTGGAACCCAGAGGACTGACCCAGTGTGGGCACTTGACCACCAGACCACCAGACCACCAGCCAAGCTCCTGTTACAGAGACAGTGGCCACTCTCCTTGCTCCGCCCCCTTTACTGTAGCCCTGAAGCAGAGTCTAAGAGAAACTCTTGATCACCAAGCCAACAACTTCTCTTAATTACCACACCACAGCCCCAAGCATGCCAGCAGTTGGTTATCTGTGCTCCAGCCACACCTGTGTGACCACCTCAGAGCTCCATTCTTCTGGAGCCCATAACTCCTGGGCAGGAGGGACTAGGGGCTGGGAGACCTGTGACTTGGGGTCCACCCCAGGAATGCCCTTTCTCCTCCCTGCCTCCCCATCAACTGTGCTTGTTTAGCAGTATTCAGGGCACATGGAGCTGCTGCCATCACCGTGGAGGACTATAGGCTAAGAGACGTGCCTTTCCTTCTGAACAATGGGAGAGGACATAAGCTGCAGGAGGAAGATTAAGGCTGACAGGGGTAGGTGTTGATGTTCATGGAGTATGTATGAGGCTCGGACAGTGGCACTCAAGTGCTCCATCTCTGAGCACCTTCTGTAAATTGGACACTGCTGAGTCTAGGTCCATCCTGGGTAGAGTTTTGGGATGAATCATGACCCCTGAAAGGCCTGCTTGGTCCCAGAACTAGACCCACATCAACAGTCACTAGATGTGGAATGATACTGGCCTTAAGACCATAATAGGTGTCCCCTCCCGCCATGCCCCTGCAAGGGTTGTATAGTCTAATTTAAGGAATGCTAGCAAACCCTGTGATATAGGCATCCTTTCTGCAGGACTTATCATAATCTTGATGGTGCAAATATGGATGATAAATCACCAAGAGGGCTCACTGGGAATGTTTCACCCCTGGAACAATTCTACCCCTATAACAATCTCATGGCATAGAGCTTCTCTGAATACTGTTTGGCAAATGCTGCTCTAAAGACAAAATGCTTATCACTGGGCTGAAGGTGGAGAGATTGACTAGTAGAAAGAGGGACCATTTTTAACTCAGTGGTTCCCACAAGGGAAACACACTTTCCATTTCCTTTTTCTCTTACCAAATTCTTTATATGTATTTTTTTAATTGATTTCAGAGAGGAAGGGAGAGGGAGAGAGAGATAGAAACATCAATGATGAGAGAGAATCATTGATCAGCTGCCTCCTGAGCATACATGTCCTTGACTGGAATCGAACCTGGGACCCTTCAGTCCACAGGCTGACGCTCTATCCACTCAGCCAAACCGGCTAGGGCTCTTACCAAACTCTTAACTCCTTCTGGGTTCTCTTTTAGGGAGTCCCTAATTTGCTTTTACAAATGTCAAAAAGTGGTTCACAAAAGGACTCTAACTTCATCTACCCCTGAGCTCTATTTTTCTAATAAGGTACTCATTATAAAAGTGAAAATTATGACAGCCAAATTTTATGACTCATTTGTCCGTGTCAGGCACTGTGCTGGGTGTTTTATATTGGTTCTCTCTTTCAATTCATTCATTCACATTTCCCTTCAGTTAATTCTACTTTGAGCTGCTCCCTCTCCCCAATCCCTCCCCAATTCACTGCCCTTCAACCGGAGGGCTGGATATCTCCTCCCCATGGAGCAGGTCTTGTGGGAAGGAAATAGCAGGGCTGAAAAAGTGGTTCAGGTTCTCTCTGTCCGCACAGGCGCTAACCCACTCTCTCACTAGAATCAGGACCCCCACCACGTATTCCCCTGGGGACCTCTGAGTGCTCGATAAATATAAATGGAAGTAAATGAGCCCCACACACTTTGAGGAGGTCCCTTTGGTGACCTTGAGAAGGTGTTACAGAAATTAATATCTACCACTTTTTCTTTTGCACTTACTAGGCAATCTATCTACGGATCCTCCCAACAACCCAGACAAACAGATAGATATTCTTGTGCTCATTTCAGAAAAGAGATTCTGGGCTCAGAGAAGCTAAGTGGTTCTATGAGGCCTCACAGCAGGCAAGTGGGCAGGCTGGGTTTTGAGCCCAAGTCCAATCCAAAGCCCAGTGTCTTTCTGAGGTACCATCATCCTTCAGCTGTGGAGATAAACAAACTGACCAAGGAATTAATACTATTTTTTTGTTTATTTTTAAGAAATAACATTGTCAGTCAGTGGAGAAGCCCCAGACTGGAATCCAGGAGGATTGGTTACAAGGCAAGTCTGTCCTGAGACTGTAACCTGGCCCCTGGGCAATTCTCATCCTTCGCTTCCCAACAGAGTAGCACCCTCAGCTTTCTCCTAGAGAAGAGTTGCCCAATAAAATAGCAGTCACCCAGTTCAACTTGAGTTTCAGATCAACAATCAATGATCTCTAAGTAGAAGTGCATCCCAGATATTTCATGGGACATACTTATAGCTGAATAATATCCGTTGCTTATCTGAAATGCAAATCTGAGTGTCCTGTATTTTTATTTGCTAAATCTGGCAACCCCACCCGGAAGGCATGCTGCGAAGTCTCATGCCTGGCTTCAGGTCCCTAGTGTTGCTCCAACACTAGGAGTTGCCATGGCAGCCTGAGCAGCCTTTCTGGAACTGTCTCCACTTACCTCTCCCGCTTCACCTCGCCCCTGCACTCTCCACACGCCGAACACTCTGAGCTACTTTCAGTTTCCTTGGATGCGTCATGCTGCTTCTGGCCTGTGGCCTCAGCACTTGCTGTGCTCTGTGCCTGTTCTTCCCTCTCTTCCTCTCCCTGGCTAATTCCTATTGATCCTTGAGGTCTACACTGAGTGTCACTTCTGCCAGGAAGCCTTCCTGGGGTGCACCCCTTACCACCTCCTTCCATAACCCTCCAGCACTGGGTTAGTTAGCACCCTGCCCCATCCCATCCAGGCCCTCACCATTCCCCACACTGCTCTGGGGAGCAGGGGCTGGGTCATATGTACTTCTGTCTCCTCACACCCAACCTAGTCTCAGGTAGGAAGTCAGTAAATACTTATCAAATGAATGAATGAATGAATGAATGAATGCAGAATATCCTGCCGGAGCCGAGTCTCTTGTATTTGACTATTCCTTCCTCCCTTCCATTTTGACTGACTTTTTCATCTCTGCCTCCTCTTCTCCCTGCCCCTGGAGGAGTTGTGAAAGGCTGGGCTGAAGTCCACGGCCGAATTCCTTGGCCTGGACTAAGGTGAGGAGAGAGTAGCCACGGCCATGCCACGGAGAGGCCTCCTCCTGACCCTAGCTGATCGTGCCACACCAACCACCCCAGCCGGCTCACGTCCCGCAGCCGCTCAGGGGCAAGCTCTTCCTCCTCTGAATTACAACCCTCCTGCGCATGCCCCCTCAGTGTCCACACTCCTGCTCTCCTTCTCCCCTGACCCTTGAAAGGAGTCTAAGTGGATTGAGCTCCAAGTTTGGGGTGTGGGGAGATGCCAGTGTCAGATGGCTGAGGGTTAGGGCAGGTGGTGGGGCTCGGTGGGCTCAGAACATCACCCATATGTTCCCTGTTCACCCACCCAAGGCTTTGCCCACGCACAGCCTGACAGGGGAAGGCAGCACAGAATTTAACCCTTCAGTGGAAGGTGGGTTCACAAAGAACCAGTGTGGCGGCTGATGTTAACTTTAGACTCCAGCACACACACACACACACACACACACACACACACACACACACACACACACACACAGCTCTGCCTCTTCCCCCTCGCAGACCCCTGCTTGCTTCCAGTCAGGGCTTGTTCAGAAGAAGATGGTCTCTCAGGGGGCAAGAAGTGGATGCAGGCACCCTGGGGTGCCTGGGAGCCTGACCGGGGTGGGGGGGTGAAGGGCAGGGGGCGAGGGGTGAGCGCAGGGCACAGGGAGCAGCTTAGAGGCGGGATTCTGAAAAGTCCTGCTTGTTGCTCTCTGATCCGACCTTTAGAGGCAGGTGGCCCCCTGTGCCCCCCGGCGTGGCCCCCCGCCTGCCCTGATGGAGTAGTGAAGAGGACAAAGAGGGAGAAACACCCTTTAATCTCAGATTAACTGCACGCGCAGACTCCCTCCCCCGCGGCGGAAGGCTGGCGAGCCGGGAGGACACGGCACCCCGGCTCCGCCTGCCGGGTCCCAGGCTGCCTCACCGGGACCTCGGTCCCGTTCGGGTTCCCACAATCTCCGAAGCACCCCCTCCATCCCTTCTACCTCGTCCAGCCGCCAACTTCTGGCTGGTGCTCGGCCCGGGTCGCGGGAGGGGACTCACGCTGACGGAAGCGCCGGTTCCGGGCGGCGGGCGGCGGCGGCGCTCCGCTCGGCCAGGTGCGGCGGGGCCGAGCAGGTACAGGTGAGCCGGGGCTGTGGCAGGTAGGGGACTCGCCGCCGCTGCGGAGGCCTCCGCTGAGTGAGAGGGCTGACAGGTTTGTGTTTTCCCCTCTCCTCCTCCCAGCTAACCACACCCCTGCTGCTCTCCTCCCCACTTCCTTAAAGGGTGGGGTGTGTCGTCTGCGGCGCTCGGTGCCTGCTCCAGCCTCTTACCATAAACTCTGAAGTAGAAGCCGCCTGCGAGCCCCTGGCCGCACGTGCTCACCTGGGGGGGGGGCCGTTTCTGCCGCCCCTGGACCTGAGATGGGGTCTCCTGCTGTTAGGTCCCCCAATTCCTACCACTCCCCCCTCCTCCTTCCACTCCACCTGCAGACTTTTGGAGCCACATTGAGAAGTTGCTGTTTCCATGCAGAGATAGTTCAAAGCTGGAAACCGAACCTGCCTCCCGCACTCTCAGTACCTGCGTCCTTCCCCCGTTTCTCCGCGTCCTGAAGTGCCCAGACCCTTTCCAGGGCTCCAGAAATCCGGTGGCTATCGCCAGGGGCTTTGGCAGGTGCCTGTGCTGTGACAGGGCGGGACCAAGGGGTGGCACAAGAATAGTCCTGGAAGCTAAGCAGCCTGCCCCCCATCTCCACATTGTCCCATTTCATTGCCCAAATAAAGAGGTGCCTCCCCTCTTACTCAGGCCTCCAGGGCACTTATAACCCTGTCCCCCATCACTACAAAGATGCCAGGCTTTCTCCCAAGTAGAAAGAGGTGAACTGGACTTAGCATAAGGTCAAAAGTTGGTGTGTGCTTAGCGCCCACCCCCCCCCCCCCCCCATCACACACACACACACACTTCCTTAAAGTTCCTCTCTGGAGTCTCCACCCCAAACTTGTTCATTCTGCGTCCTGTGAGGGATTGGGATCTCGCACTTTCTGGAGGATGCTCTTCACAAAGTCGGCTCTAAAGATGGCAGACACGTGTGACAGCCCAGCGTACACAGCCACCCCCAGGACACTTCCTGACCTCCATCTCCAAACTCAGCGGAGCAGCCACCCCAGGCCAACAACAGGAAATGCAGCATTTGTGAACATGTCATTGCCAACCACCGTGCTAAAGAAACTCTCAGTTTACATGATTTATTTCATTCTCCCCATTTTCTGCGAAAATGGAGACTTAGTTAACACATCCATGGCCACAAGGCCAGAAAGTCAGTGTTTCTCAAAATATGATCAGTGGAATACCTGTAGCTTTTAAAATACAGAAACAAAAATAAATAAATAAAATGCAGATACAGCCAAGTGGGTGTCCAGGGAGATCTTGGCTAGGGCTTGGGGAGACAAGGCAAGTCAGACAGCAAACTGGGGTGAGCAGGGAAAGTGTGGGAGAGGCAGGTGGCTAACTGACCACACTGGAAGGAAATTGTCAGATGGCTTCAGAAAGTGAGGTGATGAAGGTATAGAGGTGGGAAGGTAAGACACCTGCGTGAATTGCTCAGGGTCTGTGCTAGGGTGGTTAACAGTGGGAACGGAGTGCACAAGGAACCTGGTGGGTTTGAGAAAAGGGGTGTGTGTGTGCGCGCGTGTGTGTGTATGCTGCCCCTGTGTGGCCAAATCTATGAACTACAACCTCATTGGGCCCGGATTCCAGAAAGAAACGTTTTCAGGTATTCAAAATTGTCAGAGGTTGTGGAAATCTTCAACGACTTTTTTTAAGCTCCAAAACCTGGCTCCTAGAATGACACAATCATAGGTTTTATCTGTGAAAATCACCTTGAGAAACTCCCGGTGATAGCCAATTCCGCCTTCAGGTCTCCTTATGTTTTGTCCCATACAGAAACTAAAGTATTGGTATCACATATGTTTGCTTGTTACCTGCCTTTAAAAACAACCTGTCAGAACCTGGCTGGAGTGGCTCAGTCAGTTGAGTGTCGTCCTATACAATGAAAGTTGCTGGTTCAATTTCTGGTCAGGACACATATCTGAGTTGCAGATTGATAGATGTTTCTTCTCTCTCTCTCTCTCTCTCTCTCTCTCTCTCTCTCTCTCTCTCGTTCTGGGGTGAGGGTTTTAAAAATAAAAACTGTCAGAAATGCTTTCAGGAGCCTGGGATTCTATGTACATGCTCTAAAAATTTTCTATCGATGGCTCATTGTGGATTGGGATAGTGACCTGCCCCAGTGGAGAAGCAAAACTATTTCCCTTCTGTCTACTTCTGTATTGTCTCAAGCAGAGACAGTGCTACTGTGAAGGCCATAGTTGGAAGGGGGAGGAGAGTAGAATGGGAGGTTCATCAAGAGGAGAAACCTGTAAGGAGAAAAGACTGACTTTTCCATTTAGATGTTCCATACTTACCCCAGACTCGGGTATTTAACTGCATGATATTGCTTCCCAAATATATCCCCTTCCAGTCTCCCCCATGTGTGTCAGCAACATTATCCCAGGAACCGAATGCTAAAATCTTACAGTCACCTTTGACTATCCCTTCTCCTTCATTACTCCATAGCCATTCCATCTCCAACATCTTCCCTACTCAGCATTCTCTTTCTAGTCCTATTGCCTTTCTGGTTCATGGTGTCTGTGTCTTACACCAAACTCTTGTAACCTATCCTCTACTCTCACCCCAAGAGTAGTTGGACTAGAGCTCAGAAAAGTGGTCTGATGAACTTCTGGCATCTGAAACCATAGGAATGGATGAGATTGTCGGGGGTGGGCACAAGAGGGAGTAGAGACCTTAAGGTCAGGCTCTTGCTAGAAGCAAATCTAGTGAAGAGGCAAAAAGTCAAATGGGGTGGGTTGATGAGTAAATTGGAAGTGAAGACATGGAGGCAGAGTGTGCCAATAACTTTCGAAAAGCTTGGCTGAAAGAGGGGGTGGGAGGGGTGGAGGGAGTTGGGGGTTGAAAGAGGGCTGTTTTGTCATTTGTTTAACCTGGTAGCCAGAAGAAAGGGTTTGAATCCACGTGGGAACGATCCAGTTAAGAGAGAAATGTGACCTTGGGCAAGCAAATTCATCTCTGAGTTTGTATCTCCTAATCTAGGAGAGAAGAAGCATAAGTATTAGTGCTCTATGTACTACACAGGGTACTATGATGCCCAAACTAAGTGATAGGTATGAAAATGCTGTGATTATTTTTTATTATCATGATTATTTTTAAATATATATTTTTATTGTTGACAATATTACAAATGTCCCCATTCCTGCCCCCTCCATCTGCCAGCCCCTACCTCCCTACCCCAGGTCTTCCAATGCTGTAATTATTAATTTTAGAAATGACAGGAATTGAATAGGACAGGATTATCTATGTGGAGATACTACACATATATCTGTTACATAGATACAATTTGTCAGGTGTTCGCTTTCAGAACTTTCATCCATCATCTAGTTAATCTTCATAACAACTGAGGTTGATAGTAGTTTTCCTGTTTTGTAGAAAATAAAAGGAGGCTTGAAGAAGGCAATTTGTCTACAGCCACCCAAGTGTTAAAGAGTAGAGCTGAATCCCAAACCATCATTGGCAGAGCAGTTATGGTATATACTAGTAATCAGGGCCTTTCCATTCTGGACAATGGGATTAAAACACATAATGTCAATTTACTATTAAAATAAAATTTCATTTTAAAAGAATAGTATGGTTATAAGTGTTCTAAACCAAAAAAAAGGAACAACAATAACAACAAAAAACAACCTCATGGGCACAGGGCTAAATAACCGAAGTCCTTCATCACCAAAGAACATCTATCTATAATTTAATCAGGTGCCTCTAGATTTACTAAATGGACACATTTGAAGCCAAAAGAGCTGAAGAACTCAAAACCATGCCCTTGACTTCAAAAGAACCCTTTCTTCCATCCATGAAGGCACTCCTGGTTGTTCCCTTTTCCCCCTTATAATAGAATACCTGATTTTTAGTTGGTCATGGGCTGCCCAAAATAAAGACTACATTTCCTAGTGTCCCTTACAGGTGTCACCATGTGATTAAGTTCTGGGCAATGGTTGGTGAGAAGTTACCTGTGCACCTTCAGGATGTGGCCCTTCAGGGGAATGGGCGTGCCCTCCACTATTTCCTTTTCCATTCTACCTGATGATGGAAACCGGAGCAGCCCTCTTGATCTGTGGTGCTAAGAATAGCTGAACACCACGAGAGATGAAGCCTGGGTTTCTATTGCCATCAAGCTGCCATGCTAGTCCTAGAAATAGCCTGGACCTAGCTGAACTTTTATATGATACAGAAAACCACTTAAATTATTCAGGTTCTTGCATTTTGGGCTTTTCTGTTACCATAGCCTAGACTGCATTCTAACTAAAGTACCACCATTTAGCCTGATTTCTTTTGTATACAAATTAAGGCAGAACCTCAATTTCTATATTTATAAAACTAGTGGACCGGTGCACGAAATTCGTGCATGGGAGGTGTCTCTCAGCCAGCCTGCACCCTCTCCAATTTGGGACCCCTTGGGGGATGTCCGACTGCCAGGATCGGGCCTAAACCAGCAGTCAGACATCCCTCTCGCAATCCAGGACTGCTGGCTCCTAACTGCTTACCTGCCTGCCTGCCTGCCTAATCGCCCATAACCACTCTGCCTGCCGCCTGCTCACCCCCAACTGCCCCAAACCCCCTCTGGCCTTCTCGCCCCAACTGCCCCGCCTTGCTGTCTGATGGCCCCCAACTGCCCCCTGCCAGCCTGATCACCCCTAACTGCTCCCCCGGCCAGCCTGATTGCCCCCAACTGCCCCCCCCTGCCAACCAGCTTGCCCCCAACTGCCCCCCCTTGCTGGCTGATCACCCCCAAGTGCCTCCCTGCTGGCCTGATTGCCCCCAACTGCCCCCCCGCTGGCCTGCCCCAACTGCCCTCCCTGCCAGCCAGCTCACCCCCAACTGCCCCCCCTTGCTGGCCTGCTCGCCCACAACTGCCCCCCCCACCGGCCTGCTCACCCCTGCCGACCTGATTGCCCCCAACTGCCCCCCCTTGCTGGCCTGATCACACCAAACTTCCCCCCCTGCTGGCCTGCTTGCCCCCAACTGCCCTCCCCTCCTGGCCTGATCGTCCCTAACCACCTCTGCCTCAGCCCCACCACCATGGCTTTGTCCAGAAGGACGTCCGGAAGGTCTCCCAGAAGGTCTCCCAGTCTAATTAGCATATTACCCTTTTATTAGTATAGAAGATGGGAATAATTTACCTTACAGGGTTATTGGGAGGACTAAAAATAATACTTATAAATTCCCATGCTAGTGCTATGGCTCATGATGATAAATGGAAGGTATGATATCCTTATTGTAATTATATTGTAAAAAATAATGTGTCCCTGAAATAAATATTATCATTGTTTTAAAATACTCCATGACCCCCACTCATGTGGAGGTGAGAACTAAAATAAAAATAGCAAAGTTGATAACTAATGTAAGCTAAATGATAGGTATATGGGGGTTAATTATCCTGTCCTCTCTCATATTGTCCTTGAAAATGTTCATAGTGAAAAAAGTTACAAGAAACAAAATCTTTCCACAGAGAGAAAAAAATAATTCCTGGACATAATCCAAAGAGAATTTTCTTGGGAAAAATAAAACTGTATCGAGTCCTTTGAGAAATTAAGTTGGGTACTCGAGAGAGAGGGCAGATGGAGAAGGCAGACGAATGTTTTTATTTTTCCATTAAAGAACAACAGGCAGAGCCTCGGTGCCACTGAAGCCAGGCAGTTTCCACAGCCCTGGGCACTCCGAGCCTGCTCCATGACTTTTGTGACTATGGCCTTCTTGGCTCTCAACCCCTTACTTTCACCTCTGAGTGAGCTCACCAGGTTCCCCACCGCCTACAGCTAAGCTCTAAAGCAATGGAGTAACTAAATGGACTTTTTCTTGCCATTGTTGACGTCTGCAATCCTCCCAAATGTGGCAATCTGCTCCCAGATCACACTATGCTAGAAGCATCAACTAGGAAGTGAGAGCAGAATGCCACAGGCAGATTTATTGTTAGTAGCAAGAAGAACCTCTTAAAAAGTAAGAAACAAAAAAATATGCCTAGCTAATGCAAGAACCCTCAAATCAGAAGAGACAAACAACCCTCCACACTTCATTACCTTCTGAAGGTAACCCTATATTACTCAGAGCAGCTCAGTAATTATCGTCTACCAGAGGCCCGATGCACAAAATTCATGCAAGAGTAGACCTTCCTTCCCCCAGCTGCTGGCACCGGCTTTCCCTCTGGCATCCAGGACCTGGGCTTCCCTCCGGCCACCAGCAGGCACAGGGACCCTCCCAGCCACAGCTTCGGGACGTCCGGTCTAATTAGCATATTATGCTTTTATTATTATAGATTTTGAACATCATGAAGAAAAGTTTAAATTATGTTCTTCATCTTATATTTTAGAGAAAAAAACATACACTGTACTTCAGAAAAGTTTATTCAAATGTTTGCCATAAAAGAATTGGGTGCTTATAGATAAATTTCAGGAACATGGGAAATCAACTTAGATTTCATTTTTTTTTTGGGATGCTAAGTTACCTGTCTGTACCAGAGTATTTCATCCTTCTAACTCCTTCGCAGTGAATCAAAGCAGTATGTAATCTTCACTGGGGACATCCAAACAAGCGGTCAGGTGAGGGTTTTTTAAAAACCACATAAATCATATCAATACCCCTGGGTCTGGGAGAGGCCACGCGCCCCTGGGTCCGGGTGAGGCCACGCGCCCCTGGATCCGGGTGAGGCTGGGTCCCGGGTCCGGGTGAAGCCGCGCGCCCCTGGGTCCAGGTGAAGCCACACACCCCCTGGGTCCAGGTGAGGCCACGTGCCCCTGGGTCCGGCCAAGACCAAACCAGAGGGAATCGGACCTGCATTACCACCATTTGTCCACCATCCAGAGCTGAGGGGTCAGTGCCGACATGTACACATAAGGAACTGGTGGACATTGATATTGGGTCTCAAAAGAACTGTTGGTCCAGAAAGAAACTCACTACAGACTGATTCATTTGCCTGTCAGCATAACTATTATTGCTCGTCTCACATTCAGTTCATATAAGTATATCTCTAGTGACACATGATCTCGCTCATCTAGGGGAAATGATGAACAACATAGACTGATGAACAAGAACAGAACCAGAAACAAGGAGGCATCGATCGGACTATCGGGCCTCAGAGGGAGGATAGGGGAGGGTGGGGGGAGGGGGGAGAGATCAACCAAAGGACCTGTGTGCATGCATATGAGCCTAACCAATGGTTAAGTTCAACAGGGGGTTGGGGCATCCGTGGGGAGGGGTGTGGGATGGGAATGGGGGGATGAGGACAAATATGTGACACCTTAATCAATAAAGAAATTTTTTTTAAAAAAAATCATATCAATAGATGCAAAAAGCATTTTGATAAAACCCAGCACCCATTTATGACCAAAAACTCTCAGCAAAGTGGGAATAGGGGGGATATACCTCAATGTAATAAAGGCATATGTGACAAATCCAGAGCCAATATCATATTCAATGGACATAAACTATAAGTGTTTCCCTTAAGTTCTGGAACAAGACAGGGAAGTCTGCTTTTACCACTCTTATTCAACATACTACTGGAAGTCCTAGCCACAGCAATCAAACAACAAGAAGTAATAAAAGTCATCCAAATTGGAAAGGAAGAAGTAAAACTGTCATTATTTGCAGATCAAATGATACTTTATATAGAGAACCCTAAATATTCCACCAAAAAACTACTAGAACTGATAAATGAATTCACTAACGTAGTAGGATACAAAATAAATATCTAGAAATCAGTTACATTTTTATACACCAATAATGAACTATCAGGAAGGAAAACTAAGAAAACAATCCCATTTATAATTGCTTCAAAGAGAATAAAATACCTAGGAATAAGTTCAACCAAGGATGTAAAAAACCTGTACTCAGTAAATTATAAGACACTGAAGAAAGAAATTTAAGAAGACACAGCCCAGCTGGTGTGGCTCAGTGGCTGAGCATCAGCCTATGAACCGGGCGGTCATGGTTCGATTCCCGGGCAGAGCACATACCTGAGTCGCAGGCTCAATCCCCAGTGTGGGGTGTGCAGAAGGCAGCCAGTTGATGATTCTCTCTCATCATTGATGTTTCTCTCTCTCCCTCTCCCTTCCTCCCTGAAATCATTAAAAATATATTAAAAGAAAAAAAAAGACACAAATAAGTGGAAGCATATACCATGTTAGGTGATAGGAAGAATTAACATCATTAAAATGTCCATACTAACCAAAGCAATCTATAGGTTCAATGCAATTCCTATCAAGAAACTAGTGGCGTATTTCACAGAAGTAGAAGAAATATTCCATAAATGTATATGGAACCACAAAAAAACCCAAATCGCCATAGCAATTTTGAGAAAGAACAACAAAGTTGATACTATGATACCCAACCTGATATCACAGTAATCAAAACAGCATGGTTCTAGCATAAAAAACAAATATATAGATCAGTGGAACAGAATAGAGAGATAAGAAATCAACCCATGCCTTTATAGTCAATTAATATTTGACAAAGGAGGCAAAAACATACAATGAGGTAAAGATAGTCTATTCAATAAGTAGTGTTGGGAAAATTGGATGGATACCTGCCAAAAAATGAAACTACACTACCTTCTTACACCACACACAAGAATAAACTCAAAATGGAATAAAGTCTTAGATATGTTTATCAAAACCATAAAATTCCAAGAAGAAAACAAAGGCAGTAAAAACATGACATTTCTTATAGCAATATTTTTTTTCTGATATATCTCTTGGGGCAAGGGAAACAAAAGAAAAAATTAACAAATGGGACTACATCAAACTAAAAAGTTCTTGCACAGCAAAGGAAACATCAACAAAATGAAAAAGACAACCCAGTGAATGGAAGAACGTATTTGCCAATGATCTCTGATGGGGGTTAATATCCAAAATTTATAAAGAACTTAAACAACGCAACACTGGAAAACAGCCCTGCCTGGGTAGCTTGCTTGGTTAGAGCTTCATCCCAATACACCAAGGTTGCAGATGTGATTTCCAGTCAGGGCACATGCCAGAAACCAACCAGAGAAATGCAAGTTAAAACCACAATGAGATATCCTCTTACACCTGTCAGAACGGCTATCACCAATAAATCAACAAACAACAAATGTTGACAAGGATGTGGAGAAAGGGGAACCCTCATGCACTGTTGGTGGGAATGCAAATTAGTGCAGCCACTGTGGAAAGCAATATGGAGTTACCTCAAAAACTTAAAAATGCAAATACCGTATGACCCTGCGATTCCACTTCTGGAAATTTATCTAAAGAAACCTGAAACAATAATTTGAAAGAATATATGCACCCCAAGTTCACTGTAGCATTATTTACAATAGCCAAGATTTTGGAAGCATACCCTTTGCGACAGCATGGATGGACCTGAAGAGTATTATGCCAAGTGAAATTAGCCAGTCTGAGAAAGACAACTACCATATGAGTTCACTGCTATAAAAAGAAATACTAGTAGAGAATAACAAGTGCTGGTCACAGTGTGAAGAAACTGTAACCCTTGCGCATTGTGGGTGGGAATGTAAAATGGTGCAACTACTCTGCAAAATAGTATGGTAGTTCCTCAAAAAAGTAAAAGTAGAATTACCAAATGAACCAAAGAGTTCACTTCTGGGTATATATGCAAAAGAATTGAAAATAGGCTCTCCAAGAGATGGTTGTATACCCATGTTCATAGCAGCATTATTCACTCGAGCCAAGAGGTGGGAGCAGCCCATTGACAGATGAATGGGTAAACAAAAATGTGGTATATACATACAAATGTTTACTATTCAGCTTTAAAAAGGGAAGGAAAGCCCTGGCCAGCATGGCTCAGTGGTTAGAGTGTCAGCCTGCGCACTAGGAGGGTCTTGGGTTCAATCTCTGACCCAGATTGGGTGAGTGTGGGAGGCAACCAATGGATGTGTCTCTCTCACATCAGTGTTTTTCTCTCTCTCCCCCATTCCCTTCCACTCGCTCTAAAAATCAATGGGAAAAATGTCCTCACTCCTCGAGTAAGGATTTTTTAAAAGTGGAAGGGGGGGAGGAGGGAAGGAAATTCTAACACATGCTACTACATGGGTAAACTTTGAAGACATTCTGTTAAGTGAAATAAGCAAGTCATAAAAAGGCAAATACTGTAAGATTCCACTTATGTGAAGTATATAAAGTGGTCAGACTCATAGAAACAAAAAGTAGACTGATGGTTGCCAGGAGATGGGGGAAGGAGGGAGAAGGGATTTGTGTAATGGGTAGAGTTTCGGTTTTGCAAGATGAAAAGTTCGAAGGATTGGTTGCACAATAATGGGAATATAGTTAACACTACTGAACTGTACACTTAAAAATGTTCAGAATGGAATAAAAAAAATGTTCAGAATGGTAAATTTTATAATCTATTTATTTTAGCACAATTGAAAACTTTTAAGAAAAAAAAAGCAAAGGTGGAAATCAGACTTTTTATGTGAAATCTCCCAAATTGCAAATGTTAGCAACTGTCCTCAAGCTGTAGTTGCCTACCTAATGGGATTGCACCCTTTCCTAATAGCCAAGCCCCAAGTGTATCTCAGTGACCATCTCCCCCCCCCCCCGACCCCCGCCCCATGTGACTTGGGTAAATCCTAATTGGCTCAAGTCAATCATAGTGGTCTCATTCCTTTTGCCAGGGCTGAACAAGAAGTGGGCATGTGACTCAGTTCTGACCAATAAGGTGTGAGGGAAAGTCTTCTGTAGGTTTTCATAAAAGGTTTCTTGGGTCTGAAATGAGACATACTAGGGAGAAACAGCCCTGTTCCATTTCTGGACATTGGTTCATGACAGGTTAAGACGCCTGGAACTGCTGCAATAATCTTCCAACCAAAAGGCAGCCATAGGCAGATCAGAAGGATGGAAAGAATCTGGGGTCTCAATGTCATTGCGTTGGACATAGCCTTCTTGCCTCAGACTTTCTGTTATGGGAGACAATTCATCCCATTATTGGTTAATCATTTTGAATTGCATTTTAAAAGTTGCAGCTTAGGGGCCTCCTCTGGCAGCAGGTGCCGTCCTCCACACAGACTCGACTGAATCATCTTGACAGAGAAGTCAAGTACTGTATCTGAATCACAACCATCACAGGGTCCTGTGGCCTCGTGCTATCAGTATTGAGTATTGGTAATCCACCTCCCGGAGGAGGCCCAGGATCATCCAGGCAGGCTGACTCACAGGAGAGACGTTTGTCTCCTGGTCCCTGTGCTTATGCCCTCAGGTTGTGAGCGCACCCCTATTCCAGGCATCAGCCCTTAGTGCACCATTCGATCATTAAATTTGTGGTATACTGTGCCATACCAAAAAAAAAAAAAGTTGCAGCTTAGAAGATCATAAGTGATACACAGCTGGGGTAAGTATGTGGATCAAATACACTGAGTGGCCAGATTATTATGATCTCTGAACGCATAATAATCTGGCCACTCAGTGTATATCCTATATAATAAGAGGCTAATATGCAAATTGTCCCCTCGACCAGGAGTTCAATCAGCAGGCAGGCCGGCCAACTGCCCTGGCCAAGCTGGCCAGACCCCCACACCCATGCACGAATTCATGCACCGGGCCTCTAATACACACACACACACACACACACACACACACACACACACACACACACTGAATATATACTGAGTGGCCAGATTATTATGCATTCAGAGATCATAATAATCTGGCCACCCAGTGTAAATCTGCTGCCAAATCTGACCCAGCAGCAGGCTATTTATTACCCACGTGTTTCCCTGGTCTCTTGCATTAGCACTACTTCTTATGGAAGTTCTCCCTGCAATATTCAAACCAACTCCGAGCCCCCACCCTCCTATTTCCATCATTTAGGCCTCAGAGAAGGCCCAAGCCATCTCTGTGTCCCACATCAAGCACCAGTGATTTCCTCAGTCACTTACTAAACAAACTCAATTATGTCTGCACTGTGGTTGCCTATTTCTAGAAAGGGTTCTTGCTACTGCCAGCTCTGCAACAGTTGCATTCAGCAGCCATCCTCCTTATCTCTGCAAGATTATTGGATATGAAGTTGGCTTTGTCTGATATGAACACATCCACCCCAGCTTTCTTTGATTCCTATTAGCATGGTATATCTTTATCTCTCTTTTATTTTTAACTTGTGTGCTTATATTTAAAGTGGGTTCCTTTTATACAGCATATAGTTGGGGCTTGCTTTTATCTAATCTAACAATCTCTGCCTTTATTTGCAGTCACCTTGCAGTCAACTGCTTTAAGGGGGGGGGGGGCGGGGAGGTGTCTGCATTTAGGAACTTTTTTTTTTCTGGCACAACATTTAAAAAATAGTTGTCCTTCCTTACATAAATTTACATGATGATGACAGGGAGGTTGGAAATGTGGTAGTGCCCAGCAAGGATGCCTGGGGGTATGAGGTGGGGCACATTAGAGACAGTGAAAACTGCCGCTAGACTTTTGCAATAGTTTAGCTGAACTTTGGGGTCCTCTGCTGAAGATCCATTCTACTGAAGGAAGAAACAGAAGTTGGTCACGAATTGGTTATAGTCACCAAGATTTCTCCTTCCCAGGCTCTGGGTACACCTTAGTCGCCCTCTTCACTGAAATTATGCAGAGGATAAAAAAAAGTTCAGAGTGTCTGAGTTGGGAGCATTTAGTTCAGCCTTTTCTTTTATAGTTGAAGGAAGTCAGAAAAGTGAAATACTATGCTCAGGTCATGCCCCTAGCTCAGCAATTTTCAATATTGGTATGCTGCAAGAGGCACACTGGTATGCTGCAAGAATTTTTAAAACACGCAATATTTGCCTATTTAGTCAAGGGCACTGACTTCTTTTCCCTTAGACTATCAACACAACAATTGCTGTTCGGTGTGAACAAATCAAAATTATACCTATTTATGTATCAGATCAGCAAAAATGATATATTTTCTGGTGTGCCACAGAACTTTAGTAATTAGTTTATGTGTGCCATGAGATGAAAAAGGTTGCAAATCGCTTCCCTAGCTAGTGGTAGAGCTTGGACTAGAACCAAGTCCTTTCCGGATTCCTAGAAAGGGAATGTTACTGGTTTAACATTAACCTTTGTATTCTACTTTTTTTTTTTAAAGATACAATTAATTTCTACTCTTTACCCACTCAAAGTTTAAGGGGGGAAAACAACAAGACAAACAAGGAAAATCCTTTAAGAACAGAATGAAACACATAGATAGCAAAACAGACAAATTCACAGAGCAACTGGGACACACAGATAACACAATGAAAGAAAGAGACAAGGAAAGTCAAGTTTTTCCAGGGAGTTGTTAGCCTCAACTTGTAGCCTTTTTGGAGATTGCCATTAAAGGTTAGCATTTGAACCAGGAACTATAACTTACCTGGGTTTGGGGCTCAATCCCCTCTGTGGGGTGTGCAGGAGGCAGCCGATCAATGATTCTCCCTCATCATTGTTTCTCTCTCTCCCTCTCCCTTCCTCTCTGAAATCAATAAAAATAAAAAAAGATATGTAGGAACTGTCTTCCAACAGAAACCAGGAATGGGTGTGTCAAGGGAAAGGAATCCTATGTGTTAAAGTAAGAAACATTCTAACCTGTAAAGAATTTTTGTGAGTTTATTTGAGCCAAACTATCAACAACTGCCAGGAAGCAGACCCTCACCATATTGAGATAATGCTCCAGAGAATGGCGGTTTTTCACCTAGTTTTATAAATTACCTTCAAAGGAAGAGACATAAGTGGGTTTACATGAAATCCATTGGTGATAGATTAGGGAGGTGGGAGAAAGCAAAGTGGGGAAACCTCTGGAATGGGATAAAAAGTAAAATGGTAGACACATGCTTCTTTTATATAGGTGGGTACAGGATAATTAACAGTCAACAATTAACACCTGAACAATAACAATGTGGGAATTTGTGGTCTCTCCCCTGACACATTGGTTGTGCCCTGAGGGGTCCTGAAAAATGGAAGCTACTAGTTACCCTGACATTCCAAAGGTATGTTATCATAGATGTAAAAAGACAATAGGGCTGAAACCGGTTTGGCTCAGTGGATAGAGCGTAGGCCTGCGGACTGAAGGGTCCCAGGTTCAATTCCGGTCAAGGGCATGTACCTTGGTTGCGGGCACATCCCCAGTAGGGGGTGTGCAGGAGGCAGCTGATCGATGTTTCTAACTCTCTATCCCTCTCCCTTCCTCTCTGTAAAAATCAATAAATTATATTTAAAAAAAAAAAAAGACAATAGGCTCAGTTAAGATCAACGTTGATCTTTGTCAGGAAAGATACCAGCCTAGGACATGACTACCCACTATAAACTGCTTTTTATTTTTTTAAGTGGAGGATTCTTTTAAAAAATATACATATATATGATTATTGATTTTTTTAGAGCGGAAGAGAGAGGGATATAAACATTGATGACAGCCAAAACCGGTTTGGCTCAGTGGATAGAGCGTCAGCCTGCGGACTGAAAGGTCCCAGGTTCGATTCCGGTCAAGGGCATGTACCTTGGTTGCGGGCACATCCCCAGTGGGGGGTGTGCAGGAGGCTGCTGATCGATGTTTCTCTCTCATCGATGTTTCTAACTCTCTATCTCTCTCCCTTCCTCTCTGTAAAAAAATCAATAAAATATATTTAAACATTGATGACAGAGAAACACCTATCAGCTGCCTTCTGCACACCCCCTACTGGGGATCAAGCCTGAAATCAAGGTACATGCCCTTGACTGGAATCGAACCCGGGGACCCTTTATTCCTCAGGCTAATGCTCTATCCACTGAGCCAAACCAGGTAGGGCTAAACTGCTTTTTAGTTTCAGACCATCCTTTGTGGTTACTTTAGGTCTCTGAGTTTGCAAGGCTGCCACGCAGGCCTTCCCTGAGTTAGTCAGGTTAGCATGTGGCCCCTTTTCATCCACATATGTCTGAAAGCTGTGAAGTGATCCAACTGAGGCAGGAATAGGGAGGTGGAGAGATTCAGGCCTCCTATACCAGGCTGGATTCTAATTCCCAGAGCTAACTTTGCAGAAGTCCCTACTCTTTGTTTAAAGGGTACCTGCCTAATGTCATGAGCACTTTCCATACTTATTTCACTTTAATCCTAACATCTCAAGGAGAGAAGAGAGATTTTACCCAGAGGGTGGGAGTCATATTAAGTAAACAACTAATGCAAGAGTGGGCACAGATCTATAAATCCTAAATAGTGAAAACACTAGCCACGCTGTGAAAACCAGACTCACCTAGCCGGTTTGGCTCAGTGTCTGCCTGCCAATTGAAGGGTTCAATTCCCATCATGGGCACGTACCTGGGTTGCAGGTTCAATGCCCAGGCCCTGGCCAGGTGTGTGTGGGAAGCAACCAATCACAGACACATGGATGTTTCTCTCTTATCTCACCCCCTCCCTTCCACACTCTCTTAAAAAAAAAAAAAGAAAAAAAAAAAGCCTGGCTTCCTAGCTCAGTGATTGAGCATGGAACCCTGAACCAGGAGATCACAGCTGGATTCGGGGTCTGGGCACAAGGCTAGTTTGGGGCTCGATCCCCAGTAGGGGGCGTGCAGGAGGCAACCGATCAAAGACTCTCATCATTGATGTGTCTATCTCTCCCTCCCTTGCTCTCTCTGAAATCAATAAAAACATTTTTTTAAAAATCAATGGGGTAAAATATACTCGTGTGAGGACTTAGATTAACTGGGAGGGGGGGCGGGGGGGAGAAAGACTACCTCAAAACCAGGAAGTGGAGAGCTCTGGCTTTTCCTACCTCACAGGCCTCAGGGGCCTGACTGACCTTTGGGGATTGGTTAAGGAAGGGGCTTATAGACTTCATTTCCCATTTCAAATCGGAAGTAGGTTTCCGGTGACAGAGCAGACCTACAGCACCGCTGGGGCGTTTACTCCTCGCTACATCCAAGCACCTCTCGGGGTACTGGCAGCGTCATTGGAGCTGATCAGCCCCGCCGCGCTCCCCCACGGTTTTCCACCCTGACCGGAAGTGGGGCGGAGCCTCTAGCATGTCCCTCATGATTGGCCTGCGCTGCTGTCACTCAGCGCTTGGAGGGAAAGGGCTGGGCCGAGCTCCCCAGAAGTCCCCGGAGCAGCGAAGGGGCTGAGCAGCGGCAGCGGAAGCTGCGGGCACCCGAGGTGCTGTGGGTGCCATGGAGTCAGAAGCCTCGCTGTCCCCCACGCTTTCCCGCTCCATCAAGGAGGAGCTGCTTTGCGCCGTCTGCTACGACCCCTTCCGGGATGCCGTGACGCTGCGCTGCGGCCACAACTTCTGCCGCGAGTGCGTGACCCGCTGCTGGGAGGTGCAGACGACGCCCACCTGCCCGGTGTGCAAGGACCGGGTGGCGCCCGCCGACCTGCGCACCAACCACACCCTCAACAACCTGGTGGAGAAACTGCTGCGCGAGGACGGCGAGGGCGGGCGCTATGCCGGCCACCGCTCCCCGCGCTTCTGCCGCGCGCACCGCGGCCAGCTCAGCCTCTTCTGCATCGAGGACAAGGAGCTGCTGTGCTGCTCGTGCCAGGCCGACCCCCGGCACCTGGGCCACCGCGTGCAGGCAGTGAAGGACACTGCCCACGACTTTCGGGTAAGCGCGGCTGTGTGAGGGAGGCGGCCCAGTCAGGGGCTTGGACCCAGCACCCCTGACCCCGCTGCTCCCGCCACCACAGCCTGCCTGAGCTGAGTGTGTCCAGCCCGCCCCTCATCCTGCAGCCAGCTTGCTGGTGTCGCCTCAGGACCCATTCCTGGATGACTCCGGTAACCTATAGAGGCGCCATTTCTAAAAAGATATATATATATATTTATTTTATTGATTTCTGAGAGGAAGGGGGAGGGAGAGCCAGAAACATCAATGATGAGAATCGTGGATAGGCTGCCACCTGCAAGCCCCCTACTGGGGATCAAGCCCACAACCCGGGCCTGTGCCCTGAGGGGGGATCTAACGGTGACCTCCTGGTTCCTAGGTGTGGGCTCAACCACTGAGCCACACTGGCGGAGCTAGAGGCTGCCTTCCCTCCTCCCCCCCCCCCCCCGCCCCTCATCAAAGCCCGTCTAAGGGGGCCTGAGATGGGAGAAGAGAGGCAAACAGGAAGTGTGTGGACTGGGCTTACGCGAAGTTCTCAAGACAGCCCCAACCTATGTATTAGGCTATGCACCCTTTCTGCCAGCGGGGTGTGGTCCATGCCTCGTTGAGAAGCACAGATGTGGATAAAGCTCAGGAAACCTTAAAGGAACACATATTCCAGGTTAGAGGTGCAGGAGCCCAAAGCCTGGCCATGGACATGGAGCTTTGAGATCCTCAGTATTGGTCACCTGCTTCCCCAGCTGGCCCATCTATTGTGTAGCTGTGGGGAGGCCTCTGGCCCTGGCCAGCTGGCTTATTCTGGATCAGCATCCCAATGCCTAGAGTGCCAGTGGCTATAAATACAGGAGCAACTTACAGGGCAAAACTAACACGGGGAATATTTTGGTGTCGCAAGGAAAAATGATCAGAAAATAAGGATTAGCCAACTCAGGAGTTTTCAGATTTTTTTTTACCTTGGCCCATAGTGAGAAATAGTTTCTCCATTATGACTCAGAACACTCATGTATGTATCAGTTGAAACAAAAGTTCTGTGAAAATGATCACTGTACGCTGGCATTTTATGTTGTATTTTTGTTTATTGTTTTATTTTAAAAAATTGTGCGCGGTGTGAAACGCTAATTGATTTCGTCACCTATGATACATGGGTTAGACCCACAGTTTGGAGAGAACACCAGTGAGGTGGTAGGAAGCTGAATGTATTGAAAAGGAGGTGCTGCAAGAACCCCCTACTGCCTGGTTTACAGACACTTTTAATTAGTTGGTTTTAATGACTTCCTTAAGAACTATCAAAAGTTGATTATTAAGCATTGAAATATGTAAAGTTTCATACACATTTTGACAAAGTTCAAGGGAAGGGGAATGTCATCAGTATGCATTGAACACTATGTGGCTGGCTGCTACCTTATTTGTTTAACAACAGTGCTTTTTCCCATTTCCACGGGCACAGGTGCCAGGGCCTGATTTGGGACAGCTAAAGTAAGTGCTGAGCAGTCTGGGGCTGGGGTGAAGGTAGAGGCTCAAGTCATGAGCAATCACTCTGGGGCTGGCAGAGGTACAGATCAGGAAGAGAAGGTCAGGGGTCAAGGCAAAGGGTACCAAGGTAAAACCCCCAGGTCTGGACTAAGCCAGATTCAAGATCAGTGAGCCAGACACCAGGAAGTATACATGATCTAATGACAACTTTCTATTTATTCAGCAGATGCCTTGGGGACAATACAGGACACAAGATAAATACTTTGTGTCTTCTAGGAGCTTCAAGCAGAGACCAGAGGAATCAGGAAGTGTTAGCCAGGTGAAGAGGGTGAGGGAGGGGCAGCAGCAATGCGTAAGGGTCCAGAGCAGGGAGGCCTTCTTTTCCAAGACTGAAAGCATTATAGAGTAATTAGAATGAGGATGGAGATACAGAAGGAACCAGGAGGCCCTGAGCCTTGGCATTTATCCTAAAGACTATAGGAAGCAGTCTGAGGGTTTTAAGCAGAGGAAGGATGCTGTCAGATCCATGGGCACCTCAGGGCAATGTCTGAGGAGGTAGGGAGTCTAGTCCTGAAAGATCTGAGGAGTGTGCAAGCTAAGTGTGCTCAGCCTTATGCAGGGTGGAGCTCATTCGTGTCTTAGACAGCTGTGGACCAAGGGCCTGTTGTGTTCCAGGGCCTCTTCCGGGTGTTGATGCTGCGGAGTTCACGAGGGCAGAGATCTCGCCCCATGGAGTCTGTTTGCAGTGGGGGAAGACAGACAGTAAATAGACAAATTGTAGTTCTGGATGATTGAAGTGGGTGGGGGGTGGTTGTCCGGGGAGCAGTATGGGAAGGCTGGAGAAGTCTGGCACTGAGGGGGTCTTTCCATTGTGTGCTATGGGCACCTGAAAGCTTTTCCATAGGGATTTTGTGACGAAATGTGTGCTTTAGAAAGATCACTTTGACACCCATATGAAGAATTCAGCAGAAATCATATCAGCCAACATTTTGAGCACTTACTGTGTGCCAGGTGCTCTTCAGTGTTTACCTGTCAACAATTTTAATCCTCACAAAACCCTGTGAGGTTGTGTATTAATATCCTGTTGCTGCTGTAATAAATTGCCACAAACGTTGTGTTTAACACAGCGCAGACTTATTATCTTACAAGTCTGGAGGTCAGAAGTGCTAAAGTCAAGGTGTTGGCAGGACTACATGCCTTGTGGAGGCAAGGAAAGGATTTATTTCCCTGCCTTGTCCAGCTTTTAGAGGCCCCTCCATCTTTAAAGCACATCCTTCCAACTCCTGATTCTTGTCCCATTACCTTCCTAACTAACTCTGCTACCTCCATCTTATAAGGACCCTTGTAATTATAAGGGGCCCACGCAGATAGTCCAAGATAATCACCCCATCTTAAAATCTGTAATTTAATCACATCTATGAAGTCCTTTTTGCCATATAAGGTAACATACTCAACAGGTTCCGGGATTAGGATTGGCAACTCTGGGGAAACCATTCTTCAGCTTGCTTACAGGTAGGTACTGTCCCATTTTAGAGACAGAGACACTGAGTCTCAGACAAGTTAAGTAGCCTGTCCCAAGTCACAGAGCGGATACTATGGAGTTCTCCTGGGCCTTGTTCAGCCCTTACTCTGGTCATGGGCTTTCAGAGAAGCTTCTGTGGTCTCAGGGTAAAACTTTCCCCTCTGGTCCTCTGATCCAGGAGCTGTGAAGGCAGTTGACTGTGTATGTGGGAACTGAGTGGGCTGATTGAGTGCCTACTATGTCCAGGCACGGTATGTCCACTAGAAGACAGGGCAGGCAGTCCTAACCCCTGTCTTCTTGGAGTCTGATAACACGACTGAATAATCACGCTAACAGTTACATGGTTTCAGACTGTGACATTCCTATCGCTTCTTCTAGGCCTTTTGGCTAAGATCAAGTATAGTATCAGACTGTGACATTCCTGTGCAGGACAATAGGATGTGTGGGCCGTTGTTACAAGGAGGCCTGCTCTTATCTGATGGGCATGGGGAAAAGTTTCTGAGGAAAGGACTGATGAGCTTTCAGAATGTGACCTTGTTTAAACCAGAGCTTTGAAGTGTGTGTTGGATCTTGAGGGGACCTTACAAAATCCTCTAGTATTTGAACACCTTCTTTTTCTTTCTTTTTAAATATATTTTTATTGATCAGAGAGGAAGGGAGAGGGAGCCAGAGAGAGATAGAAATATCAATGATGAGAGAGAATCATTGTTTAGCTGCCTCGATCAAGCCCGAAACCAGGCATATGCCCTTGACCGGAATCGAACCCGGGACCCTTCGGTCTGCATACTGACGCTTTATCCACTGAGCCAAACCAGCTAGGGCTATACACGTTCTTCTTAAAGGAACAAATATTCCAACAGTATGTCTTAAATTATCATTCCTTACATATAAGCACAAAACTAGTGTGAATTCCTCTTGCTTATACCACATCGAAATAATAAAACCAAAAGAAATTTATAGATTAAATACAAATAAAACTAAAGTCAATACAATCCTAGTTAAAATATTAACTACAGGGTTTTTATTTTGTTGGAACTAAAATGCTGTTTCTGGGTGGCTGTAAAGCCCCTTTTCCATTTTCAAAATGATGACTTGATTCACCAACCAAAACTTCCCTGTTTGCAGAATGAAACTTTCCTGGGATATAACTGTCCTTATTTGGGTCTAACATATCCTTCACCTGTAAAGTGAATTCTGTTCTTTATTAAACCAAGACATTGTAAGAATATAGCCTGGTGTCAAGGAAGTTGTTAAGAAAATACAAATACTGGCACTGAAGTTAATAGGAACCGAAAGTGTGCGTCAGCACAGTTTATGAAATGATTCACAATAGGCTTATCTTGGGTGGTTTTTTTTAGGTTGTCACTAAGTGAAACACTAATTTAAAACACTCATGGAAAAATTGCAAATCCCCCAAACCCTTAGACCCAGAGACACAGGGGCTGTAAGGAGATGATTACATTTGACTAATGAGAAAACGAAAACTTGGAGAAATACAGTGACTCATGCCAGTCACAGGGATTGAATGTAGAACACCTAGGATCACAACTCAGGCTTCCTGACTCCCCAGTCTAGCCTTCACTCTGATTTGCATCTCCAAAGCAAACCTGCCTTGAGCCTGCACCAAGTCCCAGGCCTCTGAACTGCCTTGTCAAGACCCTTTTCATATCCATCCCATGGGACTGACCTGATGGCCATCCTCTACCTTCCAGCCTTTTTCTCCCCCCGCCCCTTTCCCTTCCAGGGTTACCTTCTTAGAATCAATCTGACCTGGGAGTATTCCAGGCACTTCTTTTTTTATTTTATTTTTTAAGATTTTTAAAAAATTTGTTTTTATTGATTTTAAAGAGATGGGGATAGAGAGATGGAAACGTTGATGAGAGAGAACCATCAATTGGCTACCTCCTGTATGCCCCCTATCTGGGATTGAGCCTGAAACCTGAGTATGTGCCCTGACTGGGAATCAATCCTGTGACCTCTTAGTTCATGGGTCAACGCTCAACCACTGAGCACACCGGCCAGGCCAAGCACTTCTTAAGTCTTACCCTTCCAATTCTTTCCCCTTGTTTACTAAGTACTGGTATTCACCTCCATCTTACATCCTCTCCAACCCTCATAGGTCAGACCCTACCAGATCCAAGTGACACTGCAGGATGTTCATTTCCTAATGGCGAGGCATGTGCCCACGGACAGAATGGGGTCTTACTGAACACTGCTCATGAAGGCTCCTGAGGGACAGGGCCCCCAGCACTAGGTGCATAGTAGACACCTTCTTCTTAGGGCTGAACACCATGGGAGAGGAAGAACGGGGAGACTAGGTTGGAGTTGGATAAGAAAGGGATCTGTTGTCTCAGATGCATTTGTGTTACCCATTTAGGATAAGAAGCCTGGAGGTGGGTAAGCGAAATGGGTGAAGGTGGCCCAAAGGTACAAACTTCCATTTGTAAAATAAATAAGTCATAGAATGTAATGTACATCATGGTAACTATTATTAATACATCTGTACTGCATATTTGGAAGTTGCTAAGAGAGTAAATCTTAAAAGTTTTCATCACAAGAAGATTTTGTAACTGTATGGTGATGGATGTTAACTAGACTTCTTGTGGAGATCATTTTGTAATATATTCAAATATCAAAACATTATGTTGTATAACTGAAACTAATATAATTTTATATGTTAATTATATCTCAATTAATAAATGAAGAAACCTGGAAAATAACCAGTAAGAGAGGTAAGTTACCTGGCAATAAGTGGCACTTAATAGTAATAAGAGCCAGCACATGCCTGGGGCACTCTTGTAAGCACTTGCGTGGACTGACTTCTTGGATCCTTACAGACATTCTATGAGCTAGGTAGTGTTCTTTGATGCCAGAGACGCAGAGAAGTTAAGAAACTTGCTCAAGATCACTCACCAATAAGTGGAGGAGCTGGGATTTGAACCTGGGTGGCCATCAATCTGCCTGAAATCAAATGTCTGAAATAGATAGGAAAGAAGACATGAACTAGAGACAGATGGTCGGAAATCCTGGTGATGGACAAGTAAACATAAACAGAGGAAACTGCACTCATCATTTTCATGGGGAAATTTGAGAGACCATAGAAACTTTGATGCCTTCATCTTGAAGCTGTGGAGCCTAACAGCCACAGAGAGAGAAGTTCTCACCAGTGATGAGTGACAAAAACAAGGGTGCAAATCAGTTTTTCTAACTTCCAGTCCAGGAGGTGATGTGTCATAGTGGAGAGAACATGGGTGTTCAGTGCACTGATGGACTAGGCAAGTAGTTAGTTGAGCATCTACTTTGTGCTAAGACCTGGGGATATGCATTAGGCAAAACAGTCTCTACCCCTGCAGAGCAAGCCTTCACTCCTGCAAACGTTTATTGAGCGCCACTCTGGTAGGTTGCGAGGACAGGGTGTTAGGACTTGCCCCAGGAAGCCTGCAGTCTTTCCAAGAGAGTGAGGTGATAGAGGTGGATTGGGGAGCTGTGAGAGCCCACGGAGATACATCTGAACTGTCCTGAGAGATCAAGCTGGCTTCCTGGAGAAAATGAAGAGGCCTGGGTTGTTTTCAAGGCTACGATGTGATAGTTGAGTGAAACAGGTAGGGATAAGTCAGAAGCATATATAGGACCTCAGAGGACAGAAAACTTGGGTTGGGCCTGACAGCCCTAGCTTCAGACATGGCCCTAGCACTTTGATAAGTACTTGCAAGGGTCCTGTGACAATCTTGGGAAATCATAGTTATTCTTTCTCTTACCTGCACCTTCACCATTCCCATTTTCTGTTATAGCATCTGAGTTAACAGATATTTTGGGTAAAACAATTTTATAAAATCCTTGGGGTATTAAATATGCTATTGAAATTTGCTGCATAAGGAATCAAATTGTAATTTCTAAAATATCCATATAGGCTATATAATCACATTCTGGATCCTGTAGTGTAAATAAAAACTTCTTATTTTCTGTGTATTGATAACTAAATAATATTGAATGTTATAATTTGATGCCAAAATCAGAGCTCATTTGTTCTTTGGGGTTTGGGGCCTGGGTGACATTCCAGATGTGTCATGGGCCACTTAGCCACCCAGGGCATTGATAACTATTAGTCCTGATGGGCTTCACACCAGAGCCCTCACTAGTGACCCTGTAGTTTCTGCTCATTCAGGCATTTCTTGGGTTACAAGCAGGTAATTGGGTCCCTGAATGGTGGGTCCAGTTGTGATACAAGTATGTTAAAACTAGAATATCAGAAGCAAACATGAAAAGTATATGGTTTAGATTCATTTGAATTCATACTTTTAATGTATTTTCTAGGTTAACCGCTAAATGCAGAGAAGGGGAAAGAGTGGAATAAAAATGCATAGTAAATTTTTCAAAACGGCAAAAAGAGACAGAAAAAGAAATATTGAACAAGCAGGGCAAATAGCACAGAACAAGAATGTAAGTTTAAATGCAGATATATCAGTAATTATGTTAAATATTCCAGTTCAATGACAAAAGTTGTTAGACTAAATAGGAAACCAAAATTCAATTCTGTGCTACTTAAATATGACATATCAGTTGATTAAAAATGTACTTGATAAAATTCAATATCTTTTTGGAATTAAAAGGAGAGAAAAAAAAGTGAACAAGGAATGGAAGGAAGTTTCTTAATTTTGATTAAGGGTATCTAACGAAAAGTATATAACAAATACCATATTTAGTGGTGAAACATTGAAAGCTTTCTTATTGAGATTTTACAAAAAAAAGACAGGAATGCCCATTTTGACCAATTCTATTCAATTTTGTAATGGAGATCCTAGCTAATAAAGTAAATCAGGAATTATAAATAAGTTACAAGGTTTGAAAAGAGGGAAACAATACTGAAATAGGGTATGTAGTGTTGTGGTTAAGAATATGGCCTGTAGAATTGGACAGTTCTGAGTACAATTACTGGTTCTGCAACAGTCTGTGTAATTTTGACACGTTACTTAGCTCCCCTGGGCCTTGTTTTCTCTGCATAGTAGGAATACAGGGCCTCCCTTGTAGGAATGTAACAGGCTCAATAATAACTGCTTGCTGATAATAATAACATTTTTGGTTGATCTCACCAACTGCATTAAACCAGAAATCTCCAGGTGATTAAAAAGTGTGGGAAGGACAAGGGACTATCCCTCTTATCTATCTTCATTGTCCTACAACTCCCTAACTGTCAAGGTTGAAGGCCAGAGGGTCGGGCTCTGTTTGGGGGCCAGCACAGCACTAGGTAATGTGTGTGGGCAGTTGCTTCACTTGTATCATTCATACTTATTTGGACAAACATAGAATTGTCCTCTTGGACTTTATTGCATGATTTTGTAACAATATAATAAAACAGGATGATATTTCAGTGGCTGTGTGGGACACTCATACTAATGTTATTTTGCTATTGAGGACACACACCACCTTAGTGTGTCAAACGACATTTAAGTGGTGATATACTACAAAAATACCAGTACCTTAAAAATCTATTAAATATTCCAAGAAGAACATAAAAATGTCCAGAATGAGTAGAAAAGAAAACAAAACCTGCAGAAAATGAAATCAGTCATTATTTTGTTTCCTGTAGCATAGCAGTTAAAAGAATGGGCTGTGGAGTAGGACAGATAGGCAAGTAGTTACCTGTTGCTGTGTAACAAATTACTGCAAAACACAGCGGCTTAAAACAAAAACAAAAAAAATATTATCTCATGGTTTCTGTGCGTCAGAAATGTGAGCATGACTTAGCTGAGTGCCTCTGCCTCAGGGTCTCCTGCTGCTGCTGCCAAGGTGTTGCGGAGGCTACGGTCTCAGCGGAAGGCTCAAGTAGGCCAAGACCCCCATTTAGGCTCGCTGGGTGGTTGCGGGCAGGTTTCAGGCCCTCAAGGGCTGTTGGTTGGAGACCACCTCAGTTCCTTGCCCCATGGGTTGCTCCATAGGCCAGATCAAGGAAGAGAGGGAGAGAAGGTGTACACAGCCTTTTTGTCACCTCATCTCAGAAGTGACATCCCATCACTTTTGCCATATTTGATTGGTTAGAAGCAAATCACTAGCTCTAGTCCACAGGGGAGGGGTTTTTATCAGGGCATGAATACCCAGAGGTGGGGATCATTGGGGCCATTCTATAGGCTGCCTCCTTCATTCTGTCCTCCGGCTCCCACTGTTTCATATCCCTCCCACATACAGAATACACTCACCCCCTCTTAAGATCCCCATACGTCTCACCTCATTATAGTATCAGCTCAAAATCCAGAATCTCGTCATCCAAATCAGGTCCAGGTGGGGATGAGACTTTTGAAGACAACTCTCTATTATCTATTGGTGTATAATATATCACCCCCAAATTTGATAACTTAAAACAAGAAACATCTCACAGAAATGAGGTATCACTGGGGCCATCTTAGGGGCTGCCTACCACCACTGTCTAGGTTTACATTCTTATTCTGCCATATACTAGCTGTGTGCCCTTGGGCTAATCACTTTCTCTTTCTGTGCTTCACTTGTTTTCATCTTTAAAATGGGCCTCATAATAATACTTACCCAGTAGGAATATGATGATTAAGTGACATAATTTGTAAAGTAATTAGCATAGTCCCTGGCAAATAGTAAATGTTCAATAAATGGTAGTCATTTATAATTAACTAGAGGCCTGGTGCACGAAATTTGTGCATGGAGGGGGGCGTGTCCCTCAGCCCAGCCTGCACCCTCTCCAATCTGGGATCCCTCTCACAATCCAGGACTGCTGGCTCCCAACTGCTCGCCTGCCTGCCTTCCTGATTACGCCTAACCACTTCTGCCTGCCAGCCTGATCACCCCCTAACGATTCCCCTGTCAGCCTGATTGATGCCTAACTGCTCCCCTACCAGCCTGTTTGCCCCTAACTGCCATCCCCTGCAGGCCTGGTCACCCCTAACTGGCCTCCCCTGCAGGCCTGGTCACCCCCCAACTGCTCTTCACTGGAGGCCTGGGTCTCCCCAACTGCCCTTCCCTGCAGGCCTGGTCACCCCTAACTGCCCTCCCCTGCAGTCTTGATTGCCCCCAACTGCCCTCCCTTGCAGGCCTGGTCCCTCCCAACTGCCCTCCCCTGCTGGCCATCTTGTGGTGGCCATCTTGTGTCCACATGGGGGCAGGATCTTTGACCACACGGGGGCAGCCATCTTGTGTGTTGGAGTGATGGTCAATCTGCATATTACTCTTTTATTAGATAGGATAGAGGTCTGGTGCATGGGTGGGGGCCACCTGGTTTGCCCTGAAGGTTGTCCTGGATCAGGGTGGGGGTTCCCTTGGGGTGTGGGGTGGCCTTGGCGAGGGGCCTGTGGTGGTTTGCAGCCCGGCCACGCCCCCTGGTGACCCAAGCAGAGGCCCTGGTATCTGGGGTTTATGTATCTTCTACAATTGAAACTTTGTAGCCTGGAGTGGAGCCAAGCCTCCTGCTTGCTCTGTTGCGGCAGCCATTTCTGTTAGGATTTATGTATCTTCTATAATTGAAACTTTGTAGCCTGGAGCGGAGGCCAAGGCAGGCCAGGGCTTCAGAAGCTTGGCTTCCTCCATCGCCAGGGGCAACCCTAGCCTCCTGCTCTTTCCAGCTCCGTGGCTGCCGCCATTTCTGTTTGGATTTATTTATCTTCTATCATTGAAACATTGTAGCCTTGAGTGGAGGCCTAGGCTGGCAAGGGCAGGCAGAAAGCTTGGCTTGCTCCATTGCTGGGGAAACCCAAGCCTCCCTCCTGCTCTCTGTGGCTGCAGCCATCTTGGTTGGGTTTATTTGCATATTTGCTCCTGATTGGCTGGTGGGCGTGGCTTGTGGGTGTAGCAGAGGTGTGGTCAATTTGCATATTACTCTTTTATTAGATAGGATGTTATTAGAGTTGTTATTTTTTTCAAAGAAAAAACTTGAGCCCTGGCCAGGTGGCTCGGTTGGAACGTGATCCTATACACCAAAAGGTTGCATGTTCAATCCCCAGTCGGGGTGCGTATGGGAGGCAACTGATCGGTGTTTCTCACGTCGATGTTTCTCTCCCTCCCCACCTCCCTCTCTCTCTCTCTCTCTCTCTGGGAATAGCAGGAACATATCTGTGGAAACATATCCTCAGGTGAGGATTCAAAACAAAACAAAACAAAAAACTTGAAAAGCTTTCTTAGAATGTAGAGAGAAAAAGACAGAGAAAATGCTAGGCTCTGGATACAAAGGCTCTGTTTTTTATCTTCCTGTGTGATAAGAATCATCCCAGATTTCACTCTCCCTTCCACTATACATTGTCAGACTTTTTATCTCGATATTTCAACAGTGCTATCTCTCTTCCTTTGCATTTCTTGGATTATTAGTAAGTTTGTACATCCTATCACAACCTAAAACTAGTCCCAATGCCTCAAGGAGTCCAAGGAGATCAGAGTAGTGGCTAAAGTTTAAAAAACAAAAACTATTAAACAAAAAGATATTTGAATCTGCTAATTAAAGTATTTCACATGGTCAAAGCACAATTAGAATACTGGGATAAGGTTGGGATGTGCGAGACAGTTTAGATAAGGACCTGTGGGAATAACTGGATGAACCCTGTAATCGGACCTGCTGACTAGTGACTGCAGGCCAGTCCAGTTTAGAAAGTCACTTAGGGAGGCTGTGGGCACATTGTCTTTACAGTTAAACAGACCACTCCAGATTCACGGCCGAGCCTGGACCAGCTTTAGGCCTGAGCAGGTTGCATCCCCTCTCTGCTGTACTGTGACCAACGAGGGGGAATAGGTCCCTTGGTTTTCTCAGTCTTGTCTCTGTACCTGTAGCAGGAATAAAGCAACAGTCGAGTTAGAGGATATCTGAGGGCCCTTCATGCTGTTAACATGGTTCAAGGTCAGGGCCGTACTTTCTGCTGTTCCCTACAGTGTGTGGACGGAGTAGGTTCAGTAATTATGGTTGAGCTGTACCCTTGTGGAATTGGAACTCCAGTTGTAAATGTGTCGTCCTCCCAATCTGGCCTCCACCCCTAACCTACCTCCTTGCCTCTCTCTCATTCCTCCCATCAGGCCAAGTGCAGGAACATGGAGCACTCGCTGCGGGAGAAAGCCAAGGCCTTCTGGGCCATGCGGCGCTCTTATGAGGCCATTGCCAAGCACAATCAGGTAAGTGAGTGCTCCAGCTACATGGGACATGGGGCCACCTAAGGCCATCTTGGGGGAAGGTGAGGGTGGGCTGGCCCTGGTCATGGCTGTTGATACAGAGTCGGCCTTCCCCAGCCCTGATGGTCTAGCACAGCCATGCTCTCAGACACTGATCATGGCTGTACTGCCAGGCCCTCTTTAAATACCTGCGCATGCCATGCCAGTAGCCACAGGAGTGGCTTAAAAGCCACCTGCACTATGGTTTCAGACTGACTTAAGCATGTGGCACACTTCTCCATCTACCTGAGTACTCAAGCCAGTGATGACCTGGGCTCCTTAGTGATTACTCTTTCCTGCTCACTCTCTATGTCCACTCCATCAGCAGTTCTGTCCCCTCTGTCTCCAAAATACATCACGATCACATCCATCCTTCACTCCGTATCCACTGCCACCATCCCAGTCCAGGTCACCATCTTTTCTCACTTGCCTTCCTACCTGAGCCCCATGCTTCCTTCACTCTTTTATGTTGTTGTTGTTGTTAATCCTCACCTGAGTATATTTTTTCCATTGATTTTCAGAGAGAGTGGAAGGGAGGGGGAGAAACAGAGAGAGAATCATCGATCGATTGGTTGCCTCCCGCACGTGCCCCACCAGGGGCCAGGGATCAAGCCTGCATCTGAGGTATGTGCCCTTGACCAGAATTGAACCCAAGACCCTTCAGTCTGTGAGCCGATGTTCTAACCACGGAGCAAACCAGCGAGGGCACTTCCTTCCACTCTTCTTCTGCAATCCACTCTCTGCAGAGTAGACTGCTCTTTTAGAAAATGCATCGATCACGTCACTCCTCCCTTTATAATTGTCCAGTGGCTTCCATGACCCACAATACAATCCAGACTCCTCACCAAGGCCCTCATCCAACACCTTCCTGCTCCTCAACTTCATCTCCTCCCAGGCTGGCCTGTGTTCTCTGTTCCAGGAACATTGGCCTTCTTCCTGTTCCTTAAATGAGCTAAGTCTTCTGGCTGTTTTTTTCCTGCCTGCTCTGTTTTTTATCTTCCTGTGTGATAAGAATCATCCCAGATTTCACTCTCCCTTCCACTATACATTGTCAGACTTTTTAGCTCGATATTTCAACAGTGCTATCTCTTCCTTTGCATTTCTTGGATTATTAGTAAGTTTGTGCATCCTATCACAAGTGTAATAGCCATTTGTGTTTCTTGGAATAGTTATCTTTTCTCCTTGTGGACACATAAGAGCACTTTGTATATTAAGAATAATATGTAGGCCTTCCTTCCCCCGGCTGCCAGCACCAGCTTCCCTCCAGCACTCAGGACTCGGGCTGCTTCTCTCCTCTGGCTGCCGGCAGGCACCTGGGACCCGGGCTGGCTTCCCTCAGGCCACCCGCAGGCACCTAGGACCCAAGCTGGCTTCCCTCCGACCCCGGCTTCATTAGGAAGGACATTCAGAATGACATCCGGAAGATGTCCGGTCTAATTAACATATTACCCTTTTATTATTATAGAAGATTTATATATGGAAAAATACTTTTCCTACTTTATCTTTTCTTTTTCAACGAATCATTTTCACTGTTTTTGGTCATTTTCATTTTTTCAGTGAATCATTTTGTCATCAGATTGTCAGAGCCATAAACATATATTGAATTTTCAATCCAAAGATGTGGATTACTGACCTTCCATTGCTAGAGCACACATTTTGAGGTGTTTTTCCGGTAGTATTCATGAAATATACAATTTGTGTATTTTAATAAATATGTATTTACCTTTTTTAGTATTTACCTTTATTACTTTTTTAAAGCTTTTTGTGGTTATGATTAATTATGCATATTATTAATGACTAGAAGCCCAGCATGCGAAATCGTGCAGCCCCGCCCACCCGCACATGCCCCGCCCGGCCACTAGGCACCCAGGACCCGGGCTGCTTTGTTCCGGCCGCCGCCAGGCACCCACCCAGGACCCGGGCTGCTTCACTGTGGCCACCGCTGCCACCCACCCGGTTCCCCGTGGTTCCCCGTCGGGTCGTTGGGCGTTGCAGCATTACAGACACAGGCCTTTTATAATATAGACTAGAGGCCCAGTGCATGATTTAATCATGCACCTGGTGCACCAGCGGGCTGTCCGCCGGTGCCCCAGGCCTTCCGAAAGCCTCCGGCGCTGCGGAGGCTTTCGAAAGGCCTTGCGCCGGAGCAGACAGGCGGCCAGGTCCCCCGCTTTGGCCTTTGATCGCGGGGGACCTGTCCGGCTGGCTGTCCGCAGGCGCCCCAGGCCTTCCGAAAGCCTCCGGCAGCCATGGTACAGACGCTGAGCGCGCGGCGCCAGAGGCACCGCGAGCTCAGCGTCCTTCTGGCCCAATCAGCTACCCCGGCCACCCTGAGTCCCGCCCCCTGTGCCTCCTGCTGGCCCAATCGTGGGCGTAGCGGAGTGATGGTAATTTACATATTACCATTTTATTATGTAGGATTCCAGTTTTTGTTTGTTTGTTGATTTAAGAGAGGGAGAGAGAGAGAAACATCGATTTATTGATCCACTTATGTATGCATTCCTTGGTTGATTCTTTCATGTGCCCTGACTGGTGATTGACCCTGCAACCTTGGCATATCGGGATGATGCTCTAACCAGCTGAATTACCCAGCCAGGGCAATGATTCCATTTTTAAATAAATATTTCCTGCTGCTTTTGTGTGATCGAACAAATTTGAAATCCTAAGATTGGAAGGCAATTAATTTTTTTTAAATAGTTGCTATTTGCATCGATTCTTTTCTGTGACTCAGGATTTCTTTTGCTATTGTGCAGCTTAAACAAGATACAGAATATTGTATATTGAGGAAGTTACAAGACCACAGTTGTCATATATAAGCAGCAATTTCAGCTTTTAAAAAATTAATCAAAAACAACTTCATTATGCTGTTTGACTTATTTCAAATTTAAACTTGTAAATTTGTGCTAAGAAAATTTCATCTATATTTTATCCATTTGAGTTTTGCATTTGGTTTCTTTGGAAAGTCGAGTTCCTTTGCTAAAAATCTGAGTCACTGGGCTAGCTGACAACTTAGGTTCCCACCACAGTCTGATCCTCTGTGCCTCCTTCCCGCTCTCTGCTGCAGGTGGAGGCTACCTGGCTGGAAAGGAGAATCCGGCAGGAGTTTGAAAAGCTTCGAGAGTTCTTGAGAGGGGAGGAGCAGGCCATCCTGGATGTCATGGCGGAGGAGGCAAGGCAGAAGCAGCATTTGGTGGAGGAGAAGATGAAGCAGCTCAAGAAAGACACAGAGACTCTAGCCCATGAGATTGAGCGGCTGCAGATGGAGATGAAGGAAGATGATATTTCTTTTCTCATGGTGAGGAGCTCATCATCTCAGTGACAGGGACCAGATGTTCAGGAACCAGTGGGAGCCTGAGACCAGCAGCCCCGGGCAGCCCAATATGTTTTTATTGGAGAGAGAGAGAGAGAGAGAGAGAGAGAGAGAGAGAGAGAGAGAGATGAGATCGGCTGCCTCTTGGATACCCCCTACTGTGCCCTGACCGGGAATCAAACCAGCGACCTTTGGGTGCATGGGACAGTGTTCAACCAACTGAGCTACACCAGCTGGGGCTCCCGTACAGTTTTGATTCGCATTTCCCTGATGGAAAGTGACTTTTCATGTAGTTGTTGGCCATTTGTATGTATCTTCTTTGGAGAAATGTACATTCAAGTCCTTTAGCCATTTTAAAAATTGGGCTGTTTGTCTTTTTGTTGTTGAATTGTAAGATTTTTTTATATATTATGGCTACTAGACCTTTATCAGCTCTATGATTTATAAATATTTTCTTCCATTCTGTGAGTTATTTTTTCACTTTCTTGATGACATCCTTTGAAGGACAAAGACTTTTCATTTTGATGAAGTGCTACTTAACTATTTTCTTTTGCTGCTGCTTAGTGCTTTTGGTGTCATATCTGAGAAACCATAGCCTAAGCCCGTGGTCGGCAAACTGCGGCTCGCGAGCCACATGCGGCTCTTTGGCCCCTTGAGTGTGGCTCTTCCACAAAATACCACGGCCTGGGCAAGTCTATTTTGAAGAAGTGGCGTTAGAAGATGTTTAAGTTTTAAAAATTTGGCTCTCAAAAGAAATTTCAATTGTTGTACTGTTCAGTCGTTGGCTCTGTTGACTAATGAGTTTGCTGACCACTGGCCTAAGCCAAGGTCATGATTTTTCTAGTTTTATCTCTACATTTAAGTCTTTGACCCATTTTGAGTTAATTTTTTAATATGGTGTAAGGGAATCCAAGTTCATTCTTTTGCATGTGGATACCCAGTTGTCCCAGCACCATTTGTTTAGACCGTTCTTTCCCCGTTGAATGTTCTTTGCACCTGTAGATAACCAATTGCCGGTAAATGTGACGGTTTATTTGTAGACTTTCAATGTCCACTGGTCCATATGTCTGTCCTTATGTTAGTACCACACTAACGTGTTTACTGTTGCTTTTATTAAGTTTTTAGTAGAGAAGTGTGAGCCACCAGCTTTGTTCTTTTCCAAGATTGTTTTGGCTATTTTGGGTCCCTTGGATTTTCATATGAATTTTAGAACAGCTTATCAGCTTCTGAAGTTTTGATAGAAATTGCATTGAATCTTTAGGTCAGTTTGGGGATTATGGCCATCTTAACGCTATTAAGTCTTCTGATCCATGAACATTGGATGTATGGCTCCTTTTGAGGTCAGAAACTTACATGTTTTCTCTGTGTCTATGTTTGTGTCTGATTTTTTCTCTTTCAGAAACACAAGAGCCGAAAACGCCGGTAAGTTGCCAAGGTTGGTGGAGGGGAGGGAAAGAGCAGGCAGAAATACCTGAGGTGCAAACTCCAGTGGCTCCAGGGCCAGGCATGTAATAAAGCCAACTGGGTGTAATACGGAGGGCGTGATGGGTGGGGACTGGCCAGGTATACAGAGCCCTCTTTCAAGGCATCCCTCTGGTGCAGTGTTGTTATCCACTGGGTGGGGAGAGAGAGTGCCATCCTGTGCGTGGCTCGTAGTTCTCAGTAGGTCGTCCCAGCATTTAAGCTTGTTTCTTGATCAGCACCCTCCCTCCGAGAGCCTCTGGACACGTACTGGTTTATGTTGATGGTTGAACACAGGGATGAGTAAAGAAGAACTGTGTCTCAGACAGAGCTGTACAAAGATGGAAGAGAGTGCTTTGGGCAGTAGTGAGTTCCCTGTCACTGTAGGTGTTGAAGCAAAGGCCAGTGACACCTTCCTACTGTTGGACTGGAGGGCCTTTATGATCCCTTTTGACTCAGACATCCTTTGAGCAGATGTGGGAGTGTAATTTCTGCCCACAAGGAAGGCAACCATGTCTGAGTACCTCCTATCTATATTTATCTCAGCTGGGGCAGGGTGAGCCCTAATACTGAATCTGGAAGCGGTATGAGCTGCCCAGATGGCTCCTGGCGCATCTCTCATCGGAGCCCAGTTTGGGTTTGTCCTGGGTGAGGTGGCGGGGAATTTAGGCCTGTGACGAGGGAAGAAGTCCTATTGTTTGTGAAATCCAGCTGACCCAGTTAGGCCCACGATGCGTGACCCCGGCCTTGCCCACCAGACCCAATTCTCCTTCCCCAGCCTCTTCTGCACCATGGAGCCAGAGCCTGTGCAGCCTGGCATGCTGATCAACGTTTGCAAGTACCTAGACTCCCTGCAGTACCGTGTCTGGAAGAAGATGGTCATGTCTGTTGAAACTGGTGAGTGGGGGCGCGGGCAGGTGGTACAGGCGTGGGAGGCACTTCATGCAAGGCAGAGGGCTCGCTCAACTCACTTTCTCCAGCCTCATTCAGACAGGGCCCAGCACCCTGCTCCTCCTCCGCTCGTTGCCCCACTGCTCAAACGGCTCTTAGCGGGACGCCTTCCTCTTTGGGTCCTGACACTTGGCCACCTCTTGAGAAAAAGAAACTGACTTCCCTCTATTCAGAACTGGATTGTGTATACAAAATCTTCCTCAGTTCGGAATTGCCTCTTTCAAGGTGATTCCAGCCCACACGACCCCTAGGTCATGTGCTGTGGCTGAGTGTTTTGTTTATATGCCCTCCTCCCCGACCCAAATCATGTTGAAGCCCTAGCCTTCCATGGGATGGTGTTTGGAAGCAGGGCCTTTGGGGGGTGATTAGGATCAGATGAGGTCATGAGGGTGGGATCCGTGCCCTTATAAAAAGAGACACGAGGGTGCTGGCTTCCTCTCTCTCATTCCGTCTTGTGAGGACACAGCAGGAAAGTGGCCATCTGTACACCAGAAAGAGGGCCCTCACCATACCTTGGCCATGGGAGCACCCTGATCTCGGACTTGCAGCCCCTAGAACTGTGAGAAATCAAGTTCTGCCGTTTGAGCCACCCCGTCCACGGTGCTTTTGTTGTAGCCGCCCAAACTGACTGACTTTTATAGGGAGAAATGTCAGTGACCAGGGGATGCCCCGCACTTTGCTAAGGCGGCACGGGAGTGGTGTGAGCATCAGGATCCCTGCCTGTGTTGCTTCCTGTGGCTGACGTAATCACAGACTGCAAACCGGATGCCCTAAAATGACAGAAATTTATTCTCACACTGCCAGAGGCTAAGAAGTCCAAAACCAAGGTGTCAGCAGGGCCATGCACCCTTTCAACCCCGTGGGGGGAAATCCTTCTTTGTCTCTTCTTTTTTTTTTTTTTTTAATATATTTTATTGATATTTTACAGAGAAGAAGGGAGAGAGGTAGAGAGTTAGAAACATCGATCAGCTGCCTCCTGCATAACCCCCACTGGGGATGTGCCCACAACCAAGGTACATGCCCTTGACCAGAATCGAACCTGGGACCTTTCTGTCTGCAGGCTGACGCTCTATCCACTGAGCCAAACCGGTTTCGGCTCTTGGTCTCTTCTTAACTTCTGGTGTTTGCAGGCAATCCGGGGTCAGGGCTGCAGCACTTTTATCTCCACCTTCGTGGTCACATGACCTTCTCCCCTCACTGTGTTGCTTCTCTTTTTGTAAGGACAGCAGTCATTGAATTAAGGCCCCACTATATTCCACTCTAATTACATCTGAAACAAATAAGGTCACCTTCTGAGGGACTGGGGGTTAGGACTCCCACATATCTTATTTGGTGGGGCACGTTTCAACTCCTAACCCTGTCCCTCAGCCCAGGGCAGCTCCCTCCCTGCACCGGGGCCGGGTGGGCCACCAGTGGTCAGTCTGGGGGGCTAGGGCACCAGCTGGCATGGCAGAAGGGCAGGATGTGAGGTTCGCTGATTGACCGCACTCTCTCCCTCTGCTCTCAGTGCCCTTCAGCTTTGACCCCAACACGGCGGCTGGCTGGCTGGCTGTGTCCGAGGACCTCACCAGTGTCACCAACCACGGCTACCGAGTGCAGGTGGAGAACCCGGAGCGCTTCTCCTCGGCGCCCTGCCTGCTGGGCTCCCGCTCCTTCTCCCACGGCTCCCACGCCTGGGAGGTGGACCTGGGCGGGCTGCCCAGCTGGCGGGTGGGCGTGGTGCGCATGTGCCTGGAAACTGGCCCCGAGGGCTACTCCCACAGCTGCTACCAGGACACTCGCTCTGGCTTCTGGTACCTGTGCCGCACGCAGGGAGTGGAGGGCGACCACTGCGTGACCTCAGACCCGGCCACGTCCCCACTGGTCCCCTCCATCCCACGCCGCCTGCGTGTGGAGCTGGAATGCGAGGAGGGCGAGCTGTCCTTCTATGATGCCGAGCGCCAGTGCCACCTCTACACCTTCCATGCCCGCTTTGGGGAGGTGCGGCCCTACTTCTACCTGGGGGGCACCCGGGGGAACGGGCCCCCCGAGCCTCTGCGCATCTGTCCCCTGCGCATCACTGTCAAGAAGGAGCTGGATACCTGAGGCCCGCGCAGAGCCTGCCGGGTGCTGCCCAGGTGTTGTGCCATGGTCCTGCTTTCTTTCTGTCCCTCTTCCTCAAGCCCACACGCACCTGGACACCTCTAGGTCCTGCTTTCTCGCCAGGATCTTGCTACTCACTGTCTAATCCTTTTCTGTGGCTCCAGGCCCCAACCCCCCTTCTTCATTTTTGGTCTTTTCTGTACCCACAGTTGAACGTCATCCAGGAGATAGCTTACGGGCCAGGCTCTCCCCAGAGTCCTGGCATCTTCGGGATGTGAATTTCCTTCCTTCTAACTCCAGGATTTCTGGGGACAAAGTTTGCCTCTAGAGTAAGACCTGTTTTTAAAATGTTTTAATGTAGTTTTTATTATTCAGGTATGATGAGGCCAACAGGCCAAGAGTTAACTGCCATTGAGAAGAGTCTGTTACTTATAGTTCCTAAGAGGAGGTGCCGTGCTGTGGGGTGGGGGACACAGAGGGAAGCACCAGGAGGTGGAGGGAGTGAGGGGGGTGCGTTGGCGGGAGCTGTAGTGTTTTCACAGGAAGGAACGGATGAGGCAGGTACAGGGTGGACAGATTGAGGATTGGTTAGTTTAGCTAGCCCTGGGAGGGGCAGTTCCCATAGTCAGTGAGCTCCAGATTTTAGAGTATCAAGAATCTATAATAATGAAAGTGTAATATGCTAATTAGACCAGACGAAACTGGGGCTGCAAGGGAAGCCCAGGTCCCTTGTGCCAGAAGGAAGCCAGTGCCCACAGCCGGGGGAAGGAAGGCCTACTCTTGCACGGATTTTGTGCATTGGGCCTCTAGTATATATATATATAGTTAATACAGGATCATGGCTTTGGGGCAGGAGCAGGACTCGGCTTACCTGTCACCTTAAACCAATATTTTAACACTGCCTCACAGAGCCTCCCTGGGGGTCCTCAAGGCCCAAGGCGAGGATGCCCACCAGATCAACTCTGATTTAACTCTTTATATTTATTGGACGATTTCCTCTGAACAGAGGGTTCCAGAGCACTTAAAAAACACTATTTTAGAATCATGGTTTAGGCCTGTTCCCTCTCTGGTCCTGGGTTTCCCCGTCTGTAAATGAGGCAGCAGGACTGCAGGATGATGTGCTTCTGTAGTCGCTGCCGCTGCCGAGGAAACCCCTCGTCACTGTTACGGAGGTAGGAGACGGGGAGGAAAGAGGGTGCAGTCGGGGTGCGCGGGGAGTGAGAAGGGAGGGAGATGCTCTTTCTTGTTCTGCTGCCTTTTGTGTTTTTATCCCGATTTCTTCTCCCTCAGCCATGCCTGCCAGATATGTACCTCCATCTTTTTTTCCTCATGCATGCCTACAGGTAATTTTAATCGTCAAATCACCATGTCCTGGGGACAGCATTGTAAAAGGAAAAAAAATTTTTTATAGTAGCGATGTTCTCACTGGGGGAGCGCGTTCCTGACCGAGGATTGACATTCTTTCTCCTGCCTGCGCCCCCGGCTCACAGAAACGGATATTTTATACAGACATGATGACTCAGCACTATAAATTGGTTATAAATGTGGCGTGTACTTTGGCAGGGGCCACGGGAAGGACGTGGTAGGAAATACCGCTGAGTAAAGGCAAGCAGGTTGGGAGTGGGGATGCTGACACTCGTGAGCAGCCCCTGCAGAGGACTCAGACTTGGAAAAGCTCAAAGCACTTTGATACTGAACACGGGAGGCCAGTGCGCACTCTACAACAAAGTATTTATCGAGCCCTTCTAATATAATTTCCATGTAATTATCTTGACTGGAAATTTTGTTAGTTACAGTAAACTTTTAAAAATGTTTTTTATTTCCATCTTACATGTTGGAAAAGTTGTGTGTTTTTAACAGCTTAATTTGGATAGCCTAGGTCCCTTTTATGAAAATAAAAATATTTGAGCTAAAACCCTCTTGTTTTGACATTTTCCTTTTAGTGTTCTCGTAAGCAAAAGTTTATCCATGTTGTAGCACGTATTCAACTTTATTCCTTTTTATTGTTGGATACTATTCTGTCATGTGCATAGACTACATTTTAGTTATCCATTTATCTTCCCTTGAACCCGCTCCCATCCTCGTCTTCCACGCTCTGGTTCACGCTCCTGCTCATCACTGCATTCTGACTGAAGACGCAGTCTCACCTGTCATCTGAGGGACCCCCACTCCTCCCTGCTCAGGTACAGTTAGTTCTCCAGGGCAGTGTCTGCAGCCATCTTTCTCCAGCTCTGCCTTTGGACCCACACTTCCCTGCCTTCCCTCACACACACGCCCCCTTCCGGCCCGGCTTCTCCTGACCCTTCAGACCCAGCCACCTGGCTGCGTGCTTACAGCTGGCTGTTGAGTTGGAACGTCCTGACATCAGTTCCTCTGTCTGTTCTCTTTATATTGGCTCCACCACTTCCGTGCTGGGTCTCCTTGGGCACACGCTTTACTTTCCTGAGTTCATGTCCCCATCTGTAAAAGCGGGGCAAGCCCCACCTTGTAAAGGTCTGATGCAGCTGCCTGCACAGTGCTGTCCCACGTGAGCACTTCCAATGGCAGCCATTGGAAGTGGGCAAAGGAGATCACGTATGTTTCCCTCATTGACCCCCGCCCGCCCACCACCCCACTCCCCTGACTCCCCATCACGCCCTCATCGGCCACCAGTTATGTTTTGGGTCAGAATTAAGTGTCCTACGGGCGTCTTCCTTGCTTCCTCCTGTGTGTGGTGGATGAAATTTCTCTCAAGAATCTGTTGATGAGAATACTGGGAATCTCTCATGACCCCTGCAGTTTGTGAAGTGGCAGTACCAGGGTCTTCAGCACGGAGCGACTGTGCCATCCTGGAATTTACCCTTAAAGTGACTTTCAGAGCCCTCCCCTGCAGCTCCTACCCACCTTTGCCGCCGTTCTCTGCACAGACTCTGCCCAGCCTCCCGGAGCCCCAGGCACATGCGCATCCCTGGGAGCTGCCTTGTAGTTCTGCCGGCAGGGCCTGTGCCCTCCCAAATGGGCCTTCAGTTGTCCTTGAAGCGGTGCCTTCTGAGACCTCCCGGGGCTGCCCCTGCGCGTGGTTCGTTCTGCTGAAAGGGTGCTTGGGGGGCAGAGTGCCCCGTGGACACGGGTGCAGGAAGCACAGCCTCCATCTCCGGCCAGTTCCAGATCCACTGCCGGGCGTAACAACTGCTTACGGAATTGTGTAGCCGAGCTCAGGGGGCTGTCCCTGAGAATCCCACAGAACCGGCAGCATCTTCAGTAAAGAGAACATGGCCCAGAACCTAAAACTCCGTTTCCTGGTCCCAAATGCCACCTATCATGAGCTGCCTGTACCTTTTGAACCTCTGCTCCCATCTAAAAGGAGGATTACGATTTCACCTCAGGCTGTTGTGAGGATTAAGTCAGGCAATTTTTTTGGTACAAATGCCATGTGTGCTATCTTAAATAGTATAGACTTAATGATACGTGTTGGCTAATTCTTCGGAGGGTGGGAGGGTCTGAACGTTGATGTTGTGATTCACATTCATAAAGAACCCCAAAGAAAATGGAGACATGTAAGTTACCTGTATTAGGAGTGCCCCAATTTCTTGAGATTTTTAACAAGGATGTGTACATAAAACTTACATTTATGAAAAATTTCAATAACATGGGAAATGGTTATGCTGTAATAACCAAGAAAAACAGGATTCAGAGTTATGCATACAGACATTCAACACACACAAAACGACAAGCGGGCCCTGGCCAGTGTGGCTCAGTTGGCTGGAGCATCGTCCTGTGCATCGAAGGGTCACAGGTTTGATTCCCAGTCAGGGAACTTACCCAGGTTGTGGGTTCCATCCCTGTTCTGGGCATGTACAGGAGGCAACTGATGGATGTTTCTCACATCGGTGTTTCTGTCTCTCCCTTCCCTTCCTCTAAAAGCAATAAGAGCACATCCTTGGGTGAAGGTTTTTTAAAAAGACAAGTGAGGTCTTGTGTCTAATTTTTGTGTACTGTTGGATTAGATCATTCATTTACATGGCTGTAAATCCCAAAAGCACGGAAAGTACTAGAATAGTCTCCCACTTTTCCCCACTCAGCTTCCCTCCTTGTGGACAATCATACTACCATTTAAAAAATCTTTCCAGATATATTCTGTGCACAGTAATATTCTGTTTATGAGTATATTATCTGGTTCTCCCAAAACACTGTAATTTAAAAGCAGATACTCTGGATCTGTATCTCTACTAGTAAGCAACCCAACAAGAGGAGAAAAAATAAGGGATATTAAAATAATTTCATCATGGGTATTTTCATTAGTGAGTTCAACTGGTGGATTGAGCTTTTTGTTCTTGTTTAACTATTTCACCTTAGAGTGTTGTTGTTTTTTTTTAATATATTTTTATTGATTTCAGAGAGAAGGGAAATGGAGAGATAGAAACATCAATGATGAGAGAGAATCACTGATTGGCTGCCTCCTGCATGCTCCACCCTGAGGACCAAGCCTGCAACCCAGGCATGTGCCCTGACTGGGAATCGAACCATGACCTCCTGGTTCATAGGTTGACACTCAACCTCTAAGCCATGCCAGCCGGGCACACCCTAGGGTTTTAAAACGGGGGAAAACTAAGGGGAATCTAGTTGCTCCTGACATTAGAAGGTAAAACTTAAACCTGAGACCTCAATATACATTTAAAAAAGCTCAGTCCTCACAAACATATCTAGTGACCTAAATAGGCTAGTGGTTAGGAGTTGGGATATGGGGTTGGACAAGCTGGGTTCACTCACTCAACTACTGTGTGACCTTGGGAGAGTTACCCTCTCAGTGCCTTAGTTTCATCATGTGAAAGATGGAGATTATATGATACCTTAAGAGTCATGGGGACAACCTACCTCATACGGTGGTTATGAGATTAAATGGGCAAATGTGTGCAACACTTAGAACAGGGTCTGGTTCATGCTTGGCAGTTGTGAGTCTACTACTGTATTGTGTGACCTGGCCCTGCTACTAAAGAGCTGTGAGACTTTAGATAAACTTCTGTAAGCAGGGAAACTAGGCCTCTTGCATATTGTTTTCGAGGTCTTTTCCAATTCTAAAGTCCTGTGAATTGTGTCAGTAGCAAAAGCCTCGCTTCTTGCATGCAGCCGGGACTGCCGAAGACCTATATTCAATAGCCTGGGTGTGGTACCAGGAGTTTTGCCTCCAGTTTTGAGTCTAGAGAGAAAGAAGCCCACGGAGTCTTAGTGTCTGGAGTATAGAAAAGGTTCTTCTAGAGAGGAGCAGGTCTCGGGAAATCGTTCCTTAAATTAGTAATCAGCCGTGCACAATAAAATTGTATTGTCGTGTCCCAGCGATGGCTTGTGTGCGTGGATGTGCCAGACTGTGGATGTCAGATACTGACTCACATCTACCATGAATATGATCTCAGCAGCAGCAGAGCTATTTGGATCAGGCCAAACGATGACTGTTCGTGGTGGGGGTTGTAGCATCTCCCTTCAAGGTTTCAAAAATAAAATGCAGCGGCTTACACTGACCTGTGCCTCCCATTCCTTTCCCCAGCGACCAGGCAAGACAGATTCAATGACCCTTACAGCCCGATGCCTTTGGGCGGAAGGAAGCCCTCCTGCTCTGGATGCTCTTTGTCCTTGGTGGTGGGTGTCACTCGGGTGGGTTTCTTTTGCTAGGGAACAGGCTGAGGAAGATGGGAGGTTTCGGTTTCTATGGATACTGGGCTAGCTTGGATTTGCATAATGTATTTCAAAGAACAGACAATCTGGGAACAATGTGGACCCAGGAGGAACATACCAGCACATGGGAACGAGCTGGAGGGTCTGGGTAGTCAGGCTCCATTTCAGCCCTCCTCCAGGGACAGTCTGGGATCCAACCCTCTTCCTTTGGAGAGGGGGCAACGTGGAGCCCTGAGGATCAAGGAAGGCGGTGGGTGAACAGCGTTCCCCACAGGGCACGGCACACATTTGGGGCTCAACAAATGCTCAGGCTCTTGCCTCCCCTTTATGTCAGCGATGGGCTAGAGGGGTCCTTGATGAACTCTACTACCCTGTGAAAGTTCCTTGTTTACTTACAAAGCATTGCACATGTGCCCTCTCATTTTAATCTCCTCTGCCACCTAATGACTATGTGAGATAGGCTCAAGAGGCTGGGAGACAAGTCCAAGGTCACATGAGTAATCCATAGCAGAGCCAGACCTCAATCTCAGGTCTGGAGTGACATCCAAAATCCCAAAACATCGAGGTTTTACAGCAATAAATGTGGCATAATGGTGGCAGTTCCGCTTGTATGGGAAGGGGAGTGTGGGTAAAAAGAAATGGGAACTAGAAATGCTTGAGGTAAGATGGCCAGGAAGTGTTGTGAGGACTGAACCAGCTGAAGGAAGTCAGGAGAGTCATGGTGACCAGGTTTCTGGCTTTCGTGGTGTGTTAGTCGAGACTGGAGGAAGCAGGCGGGTTTAGTGTCCCGTGGGGGAACGTTGTGGTGAAAGAGAAGACCATTAGATACAGCTCTGTAGCTCAGGATCTGGATGGGAGATACAGAGTGAGGAATTGGCAGGGTTGTCTTGTTGAAGCTACTGGAGCCCGCGCTCTCACATGGCAGTTGTCTAGAACAGCGGTCGCCAGCTGGAGGTCCATGAGCTCCAAAAGGTTGGCGACCGCTGGTCTAGAATAAAAGGAGCGGGACAGGTCTTGGGGAGCACTGATGCAATTAGAGGTGGGCCGAGATCTCTGCGTTGAAGACTCTAGAAGTGAATAGAGAAGCAGAAGCAGAACCAGAGAAGGTGGTGGGAAAGAAAAAGAGAAAAAAAAACACCATGTTGAAGGTAGAAGCGAGTGAAGAACATTGTCAAATGACCCAGAAAGTCTGATCAAATGAAGGTGGAAAATAATTCACCTGCTCCGATTTAATTGCAACCCCTGGCATAGCTTCTCCCAATATCAGTGAAGACAAGAAAAGATGAAAAATCACATCAATGAAAAGTGATGGGTGACCAACCCGTTGGCAGAAATTAGGAGGAATGCCCTCTAATTATAAAGCCAGGGAGCTGGACTTTAGCACCCTCCCAGACTTTGCCTCTTTTTTTTTTTTTTTTTTTTTGCTGAGAGAAGCTGGGAGGTGATGGCACCTGGGCACCTGAAGAACTGCCCTCAGTTGTACACATCATCACCTCATTGGATCTTGTGTGGGGCTGATGGAATCCATGTGTCTAGTTAGGTATCACTTCCTTTGAGGATGAGCCCATTGGTTAAAAAAACAACATCGGGCATGACAAAATACCACAGAACATAGGAGAAGAATCATCCAAAGACCCAGTGGGAACATATATCCCTTTAAAAGGCCATCTGCGCCCAGCCGGTGTGGCTCAGTGGCTGAGTGTTGACCTATGAATCAGGAAGTCATGGTTCAATTCCTGGTCAGGGCACATGTGGCAGCCAATCAATGATTCTCTCTCATCATTGATGTTTCTATTTCTCTCTCATTCTTTCTCTCCCTCTCTGAAATCAATTATATATATATAAAAGAAATTGACTAGAATAAGCAGTCATAAATCAAAATTCCTCACTGTTTAGTTTTGAAATTAGACAAAGTGATTTTAATTTCATTTGGGATAACAAAGAGGGTTAAACCAAAAATTTATTTGCATGTGTGTGGGGGCTGGGGGGGGATGATCATATCCCTCAGATTACAACTTGAGGAAATATTTAGATATATGGGGCAATTTATGTTCATCACAGAATTATTTAGAAGAGGTAATAGTTGGAAATAATCTAATATACAAGAGAAGGGAAACAGTAAATACATTATTCCATATGCAGTCATACTATGAAGCCATAAATAAATAAAGAATATTTAAAGACATGAAATGCCTGACAAAAGCTAAATTAAGGAAACAAAGTATAATCAGAGCGATTCCAATTTTATAAATCTACTGTATTTTAGAAACAAATACCCAGTATTGTTAACCATAGCTATCTTTGGATGAGGTGGTTACACTGTGACTTTTGTTGTTTTTTTCTTCCTCCTCCTTTGTTTTCTAAAGAAAGAAAGCATTATACTTAAAAGGGTAACATTAAGAGAAGGAGTGTTGGATGTGGCTATTAAGCGGTTACTGGTGCCCTTGCTGCAGGGTTCTGTTTTCAGAACTGTGAGATTAGGAGGGGGAAGCCTGGACAGAGACCTGCGAGAGAGGGAGTCACCGCTGGGCTGGGTCTCCGGGAGAAGATGGGTGACGACATGGGGACAAACGGAAACATTTGCATTGACTGATTATGAATCCTAGAGTTTTTTCAGCAGGATGCTAGCGGCAAAGTGTCAGAAAAGAAAGTGGTGAAGCTCTGGGACAGAGGGGCTGGGAGAGGGAGCCAGAACCCGCTCGGAGAAGCCCCCAGGGTGGCGCGTGCCTGGGAACAGGGACGAGGTCCAGATCTGCAGGTAGAGGTGTCTGAGGAGCCGGTCCAGAGGCCTCATTAAGGTTTGCTACTATTGGCCCTGCTACCGGCATGATGTCACCATCATCCAATCTGAAGTCAGTTGCTCCTCCCAGATTAGGAGTTAATTAGGAGTTAACTCTTTCTGAGCCTTAGGAACTAGCAAAAACAGTGCCCCTCATCTTTTTTTACTCTACTTTCCAGGATAGGGAAGTGAGGAGGGGGCGATGGAAATAAACCGAATTAGAGAAAACAGTGCCAGGTTTGGATAATAGGTATAGATAGAATTTTTATGGTATAAAAGTAATGCATGTTCATTTAGAAAATTGTAAAAAGAATCACACCACCCAAACTTAATACTATTGAGCTTTTCGATGCAGTTTCTTTCTATATTTTTAAACTAAAAAGTATGAGATTTTAATGGAAATGAACTCACTATATTTTTGCAGCCTTTTTTAAAATTCATTTGCTGTGAATTTGTAATTAAATAAATAATGAATCTTCAAATGTATAGCATTTGACTGCAAAACTTTTCAACTAAATGGCCACTTCATAAGTACATCATTTCCCAGGATATGGGAAATCTATACTAGCATTTTACTAGCTATAAGGAATGGTATTGTATGAATATGTTATAATTTATTTTCAAAGTGCCCAGGTCACTGCTGCAATGAACACTATTGAACATACATTGTATCGTAGGACTCTTGACCAATTCATTCCTGAGGATAAATTCTTAGAAGCAAAATTCCTGTGGCAAAGATTAAAATACATGTTACCCAATTGCTGTCCACAAACGTTGTAGACAGTCCATGAGAGTGTCCAGTTCTACACAGCCTAAGCAAACTTGGGTGCTTTTAATCTTTTACGTATTTGATGATCTAGTACAAAATGATAGCTCATTAATCTTTTCCCCCCATTTCCTCATTACTAGTGATGTTGACCACGATTTTATGTATGCAGTGCCTCATATATCCTTTATGAATTATCTGTCTTCTCTGCCCATTTTTATATCAGGAAGTTTATTGTTTTCTAATCCATTAGCAAGATGTTTAATTTCAACCTGACAGCATTTTCCTGAATCCTTTTTCATAAATACATAGGAATATACAGGGTTTTTTAATCAGACTGTTTTAGTCAGGTGTTTCTTTCAGTGCGCCATTATTTTTGTGCTGCACCTGGTCAGCTTTCCTACTTTTTCTGTGTGGAATAGTTTATGTAGTATGCTCCTGGGAGCTCTAAAGAACCAGAACCATTATTGGAAGTAATTCTTTGACTTTTTAAAAAAATATATTTTATTGATTTTTTACAGAGAGGAAGAGAGGGGGATAGAGAGTTAGAAACATCGATGAGAGAGAAAAACACCTATCAGCTGCCTCCTACACACCCCTCACTGGGGATGTACCTGCAACCAAGGCACATGCCTTTGACCGGAATCCAACCTGGGACCTTTCAGTCCGCAGGCCGACGCTCTATCCACTGAGCCAAACCAGTGAGGACCTTTGACCACTTTTAAAATATCTTACATATGCCCTGGCCGGTGTGCTCAGTGGTTAGAGCATCACCCGTGCACCCAAGGGTCCCAGGTTCTATTCCCGGTCAAGGGCATGAACCTGCAACCCAGGTACCATTCCCAGCCCTGGTCAGGGCACATGTGGGAGGCAACCAAGACATATCGATGTTTCTCTCTCTCTCATCCTCCCTCCCTCCCTCCCTCTCTTTAAAAAAAAAAAATAATGGAAAAATATCCTTGGATGAGGATTAACAAAAACGAAATAAATAAAAATAAAATATCTTACATAATTACTAGTCAATTCAATCAGTCTTTTCTTTATTAAATTTTAAATTTTTAATTATTCTTAGTTAAAATAATTAAAGTTTTAATTAAAACTTTATTTAAAATTTTTACTAAAATGTTTAAATTAGTAATATACACTTGGGTACAAACACAAAGTTCAAAAGGAAGACAGTACAAGGTTAGTTTTCTCTCCTCTCTGCCCCAATCATCTACCTTCTCTTCCCATAAGGAACCACTCTTACTGGTTTGTTATGGATCTTTCCAGAGATATACTGAAAATAAGCACATTCTTTCTCTTTTTAAAACCACAAAATAATAACAGACTATAAATATTTTATCTTGCTTTTTTTAAATGATACGTTTTGAAGATTGTCTTATTTAATACATACACAGTTACCTCATTCATTTTAAGAGCTGTGTATTGTCCCATTGTATGGAACTTATAATTTACTTAGCCACCTCATTTGTGAGAAAAATTAAGGTTATTTCTAATATTTACTACTAGAGGCCCGGTGTCCCTCAGCCCAGCCTGCACCCTCTCCAATCTGGGACCCCTTGGGGGATCGGGCCTAAACCAGCACTTGGACAGCCCTCTCACAATCCGGGACTGGGGCTCCCAACCGCTCGCCTGCCTGCCTGCCTGCCTGATTGCCCCTAACCGCTTCTGCCTGCCAGCCTGATCACCCCCTAACCACTCCCCTGCCAGCCTGATTGATGTCTATCTGCTCCCCTGCTGGCCCGATTGCCCCAACTGCCCTCCCCTGCAGGCCTGGTCACCCCTAACTGCCCTCCCCTGCCAGCCCGGTCACCCCAAATGCCCTCCTCTGCCAGTCCGGTCGCCCCTAACTGCCCTCCTCTGCCAGCCCGGTTGCCCCTAACTGCCCTCCTCTGCCGGCCTGATCACCCACAACTACTCTCCCCTGCCAGCCATCTTGTGGTGGCCATCTTTGACCACATGGGGGCAGCCATCTTGTGCAAGGGTGTGAGGGTCAATTTGCATATTACCTCTTCATTATATAGGATTATAAATAATGCTGCAATAACTATCCTTACACATATAACTATCAAATTTGTGAGCTGTTTTTTTAATTAAGCAAGCTTAGTGCACTTGTAATAATTATCATGATAAATATGCTTAGACTTAATTATGTCTTCAAATTTATATTATGAGTTCTGTTTTTATTCTGAATTTTAACTACTTTACTATGTATCTGTTTGTGAGTGTGCATGTGTTGCTTCTGATAATCTGGAAGATTTTTATTTCTGGTCTGTTGGTTATCCTCATAACATAAACTTTAAGCTGTTTTTTATTTATTGAAGTCAGAAAAATGAAGCTTGTATAACTTCTGCTGTTTGTGTTGTTGATGCTTCCTTTGGGGTTTTGTATATAACTGTTTTTTAAGGTGGTCTGTGCTTCATGTAGTGGTTTAAAAACGTGTTCACAAATTCTTTGTTGCTCCTCTTTTGAAGAAAGGGATCTAATTCCTCTCTCCCTAAGTGCGGAATGGTCTCAGCAACTCAATTCTGAGGAATAGAATGAAGCAGAAGTGATGGTGTGAAACTTTCTAAAGTAAGTCACGTAAAGGGACTGCAGCTTCCATTGTAGCTGCTCTTTCCCTTTGAGTCACTAACTTTGCTGTATCTCAAGAACATTTTTGGAAGCAGATCCTCCAGCCCCAGTCAAACCTTCAGATGACCACAGCCCTGTGAGAAACCCAGAGCCACTGCTGGGTACTGACCATCAGAAACTGTCAGATAGTAAATGTTTGCCATTTTAAGTTTTGAAGTAATGTTTTTACAACAATAGATGACAAATACATTCTGTGTTGCCCCTTGAGTTTCATTGTATCTGACATAATATTGCTGCTCTCATTATTTTTGTATCTGTTTGTCTACTATATATTGGTCCATCCTTTTAGTTTTAACTTTCTGTGTCATTTTTTAAATGCCTGTAGTAAAATAGATGAGATTTTTCAAACATTGTTTTTCATAGAAAAATCTAAAATTTACTTTTACTGTCACTCTGTTTTTAATATATTTTTATTGATTTAAAGAGAGGAAGGGAGAGGGATAGAGAGATAGAAACATTGATGAGAGAGAAATATAATTGACTAGAGGCCCAGTGCACGAAATTTGTGCACAGGGGTGGGAGGGTGGGGGAGGGGTGTTGTCCCTCAGCCCAGCCTGCAGTCTCTCCAATCTGGGACCCTTCAAGGGACCTTCATTTTTTCCTCCAGGAGTGTGGTGGAAAAACCCTAGATCACCTTGGATTCTTATAACCCAAATTACCAAGAACACTGCAAGTGGCGGCCTACAGGGATCTTAGCCAATGAGTTGTCAGAAAAGGTATTTACTCTCAAACTGGTTTGGCTCAGTGGATAGACCGTGGGCCTGCAGACTGAAGGGTCCCAGGTTTGATTCCTGTTAAGGGCATGTACCTTGGTTGGAGGCACATCCCCAGTGGGGAGTGTGCAGGAGGCAGCTAATCGATGTTTCTCTCTCATTGATATTTCCAACTGTCTATCCCTCTCCCCTCTTCTCTGTAAAAAAAATCAATGAAATATTTTTTTAGAAAGGTGTATCCTCTGCAGCTCATGCTGCCCCTGGGTTGTGTCCACTGGGCTAGGGGCGTGTCCCTGCCACCCAGTGGTGGCTGCCGGGGTCTCCGCACACCCCAGAGGCCAGCAGCCAGCCCCCGGTCGTCGGCGCCTGGCTGGGGGCGTGGCCCCAAACCGCCGCTTCATGCGCGAGCCTTAGCAAGCCGCTGGAGGCCGGGCGGCTTGGCGCCTGCACCCATAGGCTTCGAGTGGCCAGGGGGCGTTCTGGGACCCCTGCCGCTCAGGACCTAAGCGCGGGCCTACAGGCTAGGAGCGGCCTGGGGCCAGAGGATGTTTCCAGGACCCAGGCCACTCAGCGCCTGTATATGCAAATTAACTGCCATCTTGTTTGCTCTGATTGGCTGTGGGCGTAGTGAAGGTACGGTCAATTTGCATGTTTCTCTTTTATTAGGTAGGATTACCTCCTGCAAGCCCCCTACTGGGGATTGAGCCCACAACCCAGGCATGTGCCCTGGTTGGGAATCAAACCCTGACCTCCTGGTTCATTGGCCATCGCTCAACCACCGTGTCGTTGCCATGGTGACAATGCAGGTGTTCTGCACCACCCCAGCTGCTCCCGGCCTCTGGGCAGCGTGGAAAGGCGGAAAGGCGGCTCCGGCCAGAGTGAAGGCGGTGCCGGCAGCCAGGGGAAGGAAGGCCCATTCTTACACGAATCTTCCTGCATCGGGCCTCTAGTAAATAAATAAAAGGTATAATAATTAAAAAGGAAAAAATATAAGTATCATTATTTGCAGATGTTATGATTATGTGTGTAAATAAATCAAAACAATCTACATATAGTTATTAATAAATAAGTCTAGCAAGAAACTAGAATATAAAAATCGACAAAAGATCTTTTCAATAAAACATTTTTCAATAATATTAAATTTTAGGAATAAATATAACAATATTTACAGGATTCTACACAAAATTATCAAACATTTTTGAAAAATTTAAAGAAGGCTTAAAACATGAGAGATATACTATGTTCATGGATTGTAATTTTCAATATGGGGGGGGGGGGCACTCCAGCCCTGCAGGGCCTGGCTCTGCAGGCAGGGGGTTCTGTCGCCCACCTGCTCCTGGTCACCGAGGCATTTATGTGTTCACACGACCCGACTGAGACTCAGAGGGCTGTGGTCTCCCCGATGTCACTCAGTCCTTCCTGCCAATTGTCTAGCTCTTAGCCTCCGGGGATCTCCGGGAGGCCAGGGTCCCCTCCCCTTCCCCCCCCAGTCTAACCGATTACTTTGTTTTGCTTCAAATGGCCAATTGTGCGAAGGGACAAGCACAGCCACCCTTTCAGTGTTTTGGAGGAGCTCACACCAAGGCCCGGCTGTGGCTGCCCCACTGCGGGCAGTCGGCACAGCGTGGCCTGAGGCGCTGGGAACCGAGGCCCCACCCGGAATTCTTCAGACACGTTTTATTTCAGGGTTTTCTTTGTTCTGCAAATCAAGTGCCCAAATAAATGATCAGCACAGCTGCTCCCAAGCAGGAGAAACCAGATTATGATGAAAAGCAAGGCCAGCGCAGGGGTTTCCCCGTGTTGTCCTGGTGAGAGTGTAGCTGCTGCTGACTGATGGCTGAGGAAGCGCGGATTGGGCGCGGGGCTGGGAGACCAGGGCTCGGACATGAAATGAGACCCGGAGGCCTCGTGCCGAATGAACTGTGCATGTGCCTGAAGTGCGCGGGCCCGAGGGTGCAGAGCCCGAGGGTGCAGAGCGATGGGACCTGCAGCTCACTGCCGCCGGGCTGTGGGGTAAAGAAGGGTTTTCGCATGTTTGAGTCTCTGAACCTCCATTTCCCTGCTTCTGCTTCCTCTCTTGCAACTGGTTGTGCCCCTTGAGGTGTAGTTTTTAATTTGATCTTTAACCCCCCCCCCAAAAAAAAAGTCATTTTTATGAAGACAGGGAAAATGGAAACCTATTTTTGTGACTTAAGACTTTATGGCAAAGATTAGACACTGAGGGTTTTTTAAAAAAACAAATGTATATTGATTAATGTTCAGAACACTGGAATTACAACACAAATGTGAAAAGAGTCTACAATAAATTGAGATTTTTGAGTTTGTAAAAAAAAAAAAAATTCCACATGGTTTACAAAAATAGTATGTGTATTGAGTAGATTGTAGATCCAAATGTGAAAGGCAAATAATCCTTCTAAAACATAAAATAAGTAAATATTTTCATGACCTTGGTTAGCAAAATAAAACACACAAAATACCCTAACTATAATGAAGAGATCGATGAACTTGACTACATTCAGACTAAGAATGTAGTCTGTTCATCAAAAGAAATCAAGGAACTAATGATACAAGCCACAGACGAAGTGAAAATATTTGCAATACATATAATCTAACAAAGGATTTGGATTCAGAATATATGAAGAAGCAAAGATAGATTCTGGTATAGTTTTATGTCTAGATCCCAGGACAAAATGAAGAGAGAAAATAAACACTTTTATTTACTATAGATATTATTTCCCAGTTCAGAGAACCAGAAGCCTGGGTGAGATGATTCGGAGAGAGAGAGCGGAGCGCCCTGGTTAGGCACACGGGGAGTTTTGGTTCTGTGCTTGTGTGGCTCCTCGGCGTTTTGTGGCTTTGCCCCATCAGGAACAAGCTGGGGCTGGTGTGGCTGCTCACCTCTCTCCAGCGGGGTGCACTGCTCTCTGCTTGTAGGGAAAGTATCTGGAAGCTGGAATTACGAGCAACTTAATCTTCTAATTCTGTAAATCCACTTTTTAAAAATATTTTTTTATTGATTTCAGAGAGGAGGGGAGAGGGGGAGAGAGAGAGAAACAACAATGATGAGAGAGAATCATTGATCAGCTGTCTTCTGCAGGCCCCACACTGGGGATCGAGCCCAAAACCCAGGCATGTGCCCTTGACTGACCAGAATCGAACCTGGGACCCTTCAGGCTGCAGGCTGACTCTATCCACTGAGCCAAACCAGCGAGGGCGTAAATCCACATTTTTAAAACTTGCTACAATGAACATGGATGCTTTAAAAATTAGAAAACAAAACTCTAAGCCTTATAATAAAAATCTGCAAAACAACTGAGTGGCTGAGCAATGATGTAGAATGAGAACTACAGCAAACCCCTCCCTTGTTGGAAATCTTTTCCACTTTGTACTTCAGCATCTAAACTTTCGCCCTATCCTTCCTATGATTCAAGAATTCCACTTTCTCTTTAAAAATGTTAGATTCATGTTCTGCTCTCTTATTAAGCTGTTCTTAATCATTCTCTTTATCATGTGCTTTGGGAAACACAGGATAAGAACAACTGTCTCCTGAGTCAGGGGAAGCCCCCCGAGAGGAGGTGAAATGTATGCTGGGACTTAAAAAATGAGTAGGAGCTGGCCAGACAGAGGTGGTGAGATGTCAGCCTAGCCATGAGAAGGACAGTGTATTCAAAGGTGGATGGCTGGACATGGGGAGGCTTCTTTGAGGAGCCAACTATATTTTGTTGCAGCTCAAACAGGAGTTCAGGGTGTAGGGTGGGCCTGTGTGTGTGTGTGGCAGGGGTGGGGCACAGGAGTGGAGGTCTCTGGAACACACAGAGAGGCTTGGACATTGTCCTATAGGTGCTAGGGAGCCATTGAAGGGTTTAAAGGAGGATCAAGGTATAATTAGGAACAGGTTCCCCTTCTTTTATCTTCCCCAGCTCCCAGCCCAGTGACGTTATTCTCTGAACCTCATCCAGCACGGCCAGGGGTGAACCTGAGGAGGGGCGGTGAAGGATTCAAGAAGACAGACAAGAGAATACAGTCGGGGCCAGGTAGGAGCACTGTGCCTGGATGAGGAAACAGTGACAGCCTGTTAGCCGAAGCTTTATTTTATAGTCAGATCACACAAAGCAAAACAAGGGCAAGATGTTTACAATGTTCTTCGAGTTTCAAATCTATTTCGTTACTCAAGCCTTGATTTGGCAGCACTTGCTGCACCTCCCACAGCCCATTAGCTACCTAGGAACAAGGGAGGACTATAAGGTCAAGCTTAATTGTGCTAGGAGGGCTCTGCCCTCCAAGCTGGGACTTGTATGTCGCTCTGCCACAGGTCAGTCCGAGGCTTGACCCTATCGCCGCTCCCTACAATTCTCTGAATGAGGAAAAGGTGCCAATATTTGTCCTGAATTTCACAGCTATGATGCTCATTACTTAAAGAACTGCAGCCACTTGTGGTCCTTGCAGGGCCTGCTCAGTCCCTGCTCGTCCCTGGGGAGCTGAAGACATCATTAGAGTCCTCAGAACCTCAGGGACCAGGATGATGTCATGCTCAATGTGATCTGAGTCCCCTTCCCCCAGGAACGGTATTCACTGTGCCTGTTACCTGTAAAGCCTCTCCCCAGGCAGAGATCATTCTCACAAGGCTGGTGAGCTGAGCTGCAGGTGGAGATAGAGGCCAGAGATGGCTTGTGTTGCTTTCTGAACCTCAAGCATGAGGCTGACAGTGGCTTCCATTTTTTCCATTTCTAGATCAGCTCTGTGAGGGAAAGGGTGGAGCAACACAAGACCTCTGAGATGGGTACTCTTTCCTTTTGGCCCGTTGGAATCCACCCTCTTTTCCTGTAGAGCCTTCCTCGGAGTCCATGAAGGCAGACCTTAAATTATAATAGATTGAGTCCTAACAGCCCATCTGGGGGATAGGTGTTCAAAACTTGAAACCCAACCAGTAAAGTAATAACAGTGTTTCTATTGCCTCAGAATGAATCCATTTGCTGCCTCTGTCCCCAAAAGTTCTCTTCTTTGTTTCCTACTCCTTGGGGTGTTTCTGGTACCCTCTGGGCTCACAGTCTGCTGAACTAATCCCCAACACCTGCACATATATTTCTGTTGAAATGCACACCAGGCCAAGGAAAGAAGGGACCAGACAGAGGCCGTGCACTGTCTTCCTTTTCTTCTCTCTGGACTCTCTTAAGAGTCACAGCGATGCCCCAGGAAGGGCCCTTGGATATGACCCAGCTCAACGCTCATCTTACAGGCTGGGAGCTTAAATTCTCTCTTCCTTTCTTCATCCCAGAGAATACCTAGGACCGCCCGGCATGAAGTTCTGTGTCCAAATTCTTGTGCAGATTGGGGTTTGCAAGGCCAATTCATTCCCTGTCATTTATTTGTTCATGGCTTTTCTTTTTTCTTTCTTTTTTATTTATTTACTAGAGGCCCAGTGCATGAAATTCATGCACGGGGCAGGGAGGTATGTCCTTCAGCCCACCCTCTCCAATCTGGGACCCCTTGGGGGCAGTCGGACATCCCTCTCACAATCCAGGACTGCTGGCTCCCAACCACTCTCCTGCCTGCCTGCCTGATTGCCCCTAACCACTTCTGCCTGCCAGCCTGATCACCCCCTAACCACTCCCCTGCCAGCCTGATCGATGCCTAACTGCTCCTCTGCCGGCCAGATTTCCCCTAATTGCCCTCTCCTGCAGGCCTGGTCACCCCTAACTGCCCTCCCCTGCAGGGCGGCCCCCCCCCCCAAAATGCCCTCCCCTCCTGGCCATCTCGTGGCGGCCATCTTTGACAACATGGGGGCGGCCATCTTGTGTGTTTGAGTGATGGTCAATGTGCATATTACCTCTTTATTAGATAGGATTTTTTTATTGTCTAAAGTTTTACATATGTCTCCTGTTCATGGCTTTTTCATACCTGTCTTAATTCCACAATTTTTGAGACTCAGCCTGATGCTAAGATTCTTGCAAAAGAAAACGAGCTAAGTCCTTGCTCTCAAGAAACTCGTAGTCCAAGGGAGAGATAGATAATTAAAATATATTGTGAGCATTTAGTGTCAACAGTCTGTCTGAGGCCAGAGAGGAGAAGTGGGATGGGAAGGCAGGGGGTGTCCCATTGGAGGAAGGAAGGATGAACAGGAGAAGGCTGAGGCTGAAAGGAGAGTGGGGTCACACCTGCACTGTCAGGATTGTGAACTCCTCAAAGGCTTTTGAATTCATGAGTTTTGTTTCCATAACATCAACGTACATAGAGTATTTCGTTCTGGGACCAGCACAGCATAGAACCAGAAAAGCTGGATTTATCATTGAGCTCCTGTAGGTAGAAATGTGACCTTGGCCAAGTCAGTTAACCTCCCTGAGACTCAGTTTCTTCATGTGCAAAATGGCAATAGTCATTCCCAACATATAGGTTTCTGCAAACCTTGTAACTGAAACCGAGGTTCAGCTGCCTGTCACCACAAAAGCCAAACTCCTGAGATAGGTACTGGTGAAAAAGGAAAGAGGTTTATTCAAGTGTCGGCCACCTAAGAAGATGGGAGACTCTTGCTACAAAGCCCATCTGAACATCTCAGAGCAGGCAGAGGATTTTATAAGGAGGGAGAGGGAAAGCAGAACAGAGAGATCACGATAGGGGTTGAAAAGTTCTCTAAATGCAGACCAGCACAGTCCATTCTGATAAGGATCTCAAAACTGGTCAAGTGATAGTCTGGTGTGCATCATCCTGGTTTTTATCATCTGATATGGTTTTCCTGGTTATACAGTTGAAGGTTAGCAAATCTCCTGGAACTGTGATGACTGAAGGTCAGAGTCTGCATCTTCTGAAGTTAATTCCTAGGAATCTTATACAAACACTAGAGTCCCGGTGCATGAAATTTGTTCATGGATAGGGTCCCTAGGCCTAGCCAGTGATCAGGGCCAATTGGGGCCTCCCTTCATTCTGCCCCGCCCCCTGGTGGTCAGCGCATGTCATAACCAGCAGTCAACTCCCAGTTGGTTGAACTCCCGAGGGGACAATTTGCATATTAGCCTTTTATTATATAGGATGCTTTTTATCTACAAGCTACAAATTAGCCAGAGTCAGCATTTACAGAAACAATGTCAAAAGAATGATGGGGTGGGTTACAATCCCCCACTGTTACAAGCTGACCTCCCTCTTTCCCAACCTATAAGAGAAGTTGAACACCATGAGCAGGGCTGGGATTAATGGGGGTATTTCTCTGAGGAGCATTATTAGGGTGCTGTGGGTCCCACCTCCCCCCCCCCCCAATTCCCCAGCTCCCCATATGCACTTCTACGACCACAGGAGAATCAAGAGCATGCCTTTCACTTACCCCAGCACTAAGGAAAGGAACTTCACCAGGACAACCTGGAATACCTCCTACGTGATCTCTGAATCTTGGAAGTCACAGTGGGCTGGCGTCTTATTAGTGCTTGAAGAATCACGCTGGGAGGATTACCTGTTCTGATGACAGAATAGAGAGAGGCTGCTGCCTCGGGGACAGCCTGAGCCACAGACTTTGTTGGAACAAAGGGGTTGTGTGAATCTCCTGAGGATCAGATGACCTCGTGATGACCTGCCTGGAGTTGTCTTAACTTCTGTCCAAAGGAGCCACCTGGAAGGGAGAGGGGCCCCAACAAAAATAAGCTGGCATGTACCCTCCACTCCTGCCCCAAGAGGGCTAGAGCCAAAGCAATCCCTCAGAAAGGCACCCACCCACCCACCACCAGGGAGCTGCAAGTAAGAGGAGCCAGAAATGGGGCGTGACTGGCTCTCTAAGGAACCCTCCAAAGTGCTGCTCAGGAAAGTCAGCTCTGAGCAGCAATTCACCATCAGGGCCGAGGCAGCCTCAGAAGACCCTACTTTCCCCACTCCCCACCCCGCCCCTTCATCCCCATTGTGGCAGGAGGGGAAGAAAGCAAGGCAGAGGGGTGGGGAAGGAGCTGACCCTAGCCCCAAACACCCCTAGTGGGAGGCGGGGAGAAAATGGGAAGTTCTAACAAAGTTCGACATTTTAATGGGATGTACTAATTCTTGATGAGGCTGCTTTGGGAATTAAGAGTGTAAGCAGGAAATCATGGGCTTTGCCAGGATTTTCATCCAGGAACAATTTGTTGCCTCTCACAGGTCTTGCTTGTTTAACTTCATGATGATTTTACTATTATATAGTTCACTGAATACGCCACTCAATATACCCAGAGCCTTACACAGCTGATCTCGGCCTGACATGCTCTTCCCGCCCCTGCCCTCCTAGGGAAACCCTGTTCCCTCATCTGAGAGAGAGGTGCTTTTTTTGATTCCAGGAGGGCAAGGCCCCAGCTTTGGGGGAAGATGCTATTCTTTTATAATTTTTTCTACCATTCCCCCACCGTAGCTGGGTTTTTTTAATTAATTTTATTGAGATACAATTTACCAACAATAAACTCATGTTAAGTTCAGTGAGTTTTGACAAACATATAAGCCCATGCCACCACTGCCGCAACCAAGATAGGGAACATTTCCGTCACCTCAGAGGTCCCTGTGGCCCTCACCCCACCAGCCTGGGCAGCCCTGACATGCTTCCTATCCCTGCAGATGTGATCTGTCTTTCCCCAGAGCTTCGTATAAATGGAATCATGCATGACAACCCAAGCTTACGCAGGAAAAATCTCTCTAGATAAGAAGAAACCAGTTTCTTATTTTCCTAGAAAATAAGAAAATCCATTTAACCTTGGCCACTCTATCATTGGTTAGAGCGTCCTCCTGAAATGCCACGGTTTCAGGTTAGATCTCTGGTCAGGGCACATACAAAAATCAACCAGTGAATGCATAAATAAGTATAACAACAAATCTCTCTCTCTCTCTCTCTCTCTCTCTCTCTCTCTCTCTCTCTCTCTCTTTCACACACACACACACACACACACACCAATAAATTTTTTTTTAATTTTTTTACAGAAAATCCATTTAAAGTGTGAGTTGTTTCCTTCTAACGAGCAAACCAATATTCATTCTCTCTGGAAAGTAAACATACTATAAATAATTTTTTGACTATATATTTCAATTAGTTCAAAAACTCTGCCTCCTCCCTCCTTACCCCTCCTTCAGTTTATGTTTCCATTCTCCTCTGATGTCTTATTTATTTTGCTAGACTTTGAAAGTGTTATTGATGTTATGCTTATGGGTATTTCTAGTTTCCTTTAATCTTGGGATACAAATTGACTTTTCACGGGCGAATACATCTTCAAGATTTCTTGGCTTGAATTTGGCCTATCCATTGATCTAACATGGTTGTGAAGCCGTTGAGCAGAACCAGGCAGATCCTAACCTACGTGGTACATGAAAGTAACCGTGGCTTTTGTCATTGTGGCAGGATTGTATGTGTTTCTTCCTATTCTGCCCTTCTTTTAAAGCTACCTTTACAGTCCTTTCAGTCTCTACTGTCCCTTTAAACCTAAATTCTGCAGGTGAGAGCAAATCAGCTCTTTTTCCACTGTTCTCTCTGTGCTCCTGAGCGGATCACGGAGGGAACGTGCCAGGATGACCCAGAGGTGTTCCCAGCTCCCTGGTTCCAGCACCGTCCACACGCGAAGCCGCACGCAGCAGACAGAACTCAGTGGCTGGCCAGCCGTGACCTTAGCTGAGGGGGCAGGAGGCTCCCTCATCTCCCAGCACCCAGCCCTTCCGCCCTCCCATGTTTACAGCATCCTTTGTGAGGTCCCCTTCTAGGGGTTTCAGCCGCTGGGAATTTTGCACCGGGGAAGGGACAGCTGTAGTGCTAGCGGCCAGGATATGCCTACGGCAAACCCTCTTCCGGTTCCCAGCTTTTCTCCTTTTTCCCAGCCTGATTCAATTGTTCTGCTGCTGGCAATTGCCTTTTGTTCAAAGGCAAGGAGCACAATGTTGCTGTTTTGTTATTAGTCACTAACCCGGATGGCGTACCCGTGTGGGATGTCTGCTCAGCACTTCCCAATGCCCGCTCTGAGAACAGTATCCCCTACTCCATGCAGATTCGCACTGTGGAACCCACCCACCCACCCACACCCCACCAAAATCCTTGCCATCAGACACGCACGCCTGACTGAAATTGGGCCAGATGGGTTCTCTTGCTTGGACATTTGAAATTGGGATTAAAGGAGGGTTGGTTTGTCTCTTTTTCACCCCAAGAAAGGTGGGATGGCCAATGCTCAGAGAGCAGAGTCTCTGTCATGGAGATGGACAGATGCAGATGTGGACATGAGTGACCACATGGTGTTAGCAGCGGGAGGCACATCCATGTACAGGGAGGAGAGAGGAAGAGAGGAAGACTGGCAGGGTGAGGGGTGAGTGTGTGTGTGGGGCAGGGAGGGGGGGCGGTTTTCCCAGATTCTGTTGGTTTCCAGATCCAAGTTCAACCCCGCTGTCCTTTTGTGTTGGTTTCTATGTGATCTCCCGGTAAACTTGAATGAACGTCCTGGTTTTGCTTAAGGTAATTTGGAATAGTTTCCTGTTCATTTACAGTCAAAAGACTCTGAATAAGGTGCAACCTGGGACCAGGAGATGCTGCACCCAATCACACAACTGGCTCATTTCAGGGCTTGAGAACAAGGATCCCACCCACCCCTCCCGCATGGGGAGGAATGTTTGTGGAACACGGGCTGAAGCAGCTGGCGAAATCAGTGTCAGTTGTTTTGGGAACTTGGACAATTTTGTCCTGAATCTGAGGCTTCAGGGGGCTTGAAAGGCCACCTCGAGGATGTCCGGCTGTGCCAGCTCCTCCCTGGGACTTCAGTGAGGTGCACGGGAGACCTGTGCAGTCCGACGCTGCCTGACGTAGAGTCGGTAACGGAAAACAGGTCAGTTATGCAACCCTGCCCCTGGCGTTCTTTATGCTGATAGTAGAGGAGCTGAGAACACGGCGAGTTCATTCTCAGAATCCACCATGGGACTTCCTGAGCCGCCGCACCTAACGCTGTGCAGCCACCGACACTGAGAACGAATGTGGTCACCGGCAACGAGACAGTCAGGCCCTGGCCATTGCAACGAGGTCCGCTGGAACACGCTGGGGGCGTGGGGGAACCCTGACCCTTCAGCACTTTCGCCAAGTCCGTCTGCCGCGCCCTCTTGCTGGACAGAGGTGGCGGCCTCCACTGCACAGCACACTGGAGGACCAGGCTTAGGATGCCCCACTGGGCTAATGAGGCGAGGCAGACTCTGTCCCCTCCCCTCTACATCCTAAAGTGAAGCCCATTAAGCAAAAAATAAAGCAGGCGTCCTAAGAAATGGAAGCCCCTTAGATGCAGCTTGCCTCTGGCTGGCCAGTTTAGCAAACTGTCTAGAAATGGCTTCCAGCAAATCGAATCTCCTCAATTAAGTCCAAGGACTGCTAACGAAGGTTTTACAGGCTTTATGCTGTCAGGAAAACTTCAAGCCTGGAGAAGAGCGTTTTTAAAGTGACACAGATCCACATTAGGAGCTTCCCAGTCCCTCAGGCGAGCACAGGCCCAAGCTCAGAGGCTGCTAACTCCACAGCCAGTTCATCCCCAATCTCCTCCCAGGGGTGGCCCAGGAGGACCCCACACAAGGACCATGTCCCCAGGAGCAGATCCTGGAGTGGCTGGACTGGCTGACCAAGGACTCCTCCGGAGGCCAGCAGGAGCCACCAGGCAGCTGCCACGAGCCTTGTCAGATACCCAGACACTAACATGGGGCTGCAGTCTGGGAGGTCCCTTCCTTCTTCATTTTTCTGGGAGCTTATTGTCCACTCTCTGTCCTCGTGTTCTTTGTCAGGTGGGATACAGGTGACAGATTTTACCACTCCTCCATGGACTAGACCAGCTGGAGACTGACTTGGAAGAGAAAGGGACATGGCCGGGGGTCAGGGCCTCGATGGGGGATGGTGAAGATGTTTGTGTTGGCAGACACATCTGTGCTGTGTGACCCACTGTCATGGGACGAGGCGTAGGGCTGGTTGATTTTATGTTCCTGAGAATTTTGAACTGAATCAAAAAGGGAACAAATGGATTTCTGTGTGTGGCTCAACTACAACGGATTTCAGCACTGCTGCCAGATGAGCAAGGAGTTTCTCATGGCGGTGAGGCAGCCATGTGCATGGAGGACCAGGGATGGTGCCTACAGCAGGGATGGTGCCCAGAGCAGGGATGGTGCCCAGAGCAGGGATGGTGCCCAGAGCAGGGATGGTGCCCACAGCAGGGATGGTGCCCACAGCAGGGATGGTGCCTACAGCAGGGATGGTGTCTACAGAGAGGAAGGAAGCAGCTTTGCAAAGAGGCTGGGTTGGGTGAGGGAGCCAATTCATGAGGGCCTTCCCGGTTCTTGCTCCTCAGGAGGAAGGGTTGCACTTTTTGCTTTATATTCCATGAAATATCTCTGACACTTCCTCTAGCTCCAAAAAAAGAAGTACCTTTTAATTTTGAAATAATTATAGGTGTAGAGGAAGTTGCAGAAGGCTCCCATGTACCCTGCACTATTTCTCACATGGTTACAACTTCCATAACTATAGTGTAATATCAAACCAGGAAATGGACATTGGTACAATGTATGTCATAAAGATCTTCTTACTGCTTTCCCTATACAGTCACCCCTCCTTTCACCGCTCCTAAGCCATGGCAACTTCTAATCTGTTTCCATCTCTATAATTTTGTCATTTTGAGAATATTCTTTTTATTTTTAACCCTCACCCAAGAATATGTTTTTATTGATTTGAGAGAGAGAGGAAGGGAGAGAGAAAGCACGAGAGAGAAATATCAATGTGAGAGAGAAACATCAATCGGTTGCCTCCAGCATGCACCCCAACTGGAGATTGAATTGAACCCAAATCCTGAGTTTGTGCCCTGACCGGGAATCGAACCCACAACCAACTGAGCCACACCGACCAGGGCTCATTGTCATCATAAATTGCATTTTAAAATTGCAATTTATTGAACTTTTTTTTTTCATGTGTATATTTGTTGTCTGTATATCCTCATTGATGTGTCCCTTCATGTCTTTGCCCATTTTCTAATTGGGGGTGTGTGTTTTTACTGTCAAGTTTTAATATAAATTATCTTGTTTTGTTAACAAGTTTGAAATGGGCTTCTGTTCCTTGCAAACTCATGGGTATTCTACTTTTGTCTTTACTAACAATCATAATAATAGCTAACACTTATACTTTGCATCAGGCATGTAAGTGACTCACAGGATTTAGCTCACTTTATATATGTTGTTTTTATAAACATTATATCGTATTATTCTAATCATTAACTGCCATTACAATGCAGTTTATAAATAATTAGCATAAACAAATGGCTCCAGCAATCCATGGCCTAAATTCCAACTGATTTTGTGTTGATTGAAAAATATCTAAGCCACTGATGTCACAAGAGTGCGAGAATCACTCTTCAAGTGAAACAGCGTTCACAGTTTAAAAAAACATTTCATAGTGCAAACGTTTTTATTTGTTTTAAGTAAATCCCTGACGGTGTTCAGTTCAACACATTCTACAGGAGAAAAAATCCTCCAAGCTTCCATCTCCTCCTAAAATAAAGGCAGAAAATAAATGCCCATTTACATTATGTAGTGTTTATAAACCACACCAGTGTGAATGAAGCTGATACACACGCAGTGTTCAAATATTCTGAATTCCTGTGTGAGGCTAGGACGGTATTTCCTGAGGGTCCCCAAGGTGACTGTGCAGTTGGCCCTACAGCAGAACTACCTCTGTGATGGGCAGGTCCCTTAGGGGACTGGGCACTGTCCCCTGTGGCCTGGGGGCTGTACATGTGAGTTATTGTGAGTCAAGTCAATGCCTGCCTTCTGGATAATCAGTCATCCACTGATTGTTTGCCGCTGCTTCTTTCCACTTGGAAATTGACAAGAGGATGTGGAGTCCCCATTCCCACACGTGAGTCATGTTTCACCCTTGGAGGAGGTAAATGATGGCGAGCCCACGGGGCAGCCAGGCAGCACACGAGCGTTCAGGGAATGACCACACCTGCCCCACCCCAGTGCAGCCGCGCTGTTCAAGGTGGCGTCAACAGAGCAAAGTCACAGGTCTGTGCTTTGGGGGCCCCAGGTGCCTTTGGCTAATGTTTAGCCACTGCATTTAGGAGGGTCCAGCGGCTGTAGCTCTACCTCTCCACCCTCTTCCCATTACTATTTCCCCTCCCCCGCGATAGTTCAAATCTAGCCTCACTACTCCACAGCCAGGCTGTTTGCAGTTGACCTTTCCTTTCTGTCTCTGGGGTGGCGGGGGAAGCCCTTTCTCGCAGGGCTGCTGTGAGCTTTGCCGATTACTGTATACGTTACCAGGGAAGAGGGAAAGGGGTGCTGTTGTTTCATGGGTACAGAGTTTTCGTTTGGGAAGATGAAAAGTTCTGAACAGTGGCGATGGGAGCAAAACACTGTGGGGGCAAATGACATATATATCCATCCACCTCCCATCATAGCTTAGTACTCGGATGGTAGCTAGCTAATTCTAGAACTGGGGCAGCCCTCCTCACTACCCTTAGCCCGCCCGCCCCCCCCCCCCACCTTGGTCTCTGCCCTGAGGTCATGATGTTCTCTCCTGTCCATTCCCCCACCCTATCCCAGCCACACCCTCCTATCAGTCAGTTGGGGGGATGCAGAGTGCTCCCCTCGCCTAGTAGCACAGGATCTCTCATTGGCTGCCATCACCATGGCAACTCACTGTCTCCTCCCCCACCCCCTCCCTTTCCAGAGCCTGCAGATTTGTGGAATTCCAGACTTCCAGGGCTGGGAGGGAAGAGGGGGGGAGGGGAGAGAGGCTCCCCTGACTGCAAGGGCCGCTGCAAGGTTCACGTTTGCCTGGATTCCCATTGCAGCCTGGGGTACAGTGTGGCCTCCGTGGTCTCTCCATGTTGAGAAACCACGCTGATATTCATAGGCACGCCTGATCCCCTCTGACACGGGCCAGCCCAGGGCCCCGGGTTCGTGGCATGAGGCAGGCACGATGAGAGTGTTGTTCAAACCGAAGAACGGTTTCCTGCTGCTGGCCTTCCAGCACCGATGGGGATGACACAAAAGCCCCCGCGTGGGCGAGCTCTGAAGCCTCCCAAGACTTTGGGGTCACTGGTTTTCTGGCCACGGTGCTCTCCCCACCTGATGAGCCACACAGGGCACTGGGCAGTGAGACCCCAACCAGTGGCTCTCAGCTGTGGGGTGCAGGCCAGGGTCAGGGCCAGGGCCTGAGAACCTCCTGCTCCCCCAGCTGCCTGCAGAGTGACCACCCAGCACTCTTACACACGCACGGACTGCAGTTTGCAGATGCTCGCCGGTGCTCTTGTAGTTTAAAAACATAATTTAAAAGCAAGGCAACCTTTTGTCATTATGCGAATTCTCAGGCCGCAGGGGCAGGGTGGTAGAGCGTGGGGGCCCATGAAATTGGTCGTGGTTGAACTAACCTTCCTTGAAGAGGGCGAGGCCAGGGCATTCTGACACAGGCTTCCATGTTGGGTGAACCTTGAGGACATGCTGCTAAATGAGAGAAGCCAGAAACAAAAGGATGAGTCTTGTATGATTTCACTCACATGAGGTAATACATGAGGTAATGACTTTGCTAGAATAGGCAACTTCATTGAGACAAAAAGTAGATTAGAGTTTGGGGGGGAGAGGGGGTGAAAAAGGCCAATGCGGAGTCACTGTTTAATGGGTACAGAGTTCCGGTTTGGAAAGATAAAGCTCTAAGATAGATGGTGGTGATGGTAGCACCGCAGTGTGAATGTACTTAATGCCCCTGAACTGCACACTTAAAATGGTTAAAATAATAAATTTTATGTTTTATATATATATATATTACTACAATAAAAAGGGTGTCCCCACCCCAGCCAAAAGTGGGTGAGGCAGAGCTGGGTGGTGGAGCAGCCCTAGCTGCCATGGGAGTGCGGATGGAGGACACGCCCAGGGAGCTGTGACAAGGGGAAGCACTCTGGAGCAGGGGGCTTGCTCCACAGCCTGTCTCCGGCTCAGCCTCCCCACCCTGCCCCTCCAGCTGCCTGGCTCAGGGTGAGCAGGTTGAGAAGGTTACACCTGGGGCTCCCTGCCCCCGTTCCCTGAAGGGACTAAAGAAGCTCGCTGGATGACCCATTGCCTCCCCTCAGGGTTCCCCCTCATTTAGGAGTCCCCCGGACAATGATGATCTCAGCTTCAGTCCCGACCAGGAAGATCAGGAGGACCCTATGGAAGGCCCACGTGGGCTGGCTGGGCGGTGAGGACCCACCCGCTCTGGTCAAACAGCCACAGCACAGGAGCAGCCAACAGCAAAGAGGTGGGGAGAGGGAAGCCCTGCTCTCCTGGGGCCCCTGTACCGCACCTTCCCCACCCCTGTGGTCTGAGGCACCTGCAGCCCCTCCTTGCCTTCTGAGTCACTGTTCAAACCCACCAGGCCTTCTGACCAAGATGGAAACCGGCACCGGGAGGCTATTTTTAGGAGTCATCTGTGCTTTCTGACTTCTCTAGATTCCACATTCTCCCACCCCCAGATCTGAAAGAGCTAACGATTCTGGAAACCATTCATCAGTCCCCCCCTCTCCAGGTGCTGCCGCTCGCTGGACCGCTCAGCTTGCAAGCTGTGCCTTCACCCCCACCTTCCCGTACCACTCCCTCTTTCTTTCTTCATCCCCACCCTCACCCTCTGGTTCCCCCGCTCTACAGGCTGCATGGCAAGCAGGCTATTTGTCTGACATCATCTTCCACTCCGTGGCCTGCTAAGAGTTACTCACTCAGGCAATCCCTGCTCCGCCGCCAGAGGAAACTGTCCAATTGCCAAGCAACCCACTGTTGGCCAATCGGAGAGCTCGGAGGTGATGTCATGGCGAGAGCCGAGCAGTGGTGCTGATGTGGAGAGAAGCCCAGGGTACCACTAATTGAGGGAGTGAGGAAGGGAGCAGCTCGCTTCTAACTGGACTGCAGGTAAGTAGAAATGAAATGCAAATTATGCGAGGCTCTTCAGATAAAAGAAAAAGGAAACCAGCAGCTTCAAAGAGGAGAAGCAGCAAGGGGTCTGGCACCTATTGTGTTGCCTTTTGGTTTCACGCAATCAATTAAACTTTGTCAAATCCCGGAGGAAATTGGGTGAGGAGAAAAGAATGGTCTCCGCAGAGGGGAGAGGGTGGGCTGCGGCGTTCCTCCCATTCCAGAGCTCAGGAGAGAGAGGATGGGCGGGAGTGGCCTGGGCCAGATGTCCATGGTGAGTTTTTCTCCTGCATAGAAATGTTTTGGGGCTGGGGAGAAAGGTCTTGCTCACAGTCTGGCTTCCCCGGAGCGGGCTCTGACCCCAGACCCTTTCATGCTAGAGGCTGCTCTGTGTTCTACATTTCTTTTCTCAGCCCCGGCATTTCTCCTCTTCCTTTCCCTTTGTATCATCCGTTCTTTACCCTCTATCGGCACCAAGTTACTTTTTTCTCTTGGTTCTAAGGATGCAATGAGATCACCACCTCTTTCCTGCCCCGCCCCACCCTGAGGTCAACCTGATCCTACCTGGGGAGGGTGGCTGGCTGTAAAGCTGCAAACTGTGAGACCACAACTGCCACGCCCTGGTCCATGCCTGTGGCCCAGCCAGGCCACGCCTCCTTCAGCCCACCACCCTCGCCTGTGGCTTAGGCACGGTCCTCTTCTCATGCAGGACCCAGGGAGTTGATGTCCAGCGGCCAGCTATCCCCACGCGGTGGTGCTGTTTTTGTTTTATTCCTCCCGGGAAGACACAGTCCTGCGTGGAGGAGTCCCATTGTCCTGAAAAAGACCAGGTCTCCACAACTCCTGGCGGGGGCTCAGGCAGCCCATGTCTGCACATTGGGGCAGGGATACCCTGTGTTTCAAGACCAAGGGAAGAGCAGGAGGCTGGCCAGCGGTGGCTGCGGGCGTCCTGCAGGAGGGTGGGAGGTTGAGAGGGAAGGTGGGAGAACCTGTGTCTGCTGAGGCTGAGGCCCCTCGAGGGGGAGGAAACCCCTCCCACAGGCAGGGAGTCAGGGTGTGAGATCATCTGCCAGATGAGGAAGTAATCACAGTGCCAGAGCAGTGAGGAGGCAGAGGCTGGAGGTCTGATCAGCGCAGCTGAATCTCTCAGAGAGCCTGCCCTATCCTCTGGGCCAGCCAACTCCCCTCTCCTCGGCTGCCCCCAAGCCCTCACCTTGCTTTCTGGAACTATCCCTTCACCTCTCCTGGAAGCCCACTCATCCTCGCCAGCGCCTGCGCACCTGTCAGTGGGTCCCAGCCTTTCTGGGACAGGTTGGCAGTGGGTGAGAATCTTTCATCGCTAGATGGACCCACCATAGAGCATGGTAGGGAGTGAGTTCCCCAACACGAAAAGCACTCAAGCAGAAATTGGATGTCCACCCAGCAGGGTGGCTATAGAGATTTCTGCGTTGTGTTGGAGACTGGTCTAGATTAATGTTTTTCAAACTGTAGATTGAGACCCATTATTGGATTGTGAAATCAATTTGTGGATTATAACTGATTTTTTAATAAAATGGGATAAAATTGTGTAAAAATAAATCAGAACTCATTCTCTATAGTACAGTAAATAATGTTTCCTGTACCATTTGCTAGTAATATATATTCAGTTATATATATTTATAAGTATAAATATAAATTATATACTTATGCTTGTATTTGTTATGTATACATCTTTGTGTATGTCTGTCTAAACATATGTGTATGTATCAGTGACTATATATATATGCACTGATATATACATATATATACATGTATACACATGGGCCTTCCTTCCCCTGTCTGCCGGGACCGCCTTCACTCTGGGCAGAGCCGCCTTTCCACTCCCGCCCAGAGCCACCTTTCCGCCTTCCCACACCACCCAGAGGCCCGGAGCGGCTGAGGTGGTGCGGAACACCTGCGTCCTGCCCCGCCCCCAGCTGCTCAGTGCCTGCATATGCAAATTAACCCGCCATCTTTGTTGGGTTAATTTTCATACTCACTCCTGATTGGCTGGTGGGCATCACGAAGTTATGGTCAATTAGCATGTTACTCTTTTATTAGGTAGATATACATGTATATATCAGTAGCATGACATATACATACTGGATCATGATATAAATGCAATTCTTTATTATTGATTCCAGTAAGAAAAAGGTTTGAGAAACATTGGGCTGAGAGACCTCTAATTTCTTTTTCTACCTATACAATTGTTAACCTATTGATAACTCTTACTAGACCATAAACTTCTTTAATTTTTAAGCATGGTAAAATACACATAATATGAAATTTACCATTTTAATCATTTGTAAGTATACAGTTCAGTAGCATTAAGTACCTTCACATTGTTGTACAGCCATCATCACCAATCATCTTCAGAATTTTTTCATCTCTTCAAACTAAAACTTTATCCCCATTAAACAATAACTGCCTATTCCCGTCCATGGCAACCGTCATTCTATATTCTGTATATATGTAAGTGGGATCACACAATATTTGTCTTTACGTGACTGGCTTATTTTGCTTAGCATAATGTCCTCAAGGTCCATGCATGTTGCAGACTGAATTCCTTGCAAGGAGAACTGTCTTATTCATGTGCCCTTATTACCAGGTAATTGGTAATAAGTGCCCAAAGGTCCAACTAAATCCAAGTATTTTTTAACTGGAAAAAATTCCATCTCTTTAGGGAGATACTTTTTTTCTAAGGACCCATCAAAGAGAGAGCAATCTTGTGTCCTGAGCAAACTGTTGAGGAGACATACTATTGGCGTTGGAGTAATGGAAGTGTCTTCCATTTTTGCTTAATATCTAGATTTCATTTGACTTCATAAAAGAAATCCAAGAGCTCAGCCAGTGTGGCTTAGTGGTTGAGTGTTGACCTATGTACCAGGAGGTCACTGTTCAATTCCCGGTCAGGGCACATGCCCGCCCAGGTTTTGGGCTCAATCCTCAGTAGGGAGTGTACAGGAGGCAGCCAATCAGTGATTCTCTCTCATCGTTGATGCTTCTATCTCTCTCTCCCTCTCCCTTCCTCTCTGAAATCAATAAAAATATATTAACTTTAAAGAAAAGAAATCCAAGAGCCAAGTGGGGTTAGCTGCCTTCTTTCATTCAACCAGGCCATTTGAACCATGTTCACCCTATGGGACAGAGATGGGATGACTGATAAGATTTAAAATAGAGCAACAGCCCAAACCGGTTTGGCTCAGTGGATAGAGCATTGGCCTACAGACTGAAGAGTCCCAGGTTCGATTCCGGTCAAGGGCATGTACCTTGGTTGTGGGCACATCCCCAGAAGGGAGTGTGCAGGAGGCAGCTGATTAATGTTTCTAACTCTCTATCCTTCTTCCCTCCTCTCTGTAAAAAATCAATAAAATATATTTTAAATAAATAAATAAATAAATAAAATAGAGCAACAAAGATTGATGAACTGAGATCCAGAGAGAAAGGCAGTGGAACAGAACAAGGGACACAGAGCAAAGAAGGAGGGAGGGAGGAAGGGAGGGAGAGAGGGAGGGAGAGAGAGAGGATAGTAATAATATAGAAAGAAGAGTAAAATTTAGATCTTTTATGTTCTTGATTTTAAATAATTGGATATTTTTAAAAATAAAGTTCATAACCAAAGAAAGGTTTACATTTTTCCTGAACCCCTAAGATGTTCTCCCTAGATATTTCATATTATTTTCAACTTACCTGGAGATTCCCATTTGGAGGCATAGAATTCCCAGACATTTTGAAGTCACAGATGGTTAGAAATGAGACTTTTTTTTTGCAGGGGGATGGAAATTATAAAATATGCAAAAATATGTAATTTTTATTTTATAATTTTTATAAGAACCAAACTCTCTTCTCTCTTCTCTTCTCTTCTCTCTCTCTCTCTCTCTCTCTCCTTGGGAAATAAACATTCATCATGTACAATTCAGTGTGCTCATAAAGTGAGAATTTGCTATATTTAGAGATGTGATAGTCTGGAAAAGGTTACTTTTTCTGCTTTTCTTTGGGGAGGAATAAAGACCAAAATTTTTTCTTCTGCTGTTTAAAAAAGAATTTTGGGGTTTTGGGTTGTTTGTTTATTTATTTTTATTATTATTTGCATTTTTAATCCCACTAGAAAGACAGATGTGGGTATATTAACCCCGCCCCATATACCCCTCTCCATCTCCCCCACCAAAGCTCACTGGCCTTTTTCATCAATTAAAACTGGCAGCCAGCCCTAGCCAGTTTGGCTCAGTGGAAACAGCATCGGCCTACAGACTGAAGAGTCCCAGATTTGAGTCCGGCCAAGGGCACATGCCTGGGTTGGGGGTTCAATCCCCAGTGTGGGGCATGCAGGAGGCAGCCAATCAATGATTCTCTCTCATCATTGATGTTTCTATCTCTCTCTCCTTCTCCCTTCCTTTCTGAAATCAATAAAAATAAAAAACCGGACAGCCATGTATCCACCCCCTCAGGGTCCTGCTGTCAGAGGTGGGTGGGGGGAAGCAGGAGGACAGAACAGATCAGAAGGGGCAGAGTCTGGGCTGGTTGGCCTAACATGTGACAGGGCCCAGGCAACCCGGGAGTTCAGAGAACAAACCAGGGAATGTGAATCAGAAAAAAGATCTGAGCTCAGACACTAGAGTAAAAGGTCCAGTGGGGGAGTGGGGTGGGGTGCAGAGTGCAGAATTCCAGTGGGTCATTTGGGTGTCAGTGCCCAGAAATCCAGACCAGGTAGGAAGTAAGGTTCAAATTGAGTACAGTAGTGCCCCACCCCCCCACCCCCCCACCTTATCTGCTGTTTTGCTTTCCACCGTTTTAGTTACGCTTGGTCAACAGTCATTTGAAAATATTAAATGGAAAATTCCAGAAATAAGCAATTCATAAGTTTTACCTTGCATGCCATTCTGAGTAGCATGATGAAATCTCACTCTGTCCCACTCCGTCCTGCCTGGGATGTGGATCATCCCTTTGTCCAGAGTTTCCATGCTGTTTGCTCCCCATCCATTAGTCACTTAGTAGCTGTCTCAGTTATCAGGTCAACTGTTATGGTATTGCGGTGCTTGTGTTCAAGTAACCCTTACTTTACTTAGTAATGGCCCCAAAGTGCAAGGGTAGTGATGCTGCCAGTGAAGATATGTCAAAAGAAGCTGTAAAGTCCCCCACAGTTGAGAGCGCTTCCATAAAGTGAAATGTATGCATGTATAGGGAAAAAACAGAGTGTATATAGTGTTAGTGCTATCCACAGTTTCAAGCATTAACTGGGGTCTTGGAGCTTCCCCCAGCAGTTAAGGGAAGACCAGCGTATGTAGGTGAAAGGCTCTGTCTGCTGACAGTAAAAACACAATTTGACTATTGATACTGGGACAGTTCTGTCTGTCTTCTGCTCTTACCATCAAACCAGATATGTAAGGACTCGGCAAGTATTCTATGAGTCCTTCCTAGAAAAAAATTACTGCAGAAGTAGTCTTGCTAATTTTTTAGCAAAAATATTTTATCAAATTACAGAATTCTAGTACAAAAAGAATATTGATAATGGTCATGAAGAAAGAAAACATTAGAATTAGAGTCATTGTCTAATTGTAATCAATCTATATATATAAAAGCCTAATATGCTACGTATCCAACCAATTGGTGCACTGACCACCAGGGGGCAGACGCTTCCACCGGTAGGTTAGCTTGCTGCTAGGGTCCAGCCAATGTGGACTGGGTGATACAGGCCAGACACGCCCTGGAGCCCTCCCTCAGTCCCTCCCCAGCTGGCCGGCCCGGGACTGGGTGAGATGGCCTCGATCACCCCGATCGCTGGCCAGGCCAAGGGACTCCACTGGTGCACAAATTCGTGCACCAGGCTTATAGTATGTTTATAAAACTGAATGCAATTTTCAAATATCTTGAGGCTAGGATATATGTCTGTTTGATTCAACATTGTATTCCTTCCTAGTATCTCACATAGTGCTTGAAGTTGGTTCTCAATAAATAAATCAATAGCGGTAATTCATAACTGAAAATCCAGGCCACTCGGACAAAACCATCTCACACCAAGAAAACCATGAGGTACTGTTTTATTCTCAAAGTAGTGACATGTAGGTATAAATGATATTAACTTCAAGATGAACACAAGATGTAAAACTTACAAAGCACTGGAGAAGAATGAAAGAGCAAAGAAAGCGAGATTATTACTGCAAAAGATAAGAGTTTCCCTTTAGCGTAGCTAAATGCAGGCCTGAACACGGGCTCTGTCACTGCTGCTTAATCTTGGGGAAGGCACTGGTACTCTTGGACCCTCTGTCTCTTCATCTGAAAAAGGTTGGGGAATGAAAATGCTAGAAATCTCCATGGCTCCTCCCATCTAAGGACAGAGAGCTTGACTTCTGAAAATGTCTGCAATTCTACTGCCTGTGCCCTGCTGATAGGAAAATGATTTAATTCACTTGGCAGGTCATGTGTGCACATTTTAACAGGGGCTTTCTGAGGCAATGCTTGAGACAAAGGAGAGCTAAAATGGTGAGAGTTGTAAGCACTTAGGTCCCCCACAGTTGAGAGGCAGATTTGGGGCAAACGCACCTCTGTGCACCCTTCAACCACACGCTCTAGGGCAATCATCTGTCTTCCATTTATGGTTGGCCTTGGATTTGAGGAAGTACCATGGGACTCTACCAGAAACCACATAGCCTTTCGTATAAGAAGGCTTGGGTTCAAATCCCATCTTCGTTATTTTTTGCTTCTATGACTTCTGGGCAAATCAAGTCACCTACCTGAACTGGCTATCTATAGAGTGGGTATAATAGTACCTATTTCATAGGATTTGGGGAGAATGAGATGATAAAATATACATACCCAGATTACAGATAATAGGCACAAGAAAAAAAAAAACTACAAGGAAATGCCAATAGCAAAAAATAGCAAGATGACAGGGATTTTTCTTTCTCTGTCACATAGCGGTTCTGAAATATGATGTCAATATGTTTGTAATTAAAACATTACATGTAAAATGTGTATATGCATACATATGCAGGCTTGTTCCATACGCTGATTCCTCCAAGTGCTTTGACCCCAGGAACTCACACGGTCCTGGGTCACAAAGCCTTGCACTCCGTCCAGTGACACTGAATGGAGGTCTGTGCCCCTGAACTTTGCTTCCACTATATTGGTCCTTCTGTGTATATTGACTCAAAATAGACATCGCCCAGCAAGTGCCATCACTTGGGTTGCGTGGGGCTTTCGGTGATCCAGGCTTCATTTGCCTTCTCTGGCTTGCCTCCCAGTGTAAACACCAACCCCAGAGCTCTGTGTTTGCCAACAGGTGGCACCTCCCTGTTTCCTAGAAGCACGACTGAAGCTGCATTTCTGAGTCTGTCGGCTACGGGCTGGAAGTTGATCTTGACTACGGCTCCCACTCTCTCTTCCTCTTGAAGCCAACCGGAAGGGGGTGATTAGACAAACGCCAGACCCCCAAAGCCAGTCAATCCCTCGCTATTCTGCTTTGCCCGGTTTCCCTCCGCGTGTCTCGCTAGCCCACCTTGGCCTGTGCGCTGACACCGACTCCTGTCCCTTCACAGCATGTGCTGTGTGACTGCCGGAGCATGCCCGAGGCCCGCAGTGCATCTGTGAAAGCCCCAGAGGCTCCAAATTCCCACCCAGGGGACCTGTTTCACTTTTTATCATAAAAAAAAAAAACAAGCAAGCAAACACCCTGTGGTTATGTTAGGACCTAGCTGAGGGCCTGGCACAGAATTAAATATTCAATAGTAATTGTGGAAAGAATGAAAACCGCATTCATGAAAAAATTATTATTTTTTAACCAAAATAAAATCTGCCTGCCCATCCGAGTCTCTGATCAGCATGCAATAACCAGGGTTACTGTACAAGAGATGATATGACTCCATGACATTTGGGTAGCTTATTTCAGGTAAATACATAACTGCAGCAGGACTTTTAAAAAGACTGATAACTGGCCCGGACGTAAGAGCCACCTTCCGGTCCTGCTTGTGGCCAGAGAGCCTGGGTCGGAACTCATTGCTCCCATGCCTTGACTGTGCAGAGTTCCCATACAGTCTCTGAACAAGCTTGCCAGGAGCCACTCCACTCAAACCATTTAGCTTTGCATTCGCTTCTTATCCCTCGAAAACAGCCCTCGGGGGAACTGACTCATCCTGCGGGCCCTCTCCAGGCATTTCTTGCCGTGACAAATAACATGCTTGCTCACTCTGGCCGTGTGGGCAGTCAGAGGCACCTTAGGAGGTCAGGTGTGCACCCAATCAATGGCCACCTGGCATCTGAGAGCGGGTTGCTCTTCTCTGTCAGCGCCTGGTCATAGACTGCATTACAGAAAGCCCGGGTCACTGTTCCTGGTCATGGGAATAAGCCGCCTGCTGTGGCGTCCCTTATGCATTCCCATCCTGGCATTGCTGCGCTGTTGGCCCCCATGTGGGCTGTTCACGCACATCCTGGTCTGGGGGAGAGAGAAGGGATCAGCGTGAGGGGGAGGGTACTGGCACTGGAATCCAGAGGCTTGGACTCCGATCTTATCTCTGCCGCCAACTGATCCAACTCAGTGTGATCTCAGCATCTTTGGTCCTGGGGGAAGGGTATTGGCACTTCGGAAGGGACTATTTTTGGTTGTGTGGGATTGTTGCGTGCAATGCAGGATACTTAACCCACCTGGCCTCTGCCTGCTAAATGCCCCCAAGTACCACCCCCCCTCACCTCCACTCCCGTCTAGTGACCATCAAAAAGTCCCACATGTTTCCTGGGAGTGAAGCTGCCCCCGATTGAAAACCACTGGCTGGTAATGGCTGGGTCTCTCCATCTCTGACATTTGGATGTTCTAGGGCAGTGGTCGGCAAACTCATTAGTCAACAGAGCCAAATATCAGCAGTACAACAATTGAAATTTCTTTTGAGAGCCAAATTTTTTAAACTTAAACTTCTTCTAACGCCACTTCTTCAAAATAGACTCGCCCGGGCCATGGTATTTTGTGGAAGAGCCACACTGAAGGGGCCAAAGAGCCGCATGTGGCTCGCGAGCCGTAGTTTGCCGACCACGGTTCTAGGGGAACCTGGGGGATCCATGAGATCCCTCATCAGTCAGCAGCCTGATTCTAGACCTTCAATTTCAGCCGCCCTCACCTCTGATCAAAACTTACTATTATTAAAAAAAAAAAAAATTACTATTCTGCCCTGACTGGGTGGCTCAGGTGGTTGGAGCTTCCCGTGCACCAAAAGGTTGTGCTCGAACCCAAAACCTACGTATGTTTTCAGTCAGGGTACATACCTAGATTTCGGGTTCAATCCCCCATCAAGGCACATACAGGAGCAACTAATCTATGTTTCTCTCTCTCTCTCTCTCCCTCCCCCCTTCCTCTCTCTCTCAAAATCAATAAACATATCCTCGGGTGAGGACAAAAAATGAAAACTTACTCCGTCTGCATCTTATCTCCTGATGGTCCTGGCTCACTGCCTGGTGGGGCTATCACTAATTAATTATGCTAGTGGTTTAGCTCATCAGGAAAACAATATGTGATTACTTGCTTTTCCATGTACAGATTCTTAAATGCTGGAGCTGGGGGAAATGTATGGATCGGTTTGCAAACAGTGAGACAGTGCTGGGTGGGTTGCCAACAGTCCAGGGGTTACCTTGTTCTGGGCAGGTCCTCAACACTTTCTGCCGAGTCTCAGCTTCTAGCCTTCCCCTCCGCATCTTCCCCCAAGATCATGCTGCCAGATGACCCTTTTTTATTTTAGAGAGAGGAGAAGGGGGGCGGAGAGAAAGAGAGAGAGAAAGAGAGGGGGCGGAGAGGGGGATTTGAGAGTGAGACATTGACGGACAGCCTCCTGCATGCCCCCTACCGGGGATTGAGCCCTCAACCCGGGCATGTGCCCTGACTGGGAATCAAACCAGCAAACTTTTGGTGCATGATCCCAACCAACTGAGCCACACCAGCCAGAGCTAGATGAATCTTTTTGCACTAGTAGTATAACCTAAAGGTAGAGCCAGGCTTTAGAATGAAAATCCCAGCTCTGCCCCTTACTCCCTGTAGGACGTGATGCAATTAACTTGACTCTGCTGGGCTTCCATCTCCTCATTATAAAAGAACCTCAGAGAATAAACTGAGATAATGTCTGTGATTTTCCTGGTACAAATCAGGTGCTCAAGAAATGGTAGCCAATATTATTGCTGTTATTATCAGCATCGCCATTTCCTCTCCCCTTATGCAAAAGATGTCAGTGGCTTCCGACTGAACTGAAGATAAAGCACAAACTCTTTCCCTGGTCTGGAGGTCTCTGATCATCCCCTTCCTGTTCTAGCAATCGGTCCCAATGCCCCCTGCATGCAGCCCAATGGGCCCCCTTTGAACACCAAGAAACTCAGTTGCCCAGCCATCACACAGTCAAGGTCCAAAGCCATTCCAAGATTAGAGGCATTGCAGAAACTAAATTGCATAATAAGCCTATCACACTCTCACCTTTAGCATCTGAAGCTTGAGTCACTCTCACCACCTGCAATGCTGGATCATAACTGAGAGCTCAGGGACTGGGCTGCCCAGGGTGGCCCTGCCCTCTTGTCTGCGTCCATCAGAAGCACTGGGAGCCCTACCTCTGGTTCTGTAGTCACCACCTGAGTTTTTGTGACACATCAACCTTTGATCTTTGATCAAAAGGGCCCCTTTGATCTTTGCTACCACTGAATGCCTTCAGTTTGCTGCTCTTTCTTAGGGGCTACCCGAGGCCTGGGATTGGCCTCGGCCTTAACAGAAAAGGGCTAGAGTTTTGCCTCAGCTGGGATTTTGTCTTATGATGCTCTGATGTATGATGTCCTCCTAGAATCTCCCACTGATGGACCTGACCTCATGGCCTCATGCCTGCTCAGGTCTCCATGATCTCAATCTCTGTCCTGCCTCCTGGAATTCCTGGCATTCTGTTCTCTCTGACCTTGGGCAATAACACCCTTACTGCCCCCTCTCTGACAGTCCCAGGACAGAACTGCTGGCCCCACGCCATTGCAGGTGCTGCAGGCATGACAACAGGACCCAAACCTCCAAGCCACTCAACAGGTCCCACAGCACTGTGAGAAGCTTGTAGGGCCCTGGCCTCTAGGGCTAAGGCTGGTTGTGAGCCTTAGGGTTGATTGGACCTGCCCCAAAGAATGGCCTGGGCAGTTGGTGTCTAAGATGGGAGGCCTAAGAACTGTTCTTAAGGGCCTTTTGTCCTTAGGTTAGCATCACTAGATCTTCCAAGTGGTGTGCCTTCAATCTGGGTCCAACCCGTGGGATGATCTGGAGTTCTCACAGCCAGGCTGAGTGCTGGGGAGGCTGTGTGACCAGCCCCACCCAAGACTGATACCACAGGTTAATGGCTTAGTTACTGATACCACCAGCCAATGGCTTGGGCCCCTTTGCATTGCTGGTCCCTTCAGAAGAGTCATGCCCTCCTCACTGACCCCTTACTAGTATCTCCTTTCTCAGAATATCTCATGGGCAGCACCATCTTTTGGGTCTTGAGTGCAATAGAAATGATGTAACTGTTGCTACAAAGATTTAAAAGATCCCCAGGTACCCATAGGCACATGTACACAGATTACCTTGAGGAAAACATCAGACTGTGTAAAAACACTGGCAGTGAGATAAGGTAAAAGAATGATGGGTTTTGAACCCCGGCTCTGTCACTTACTGGGTGCATTAGTTTCCTATGGCTACTGGGACAAATGACCACAAACTCAGTGGCTTCAAACAATGGAAATTCATTCTCTCATAGGTCTGGTGTCCAGAAGTCCAAAATCAAGTTGTCAGCAGGGACATACTCCCTCCAAAGACTCCGGTGGCTTCTGTGGCTTTGGGCCATTCCCTGGCTTATGGCAGCATCACTCCAACCTCTGCCTCCATCTTTCCATGCTCTTCTTCTCGGTGTGTCTCTCCTTTGTATGTCTCTTTAAGGATACATCATCAGATTTAGGTGCCACCCAGTTAATATCGAATGATCTCATCTTGAGATCCTTCACTTAATTAAATCTGTAAAGACCCTTTCCAAATAAAGCCACATTTATAACGTGCAGGGGTTAGGACTTGGATATACCTTATTGGAGGACACCATTAAATACTGAGTGATCTTAGAAAGTCACAGCCTCTCTGAGCCTCAATGCCCACATCTATAAGACAGGGATAGCAATTCCTATGTCACAAGGTTATTATGAAAATTAAAGTGAAAGCATTTATCACATAGTAGATGCTCTATAAATACATATTTTTAATTATGCAGATTCCAACCCTGTGAGACTGAGTGCTCTCAGCTACAAAGCCCTTAGCCACGCATACCTCTGCCCATCGGCATCTAGGGTGATTCCTGTGCCCTGCCCTGATCTTCCTTCTCTGCCCCTCGGACCTGTGTTCTCTACCTGGTTCTTCCTGTCCTAAAACTCTGAGCACAGTATCTTCCATAGAAGTGTAGGAAGCACTTATTACACATTTTAATTAAATCATGTCTTCAGGCCAGACTGACTTTTCCCGAGTCCTCAGCACCATGGAAGAATGAGCAGTTAACATCTAGTCCTTCCACTGCCCATAAGGAAGAATGGACAAATCAGACGACCTGGATCATAGAACCATCTCTACCTCCAACTGGCTGTGTGACCTTCGCCAAAAGTCTTAACTTCTCTGAGCCCCAGATTCTTCATCTGAAAATGAAGTTGATGATGCCTCTCTTGTCAGCCTAGCCCAACCCCATGCAAAGATCAACTTTGTCACCCAATGTGGGTGACAGAAACTGTAACCTGCAAAATGCTCCATAAATGTGGGGTCTTAATTATCGTTCCCAGCTCACACTGAGGAGCATGGTCCCTGACTCCAGGCACCTGCTCCTCTAGAAAAAACTCAGCTCGGTCTCCCTGCTTTCTCAGGGTAAAGTCGGAGGCCGCTCCCTCTCTTGGCAAGGGCTCACTCGCTCTACCAGTTGCCTTCACAATCAGCCGAGTCATGAGCAGAGATGGTGTAGAATGGAGGCTCATGACTCCGGATGTCGCATCCAGGCTCGAAGGCCCACTCCCTGTTCAGAGGCTCACTGGTACTGTCCGGATCAGCTTGAGGAGAGAGGCCCATTGTGCGGCACTGGGAGGGGCGTGGCAGGGCCTCTGACTCTAAAGCATAAGGAGACGCTGCAGGAACAGAGCACTTCAAGGCCAACTGACCTGGCCTCAAAGCTCCATTCTTTTACTTTCTAGCCACATGAACCGTCTGAGCCTCCATCTCCTCATCTGCAAATGGGGATGACAGTGTTTGCAGGGCCGGTGGAAACCAGAGGCAATGACTCTGAAGCCGGCGTGTGGCACCTGGTAACCACCCTGATGAAAAGGCCAAGGAATGGAAGCTGACATTTATGGAGCACCTCAGTTTTGCTGGATGCTGTACTTACGCCTTTCTCATCTAATTTGTAAAACTCTGCAGCAGTAAGATGGGGAAAGCCAAGTTAGACATGTGACGTGACTGGTGACAGCTAGTAAGAGAGCTGAAGTCTGTGTTTGACTCCTCGCTGTTTGAGCCCTAAAACTGGAGCTGAGCCCAGTGCTTTCCGTGGCTCCCCTGCCCATCCCCGGCCAGTACAGACCCTGGCCCCCAGTGGGAAAACACTTCATTAAGGAAGGAAAGCGGTTCTAAGTGAGTCTCAGGGTCCTTTGTCCTGTGAGGATGCTGGCAGGGAAGCTGCTGGCTCCTGCCACCCTCTGCTGGCACGGTGACCACTGAGGGTGTCTGTATCGGTCAGGGTTCTCCAGAGAAACAGAACCAATAGGATATATATAGATACATAGAAAGAGATTTATTATGAAGGATTGGCTCATGCAATTACAGAGGCCATGAAGGCCTACAATCAGCTGTCTGTAAGCTGGAGGCCCAGGAAAGCTGCTGGTGTGATTCAGGCCAGTCAGAAGACCTGAGAACCAGGAGCTCCCAAGTCCGAGGGCAGGAGAACATGGACGTCCCAACTCAAGCAGAGAGAGCAAATGCGCCCTTTCTCCACCTTTATGTTCTATCTGGCCCTCAATGGGTCACATGAGGCCCACCTTCATTGATGAGAGCGATCTTTACTCAGTCTATTGATTCAAATGCTAATTTCTTTCAGAGACATCCTCACAGACATATCCAGAAAGAATGTTTACCAGCTCTGTGGGCATCCGTTAGCCCAGTCAAGTTGACACAAAAGTTAACCATCACGGTAGCCAAGGAACGAGTGGTCCCCATGATGGCCACTCACTGTTGGCTATTTCTCACTCCACCCAACAGTAGCCTTCAGTGGAGCCCTGTCACCTACTGTCCCCAGACACCCCCCAGTCTGCTCCCTCCCCACCTCTCCTGTTTCACCACCTCTTCCTCCTTCACACTTCCTGGTCCAGCATCAGCCAGCTTGAGGTCACTTGAGACCAAGTTTTCTTACCTGCACCCTTTATATGCTGTTCGTTGGCAGAATATCCCCCTGCCATCTCCTGGCCAATTCTGACTTACCATTTAAGACTCTCTTGTGTGCTGCTAACACCAGAGAACCCTATCTGGCTCTCCAGGCCTGGTGCGGAGTATACAGTCCCATCTCTGTGCTCCCACAGTAGTCCTGCACACCAGTTACCATCTCTATACTACTTTTTTTTTTTTTAATCCTCACCGGAGGACATTTTTTCCATTGGTTTTTAGAGAGAGTGAAAGGGAGGGTGGCCCAGCCAGCATGACTCAGTAGTTGAGTGTTGACCTACGAACCATGATATCATGATTTGATTCCTGGTCAAGGCACATGCTCGGGTTGCGGGCTCGATCCCCAGTGGGGGGCGTGCAGGAGGCAGCCAATCAATGATTCTCTCTCATCATTGATGTTTCTCTCTCTCCCTCTCCCTTCCTCTCTGAAATCAATAAAAATATTTTTAAAAAAGAAAGAAAGAAAGGGAGGGAAGAGGAGGGAGAGAAAAACATCAATGTAAGAGAGACATCAATTAATTGGTTGCCTCCCACACACACCCTGACCAGGGCCCAGGATTGAGCCTGCAACCGAGGTACATGCCCTCGACCAGGAATCGAACCCAACACCCTTCGGTCCACAGGCTGATGCTCTGACCACTGAGCCAAACCATAGGGCTCTGCACTACATTTTGATGTCATTATTCCTTAATAACGTTTGTTCTTCTCATAGTCTGGGGTTGCCTTAAGTGGGGTTGAGGAGTGCTTAGGACAGTGGTTCCTCGGGGGAGGGAGTGAGAAGGCACCTGGAGAGGTATTTTGACATCTTCTGTCCAACTCCTTCTCACCTATATGAGACTGGGTCATAGGGAAGCACCACCATTATTTTGCCAACGTCTCCAAGGTAATTCTGATTTAGGATTTGTCTCTCACCCTAACCCTTGCTTTGGGCCAGGCCAGAGAGCTGCGCAAGGAGACAGACAAACAACCTTTGATCCATACAGTTTTGGGAAACACATGTCTGCATACTCAGGAGGCTTGAGACTGGGAAACCAATTCCGAAATCATCACAGGTGCCTCGAAACTGACCTTGATTGGGATTGTGCGGGAGCGGTGGCTGGTGTATGGGAAAGGCTGGTGTGTGGAGAGAGCCTGGAGGTGAGAGCCGATGAGGTGCCTCCTAGGGTTCCCTCCCTGCTTCCTTGGGCAAATAACCTGTCAGTGGTAAAAATATTCTCTTTTTCTCAGGTTTGTAACAGCGCTCTGAGCTGGTGACAGACCTACTCTGTGACTCTCAGTGGATTCAGCTCTCACATCCCAGAAAACATGACCCTCGCTGGTAGGTACAAACCTATTTAAGTGATGGGGCACCAGCACAGGTTAATTCTGTGCACGCATATATGTACCTACATATGCACAGGAGAAGAGAAAAGAATTACACCCAGGGTTGCAAGAGGTTCTAACTAGACGGCGGGTGGGATCACAGCTGAGCTCTTTTTCCTTTTGCTCTTCTGTGTGTGTGCTTTAAAAAGGATTTGTCATGCACATGTATTCTTTTTTTAATATATTTTTATTGATTTCAGAGAGGAAGGGAGAAGGAGAGATAGAAACATCAATGATAAGAGAGAATCACTGATTGGCTGCCTCCTGCATGCCCCCTACTGGGGATCGTGCTCTTGACTGGAATCAACCTTGGGACCCTTCAGTCTGCAGGCCGATGTTCTCTCCACTGAGCCAAACCATCTAGGGCCATGTATATTATTTTTTAAGTCAATTATGTTTTCAATTTGTAAATGGAAATGGGGCGGAGCATGCCCAGGCATCACGCTGGGCATTAGCTGAGAGCTGAGAGAGCCTGAGCGTACCTGAGCTTAAAACAAGGCGGTGGGGTTGGGGGCCATGCCAGAAACACATGCCAGGGTCAGGGTGGGGGTGGGCTATGACTTGTGACCTTCTGGTTTTCAAAACCTCCCAGACACAGAAAGACTAGACAGTGGTAGGGGTACCACTTGAGCTCTCATGGACATCAGCCCCTCTGGCTGTGACTACTGTACTGGGAAGGTCAGGGAAGGCGCTCACAGCCTGATCTTGCCACCCACTGAGGCAAGAGCAGAGGGGTGGGGGTGAGCTTTTTTTCCTACTTCTTTAGCGCCAGTGTTTCCAGGAAAACACTGCCTGGAGCATAAGAAATGGAGAATCCTGGGCAGCTGTGGGGAACTAGGAAGCTTGGTCCAGGATGCCTGGCTGCGTGGGGCTGGTGCGCGGGATCTTTCCCTGAGAGCACCTTTCATTCGGCACTAGGAAGGGGGACAATGTGCCAGGGGAAAGATGGTGTCATCGCGTGCTCTGGAAGGCTCCGGTTCTAGTAGGTGGACAGAATTGGGTCCAAATCACACGCAGGAGTCCTAAACAGGGCCTCTTGGGGCAAAGGGGGCTGGGTCCCCAGCCAAGGGATGGGTCTGGGTGCCTCTGCAGAGCCCGGAACCCCCCGGCTGCTGGGGCATCCAGACTCCCACAGATGCTGGCTCTGAGGCTAGGGGAGGGTGACCGTCTTCACCTGCGGGTGTTCCCACAGCCTACAAGGAGAAGATGAAGGAGCTCCCGCTGGTGTCCCTGTTCTGCTCCTGTTTCCTGGCTGATCCCCTGAACAAGTCATCCTACAAATACGAAGGTAAGTGAGGGCCACGGTTAGGAAAGGAGTGGGGGGAGGGTTCCTGTGGCTCATAGCCATAAGTACAGCACCCCCACCCCAGTTTTCTGAACCTCTCCTCCCCACGTCACCATTGCTTTCCCAGAACCAATAAAATCACCACCGCTGACTCCGAGGGTCTAAGCACCATGTAAAGGCAGGCGTGGGGGCTGGGCCTGGGGCGTAGGCAGCAGGCGAAGGTCTGACTCAGACCCTGTGCAGAGTGCTCTTGATCTCAGCTTTTGTTCATTCCCTTAACAAATGATGCTGTGGAGGGTGCAGAGGTGAAGCAGAGATTATGCCCTCGGGGAACACCTAGCCTGGAAGAGGAGGCGAGACAGGTGCACATCCTTAGACTCCTTAGTTACCAAGCCTCCTCCGGGAAGGGTAGAGAATTCCGGGAGAGAGCCCAGAGGTGGGAAGAGGACTTTTGCCCAAGGAGGCTCTGTGATAGCCATGCTGACGGGTCCCAGAACAGGTGTCCCCGGGTGCTGGCAGGGAGCACTGAGTGGCCACATCCTGATTGGGGGTGGTCAGAGCACAAGTCACCTCTTAATTTCCTGGGGGTTAAAAAAGAAGGGATGGGTTTGGTCTGAAAATGAGAGATGGGGGTGTTTGGGTTACCTGAGATTGTTTTTTTCCATTGTTTAGGCTGGTGTGGGAGACAGTGTAGGAGAAAAGATCAAAGCCAGCGGAAAGACAGTGCTGACTGGAGAGAAAGAAGAGAGCAGGGTAGGAGGGAGAGGGGGAGAGGCGTCAACAGGCCGAGCCACCAGACTGGTAGTGGGAGGAGGAGTGAAGAAGTGGATGGGTGGTGGGTGGTGGGTAAGTGCACACTGTTGGCCACCATAGATGACAGTCTGAGCAAGAGCTCAACTATGGGAGGAGCCTTGTGGCAGAAGCAAAAGCAGTGGCTACAGCCATTATCAGAAATCACGTGTCTTGGGACCTTAAACTTGGAGCCTGAGCCCTCATTGTGGCTACCCACTCCTTCGGCCCCATCAGCGCCCATGGAACTTAGGTGCTACGTTGCGGACAGACCCAGAACTTTGGCCATTGGTTTGCCTTGGGCACCCAGGTCTCCCACGGATGTGTGTATGCTTTATGGGCGCCCATGCAGTCTTCAGGGGGTGAGCAGCCCCTTTTCTTCTCTCTGCAGCTGACACGGTGGACCTGAACTGGTGTGTAATCTCTGACATGGAAGTCATCGAGCTGAACAAATGCACCTCAGGCCAGTCCTTTGAAGTCATCCTGAAGCCGCCCTCCTTTGATGGGGTGCCCGAGTTCAATGCCTCCCTGCCCCGGCGGAGAGACCCATCGCTGGAAGAGATACAGAAGAAACTAGAAGCAGCTGAAGAGCGAAGGAAGGTAAGTGCTGTCCTTTCTTCCCTCCATCTCAGCAGGAGGGGGAAGGAGCTGGAGAAGACAGGTGGTGGCTCTGAGCTGGGGTCAGGTCACCATCCACCTACAAATATTTAGACAGCACTTCCCATCCCCAGGGCAGAGAACGGGGCATCATGGAGAGAAACAAAGAAGTAAACATCCCTGGTCTCTAGGAGCTTACAGTTTGGTTAGGGGGCTAAGGTACTGCATTACCTAACTCTAAGCGGTGGCCTTATATGCACAGCAACAGGAGTAAGACACTGACAAACAATAAGGATTTAGGAAAAGACTAGACAAGTAGAAAGGGGGCTCCTTAACTGGGGAGGGAGAAGAAGGCTCCTTGGTGTGTCTGCTGTTTCCTATTGGTTCTTATGGCCCACCTCTGATGCCAATTTTTGTATAAGTTTTTCTTCATCTTTCAAACAGAAAATAATCTTCTCCTCCCTTGGATTCCTATAGCACTTCCTCTCTGCCTCTTAAGGCATGTGTCACATGCTAGTTTGGTTTGAGTTATTTATGTATGTTATCTCTATTAGACTTTTTTCTTTCCCAAGTTGGTAGACGAGTGCCTGGCACATCCTATATAATAAAGAGGTAATATGCAAATTGACCGTCATGCCCTTACACAAGATGGCCACCTCCATGTAGTCACAAGATGGCCACCACAAGATGGCCGGCAGGGGAGGGCAGTTGTGGACGATCAGGCCAGCAGGGGAGGGCAGTTGGGGGCAACCAGGCCTGCAGGAGAGGGCAGTTGGGGGCGACCAGGCCTGCAGGGCAGTTGGGGGTGAACTAGGCCTACAGGGGAAGGCAGTGAGGGGTGACCGGGCCAGCAGGGGAGGGCAGTTGGGGGAGATCGGACTGGCAGGGGAGGGCAGTGGGGGGCAATCGGGCTGGCGGGGGAGCAGTTAGGCGTAGATCAGGCTGGCAGGGGAGTGGTTAGGGAGTGATCAGGCTGGCAGGCAGAAGCAGTTAGGGGCAATCAGGCAGGCAGGCAGGCAAGCAGTTGGGAGCCAGCAGTCCCGGATTGTGAGAGGCATGTCTGACTGCCAGTTTAGGCCTGATTCCACAGGTATCCCTGGATGCTGGCAGGGAGCACTGAATACCCACATCCTGATTGGGGGTGGTCAGAGCACAAGTCACCTCTTAATTTCCTGGGGGTTAAAAAGAAAGGATGGGTTTGGTCTGAAAATGAGAGATGGGGGTGTTTGGGTTACCTGAGATTGTAGCCTAAACTGGCAGTCGGACATCCCCTGAGGGGTTCCAGATTGGAGAGGGTGCAAGCTGGGCTGAGGGACACCCCCCCCCCCCAGTGCATGAATTTTGTGCACCAGGCCTCTAGTAGTATATGGTCATTTAGTATTTGTGAATGTATGAATGAATGAACAAAGAAATGATAGTCATGAGGAAAAGAGAATTGGGGGTATGGTGGAGAATCTAGGAAGTAGGCTGGGGACCAGGTTCAGGAAGGCATGTGTTCTGGGTGTGGAGCTTTTAAGTCAGATGATAAAAATTTACCCTGTGGGCTCACCTTCAAGAGTCTCTTTCTCCCTTTGTGCATCCCTAGTACCAGGAAGCTGAGCTCCTGAAGCACCTTGCGGAGAAACGGGAACATGAGCGGGAGGTGATCCAAAAAGCCATTGAGGAAAACAATAACTTCATCAAGATGGCTAAAGAAAAACTGGCCCAGAAGATGGAATCCAATAAGGAGAACCGAGAGGCCCACCTTGCTGCCATGTTGGAACGGCTGCAAGAGAAGGTAAGTGATCTTGAATCAGAGAGGAGACTCCTAGGACACGCTCTTCCTTCCATGGCAAGTATCAGAGACCTATTCGTCATTTCAGGGAGCAGGCAGCCTCAGGCAGGAATGAGGATATTTCTGCTAGGCTGGGTCTTTAACGAGTTCCAAGGGATAGTTTGGGACGTCATAGGCAAGAAACATAAATGGAGCTTTGGAATTCCTTGGAGGATGTGCTGCACAGCTACACAGTTGAAATTTCTCATTGTCTCAGGGAGATTCAAGCTCTTATCATCTAGAGAACGCAAGGGAGGAGGAATAAACAAGCAGCTGCACACTCCTGGCTTTATCCTTGAATGGACCAATTCAACTCAATGAAAGATGCTGACTTGAGCTCTTGGCTCTAAGCCAGGGGCATGATGACCTGAGCTGCCCATTAAGCAGGAAATATGATTCTTTCCAACTCTATTGATATGGACTGAGAGAGTCATGAGTCTTTCCAATATGCTGGCTTTTGTCAATAAACCAAATGGTGTCACCTAAATATGAGAAAGCTGAGAAGCTGAGGTTGGTCTCCGTGTCAGCAGCATAACTGCCCGTTCTGCTAAGAACACGTTGGCCTCATTTCCTGAGTCTCAAGGCTGCCCCAGTTTCTCCTGCAGCTCCTGGGAGAGCTCCAGCTCTGTGTTTTATTTCCAGGAGCCGCCTGCTGCGCGGTGACTCCCGGGACCCGATCGGTGGCCTCATCCCATGGTGAGCAGCGTGGTCCCCACTCCTTCCTGCCTATCCACCTAGAGTCTCAGGTCCCTCACAACAGCTACTAGAAAGATCTAGTTTCTTCACAGGGGATCTGAATGTTCCATAGGCCCTGCAGTTGGCCAGCATGTGGCAGCCCATCTGCTCTTATACTTCTGGGGGCAGCAAGGCCTCCATCAAGCACTAGATAGGAGGGAAGTGATCTTGTCTAATTTCAAACTTCCTCAGTTGTTGAAGGATGGTTAGGAGCAAACTCTTGCAGGAAAATAAATCTGGGACTGGGACAGGATGAGGCATGGCTCTCGGACCAAACCCAGAAGAAATGATTGAGGCTTAGAGCATGATATGGTATTTGAAAGACTGCCCAACACTTCTTATTTCATCATACACCTATTTTCACAACCAGTCCATGAGGTAAGCAGGACGGATGTTTTCCTTGTTTTACCAATGAGGAAACCGTGTCAGAGAAGGTCAAATGACTTGCCCAGTGGCACTAAGCTGGGACTGGAACCCAGTTCTTTGGCTTTGCATCCAGGCAGCTCCTTCAATGCTTATGTCAGGGAAACCAGCACCCAGTTGTCCTGCTGGCCTTTTGTCAGAGACAGGGGGTCACTAGAGGCCAAGGAAATAGAGTCCAGAAACTTAGGGTTCTTCCCAGGGAGCTCACCTGGACATGGAGGTAGATTTTGAGAGATTGGGAAGACCCAGACTCTGGGATAATAGCTTTGGAGGTCAGGTAAGACTCAAAGAAGCAAGTTGTTGGAGCAGACATTCGAGTGGGCCTCACTTCTCTGGGATCTTGACCTCTATTCAACCTTGTCTACTAATGAAGGAAAGAGATGGGTGTGTGGTTTCTGCCCTGGCTCAGGCCAGGGGTACCTTCAACAATGCCTCTGTCAGTATTTGTGTGGGGTCATTGACCACCTGCACCAGACTCACATGGTGTCAAGTTTAACACTACAGGTACGTGGATCACATCTCAGATCTACTCATGCTGGTTCTCTAGGAATGATGCCTGAGGACCTGCAGTTCAACATTCTTTCTAGGTCATACTGGTACACATAGCAAGGTTGAGAACCACTGCCTTAGACGCACCACTCCCCATACTTTCCCCAGGATCATGGAAAATTCTAGGGCCTCTGCAGGGACAGATTGGTAGTTTAAGATATATCCTAGGAACCTCAGTGTGCGTGTTCTAGGCTGATTCTTGATATCTGGCTGTGATTATATCTGGATGGATGCCAGGGTCTGGCAGTGACAATATTTACTGAGCACCTCCCATGAGCAAGGTGCCACAGGAGGGATTGGAAAATACAAAACCCAACAAGGCATGCCCCCTGCCCACAAGGAAGTCCCCCATAGAGGACCTGGATCTGTGCACAATGAATGAGCTGTCATGGTAAGCCCTAGAGGTAAACACTAAAATTGCAGAATCCTAGCAGTAAAGGAGCTTCCCATGGGTGCCCCGCTCTTCAAAGACCAGAGAACTGAGGCCTGACCAGTGACGTGAGCCGGTCACGGTCACACAGCTCACAGGCCTCTGAAGTCAGAGCCCATCTTGTGGCTTCGTCACGCTGTGAAACCAAAGAGGGTTCTCGTAACACACCTGTAAGAAAGCTCACCTTCTGGAGTTGGACAGCACTTCCAAGACTTCTCCAGTCCATTTATACTTGAAGAGCCCTCATCTTCCACCCAGGGGGTTAGACAACTCTCATAAGGAGACAGGCAAGAAATAAAGGTGGCCGTCAAGGTGCGCGTAGGGGACTCCTGCAAGGAGGCCCGTCTGCTCTGCCCGTTCCTTCAGCAGCTACACTGAGCGGCTGCTTCTGTTAAGTCAAGTAGCATCCCCAGTGCAAACCCCAGGATGGCCAGGTGAGGGAGGGAGAGGCTGGTGGGCACTGGGGTCATCGTGAGGTGGGTCCCCGGGGAGGCTGGCCCCAGTCAGTGAACTACCTGGGGCCACACCAGCAGACTCCCTCACCTGCCTCCTGCCAGTCTCACCTGCCACCTCCGGTCCCTTCTCAGGACTCCTTGAGACCCTGCTCTTCACTTCCCGTGGTGGCCACTCTTTGGGTTCTCTGGTCCCTCCCTTTCCCCCCTTGGGTGTAACCTGCCCTTTCCCTTCCCTTCCCTCCCAGGACAAGCACGCGGAAGAGGTGCGGAAAAACAAGGAGCTGAAGGAAGAGGCCTCCAGGTAAAGCCCAGAGGCCAAAGAAGTTTCCAGAACAGCCGGACAGCTCCAGCAGCTCCGCGTTCCCGAGGCAGCCGCGCCCGCCGCTGGCTGCTCTCACAGCACTGGGGTTTGGGGGGAGGGGGGGCGGCCGGGGGTGTTCCCTCTGCTTTTGGTGTTTGTACATGTAAAGAATTGACCAGTGAAGCCATCCTATTTGTTTCTGGGGAACAATGATGGGGTGGGAGAGGGGAGAGGAGAGAGGTGGGAAAGGGAGATGGAGAAGGACTCATGGACATTGCAACCCTGCCCACCGCAGACTCAGGTCAAGTCCTCGGCTTTTCTTGACCGTGAGCGTCCAGGCACCATGTTGAGAAATTGAAAACAGAGAAGTCTGAGGGAAGGGCAGAGTCCTGAGTGGGGCAGCGGCTGCAGGGGGTGGCCACGGTGCCCAGCGAGGGGGTGGGGGACCCCGGAGGTGTTGCTTCAGCCCTGCAACAGGTGGGATGAGGTCTGAGTGTGTGTGTGTTAACCATCATCTTTTGATCATCATGACCAATGAAACATTTATTCCAAGTCTCCCGTTCTTTATTTCCTGAATCGGTCCTTCTTGTGGGCGGGTCCCTTATTGGATTTGGTGCACGGAATTGATGAGAAAAGAAACCCAATCTTCCTTTCTATGGACTCACATTCTAATATGGTCCCCAAGATGCACACTAAGTCCTCCTCACTTTGGGGGTGTGGGATTCTAGGTGATCACAAAAAGCAAGTGAGGAAATAAAATGTTTGTTAGTGAAAAGCAGAGGGACTCATTGCAGACCCAGCAGTCAGAACACCAGCCGTGGCGGGGAAAAGCGTTCCCTCCTCTTCTCTCCTGCAAAGAAGAGCCGGGGTGCCGCCTGTGGGACAGGGTCCCAGGGCATCCCCCCACCTTGCCCCGCACACTGTGTAGTTTTGTACAGCTTTGTAAATAAACTGTTTGGTACTTTTTGTGCCCCCACCAGTGGTACTGCAACTTAGCTTCGTTATAGGATGGGATAACAAGAGAGATCAAAGATGATTTTGAAAATGATGGTAATAATAATAATGACACTTAGGAAGCACTTACTAGATGCCTGGAAATTGTCTGGAAATTACATATACACACACACACACACACACACACACACACACACACACACACTCAGTGGCCAGATTATTATGATCTCTGAATGCATAATAATCTGGCCACTCAGTATATATATATATGTGTGTGTGTGTGTGTGTGTGTGTGTGTGTGAATGTGTGTGTGTGTGTGTGTGTATATATAGATAGATAGATAGATAGATAGATAGATAGATAGATATTAGAGGCCCAGTACATGAATTCGTGCATGGGTGGGGTCCGGCCAGCCTGGCCAGGGGGAGGGGACATGGGCAGATGGGCAGTTGGCCGGCCTGCCTGCTGGTCGAACTCCTGGTTCAGGGGACAATTTGCATATTAGCCTTTTATTATATAGGATATACACTGAGTGGCCAGATTATTATGCACTCATAGATCATAATAATCTGGCCACTCAGTGTATGTGTATATACACACATACACACACACACACATGCACTAGAGGCCTAGTGCATAAAATTTGTGCACTTGGTGGGGGGGGGGTCCCTCAGCCCAGCCTGCACCCTCTCACAGTCCAGGAGCCTTCAGGGGATGTCCAACTGATGGCTTAGGCCCACTCCCAAGTCAGCAGTCACACATCCTTAGTGCTGCCGCAGAGGCGGGAGAGGCTCCCGCCACCATCGCTGCACTTGCCAGCCGAGAGCCCAACTTCTGGCTGAGCGGTGCTCCCCCTGTGGGGGCACACTGACCACCAGGGGGCAGCTCCTGCATTGAGCGTCTGCCCCCTGGTGGTCAGTGCGTGTCATAGAAACCTGTTGTTCCACTGTTTGGTTGATTTGCATATTAGCCTTTTATTATATAGGATATATATATATATATATATATACACTAGAGGCCCAGTGTACAAAATTTTGTGCACTGTGGGGAGGGGGGGGTCCCTCAGCCTGGCCTACGCCCTCTTGCAGTCTGGGACCCCTTGGAGAATGTCCACCTGCCGGCTTAGGCCCGTTCCCTGGCCTAAGCTGGCAGTCGGACATCCCTCTTGCAGTCCGGGATCCCTCACTCCTTACCACCCACCTGCAGCATAGGCTGGAGAGGCTCCCGCCACTGCTGCTGCGCTCGCCAGCCATGAGCCCGGCTTCTGGTTGAGTGGCGCTCCCCCTGTGGGAGCGCACTGCCCACCAGGAGGCAGCTCCTGCATTGAGCATCTGCCCCCTGGTGGTCAGTGCGTGTCATAGGGACAGGTCGTTCCGCTATTTGGTTGATTTGCATATTAGGCTTTTATTATATAGGATGTCTCAATCTTCACAGCATACCTACAACATAGGTTCTGGTATTCTCCCATTTTGAAGACAAAGAAATGGAGGTATAGAAAGGTTAGGTAACTTGCTCAAGGCCACACTTAGAACAAGGACTTTAATTCTGGCAGTGTGTCCCAGAGTGTGAGCTCTTAGTCACTGCACTGTGCTGGGTCTTGACACTTTCAAACTAGGATGTGAGTCCTAGGAAAAGGTTCCTCAAACTATGAGTTGTGACTCATTGCGTTGTGAAATCAACTTAGTGGGTGCCACCCAACTTGAATTTTTTTTTAAATAGAATAGAGTAGAAAACAAAATATCAAATTCCAGGTAACAGGGAAAGTATTGTTTTGTGGACATTATGTTTCCATTTTATATTTGTGTCTTTATGTTCTAGGTCACAGCATAAAATGTATTTCTTACAGGGGGGTTGCAGTCAAAACCCCGTGAAAGTCAATGCCCTAGAATGAACTTGGAGACCAGAGCTACAGCCCCAGGGGCTTCGGGAAGCCGCTGTGCTTAAGAAAGTGAGAAGCTGTGGCTATGTCACCAAGAACTGTCTGCGTCTGAGTAAAAGGAGATACTAATGCCCTCAAGGGTCTAGTCCCACAAATTTACCCCATCAGAGAATCCGTCTTTCCAGGGAGGAGGGGGTAGAGGGAAGAACTGAAACAGGAAGAATCAACAGAATTTGGTGAAAAAATAGAGAGATGTCCAGGTTCCTGGTTGAACAGGTGGGAAGATGGCGGTGCCACCATTAAGATGAGAATCTGGAAGGAGGGGACATTTCCCTAGGGAAGGATTCCATCTGGGTCATTACATTTAAGATGTCACTTATTTATTTATTTATTTATTTATTGTCAAATTTTAAGAGAAAGTTTATTTAGAAACTTACAGAAGGGCCCTTGGAGCTTAGGAAAAAGGCAGAGGTAATGCATGGGGTGGGGTTGGGGGTGGGGGCGAGGGCGAGGGAGAAGGGGAAGGCTCCAAAGTCCTTCATCTTGAGGGAGTTTAGGGGCGGCTCTCAAGAGAATATTAATCAGCTTTATGCTGATGCACCAAAATGAGATTTATTCCCCTAACTTCACCTGTCTTTGGATATGGCTGGTATAAATGGCACTCATTGGTTTTGTTATCTGTCTTCCCGAGATTTCAGCTACTTACTTATCCTCTGGTTGGGGAGAAGTGCAAGCCACTTACTCTTAAGTGCCCTTGGCTGGGGGAGGTGGGATTTGGGGATTTACTCGATGGCTAGCTGGAACCTGCTTGGCCATCTATGTATCTGTCTCGGTTTCCCTATTCCACTTGTCCTGGCTTACCAGTCTGTCTCACAACTCCCTAACCCCCATGGCCTCCTTAAACCAGATCATGTTAGAGGCCGAGGGAGGGGGCTCGGTCCCAAGATTTCTTTACAGGTTTCTAAGGCCAAGAAGATGGGAAATGAGGCAGGTAGGCAGGGGGTGCTGCGGCCAGGGCCCCCTCCCAGCATCCCTCACAGCCTTTCCCTGAGGCTGGTGGTAAGAAAGCATTGGTGGAGGAGTCAGCCCAAACCCAGCCCCACCAGGAAGTGACCCAGGAGCAGGAGGCGTGGGGTTATACCTGCTGAATCCCCATCCTGGGGCTGCTACAGTCAGATGGGGGGCAGGGGAAGAGCCCCCTTCCCGGAGTGGGCAAGGATCCTCCACGCTGAACAGGGAGCTAAAGTCAGAAGAGGGATCTGGCTTATGACACAGCCAGGGTCAACAGAGTCCTGGCTGGGCCTGGGGGGCGCGGGGCCCCACCCTCTGCAGGTCCTGTCCATGCTCCAGTTGGCGCCTGGCCAGGCAGTCAGTCCAAGGGGCCCTGGCACGCCTGACAGTCCTTCATGTCCTCAGAGTAGTCCTCGATCTGGATGGTCATGGTGTAGAAGTTGAACTTCCCCTGTAGGCGGGCGCTGGCTGCCTTCAGCACAGCCTGGGCATCTGTGTTCCGAGCAGTGGCGATGTGGACAGACAGCACAGGCTGGGTCACAGTCAGGGCCCAGATGTGCAGGCTGTGCAAGGCTTCCACCCCCTCCACCGACAGCAGCAGGTCCCGAACGGCTGTGAAGTCCACGCCCTTGGGGGTACCTTCCATTAGCACCAGGATCACGTCTCTCAGGATGGTCAAGGTTGTCCCCAGGACCAGGATGGAGAAGAGGAAGGTGCAGATGGGGTCTACGTACTTGTACTCTGGCTTGAAGTATAAAATATAGGCTGCCACCAGGACGCCCAAACTCTGCAGCAAGTCTCCGATCACATGGATAAAGGCAGCTCGGACACTGGGATTCTCCTGCTGCTGGATGGTGTCTTGGCTGTGCCCTTGGCCGTGGCCGTGGCCGTGGCTGTGTCCGTGGCTAGACGGGTGAAGAGTCAATCCCATTATGATGTTCACAGCCACGGCGCAGCCCGCTGTTATCAGCATAGTCTTCCCCTCGATCTCATAGTTCCCAGAGATTAGCCGCTCAGTCGCCAGGTACACCAGCACCCCAGTCACCACCCAGATGGACAGCACAGAGAGCAGGGCTCCCAGGATCTCGGCTCGCTGCCAGCCGAAGTTCATGGTCTTGGTGGCTGGCCGGGAGGACATCCAGAGAGAGAAGAGGCTGGTGAGCATGCTGGCAGAGTCCGTGAGCAGATGGGCTGCGTCCGTCATGATGGCCAAGCTCTGGGCTAGGTACCCACCCACGACTTCCCCGATCATGAACACCAGGCAGATGGCAGAGGCCACACAGAGCTGGCGCCGGGCCTGCTCCTTCTTGGGGTCACAGCGACTGCCAGGGCCCTTCTGGGGGTGGCAGGAGTGCCTGTTCTCCACGTTCAGCTCAATGGATGGCAAGTCCAGCTCAGAGCGCGACGCAGAAATCCAGCCAGCGCCATTCTGCCACGGAGATCCCATGTAAGACCGCGCTCCGGACCTGGCCACCAACAGCCGCTGCTTCTCCATGGTCTTCAGGCGGCCCCGCGCTGGGTCGGGAAGCCGCGCGCCGACTCCCCGGAGTGAGACCTGGAAGTTGCGCCCCGCCTCGCTGGGACCGTCCCGCTGCGGCTCCGCTTCAGCCCGGCTCCGCGCGCCGAGCCCTTTATTCGGCCCTCACCACCCCGTGCGTCATCTGCAAAAGCCCTCGGGGAAGAGGGACGGGGTGGCCGGGTGCAAAGGATGCCCAGGAGCTGCCGCCCCGTCCCCGCCCTCCCCACCCAGCACCCATCGTCGCTGGTGACAAAAAGCCTAACCACCTCTACTCAAGATGTGACTTCTTTAAATAACACAACTGAGATGATTTCTTGACTACACTGAAGTTACACAACCTGCTTAGGAACTGCTTTTCAGTAACTCCGTTGAAGAGTAATGGGGCTCTGTGTCTGATAACCCAAGCTGGGCGGGGCAATCCTGCTCAAAGTAGACAGAGGCAAGCTCAGGCAGTGATGGCAATCACACACTAACACAGGCTCGAGTTAAACCTAAGTCCTAGCTATAATGCATACGGAAATACCTGCTTGGATCACAATAATTAGTGCTGAGTGTGTTGCATTAATTAACCTGCCTTGGGCACAAGTTCAAATTATCATGTCACCGCAGTTGCAGGGGGTTTGTTGTGTGAGTACCTGCTTTGTTTGCATTGAAACTTTAGATGACACTGCACTTTCCAGCCACCCCTATTGCTAGGTGTTGTCAGTTGACTAATTTCTGGCCAGGACATGGGAAGAGGACATACACAGGGCTTCTGGGAAGTGTTTTGAACTGAAAGGAATGTGCCCGTTTTCTTCCCTTTCCTATCTCTTGCTGGATTGAATGTGGGTGTGATGGATGGAGGTGTGGCAACCAATTTGGATCCTGCAGATAAGAAAAGAAATATGCCTGGGGCATAGCAGAGTGGCAGATGCCTGCATCCTTCACACTATGGGCACCAAACACGCTTCAGGTGCTTAAAAGAGAAATAAACCCTGTTTCTGAGAATTTTTTTTGTCTGTCAGTCACAATGAAATCTAATCATATTGGATTTAATTTCTGTTTTCAACAGTAAAATTTATATGAAATGTTTGTCTTACCCATATCCCAAGATTAAAATAATGCACCAAAGGCACTGGAACAATGGATCTAGATAAAAGGACCGTGAAACTTGGGTTCTATGGGGGATGAATCACACTCACCAATTAAACAACGGGGATAGATTCCATTCTTGTTGTTTGCTGGGGGCATGGAAGAGGGAGTCATTAGCCCAGGCTGAGTGAGAGTGACATTTAAGATGACTCCTCAACCCAAGGAGGCTATTGCCAGGTCTGGGAGGGGTGTGGGGAGAGGGCATTCCGAGGATCATGGGGCCTGGGCAAAGGCAACGGTGTGTACAACTTGTAGGCAGTGTTCTCTGGGAGGCTGGTGTGTTTAGGGAACAGTCTGTTATCCAGAGTAACCGGAACACCATGTGAATGGGAGTGGCAGAAGAGGAGCCTGGAATGATTGGGCCGTTGGAAAGGGCTTCGATGATCAAACTAAGGAATTTGGACTTAATCTACAGGTAACTAAGAGCCACCCAAAGATCTGCAAAGATTAGAAGTCTACGCATGGTCGGCCAATGACCACACAGTTCCATATTCAGAACATAATTCTTTGGCCAACAAAATTGTGAAGGGACTCTCTATAGAAACACAGTGCCATTGTAATTTTTCCCCAAAGGACTCAAATAATTTGGGGGGCAAGAGGTGGGGTTGGGGGAAGGAAAGGAGGGAAGTGGGAAGGGAGAGAGAGAGGAAGAGAGAGAGAGAGAAGGATAGAGAGACAGAGAGAATGTGTATGTGTGCATATTTGATAGACACTCCAGCTAGCAATTACAGGAGAGAAGAAAGCCAGAAGACTTGCATCAGAAAAGATTTTGAAGGAATGGGAGGAAGAATCAAGAAGAATTTTGAAGTTTGATTAAGACCATGGGACATTTACTGCCTAGGGCAGTGATGGCGAACCTATGACACGCGTATCAGCACTGACACGCTAGCCATTTCTGATGACACGCGGCCGCATGCCGAGGATGAAACATTTGCTGCTCCTGAGGATGAAACATTTGCGACTAGAGTCTTAGAGTTAGTTTTTTCCTCAAAGTGACACACTACCCGAGTTATGCTCAGTTTTTTGGCGAAGTTTGACACACCAAGCTCAAAAGGTTGCCCATCACTGGCCTAGGGAAAGAGGAAACTGTCTCTAAATTTATTTGTAACAAGATCCTCACACTTTATTCCTTCATCTATTTTTGAGGCCTCTCTGCAGGTCCATGGTACTAGATGATAAATACCCTTTTGATTGATTTTCTATAAATATTATATCTGATATTGATTTAATTTCAGATTTCTTTTCTTTAGTAAAACCCAGGGGGCATTTCATAATCTTAAAGCTGTATTTCAGGAGAAGAGAACAGACACGAAGCGCCTGCAATGTGCCGATAATGCGGCTGGTGCTTCGCCCCCATTACCTGACTTGGTTTGCCCATCACTGTAACCCTGAGGTTGGCATCACGTGCCCCTTTTACAGAGGGAGCTGAGGGCCTCAGAGATCGAGGGTAGTGCCCAGGTTTCTTCTCGGTGGCAGAACCGGGATTTGGATTCTAATCATCTTGACTACAGAAGCCATATATTCCACGCCACCAAGAACATTCTGGCTATGTCTCTCACACGCTGAGAGAACGCGGGCCTGTTGTGCAGCCTTCAAGAGGTGAACTAAGTTACACTCTGCCGCTCGGCCACGGTGCTGACGTCACTCTCCTAAGTTACACTTTGAATTCCCAAGGAGATGCTCTGGGAACCTTAAAATGAGGCACACTGGTTATTACGTTCCTCATGGGAAGGAAATACAGCATTCGCGCATTGTTTTCTTGTTGGAAGTTTTATTTATTTTTTTAATATATTTTTATTTACTTCAGATAAGAAGGGAGAGGGAGAGAGAGATAGAAACATCAATAATGAGAGAGAATCATGGATTGGCTGCCTCTTGCACGCCCCCCACTGGGGATTGAGCCCACAACCTGGGCATGTGCCCTGACCAGGAATTGAGCCGTGACCTCCTGGCTCATAGGTCGATGCTCAATCACTGAGCCATATTGGCCAGGCTACACATTCATAAAGAGAACATCTATTTACTCATTTCTCATTGACAGTATTGAATGCATTTAAGGTAGATCTTCAGGAAAGAGTCTGGGGAGACTTGCTTCCTATACATTTATTTAAAGACCAAATGTGATTCGATTTCCACACTCTAGTTTTTACTTTTCTGTCTAGTCTTCCTATGATGTTTTGAGAATTCAACATAGAATTCATCACTAAGTCCCACTGGGTCTGGGACGTTTTCCCATTCAGGTAAGAATGGGAGTTTATGTGCTAGCTGGTTTGGCTCAGTGGATAGAGTGTCAGCCTGTGGACTGAAGGGTCCCGGGTTCGATTCCGGTCAAGAGCACATGCAAGGGTTGCAGGCTTGATCCCCAGTAGGGGGCCTGCAGGAGGCAGCCGATCCATGATTCTCATCATGGATGTTTCTATCTCTCTCCCCCTCTCCCTTTCTCTCTGCAATCAATAAAAATATGTATTTTTTAAAAAGAATGGGAGTTTATTACTGTGCAAACTGTGTGTGATCAGGATGCTTTTCTTCCTAGAAATCAGCAGGATGCTTGCACTGGACAGGTCTTGCCCTTCTGATTGCCTGGAGCTGCATCTCAGACCCGCCTGGAGTATGCTGGACAGAGGATTAGCCACCAGGTGGTGCTCTTGGCTCTTGATGTTTTCACTCTGGGGGCTTGAGCAATAGTTCTGCAAAACAGAGGTTGCTAAGCCAGAGCTCCCACAATTAGTAATTAGGGAGAGGGTTGTTATAGTGATTGGGGATGTTTATGCTTTTGTAAGAGCCAATGCCTATAAACCATCAGATGGCTTCCTTTGATGATAATGGCTGGCACAGCAAAGTCATGAAAATTCCCTAAGATTGTTTAAACTGCATTCGCTATTCTTTCTGTGTTCTTCCGTGGTTTATGGGCTGTAATCGGACTGCCAAGAGTGACAGAATGTATTCTTTTTACATGTTTATCTTATTCCACACTAGATTTTAGACATTTTCCATATATGCTTTCTCCCCATTGCCAGAATTTCTCAATGTGTTTTTCATTAAAATACTCCATGAAGAAAGATATCCTGGTCTAACAGGTTTGGGAAAGGCAGCATGCTACTCTCAGAGATTTACAATACAGACCAGTACATTAAAATCTATGCAAAGTCCTGTTTTATTTCCAAAATATTATATGACAATTGAGCCCATTTTAGTAGAATATTCATTAACATTTAGGGAACCTATTCTCATTGTGTTCCTAAGATATTAATGAATATGCTATTCAGAATGGGTTAGCCCTAGCTGGTTTTGCTCAGTGGATAGAGCTTCGGCCTGCAAATTGAAGGGTCCCAGGTTCGATTCCAGTCAAAGGCACATGCCTGGGTTGTGGGCTTGATCCCCAGTGTGGGACGTGCAGGAGGCAGCCGATCAATGATTCTCTCTCATCATTGATGTTTCTATCTCTCTCTTCCTCTCTGCAATCAATAAAAATATTTTAAAAGAATGGGTTCAATTATAATTTAATATGTTTATGTAGGTCTCCCCAACAGGTGTTGAGTTCTTTTCTGTGGAATGGGCTCAGCAAAGGCTTAGTGCATAATGGAGGCTTCATAAATGCTAATTGTTATTTATGGGCTCCTAAGAAAATTTTAATTAAATTATCTATCTATGGATACTACTGACTGTAATTATTATTTATAAACACTAATTATAGTTTTAGTGGGGAAATGTATCCAACACCAAGACATAGGCAACAGCAATAGTGATGTCATTTGGAACTTAGCATTAAATTATGGCCACATTTTCATGAAAGGGCCAAGGATTAAAGCACTTTTGCCTCTACTTACCATTTATTTTCCATTTTATTGCTTTTTCTCAATGTTTTAAGATCAATATATTGGATATTATACGCCAACAAATTGGATAACCTGGATGAAATGGATAGGATAGTCTGAATGAAATGGATACATTCCTAGAAACATATAATTTTCCAAAACTGAATCAGGAAGAATCAGAGACTCTGAATAGACAGATTACAACCAGTGAAATTGAAGCAGTAATCAAAAAACTCCGAACAAAAGTCCTGGACCTAATGGCTTCACAGGTGACTTTTACCAAACATTCAAAGCAGAACTAATATCTATCCTCTCAAACTATTCCAAAAAATTCAAGAGGAGGAGAAACTCCCAAGTTCATTTTACAAGGCCAGCATTATCCTAATTCCAAAACCAGATAAAGACACTACAAAGAAAGAAAATTATAGGCCAATATCCCTGATGAACATAGATGCTAAAATCCTCAACAGAATATTAGCAAACCTGATCCAGCAATACATTAAAAAGACCATACACCATGATCAAGAGGAATTTATTCAAGGGATGCAAGGTTGATACAATATCCACCAAATCAATAAACATGATACACCACATAAACAAAATGAAGGAACTCTAACCAGTTTTGCTCAATGGATAGAACATCAGCCTGATGACTGAAGGGTCCCAGGTTCAATTCAGATCAAAGTCACATACCTTGGTTGCAGGTTGACTCCTGGCTCTGGTCAGGGCACATGCAGGAGGCAACCAATTGATGTGTCTCTCTCATATTGATGTTTTCTCTGTCTCTCCCCCTCCCTTCCACTCTCTCTAAAAACCAATGGAAAAGAGTCCTCAGGTGATGATTAACAAAACAAAGAAACTGAAGGGTGAAAACCACATGATCATATCAATAGATGCAGAACAAGCATTTGATAAAATCCAGCACCCATCCTATATAATAAAAGCCTAATATGCAAATTGTCCCCTCAACCAGGAGTTGACCAGGGGGCAGAGCTGGCCAGCCAACCGCCTGCAGCCCCTCCACCTGGCTGGCCCCGCCCCAGCCGTCAGCAGCAAGCAGCCAGGGGAAGGGAGGTCCCAGCCAGCAGCTGGAAGCCACTAGGGACCCTACTGGTGCACAAATTTTGTGCACTGGGCCTCTAGTTTATTATAAAGCCTCTCAACAAAGTGAGAATAGAGGGACTATATCTCTACATTATAAAAGTCATATATGACAAACCCACAGCCAACATCATACTTAACTGGAATAAACTAAAAGTATTTCCCTTAAGATGCGGAACAAGACAGGGATGGTTGCTTTCACCACTCTGATTCAACATACTACCGGAAGTTCTAGCCACAGCCACAGACAACAAAAAGAAATAAAAGGCATCCAAATTGGAAATGAAAAAGTAAAACTGTCATTATTTGCAGATGACATGATATTGTATATAGAGAACCCTAAAGATTCCACCAAAAAACTACTAGAGCTGATAAGTGAATTCAGTGAAGGATCAAAATACAAAATAAATATCCAGGAATCAGTCACATTTTTATACACCAGTAATGAACTATCAGAAAGGTAAACCAAGAAAACAATCTCATTCACAATTGCTTCAAAAAGAATAAAATACTAGATAATACATTTAATCAAGGATGTAAAAGGCCTGTACTCAGGAAATTATAAAGACACAAGAAAGAAATTGAAGAAGATACAAATAAGTGGAAGCATATACTGTGTTCATGGATAGGAGGAATTAACATCATTAATATGCTCATACTACCCAAAGCAATCTATAGATTCAACGCAATTCCTATCATGATACCAATGGCATATTTCACAGAACTAGAACAAATATTCCAAAAATGTATATGGAACCATAAAAGACTTCAAATAGCAATCTAAAGAAAAAAAGAACAAAGTTGGAGGAATCACACTAGCTGATATCAAAATATACTACCAAGCCATAGTAATCAAAACAGCATGGTACTGCCATAAAAACAGACATCCTAGTATAGCTCAATGGAACAGAATAGAGAGCCCAAAAATCAACCCATGCCTATATGGTCAAATAATATTTGACAAAGGAGGCCAAAACATACAATGGGGTAAAGATAGTCTACTCAATAAATGGTGTTGGGAATATTGGACAGATACATGCCAAAAAATGGAACTAGACTAAAACCAGGAAAATGACTCACAGGTCCAGCTGCCTGCAGCCACGAAAGCCAAACTTGTGAGACAGGTTCTGGTTGAGAAGAAAAGAGGCTTATTCAGGAGTCAATAACCTGAGGAGATAGCTGGCTCATGCCTTCAGAACCATCTCAGCATCTCAGGCATCCTGGTTGGGTTATATAGGAGAAACAAGGGAAGAGGGAACTAAGGAATTTCTGGCGATGTGCAGTTTTTCAGCTCTGCTCTTGGGTGGTTTCCATGTTTTCTCCTGTGTGCATTGTTTCATTGCTCTGTCTGCAGTTGTACTGCTGATGTCCGGGAACAGGGCATGCAGGCAGTGTTTCTACTGATTCTGATATGAATTGCTGACACTTGCCCAATTCTTTTTTTTTTAAATAGATTTTATTGATTTTTACAGAGAGGAAGGGAGAGGGATAGAGAGTTAGAAACATCGATGAGAGAGAAACATCCATCAGCTGCCTCCTGCACACCTCCCACTGGGGATGTGCCCGCAACCCAGGCACATGCCCTTGACCGGAATCGAACCTGGGACCCCTCAGTCCACAGGCCGACGCTCTATCCACTGAGCCAAACCGGTCAGGGCACACTTGCCCAATTCTTATGGCCAGGGTCGTTCCTTGGTCAGGCAGGAGCTGCAACTGCTGATGTCTATAAAATACTCATAAGAAAACTCAATATACGAATTTTCTATGGATTTGTTAGTACAATTTATTTTATAATTATTATTTTTGATACTACTGTCAATAGGATTATTTTATTTCTTCTTCAGATTATTCATTGTAATATATATAGAAATGCAACTAATTTTTGCAAATTGATTTTTCATCCTGCAACTTTAATGAATTGGTTAATTAGTTCTAACAATTTTTATAGTCTCTAGAATTTTCTACACATAAAAATCATATCAACTGCAAAAAGAGATTTTACTTCTTTCTTTAAAATTTGGATACCTTTTATTTATTTCTCTTGCCTAATTTCTCTGGCTAAGACATCCAGTATCATGTTAAATAGGAATGGTGAGAGTAGGCACTTATCCTGTCTCTGATCTTAGTTTTTGCCTATTGTGTATGAAATTAGTTGTGAGTTTGTCAGATGTGGCCTTTATTATGTTGAGGTATGTTCCCTCTGTTCCTACTTTGCTGACACTTTTTATCATAAATAGGTGCTGGGTTTTGTCAAATGCTTTTGTAGCATTTATTCATATTATGGTATAATTTTTACCCTTTATTTTGTTAATGTGGGGTATCACATTAATTGATTTGTGGATATTGTACCAACCCACTTTATCATGGTGTGTGAGCTTTTTAATGTATTGCTGGATTTAGTTTGCTAATATTTTGTTGAGGATTTTAGCATCTATGTTCATCAGGGATATTGGCCTATAATTTTCTTTCTTTGTAGTGTTTTTATCTAATTTTGGAATTAGGATAATGTTGGCTTTGTAAAATGAGCCTTCCCAAATGAGTCTTTTCTCCTCTTGAATTTTTTGGAATAATTTGAGAAGGATAGGTTTTAGTTCTTCTTTGAATGTTTCATAAAATTCACCTGTGAAGCCTACTGCTTCAATTTCATTAGTCATAATTGATCTGTTTAGATTTTCTGTTGTTTTTTTAAATTCAGTTTTAAGAGATTGTATGTTTTTAGGAATTTATCCATTTCTTCCAGATTGTCCAATTTGTTGGCATTTAGTTGTTCAGATTTTTTTTACCCTTTGAATTTCTGTGGTGTCAGTTGTTACTTCTCTTTCATTTCTGATATTTATTTGGGTTCTCTCTTTTTTCTTGATGAGTTTAGTTAAAGGTTTATCAATCTCTTTATCTCTTCAAAGAACTAGCTCTTGTTTCATGGTTCTTTTGTATTGTTTTTTCAGACTCTATTTTGTTTATTTCCACTCTGACTTTTATTATTTCTTTCCTTTGTTTGTTGTTCTTTTAAAAACTGCACTCTTTATATGCCTATGTTTATATTTTTGATGACACAATTTACCTCTTTTTACATTGTGTATTCATTAACAAATTATTGTAACTATAGTTATCTTTGATACTCTTGTCTTTTATCATTTATACTCCAGTTTAAATAGTTTACACACCACCTTATTACAGTATTAGAGGTTTTTTAAAAATATATATATATTTATTGATTTCAGAGAGGAAGAGAGAGGGAGAGAGAGATAGAAACATCAATGATGAGAGAGAACCACTGATTGGCTACCTCCTGCACGCACCCAACTGGGGATCGAGCCCACAACATGGGCATGTGCCCTTGACCAGAATCGAACCTGGGACCCTTCAGTCCGCAGGCCGACACTCTATCCACTGAGCAAAACCAGCCAGGGCATATTAGAGTATTTTTAACTACCAGGCTTTTAAATATTTTAATATGTTTTCATGTTAGCAATTAGTATCTTTACATTTCAGCTTAAAGAATCCCTTTTAGCACTTCTTGTAAGTTAGGTCTACTGGTGATGGATTCCTTCAGCTCTTGTTTGCCTAGGAAAGTCCTTATCTTCCCTTCATTTCTGAAAGATAACTTTGTCAGATTAGAGTATTTCAATTTGTTCTTTCAGCACTTTGGATATTTTATGCCACTCTCTCCTTGCCTGAGAAATCCCTTGGAGGACAAAATCTTCTTTTCTCTTGCTGCTCATAACTTTCTTTCTTTGTCTTTGATTTTTGACAATGTTATATGTCTTGCTGAGGACCTATGCAGGTTTGTTTTGTTTGGTGACCTATGAGCTTCATGAACTTGGATATCAAATATCTCCCCAGATTTGGGAAGTTCTCATCTATTTTTTTTTAATAAGTGTTTGCCTCTCTTCTCCTTATGTAATGTCAATAACTGGCAAATTCATCCTATCTGATAAGTCACATAGGCTTTTTTCTTTACACTTTCTCATTTATTTCTCCTCTGACTAGATAATTTCAAAGTTTCTGCCTTTTGTATCTCACAGATTCTGTCTTCTACTTGGACCATTCTGCTGTCGATACTCTTTCATGCATTTTATATTTTATTCATTGAATACTTAAGCTTCAGAATATGTTTGTTTCTTTTTATGATATCCATCTCTTTGTTAAACTTCACAATTTGTTTGTGTACTGTGTTCCTGATTTTGCTGAATTGTCTTTCTGTGTATTTTTTTGTATCTCATTGAGTGTTCTTTAAAAAGCTATCATTAATTCTTTATCAGGTAAATCATAGATCTCCATGTCTTTGTCATTGGTTCCTAATATTATTGTGGTGTCATTTTTCCTTGCTTATTTTTATGTTTCTTAAATTTTTGCATTGCTGTCATCACATATGAAGTAATAATGTCAGCCTTGCTAGAGATTCTAAGTCTTTCTCAGGTATTCTGTGATTATACCAGCTCCACACTATGCGCTCCTTCTATTGGTCGGATTCTTCAGTTTGCATGCTTTCTCTGGATCCTGCAATGTGCTGACAGCTGCTCTTTTGTTTTCCTGAAGGTGGCACTACAGCTCAAGTTTATGGTCTCTTCCTGCAAATTCAGATCTGCCAAAGCTCAGTGTCACTGCTGCCTTCAAAATTGTACAAAGGAAGCTGGCCACCGAATCTAAGGAACAAAATAAACTGACAAACAAAATAGACCCAGAAGCATGCAACAGACTGATGTATTTCAAAGAGAAGGGGTGGGCAGGAAGAGATTAACCAAAGACCTTACATGCATATATGCATAACCCTTAATGCTTGTGAAGGGCTGGGGAGGGGGCAGGGGCAGAGTGGAAGGGGTCAATAGGGAAGAGAGGGAGGAAATCTGTAATACTTTCAACAATAAAGATAAATTTTAGCCCGAGCTGGTTTGGCTCAGTGGATAGAGCTTAAGTCTGCGGACCCAAGGGTCCCTGGTTTGATTCCGGTCAGGGCTCATGCAGGAGGCAACCAATCAATGTGTTTCTCTCACATCTATGTTTCTCTCTGTCGTTCCCTGTCTCTTCCACTCTCCCTAAAAATCAATGGAAAAATATCCTCAGGTGAGGATTAACAAAACAAACAAACAAACAAAAGGTAAATCTTTAAAAAGAATTAGGTAACTTATTTATTTTTTATTTTTCAATTACAGTTGATATTCAATATTATTTTATATTAGTTTCAGGTAGTACCACACTGTTTTCATTATTGTAACTTTGTAGTAAGTTTTGAAATTAAGAAGTGTGTTACCTCCAACTTGGGTCTTCTTTTTTTAAGATTGTTTTGCATATGCGGAGTGCCTTGAGACTCAATGTGAGGTTTTTTTTAATATATTTTTTAATTGATTTCAGAGAGTTAGGGAGATAGAGACATCAATGATGAGAGTATCATTGATTGGCTGCCTCTTGCACACCCCCTACTGGGGGGGGGAATCAAGCCCACAACCGGAGCCCACAACCTGAGCATATGCCCTTGGCCAGTATGGAACCTCGGACCCTTTAGTCCACAGGCTGACGCTCTATCCGCTGAGCCAAACCGGCTAGGGCTCAATATGAGTTTTAGGATAAATTTTTTATTTCTGTAAAAAGGTTATTGAATTTTAATACATAATGCATTGCATCTGTAGATCACTTTATGTTGTATTTCCATTATTACAGTATTGTCTTCCAACCCATGACATGAAATGTTTTTCCATTTATTTATGTCTCCTTTAATTTCTTCCAACATTATTTTGTAGTTTTCAGTGTACAATTCTTTTGCCTCAGTGGTTAAGTTTACTCCTAAAAATTGTATTCTTTTTTATGCTACTGTAAATGGAATTATTTTCTTAATTTCTTTTTTGATCTGTCGTTAGTATATAGAAACACAGTTTTTGCATTTTTATTTTATATCCTGCAATTGTGTTGAATTCGTTTGTTAGCTGTGTTGTGCGTGTACATGTGTTTGTGTGTGCACATGCATGTGTGTATAATCTTTAGGAGTTTCTACATATAAGATTATGTCATCTGAGAACAAAAATAAGTGTACTTCCTCCTTTCTCATTTATTTATTTATTTATTATTTTATTTTTAGAGAGAGGAAGAGAGAGGGAGAAACATTAATGTGTGAGTGAAATATCAATCAGCTGCCTCCTGCACGCTCCCTAACATGGACCCAGCCCGCAACCTGGGCACGTGCCCTGACTGAGAATCAAACCGCCAATCTTTTAGTGCACGAGATGGCGCCCAACCAACTAAGTCACACATCCTTTCCAATTTAGATACCTTTTTATTTCTTCTTTTTACTGAATTGTTTTGGCTAGGATTTCCAATACTGTGCTGACTGCAAGTGACAAAAGCAGACATCCTTCTCTTGTTCCTGACCTTAAGGGAAAAGTTTTCAGACTTTTAGCATTGAGTGTGAAGATAGCTGTTGGGTTTCCATACATGGTTTTTATTATGTTGAGGAAATTTGCTTGTATTCCTACTTTGTTGAGTGTTTTTATCATAAAAGGGTGTTGAATTTTCTTCAGATGCTTTTTCTGTATCAATGGAGATGAGCGTGTTCTCCCCCACCCCCATCGTTTTGTTAAGGTGGTGTGTTACACTGCTTTTCATATGTTGGCCCATCCCTGGGTTCCAACAATCAATCCCATTTGGTTATGGTGTGTGATCATTTTAATAGGCTACTGAATTTGGTTTGCTAGCTTTTTTGAGAATGATAAATATTAATGAATATTCATAAAGGATATTGGTCTATAGCTTTCTTTTCTTGTATTGTCTTTGTCGGACTTTGGTATTAGGGTAATACTAGCTTCATAGAATAGAAAGTGTTTCCTCTTCACTTTTGGAAACACTGGAGAAGAATGGGTGCTAACCATTTTTTATAAATTTGATAGAATTCAACAGTGAAGTCACGTGGTCCAGCGCTTTTCTTTGTTGGAAAGTTTTTAATGCTGATTCGATCCTCTTGCTAGTTATAGGAGTCAGATTTCCAGTTTCTTCATGATTTAGTTTTAGTAGGTTATGTTTCTAGGCATTTGTCCGTTTCTATTGTTTAAGCCACCAGCCTGTGGTCCTTTGTTGTAACAGCCCTAGCAAACTAATAACAGGTTTTAAGGCCCTTCTAATGTTTTCCAAATTAAAAAATGTCTTTTCATTCTGTGAATTATATATTAGGAATGGATATCGTTATTTAAATTTTTTTTTTAACTGTGGAAAAATAAAACATACAAAATTCACCCTGCCGCCCTAGCCGGTTTTGCTTAGTGGATAGAGCATTGGCCTTCAGATGGAAGGGTCCCAGGTTCGATTCTGGTCAAGGGCATATGCCTGGGTTGCGGGCTCTATCCAGTGTGCAGGAGGCAGCCAATCAATGATTCCCTCTCATCATTGATGTTTCTATCTCTCTTCCTCTTCCTTCCTCTCTGAAATCAATAAATATATATATATAAAAAATTCACCCTGCCAACAATTCCCAAGTGTGCACTACAATACTGCCAACACATGCACATTGTTATGCAACAGATTCTCAGAACTATCCTGCCTGACTAAAACTCTACACACATTGAACAGCTCCCCACCTCCTGTGCCCCCAGCCCTTGGCAACCACCATTCTACTTTGTTTTTATGCGTTTGACTACTTTGGACACCTCATCTCAGTAGAATCATGCAATATTTGTCCTTTTGTGGCTCGCCAATTTCACTTAGCATAATATTCTCAAGGTACATGCCTATTGCAACAAATGACAGGATTCCTTTCCTTTTTAAGGCTGAAAAATATATACGTATCACATTTCCTTATCCTTTCATCTATCAACATACGTTTAGGTTGTTTCCAACTCTTGGCTCTTGTGAATAATGCTGCAATGCATTTCCTCAAGTGTTTCCCTGGCATTTAATGAGATTGAAAAAAATAGTTTTTATATTCATTAGTTAATGCAATAAATTACCTTTCTAAATTACTAAAATTTTAATATTTGTCACTCTACAGATTCATCTTGCCTAATTGTGATTTGCATTGATATCAGCTCATTAATAATTTAAGGTAATTACATCAAATATTTTGGTTTTTAATGGCTTTTGTGTGTGTGTTAAGTTATAATACAGGGATTCCCTGATACTTGAATATTTAGTAGAGTTTTTTAATAAACCTTTAGGATAGGAAGTATCTTCCTAGATACAGCTGGAAAAATAATAAAGTGATTGATATATTTAACTATGTCAGGAGAAAACTGTAGTTTTATTGTTTTTTATATTATCTTCGTTTATGTGTTAGAATGGTGCATATTATGTTGTTTTTTGTTTATTAATTTATTGGGTGATACTGGTTGACACAATTACACTGGTTTCATGTGCACAATTCTACAACAAATCATCTGTACACTGTATTGTGTTCACCATCCCAAGTTAAGTCTCTGTCCATCACCATTTATCTTCCCTGTACCTTCCTCCACCTCCCTACTCTGCAATCACCACACTGTTGTCCATGTCCATGAGTTTCTTCTCTTTTTTTCATTTTTGCTCAATCCCTCCACCACCCCTACCAACCCCCCCCCAACAGCTGTCAGCCTGCTCTCTTTCTATGATTCTGTCTCTATTTTGTTATTTCATTAGATTCCACATGAGTGAAATATATGGTTCTTGTTTTTCTCTGAAGAATGATGCATATTATAATGAAATAAAAATTCAATAAACAATTTAAAAATATATCCTGAGAAGTTCTATGTAATGTGAACATTTAAGCAATATGCTGCCATCAATTTTCTCATCCGTAAAATGGGATAGGTAATGGCATCTTCCTTATGAGTTGCTGTGAAAATACTTAGAAATAATGTATATAAAATGGTCATCATCATGTACACTGGAAAGTAATGCCCCATTCATTTTTCCACCAAAATGATCGTCGCCTTATAATTTTTACACTTGAAGTGTGCCATTTTCAAGGTACATTCCATTGTTACAAAGTGAATCCTTTTATAAATTCCTCTTAAGCGTTTGATGATCCCTTTGGAATACAGTATCTCTCTCTCTCCACATATATCTCAGAGAATACCGCAAGAGACTTATAATGAAAATCTACCTTCTCCACCTTTACTCAGACTCCAAGAAACAACTTCATTTCTCTGGTTGCAACCCTATTTCTACATGAGTTACTTACGCATCTTTTTCATTTTTTCAGCTTTTAATTTTTTCTCATTACTTTCTTCTCTGAAAAAAATTAACATGTATTTCTCTTACATAATTTACCTTGCCCAATATAATTACTTAAAGAATTTGGATAAATCAAAATGTAATGGCTATTGTTTTGTCACATAAATGTTTACCATTTTATGACATAAATCTTATCCAGAGAAGTACCATGTAGGATAATAAGAATACATTTCCTTCCTAAATTTTTCTTTTGACCTTTGCAATGGTAAACTTCCCTTGTATCTTCCTATCAATTCATCACTGGTTCATCTCTCTCCACCAGAAATATACAGCTGTTTTCAGTCTACCCACATGCATGAGACAATTTACCAGCTTCAATTTTTCCTTGGTAACATTCCCCTTGGGTTTGAACATATACATATGTATACATATGCACACTATCTGGAAGGGCAAGGAGAAAAGAATGTTTATATCTGGATAAAAGGACTGGGAGACAGGGGTGGGAGTGAGGATATTTTACTGACTTTATACCCATCTTTGAAGTATTCCTATATGTTTCTCTATGATGTAGTCCCTCTCCCCTGCAAATTTTTTTAAACAGCTATAGAATTAGATTCCTCTCTATTGGTTTGGGACAGCAAGTTGTAGAAAAATTCGAATATATAACCACTTTTAAAAAGAAATTAAGAATAAAAACATGCATCCAAAAATTAAAATCCTAGACATGTGCTTCTTATTCTATTAGGATTTGTGAGATTGTGTGAACATGGTGAAAAAATTGAAGGAAATTTGTTACCTGTCCTGTACAGTAAAACCTGGATATAATGGAAGATATAACAGACTAATTCAGGTCTCTGGGTCTGTTAAAGCTGAAAGTCCATTATATAATAAAGTATGTTTTCCAAATGGATATTTAAAAAGTTGACAAATTAGTTTACCTTTTTACTTATGTAGACACGTTTGTGTAATTAAAATCAAGTATGTATGAAAAGCTTAATTTCCAAGAAAATTTTCTATATGTATTACAATAATTTTAATTTATAATGAATAGATCTAATAAATGAGTGCATTCACTAGTCACTGAAAGTAAACAAATGCACACAGCAGGGGTGTGGCTTAGGGCCGTGGTCAGCAAACTGCGGCTCGAAAGCCACATGCAGCTCTTTGGCCCCTTGAGTGTGGCTCTTCCACAAAATACCATGGCCTGGGCGAGTCTATTTTGAAGAAGTGGGCGTTAAAAGTTTAAGTTTAAAAAATTTGGCTCTCAAAAGAAATTTCAATCGTTGTACTGTTGATATTTGGCTCTGCTGACTAATGAGTTTGCCGACCACTGGCTTAAGGCAAGTGGGAACATCAGCCGCAGGGTTAAAACTGCTGCACAAAGTCACCCCATGCAACAACAGAATCAGTTACCACAGGTGATGCACTGTGATCGTGTGCTAATCATTCGCCCAACATTGTTTATTAGTGGTGACTTGAATTTAATATGTAGACTATAGTTGTAGATATGTAATAATTTAATGTCAGCAAAATTTAACTAGTATTTTTTCCAACATATGGCCTATTCGCTAAAATTTATTTAAAATAGTGAATAACCAAAAAAAAAAAAAACCCTGTTAACTTAATTATAAGCCAATGTTAGTTAAAAGCATTTTACAATTAACAGGGTGCTAATTGTCACATATGACATACGGACTGGAAATTTTGTCCCTTAAATGGAGGTTCGCAAAATCGAGGGTTTACTGTAAAGTCTAGGGATCCAGGAAAAGCCCCACCTTGGCCAGTCCCTAGAACTTTCTTCCCACTGTTCAGCCCACCTCACCTAGTCCAGCCCCATCCCTGCCTCATCCCCACCCCTGGAATGGGTCTTGTCCAGCCTCACCCTCAGGTCTGGTTCCCACCCACAGCCTTAACCAGGAATCTGGTCCCCACCCATCACCCAGTCCCCTCCACCTGGTACCACCTCCACCCCGGTCCCCTCGAGGCCACGCCCCCTGGTCCTGGTACCACCCACGGCCACGCCCCCTGGTCCCTGCCCAGCCCCCAGCCCTGGAACAGGTCCTCGCCCACGGCCACGCCCTTCGTGTCTGGCGTCTCCCAGAGCCTAGCCCCGACCCCAGAAACTAGTCTCTGCTCACACCCCGCCCATGGGTCTCTCCCGGCCCCCGCTCGCCTATATCACCACCTCTGCCCCGAGCTCCCAAGATTCTCGCTCTCCGCGGTGGGCAGCCCGTGACCGGAAGCCCGTGTGGAGCCGCCAGCCCGAGACCGGAAGTAGGAGCGCGGGGAGGCGCCGCGGAGGCTGCCGCGGATGGCTGGCTTCACGGTGTGTGCTCCGTCTTCTCTGGGTGGGACGGCGTCCACGTGGTACGGTTGGCCGCGGTGCCCGGGGAGGACGCGGTGAGCTGCGGGTGGTCGGGGCGGTGCAGGGAGGGGCGTGGGCTGAGGGCACCCCATCACGGCCCGGGGACTCGCTGTCCCTCCCGGGACCGTTTTCTGCCGGAAGCTGCTGGTACCTCCCAGCTCTGCACGCCGCTTCCCTCCTTCAGAGCATCCTGCCCCCCCCCCCTCCCCCGTCACCCTCGCCGGGTGTGATGTTGCCCCCAGGGGACTTGTACCCTAGTCTGGAGGCTTTGTTTGGGTTATTACAAAGGGGGCGGGGCGGGGCGGGTGCTATTGGCATCTAGAGGGCGGAGGCCAGGGATGCTGCTCCACGACCTCCAGTGCACAACCTTCACAACAAGGAATTATCCAGCCCCAAATGTCAGTGGGGCTGAGCTTAGGAAACCCTGCTCTAGGGCCTTACAACCTCTGAGGCCCTGAGTGAACTGTGGAAATTGTTTAAAAGTCAGCTGAGTCCTGTATAGGGCCCCCAAGTGACAAGCCATATTTAAAGTGACTGGAGTCGCCAAAAACTCTCTATGCAGCCAAATGAGTTGAGCGAGCCAATTGCACACAGCGTGAACCTGCTTTCCCCACTTGGGGAGCAGCTGGCTGGATGAGAATCAGGAAAATTCAGTCACAGCCAATAATTACACGTTAATCAGTAAATTCAAAAAAGAAAAGTGAATAGGATGGCTTTTCCATTCAGTAACTGTTTTATGCTATATAAAAGGCCTCAAAGGCAATCTTTGTGCTTTTTTTTTTTTTTTCTCCTCCTCAGACAAGAAAAGCACCTCTAGAGCTCAGGTTTGAGTTGAAAACAGGTTTGAGGCTCACCTTTCCTCACTGATTTAAGATTTCTGTGTGACCAGGTGAGGGCTGTGTGGAATTTGTGACAACAGGTTCCACCTGCCTCCACTGGGCAGAATAATTGCTAATGGGCTTTCTTGAGCTCAGATCGGAAACACACAGTCACTAAGAATAAGATAATCTTTTTTTAAATTATATTTTTATTGATTTCAGAGAGGGAGAGAGAGATAGAAACATCAATGATGAGAGAGAATCATTGATCGGCTGCCTCTCACACACCCCCCACTGGGGATCAAGCCCACAACCCCAGCATGTGCCCCTGACAGGAATAGAACCCGGGACCCTTCAGTCCACAGGCCGACGCTTTATCCACTGAGCCAAACCAGCCAGGGCAAGAATGAGAGAATCTTAAGAAAAATTTCTTATGTTTGATGCATTATATTCAAGGGAAAGATAATAAGGTATGTATGGCTATATGTATGTAAATAATTCAATAAATACAGTTTATTTATGAAAATAAATACACATTAAACAAACATGTAAATAACAAAATGTGTAAGAGTATAGAAATATGCATTTGCTCACATTATATACTAAAAATGTTAGGATTTTATATATAAGTATAAATATATAATCTTTACATGTATATGAAGTATGACAAGTCATCCAACTAAAGACTAGCAGGAATATTTAGCAACATTCCTCAGTCCTGTTGAGTTTGACTTCTAAAGCTCTATAAATCCTCCACAAAGATTTAAAATATGGGGGCATTAGGGAGAAAAAAATATTTTAACTTTTTTATATTAGTAACAGAAATTTAAATTGAACAGCAAACAAATGTATTTTGAGCAAGTGGGATTTTTTCTCAATGAGATTTAAAATCATTTGGAGGAATATTAAGCAACAACTTATAGATTGAAGGGTAGGGTGCCAGTTTCCAAAGACTGTCCTTCACAACTTGCCTTCTAACTTTTCTGAAATAACAGTCTGGTGATTCATATTGAAGAGAAACATTTTAAGTAATTTTATATTCAATTGTTGGGCTTTAATAATTGTGTGTGTGTACACGTGCGCGTGCATATGCATGTCCATGCTTTTTTCATTAGCTTTCCTATGTCATTCTTGAGGGGAATATTTGCTTGTCATGCAACAGATCCTTTTTGAGTGTGCAATTTAGGGGACCAGCCATCCTCATTTATTCAGCTCTAAGGGATTTGCCAGGATATTGGACATTTAGTGTTCAAATCAGGATAGTGATAGGCAAACCAGGATGGTTCATCATCTCCATGAGCTAGGCCCTGGGCCAGATGCATAGGGACCCTGGAGAACCAACTTGTCTTGCCTCCATGGAATTTACATTCTAAGCAATTAATTACATAAGTGATGTGGGAGCTTGGCACAGAGGACTCAACCTGAGGGAACAAGGAAGTCATTTTGAGAAGGCCTGATATTGAGCTTGAGAGCTAAAGTTGGAGCTGGATTTTGCTAGTCATAGAACTAGACTAGAGTGCAGGTGTGGGAGTACATTTAAGAGAGCACTTTGGGCAGAGAGAACTGCATGAAAACAAGCCCAAACCCAGGAGAGCCTGGGGTTCTCCATAAACTGGGAAGACAGGGATGGCTGAAGCCAAGACAACATAGGGAAGGAGGGTGAGCCAGGCTGGACAGTTGGGCAGGCAGGACCAGATCAGGCATTACTTTGGACTCTCTTCTAAAGCCATTGGGCAGACACTGAAGAGGATGTGTGGTTAGCATTTGCTTTTTGCATGCTGGTTAAAATGGACTTCCGGATTAAGAATGAGGACTTAAGAGGGAAAATGGAAGGTGATAGGAAGAAGTTTAGGATTAAGATGATTGTACCCTAGGCCTGGATAATGGCTGTGGAGGAGGAAAGAAGTAGAAAAAAAGAGACTGCCCTAACCAGTTGGGCTCAGTGGATAGAGCGTCGGCCTGCGGACTGAAAGGTCCCAGGTTCGATTCCGGTCAAGGGCATGTACCTTGGCTGCGGGCACATCCCCAGTAGGGGGTGTGCAGGAGGCAGCTGATCAATGTTTCTCTCTCATCGATGTTTCTAACTCTATCCCTCTCCCTTCCTCTCTGTAAAAAAATCAATAAAATATATTTAAAAAGAAAAAAAGAGACCTTAGAGTTTAGAACTAAGAGAATATTATGATGCTTCCATTCATGCATGCATTTTTCAGGTAACAGAACATTTACTATGCTTCTAGTTCCTGTCCATGCAAACCTGCAGGCATCACCCTCTCCCAGGTCCAACTTTGCCACTCACAGGTCCCCTCCTCCACATCCGAAAGAAAGTCAGGCCTGAGTATGTGTAGGGCTTCTCTGTCCACCAGGGTGGCCATTAGCCACGTGTCGCCATTTCAATTAAACCAATGAAAAATACAACTAAAAACTCATTTTCTCAGTTCCAATGACCATATTTCAAGTGGTCAGTAGCCACCTATGGCTAGTGGCTGCCACATTGGACAGAGCAGAATTAAAGAACATTTCTATCACTGACGATTCTGTTGGGCAACACTGGTGTGGAGTGGCCCTTTCTCTGTGACCTTCCCAGCACCAACACAGCCGAGAGGAGATAGGAGTCTCTGAATCTGTAACCTGAGCAGAGTCCCTGTCTGTCCTCACGTGAACTCTAACTGCCAAAAGGCCTTGAAGAGGTACTTGGCGTCTGAAAGTGTCCCAGGCAACTTGTCAGTTTCCTTTCCTCTTGGGGCTGTGAGCTGGGTGGATCCTACCTCTTCTCCTCAGCTCAGTGACTATGACTATTCCTAACTACAAATTGGGTCCCTGGTGGGGAGAAAGGAGCCATCACCCACCTGTAGCGGGTAAGGAAATTCTGCCACAGTTGTGTGGGTCTTGGACTCGCACCAAGGCTCAGGGAGGGTTTGATGTGAGAGGCTGTATTAGTTTCCTATAGCTGCTGTAACAAATTATCATAAACTTTGTGGCTTAATGCATTGCAAATTTATTTTCCTGTGGTTCTGGAGGTCAGAAATCCTAAATGAGTTGGCAGGGCTGCATTCCTTCTGGAGTCTCTAGGGGAGAATCCATTCCCTTGCCTTGATCTTCATAGAGAGGCTGCCTGCATTCTTTCCTTGGCTTAATGCTTCTCTTTTCATCTTCAGAGCTAGCAATGTAGTGTCTTCCAATCTCTCTCTCTCTCTCTCTCTCTCTCTCTCTCCTCCCTTCTCTCACCCCCCCTCTCTCACCTCTGTTTTCCATCTCTTTTGCAGATCCTGACCCTCCTGCTTCTCTTTTATAAAGACCCTTGTGATGACGTTGGGCCCACCTGGATGATTCAGGATCATCTCCCCATCTCAAGATCTTTACCTTGATCACATCTGTAAAACTCTTTGCCTTGTAAGGTAGCACATTCACAGGTTCTGCCGAGTGGACATCTTTGGAGCGGGAGCGTTAACCTGTCTATCATACAGGCCCAGGAGTCAGTGACTCCCTACAACTCTTTTTCACCTGGCCCACACTCACTCTTAGTGTCTTATGTTCCCCTCTCTGCACATACTCACACCCGTTATTGCTTTCATCTTTTAGTTGCAGGGAGGACACATATAGAGACCTCAAAAAGCTAGTTTTATGGGATTACATTTTATTCTGTTACTACATTCTATATATGCTGCTTGGTATTTTTATTTTTTTTCACTTACGTTTATTGAAGATAAGAATCTATCAATACATAGAAATTGTCTTTTTCTTGTTTTGGCTGCATGTTTCTTCATGATGTGGGTATCCCATAGTTTATTGAACTAATTCCCTGTTGATGGTCATTTGTGTTGTTTCCAATCCTTTGATATTATAATAAGGCTACAGTGAATACTCTCGCTATTCTATGCTGATCTCAGCCTAATAATAACCAATGTTGAAATAGATCCCTTCACCAATAACTATGAGGAAACTGAAAAGATACAGGTTAATGACTTACAAGATCTAGAAATCACACCGTCGCCCACACAGGAATGTCATAGGTAGAGAGAGTACATGGGCCTAGGGTTCTGCTTTTATTGGGGTGTAGGTTGGGGGCCTAAGGTTCATGGGTTCACTCTTTATTGGTGAGTTTAAAACATAAGAACAAGAATTTAAAGTGCAGGAAGGGAAAACAAACAGGTAGTCCAAATGGTCAGTCATTAAAGTCAATCAAGATCTCTAAAAGAAAGCGTCAGTAGCGGAGGCAGCCTGGCCTCCTTATGTGGTCCTGAGACTGCCAGATGTGTTTCTTAGAGACAGCTGTATTTGAACTGGATGCCTCTTCAAAATGGATGTTGCTTGGCAATCAAAGCTTAAGTCAGACACTTGCATTACAAAAAAAAAGGGAAAAAAATGTCAGGGTTTACACTAAACTCACCCAGGTCTTTTAGTATTTGTGTTACAGTTTAAATAGATCCCTAAAAGTTCCATTGACAGTGAAAGAGTAAATGTTTTTGCATTTTGCTTGACATTAACAAATTCCTTCCATAGGAGTTATACCCCAGCAATGTATGAGAGTGTATTTCCATACAGCCTTGCCAATAAAAGAAGTGGCCCGCCATGTCTTTGTTGATCTGACTGGTATCAGTGTAGCTGCAGTCTACATCTCTGTGAATAAGATTATCGGTGGTTCTACCAATTGGATTGGTAGTGGTAGAAACAAATTATACTGTGTTGAGGAGTACGTGGGACATGAGGAAATGAGACAGAGAGTGAAAACACTGTGATGAGAGGCAGAGATGGGGCAGTAACTGGAAAGAAAACTGTGCTATTAGACATATTTCATTACTAAATACTGCATTGGATTTAAATGGTGTGAGAGAGTCTAGTAGAGTGGGAGAGCTTGAAGGGAAGGGTAAACAAGAGGTCATCAATAGTGTACAGCTCCTAAAGCAGGCGTCCTCAAACTACGGCCCGAGGGCCACATGCGGGTGTTTCTGCCGTTTTGTTTTTTTACTTCAAAATGAGATATGTGCAGTGTGCATAGGAATTTGTTCATAGTTTTTTTAAAACTATAGTCCGGCCCTCCAACGGTCTGAGGGACAGTGAACTGGCCCCCTGTTTAAAAAGTTTGAGGACCCCTGTCCTAAAGGCAGGTGGGATGGGACACAACAAAGCTGTAGAGTCTGGCCTTATAAAGAAGGGGAGACAGCTCCTAGTTTATAACAGAAGAGAGGGAGGAAACCGCGTTCAGATGATCATTTTGACGTCAGGAAGGTAGGTTCTTCTCATGATGATCACTTTGAGAAGTGGGATGCGGGGCCATCTGCTGAAAGTGAGGGTATATTCCTTATCTGTTGGTGCTAACCTTAGTCACTTAAAATAATAGTAGTCATTTCCTTTCTCACAGTTTTTGTAGTTCAGGAATTCATCTTAGGTTCAAGGTTCTGGCTCAGGGACTTTCGTGATTTCTTAGCCAGATATCAGCTGAAACTGCAGTCATCTGAAGGCTTGACTGGTGCTGAAAGATGCGCTTTCAAGGTGGTTCACGCACATGCTGGCGTTCGTGCTGGCTGTTGGAGAGAGGCCTCAGTTCCTCTCCAGGTGTCTCTCGCCACAGGACCACTGGCGTGTCCTTGCAGCATGGCTTCCCTAGAGCAGGCAGTGCAAGAGACCAGGGTGGAAGCTGCTGTGCCTTTTAGGGCCCAGACTTAGAAGTCACCTCCACAGCATTTTATTAGTCACGCAGCTCAGCCCTAATCAATGCAGGTGTGACTATCAGGAGGCTTGAATCATTAAGGCTACATAGGAAGCTGATTGCCATAGAGGGAAAAGGTGAGATTTAAAGAGATTAGAAAAGGTTTGATTAGTAGGAAGCTCCATTGACTTATAGGATTGTCCCGCAGGATTGAGGGCTCTTGTCATATTGGTGATTATGTTTGTCTAAAGGTGACAATAGTTCAGTTTTCCTGCAGGCTGATCTGCCCGAGTGCTGATACAGAACAGGCAGATGTTTGGAATCACGTGGTCAGAGTTCTGCTGGAGCACTGTGAAGGTGGGGCTTAGGGATAAGGAAATTTGTGGAAATGAGGGACATTGTAATCCACGCTGGGTAAGCATGAAATGAGGAGAGAAGGTGACTGATGGGTAGCAAGAAGGTAGGATAGTAGGTGGACTGAGTTCTTTATGTAGTAGAAGATACATGTAGTGAAAGGAAAAAAATTAGTGAACCAAGGAAAAGTTTGGGAGGTTGTGTTCAGAGAGAGGGAAATTTCTGAACTATTGTTCTGGATAGTGAAACAGTGTCAGGTGATGAGCAAGCCCAGGGTGGTGCCCATGGAAATGTGTGGCAAAGGTGGAGTAAAACAAACTCATAACACTGTGAGTCTGAGATCATCTGAGTGAGGTGGGACTGGAGGCTGAAGGAATAATGGAAGTCAGGTGCCCAAGTCTTAAGTGAATAGGGTTTGAAGGTGGGAATGTGATTGTGACAACCACATGGATGAGACTAAGTGAAACAGAATTTAAAAGGAGGTGAGCAGCCCCTGGCTGGTGTGACTCAGTTGGTTGGAGAGTTGTCCCGTGCACTGGAGGTTCACGGGTTCGATTCCTGGTCAGGGCACATACCCAGGTTTCAGGTTTGATCCCTAGTCAGAAGGCATATGGAAGGCAACTGATCAGTGTTTCTGTCTCACATCGATGTTCCTCTCTCTCTGAAATAAAACTTAAAAAAAAATATTGCCTTGGGGAGGATTAAAATAAGTAAATAATCAAATGGGTCATACCATGGTGGACAGAAGGTAAGTTTTGCCATCACACAACCATGGGTTTACCAGCTGCTAGGCAAAATAAAGGCCCAATAACAAAGACATTGCATTTTGAAGGAGAACATGATGGGCAGGCTAAGATAGATTTGTCCTCAGTAACCTAGAGAAAGAGAGAAGCTATGCATTTTTCATATTATCTTATTTATTCCAGAGTGCATTGTGGGAGTAAGAAGAGAAGCTTCTTGGTTCTCCCATCGCCCTGTTGTTTAGGAAAATTTACTGGCTGAATCATAGGATCGTGTCATGGTTCTATTCCCCACCTGTGGTAAGTTGTGGGGTCCCAGCAGCTCTCAGAGGCCAGGTGTTAAAGGCCCCTGTACCACCGAGGAGGTAGGGGAGGGGCTGAGGCAGGAGTGGCGCTCAGAGGTCACTGGTACCTAATTAGGTTTTGGGTATTTGGGGTTTTAGTAGTTTGTATGACTGTGGAGCTGTCACCTGTGTGGTAAATGTGCAGGAGCTTTTGAATTTTATCTGTAATTCTTTTTATAAACCTGATTAAATGACAATGATGTCCCTTGGATTTTCAAATTCCTCGACTGTGAAACGTGAATAATCTCTTCCTCAAGTGCAGTACGACGCTTGAGCTCTCTTTTCTGGCCCTGGTGAGACAGGGCTCTGCTCTGGTTTTTTAATGAAAGGTGTGTGTGTGTGTATGTGTGTGTTCGTTCATAGGTAGGAGGGGAGTTTGTGAGTGCTAGAGTATAGAGTACACCTGGATTCTTGTGACTTATTTATGACTCATTTCTACTTCTCCAGTTAAGTCTCCCCTGTACCCAACACCCCCTCAAAAAGGATGCACAGAGGAGGAAGGTTTTGTTAATGGCTTCCTGACAAGCTGGTTACCGGTGAGTCATGTTTCTTTTTCCAAATCATTATTTTTTGGCCAAAATTGAACTTGTTATCTTTCAATGACCTGGAGCCTCACAGCCAAACCAGATCTTCAGGCATCCAGGATCTCTGAGCATCTAATGGAGGGTGAGGGGCTGCCCAAACAAGGTCAGTATATGTCAGTATTTACTACATTGCAAAGTTTCCTGCAGGGTCCCTCTCTCATGTTCTGCTGATAGTTTTTAAGGGAACACTAAGGAAAGACATGACTGTTTCCTAAACTCAAGCAATTGATGGTGGCCATTAGGAAGTCATTCATACATTTACCAAGTATTTCTGATTTCTGCGATGTTCCAGGCCTGTGTTCAATCTTTGAGATTGAGGGCTGAGTCCAAAAGCAAATTAGAGTAGAGCCCGGAACTCTGATATACAAAATACACCTTCTGCTTTGAATTCCCGGTCCCCACTCTTGCCATCCTTGGCCCTTTTCCTATATAACCTCAGTGGTCCTTGGCTAAGCCATAATGTTTTCGATGACTTTAGGACATGGTGACCTTCAAGGATGTGGCTGTAGAGTTTACCCAAGAAGAGTGGGCATTGCTGGATCCTTCTCAAAAAACACTGTACAAAGATGTGATGCTGGAGAACTGCAGGAACCTGGCATCGCTTGGTAAGCCTGACACCATTACTGCATTTATTTCTTAACTCAAGCAACAAGTCTTTCCTTCTTTTTTAAATTGAGGCAACATTCATATAACATAAAATTTACTATCATAACCATTTTAAAGTATACAATTCAGTGGTTTTGATGTATTCACAGTGTTGTGCAACCATCAGCACTATCTAATTGTCATCACCACTAAAAGAAGCTCACACCCATTAAGTGGTCAGTACTCATTACATTCCCCACTCCCAGCTGCTGGCAACCACTAATTTGCTTTCTGTCTCTATTAATTTGCCTATTTTATATCATTGGATCATAAAATATGTGATCTTTGTCTGGTTTCTTTCAGGAAGTATAATGTATAAAGGTTTGGCTGTGTTATAATATGTATCTCAGTTATTTATGCCTTTGTATGACTGAATAATATTTCATTTTGTGGGTATACAATATTTTGTTTACCCATTCAATGGTTGATAAACATTTGGGTTGTTTCCACATAACGGGCTGTTATAAGTAATACTGCTATGCATTTTTGTATGTAAGTTTTTATTTAAACCTATGTTTTCAGTTCTCTTGGGTATATATCTAGGAATGGAATGCTAGGTCATATATTACTACTAGAAGCCCGGTGCACGAAATTCGTGCACGGCAGGGGGTTGTCCCTCAGCCCAGCCTGTACCCTCTCCAATCTGGGACTCCTGGAGGGATATCCGACTGCCCGTTTAGGCCCGATCCTAGTGGGATCGGGCCTAAACGGGCAGTCGGACATCCCTCTCACAATCCAGGACTGCTGGCTCCCAACTGCTTGCCTGCCTGCCTTCCTGATTGCCCCTAACCGCTTCTGCCTGCCAGCCTGATCACCCCCTAACCACTCTGCTGCCAGCCTGGTTGATGCTTAACTGCTCCCCTGCCAGCCTGTTTGCCCCCAACTTCCCTCCTCTGCCAGCCTGGTCACCCCTAACTGCCCTCCCTTGCAAGCCTGGTCCCTCTCAACTGCCCTCCCTTGCAGGCCTGGTCCCTCACAACTGCCCTCTCCTGCTGGCCATCTTGTAGTGGCCATCTTGTGTCCACATGGGGGCAGGATCTTTGACCACATGGGGGCAGCTATATTGTGTGTTGCAGTGATGATCAATCTGTATATTACTCTTTTATTAGATAGGATAGAGGCCTGGTGCACGGGTGGGGGCCAGCTGGTTTGCCCTGAAGGGTGTCACAGATAAGGGTGGGGGTTTCCTTGGGGTGTGGAGCGGCCTAAGCAAGGGGCCTGTGGTGGTTTGCAGGCCGGCCACGCCCCCTGGCAACCCAAGGGGAGGCCCTGGTATCTGGAATTTATTTTCCTTCTACAATTGAAACTTTGTAGCCTGGAGCGGAGCCAAGCCTGGGGCTCTGGCAGCCATTTCTGTGGCAGTTAATTCACCTTCTATAATTGAAACTTTGTAGCCTTAAGCGGGTGAGCCTGGCCAGGGTGTGCGGAAAGCTTTGCTTCCCCTGTTGTCACCAGCAGCCCTGGCCTGCTCTCTCAAGCTCCATTCTGCCGCCATTTGTTTGAATTTGTTTACCTTCTATAATTGAAACTTTGTAGCTTGAGTGGAGGCTTAGGCCTGCAACGGCTATGGAAAGCTTGGCTTACTCTGTTACCTGGGAAACCTTGCTCTCTGTGGCTGTAGCCATCTTGGATTGGGGTTAATTTGCATACTCACCCTGATTGGCTGGTGGGCGTGGCTTATGTAGCAGAGTGATGGTTAATTTGCATATTACCATTTTATTAGAGAGGATGTTTAGCTTACTAAGAAACAGCCAAATTGTTTCCCCAGCATCTGTAGCAATATAGGAGTTCAGATTTCTCCACATCTTCCCCAACATTTGTTTTTGGTTTTTTATTATAGCCATTCATGTGGGTATGAAGTGGCATCTTGTTTTGATTTGCATTTCGTCCTGATGACCTTGAATATTTTTCCGTCTCCTTGTTAACTGTTTGTATATCTTTGAAGAAATGTTTATTCAAGCCTTTTAAATTTGGTTATTTTTTTGTTCTTGGCCAGGATGTGCGGAAAGCTTGGCTTCCTCCATTGCCGGGGAAACCCAAGCCCTGGCCTGCCTTGGTCTCCACTCAAGGCTACAAAGTTTCAGTTATAGAAGATGAATAAATCCCAGATACCAGAGCCTCCGTTTGGGTCGCCGGGGGCGGGGGGTGGGGTGGGGTGGGGAGGGGGTGATGGCCAGCCTGCAAACCACCACAGGCCCCTCGCCCAGGCTGCCCCACGCCCCAAGGGAACCCCCACCCTGATCCGGGACTCCCTTCAGGGCAAACCATCTGGCCCCCACCCGTGTACCAGGCCTCTATCCTATCTAATAAAAGAGTAATATGCAAATTGACCATCACTCCAACACACAAGATGGCTGCCCCCATGTGGACACAAGATAGCCACCACAAGATGGCCAGCAGGGGAGGGCAGTTGGGAGGGACCAGGCCTGCAAGGGAGGGGAGTTGAGGGTGACCAGGCCGGCAGAGGAAGGAAGTTGGGGGCGACTGGGCTTGCAGGGAAGGGCAGTTGGGGACCCAGGCCTGCAGGGGGAGAGCAGTTGGGGGGGGACTAGGCCTGCAGGGGAGGGCAGTTAGGGGTAACCAGGCCTGCAGGGGAGGGCAGTTAGGGCAAACAGGCTGGCAGGGGAACAGTTAGGCATCCATCAGGCTGGCAGGGGAGTGGTTAGGGGGTGACCAGGCTGGCAGGCAGAAGTGGTTAGGGGCCATCAGGAAGGAAGGCAGGCGAGTAGTTGGGAGCCAGCAGTCCTGGATTGTGAGAGGGATGTCTGACTGCCCTCGAGGGGTCACAGATTGAAGAGGGTGCAGGCTGGGCTGAGGGACACACACCCCCCGTACACGAATTTCATGCACCGGGCCTCTAGTATTGGTTTTATTAGATTCAGGGTACAGTATAATGATTCGATATTTCTATACCTTACAATGTGATCACCCCACTAATTCTAGTAATAATCTGTCACCATACAAACCTATCACAATATTATTGGCTATATTCCCCTTTTTCATCCATCCCCCCCCCCCCTTTTGCTGGTAACCATCCCTTTGGTCTGTGTTTCTATGAGTCTGTTTTTGATTTGTTTGTTCCTTTGTTTTTGAGATTCCATGTATAAGTGTCACCATACGGTATTTGCCTTTCTCTGCCTGACTTATTTCATTTAGCATAATACCCTCTAGAGTCATCCATGTTGTCACAAATGGCAAGATTTCATTCTTTTTTATTGCTGCATAATATTCCATTGTATATATGTATCTCATTTTTGTTATCCATTCATCTGTTGATGGACACCTAGGTTGCTTCCATATCGTGGCTATTGTAAATAATGCTGCAATGGGCATAGGGATGCATGTATCTCAAATTAGTGTTTTTGGTTTCTTTGGGTAAATACCCAGAAGTGGAATTGCTGGGCTGTATGGTATGTCTATTTTTAGATTTTTGAGGATTCTCCATACTATTTTCCATAGGGGCTGCATCAGTTTGCAGTCCCACCAAGTGCACAAAAGGGTCCAGGACTTTTGTTTGTTGGAAGTATTTTTATTATTGCTTTGATCTCATTAGCTGTAATCAGTCTGTTCAGATTTTCTGTTTCTTTTGATTCAGTTTTAGAAGATTATATGTATACTAGAATTTCGTGCACGGGTAGGGTCCCTAGGCCTGGCCAGTGATCAGGGATGATCAGGGCTTTCCTTCCCCAGCAGCTGGCTGCCAGCCAGGGCCTTCCTTTCCCGGCTGCCGGCCAGGGGCTTCCTTCCCTGGCTGCCAGCTGCCGGCCGGGGCCTTCCTTCATTCCACGCAATCCCCTGGTGGTCAGCGCATGTCATATCGAGCGATCAAACTCCTAGTCTCCTGGTCAAACTCCCAAGGGAACACTTTGCATATTAGCCTTTTATATGTATAGATGGGATGATGCTCCAACAACCTGAGCCACTTGGCCAGGGCTTTAAGTTAATTTTTATATGGTTTGGAGGAAGTGTCAACTCCACTGTTTTGCAAAAGTTACCCCAAAACTTTTGAAGAAGAGACTGTTCTTTTCCTCATTGTAGTTTTTCGCACCCATGTCAAAAATTATTTGACCGTAGTCATATGAGTTTTTGTACACTCAGTTCTGTTCCATTGATCTATATGTCTGTCCTTGTACTAGTACCTCCTGTCTTCATTACCATTTCTTTGAAGTAAGTTTTGATAACAGGAAGCATGAGTCTCTCTTTTTTTCTTTTTCAAACTGTTTTGTCTGTTAAGGATCCCTTGCAATTTCATATGAATTTTAGGATCAGTTTGTCCATTTTTGCAAAAAAAAAAAAAAAAAAGCTGTTGGAATTTTGATAGTGATTACATTGAATCTGTAGATCACTGTGATTGGGTTAGTATTGTCATCTTAACAATATTAAGTTTTCCAATTACATATACTTTTGTTACTCATTTGTAATAAGATTCTATTATGGTCAGATAAGATACTTTGTGTGATTTCTTTGTTATTGTTTATTCAGACTTGTTTTGTGTCCTAACATATGGTCTCTTCTGAAGAATGTTCCATATACATTTGAGATGAATATGTATTCTGTTGTTGGATGGATTGTTTTATATGTATGTCTACTAGAGGCCCGGTGCACAAAATTTGTGCACTCGGGGTGGCGGGGGGTCCCTCAGCCCAGCCTGCACCCTCTCGCAGTCTGGGAGCCCTTGGGGGATGTCCGACTGCCACGGAGGCAGGAGAGGCTCCCAACACCAACACTGCACTCGCCAACCGTGAGCCTGGCTTCTGGCTGAGCGGCGCTCCCTCTGTGGGAGCGCACTGACCACCAGGGGGCAGCTCCTGCACTGAGCGTCTGCCCCCTGGTGGTCAGTGCATGTCATAGTGACCAGTCATTCCGCCATTTGGTCAATTTGCATATTAGCCTTTTATTATATACTAGAGGCCCGGTGCATGAAATTCATGCACGGGAGGGGAGTGTCCCTCAGCCCAGCCTGCACCCTCTCCAATCTGGGACCCCTCGGGGGATGTCCAATTGCCGGTTTAGGCCCTGCAGGATGGGGCCTAAACCGGCAGTCAGACATCCCTCTCACAATCCAGGACCGCTGGCTCCTAACCGCTCACCTGCCTGCCTGATCACCCTTAACTGCCTCTGCTTGCCGGCCTGATCGCCCCCTAACTGCTCCCCTGCTGGCCTGGTCGCCCCCTAACTGCCCCCCTGCCAGCCTGGTTGCCCCCTAACTGCTCCCTTGCCAGCCTGGTTGCTCCCTAACTGCCCCTCTGGCAGCCTGGTCACCCCCTAACTGCCCCCCTGCCGGCCTGGTCACCCCCTGACTGCCCCCCTGCTGGCCTGGTCTCCCCCCCAACTCCCCCCCTGCCAGCCTAGTCACCCCTTAACTGCCCCCTTGCTGGCCTGGTTGCCCCCTAACTGTCCGGAAGGAAGTCGGACGTCCAGAAGATGTCTGGTAGACCTGGTCTAATTAGCATATTACCCTTTTATTAGTATAGAGGATTAGGTCCAGTTAGTGTATAGGATTGGCTAAGTTCTCTGTTTCCTTGTTGGTTTTCTACCTAGTTTTCTGCCTATTATTCAATGTGGTATGTTGAAGTCTGCAACTATTACTGTAGTCTTTATTTCTCCCTTCAATTCTGTCAATTTTGAATTTATATATTTTTGAGCTCTGTTGTTAGGTACATATATGTCTCTAATTGTTATATCTTCTTGATGAAGTTACCTTTTTATTATTAAGTAATACCTTTCTTTGTGTCTTATAGCAATTTTCGTATTAAAGTCTATTCTGAAATTAATATAGCTACACAATCTCTCTTTTATCTGCTGTTTTCATGGAATAAATTTTCCCAGCAGTTGACTTTCAACCAATTAATGTCTTTAGATGTAAAGTGAGTATCCTATAGATAGCATATAATTGGATGATTGTTTTGTCCACTCTCCCAAAATCTGCCTTTTAGTTGGACATAGACTAATCCATTTATATGTAAGATAATCCTATATAATAAAAGTGTAATATTCTAAGTGTCTGACCAGTAGCTATGATGCGCACTGACAACCAGGGGGCAGATGCTCTGACCGGTAGGTTAGCTTGCTGCTGGGGTCTGGCTGCTTGGGACTGGGCAAGAGGGCCCCAAATGCCAGCCAGGCCAAGGGACCCCACCCGTGCACAAATTTGTGCACCAGGCCTGTAGTTACTGATGAAGAAGAACCTATTTATGTCATTTTGTTATTCCATTTGTTCCTCAATTTCTCCATTATTATTTACTTTTTTGTGTTCTATATTTTCTAGTGGGCCATTTTAATTCCCTGTTCATTTTTTGTTCAGTTTAGTTTTGTTTTTTTTATTGAATTTATTGGGGTGACATTGGTATTTTTTATTTTTTTTTAGTTATTTTTTAGTAGCTGTCCTGGGGATTATAATTAACATTTTAATTTATAATTATTTTGATTTAATACCAACTTTGTTCAATAGTATACCAAAGTTTTGTTCCTATATAGCTATACCCTGCACACCCTCTCCCTCACTTTGTAATGCTTTATCACCCCTTACATCTTATACATTGTGTGGCTATTAACATAGATTTACAATTACTGCTTTAGGCATTTCTCTTTTTTTTTTTATCCTCACCCAAGGATATTTTCCTGTTGATTTTTAGAGAGAATGGGAGGGGAAGAGACAGAAAGAGAGAGAAACATCGATGTAAGAGAGACACATCAATTGGTTACCTCTTGCATGCTCCCCAACCAGGGCCTGTGCCAGGGAGGAGCCTGCAACCAAGGTACATGCCCTTGACTGTAATCGAACCCAGGACCCTTAGTCCATAGGCCAATGCTCTATCCACTGAGCCAAACTGGCTAGGGCGGCATTTCATTTTTAAGTCATATAGGAAAAAAGAGTTACAGAACAGAAATGAAGGCGTTATACTAGTAACCCCCCCAAAAGAATTATTATTGACAATTATACTTACCCATGTATTTTCCTTATCAGTGTTCTTCATTTTTCTTTTTGTGGATTTGAGTTAATATTCATTGTCCTTTTATTTCAGTCTTAAAGTGTCCCATTAGCATTTCTTGTAAAGTGGATACATTACTACTGGAAGTGATCTCTGTCTCTTTCAGTTTAACCTATCTGGGTTTTTTTAATCTTTGTAGTGTATATTTATGTTTTTCATAACCATCAAGTTTGGTTAAGTTTTTATCCATTATCTCTTCAAATATTCTTTTCTACTTCGTTCTCTTCTCTACTTAAGGAACCTCCATTATGTGGATGTTGATATGTTTGATGGTATCCCACAGGTCATTTAGGCTCTGTTCATATTTTTTTTTTCTATTTTTCAGAGGTGATATAAATTTTCCTATCTCATGGTCATTAATTCTTTAGTCTGCCTACTCAAACCTGCTGTTGAACTCCTCTTCTGAAAGTTTTGTTTGTGTTACTGTACTTTTCAACTGCAAAATACCTATGTAGTTTTTTAAAATAATTTCTATCTTTAACATGTTTTCTACTTGATCAGTATTTGTTCTTATTGTTTCCTTTAGTTCTTTGTACATGGTTTCCTTTAGGTATTTAAGCATATTTAAAATAGGTGTTTTTAAGTTCTTTATCTAGCCCTGGCCAGTATGGCACAGTTGCTTGAGCATCGTCCTGTGCACCAAAAGGTCACTGGTTTGATTCCAGTCAGGGCACATACCCAGGTTGTGGGAGGGCAACCAAGTGATGTTTCTCTCACACATTGATGCTTCTCTCTCCTTCCCTCCCTCCCTCCTTACCTCTCCTTTCCTCTCTCTCTAGAATCAATAAAGTATATTTTTAAAAATTCTTTATCTACTAAGCTTAATGTTTAGGTTTCCCCAGGGACCGTTTCTATATTATTTCCTATAATGGGCCATAAAATTATTTCTTTGCCTGCCTCGTGATTTTACTGGCTGAAAATTGGACATTTGGAATACTATCATATGGCAATTCTAGAATCAGCTTCTCCTAATCCCCAGGGTTTGTTTTTGCTGTATGTTTAGTGATGTTTATGAACTAATTTGGTAATGTCTGTATTTGTTGTGTGTAGCTACTGAAGACTCTGCTATGTTGAGAACTCCTTGTACACCTGGAACAAAAACAAAACAAAAGTCTCCTAGTCTCTGCAGATGGGCTCTGAGTATATAATGGGTGTTTACACTCGCCATAGCTTCACAGCCTGCTTATGAATAAAGCCTAAAGGTCAGCCATAGCTGAGGACTTAGTGCTTTTTCAGGTCTTTTCTGAGCATGTGCCCACCCCGAGTATGCACGAGGCTACTAGATTAAAAGTGTCAATGTAAAAAAATGGCCAAAACTTGTAAAGAATTTTTATCAGAGTTCATTTGAGCAAAACTGATGACAATTACCAGGAATCAAAATCCCAAAGGCTCGGAGAATAGCAGTTTTTCAGTTTCTTTTATGCATTTGAAATTAAGGAGGGAACACAAGGAAGATTACAGGAAAATGGAAGAAAGCAAGGTGTAGATCAGATTAGAGGATGGTTAAGATTATGCGCTTTCTTGAGGATGGTCATGCCTTGGGCAGGGCGGCGGGGGGGTAATTTAGTTAATTTAGATGCTCAAGACCAATGGACAGGGCTTGCTTAAAAACCTCTCACTAAAGAAGTTATGTTAAAAAATAGAAGAAGTTATGTTGTGCTCCGGCCAGTGTTGCTTAGTTGGTTGGGCGTTGTCCCATGCACCAGGGGGTTGCCGATTCTATTCCTGGTCAAAGGCATCTATGCTCAGGTTGCGGGCTTGATCCTGGTAGGGGGCATTGTGCAGGAGGCAGCCAATCGATGTTGCACTCTCACATCGAAGTTCCTCTCCTCCCATTCTCTCCCTAAAAATCAATAAACTATTCTAAAAAACAAAGTTATTGTTGTATGACTACCCACCATGACCTGTCCAATTAGGAATTTATGATCTATTTTTTTAAATATAGAAACATCAGTGATGAGAATCATTGATGGGCTGCCTCCTGCATGCCCCCTACTGAGGATCAAGCCCGCAACCCGGGCATGTGCCCTTGACCAGAATTGAACCCAGGACCCTTCAGTCCTTAGGCTGACGCTCTATCCACTGAGCCAAACCAGCTAGGGCAGGAATTTATGATTTATTACAGCACCCTTTTTTCAACTACAAAAGGAATATGAAAGAGCTTTTCAAAAATTTCCAAAAAGATATTGTTCCACACTTTTCCTTCCAAGTTTTCAGTCAGTCTTTTGTTTTCTTCTACTGTTTTCCCTTGCTTCAGGTGGTGGTGGCTGATATACACTTAGTGGCCAGATTATTATGATCTCTGAATGCATAATAATCTGGCCACTCAGTGTGTGTGTGTGTGTGTGTGTGTGTGTGTTAGAGGCCCGGTGCATGAATTCGTGCATGGGTGGGGTCCGGCCAGCCTGGCCAGGGGGAGGGGACATGGGCAGTTGGCTGGCCTGCCTGCTGGTTGAACTCCTGGTCGAGGGGACAATTTGCTTATTAGCCTTTTATTATATAGGATATACACTGGCCAGATTATTATGTGTTCAGAGATCATAATAATCTGGCCACTCAGTGTATTTGCCTTTAAATGTGTTTAGCACAGCTCAGCCCTTGGAGAGTTTGGGATTAGATAAATGAAGGCAAGCCCTTTGAGCCAAACCTTCAGAAAGGTCTAAACAATCAGTCACAGTTACTTGAGATAATGGTCCATTCTGCTCCCTCCAGTACTAGGAATGTGGGCTGTTGTCTTCAAGGTCATGGCCAAAGCATGAAATAGAGAATCAGTCAAGGATCGGTTAAAATGTCAGCTGTTTTCTTTTTCTCCTTGATTAAGCATTTTCCTGGTTGCTATAATCTTTTGATAAGTCCCCAGAATTCTAATAAAATCAACTCTTAAAGTTTTTGCCAGTTTATTCATTGCTTTTGTGTAGGGATGGGCTTTTGGAGTTTAGTATTTCTTGTTTTCAATGCCATGACTTCTCACTAGAATTTTTTTTTTTTTTTTTTATTGATTTTTTTACAGAGAGGAAGGGAGAGGGTTAGAGAGTTAGAAACACCGACCAGCTGCCTCCTGCACACCCCCTACTGGGGATGTGCCTGCAACCAAGGTACATGCCCTTGACCGGAATCGAACCTGGGACCCTTCAGTCCTCAGGCCGACGCTCTATCCACTGAGCCAAACCGGCTAGGGCTCACTAGAATTTCTTAAGCACTTCTGTGTTCCTGGGTCTGGGCTAGGTTTAGGAGTACAGTGATGAATGAGACAAACATGTTCTCCACCCTCACAGAGCTTTGTAACTGATGCCTACCCTATGAACTGAATATATGTTTCTTACCCTGACTTTATATCTCCATAGTTAAAAGCTTTAGAGCTTCTGATGTGTGTAATTTAGACTTTGACATGGGCTTTGGGACTATAGTTGACCCTTGAATAACAGTTTGAACTGTGTAGGTCCATTTATACATAGATATTTTCAATAATTATACAGTTGGCCCATCATAGCCCAGGCTTCACATCTGAAGATTCAGCCAACCACAGATCAAAAACAGTATTTTTGACCCTTGGGTTGGGAATCTGTGAATGTGGGAAGCCAACTGTATGCATTGTTCTATGCCATTTTATATATAGGACTTGAGCATGTGTGGATTTTGGTATCCACAGGAGGTCCAATCTCCCACGGATACCAAGGGACAACTAAAGTTTTGGGGGAATCAAATTAAATGCAGAGTTTTGACTGTGCAGGTAGTCAGTACCCCTAATCCCCTCATTCAAGGGCCAACTGTATTTATGCCCTGTCACCTAGATATTGAATAAGGATACTTGTATTTTTGTTCCTTGGGAGTTATAGTATTCATTAGAATTTAAGTATAATTATTCCATTACTCTAAAAGTCTCACTTGGCCTCTTTAGAATTGTTGGCTTCAGTTTCATGGAGTTCCTTGTCACCTACACAGTCCCCCTTCAACATGCCTTTTCTCCATGATTAGGGTATCATGTTGATAAACTCAGCCTAATCTCTCAGTTGGAGCAAGAAGACAAGGTGATGACAGAGGGAAGAGGAATTCTCCCAGGCATTTGTTCAGGTGAGCACCAGGTGGATATGACTCTGTGAGGAATAGCTGTGGCCAGTGATTTGGGACATGGAAGTATTACATTAAGAAATATCAGAGAACTTTGTAAAATGTCCTTTTTTTTCTGATGGAGCTGGCCAAGAACATTTGGTATGAGCATTTTTTTCCTTTTAACTTGCTGTTCAGCATCTTATACTTTACTTTGGACTTAGGCTTTCGTCTCCCCTTGTCTTTGTTTTGTTTTGCTTAAGTCTTTTTTAACTTTTTGTCCAATTTCTTTGTATTTTACATCCCTGATAATTCCTTCTTTTATAAATCTCTGACAAATCTTAATCCTTCTAGAATCCTTTTTTTAAACCTGCAATTTGATTACTCTTATCCTTTTCACTGCAAATCTCCTCAAAAACCCTAATCTCTCAGAGTCTAGCTTTACTCATGTGTATACTTAAATTCCTTTTCAATTTGTTTCAGATTTGGAACCTATACTTAAAGCCAAATGGTTAACACCCAAGAAGCATGTTTTTAGGAAAAAACATTCTAATGGTGTAAAAGCGGTAAGACTAACATGGTGATTCTTGGTTTTTCACAGTAGAAGAATTCTCTAAGTTAGAAAAGCTACAAGATAAAAAGGAGTATCATAAGAAGAAAGTAACATTTACACACGATAAAATGGTGTTTCTAGAGAGATGTTGTGGAAAAATTGTGAATTTGGAGAAAATTATAAGTTAGCTTCAAGCTAATTTTTTCACTGAGAATTTCCAGAAGTAAATTATTTCCTTAAATGTGACTAAGATATTGTCTGTTGAATCATAAAGTTGTCTTAAATTTATCAAAAAATGCTCTTGTATGGTAAGGACATGTATCTTTTTTAACTTACAAGAGCTCAGACTGGGTAGATGTCTTATATAAGCACTGAAAATAGTGAAAACATCAGTTATATTAATTAGCATAATTCCTGGGAGAGAGAATTTGTATGACAACACTGAATATTAAAAATATTACAAATTATAGTTATTTCTCTATCAACAGGAAAGAAATCATGTTGGAATGAAACTTAATGAATGTAATCAGTGTTTTAAAGTCTTCAGCACAAAATCTAACCTTACTCAGCACAAGAGAATTCATACTGGAGAAAAACCCTATGACTGTAATCAATGTGGAAAATCTTTCAGCAGTAGATCTTATCTTACTATTCATAAGAGAATACATAATGGGGAGAAACCTTATGAATGCAATGACTGTGGGAAAGCCTTCAATGATCCTTCATCTCTCAGACTGCATGTAAGAATTCACACTGGAGAAAAACCTTATGAATGTAACCAGTGTTTTCATGTTTTCCGTACTAGTTGTAACCTCAAAAGCCACAAGAGAATTCATACAAGAGAGAATCATCATGAATGTAATCTGTGTGGAAAGGCCTTCAGCACGAGATCCTCTCTTACTGGGCACAATAGTATCCATACAGGGGAGAAGCCTTATGAGTGCCATGATTGTGGGAAAACCTTTAGAAAGAGCTCATATCTGACACAGCATATGAGAACTCATACTGGAGAAAAACCTTATATGTGTAATCAATGTGGCAAATCCTTTAGCAGTAGCTTTTCTCTTACTGTGCACAAAAGAATTCATACTGGAGAGAAACCCTATGAATGCAGTAACTGTGGAAAAGCTTTTAATAATCTCTCAGCTGTTAAGAAACATGTGAGAACTCACACTGGAGAAAAACCCTATGAATGTAACCATTGTGGAAAATCTTTCACCACTAATTCTTACCTTTCTGTGCATAAGAGAATACATAATAGGTGGATTTGAATACAGTAACTGGGAAAGCATTCATTGATTTTTTTAATCCCTCAGACAACTTGTGGTAACTCATGCCAGGTGTAAGAGTTACCTGTTGCTGCCTAGCCAATTTCCCTCCCAAACATAGTGGCTTCAAACGACAAACACTTATTATCTCACAATTTCTGAAAGTCAGAAGTTCATAAATGGCTTAATTTTGTAGTTCTGGCTCAGTATCTCTCATGAGGGTGCAGTCAAGATAGTCATCAGAAGCTACAATCATCTGTATTTTTACTGCTGAAGAGTCTTTTCCAAAATGGCTGACTCACATGCCTGGAAAGTTAGTGCTGGATGTTGCCAGGGAACCTTCATTTCCTCACCATGTAGGATTTTCCATGGGCCTGAGTATTTTTATGTGTAGTATCAGGTTCCCTCCAAAACATTTGATCTGAGGGAGAGCTAATGCCGAAGCCATGTTGTCTTTTATAACCTAGCCTTGGAAGGACATGTTATCACTTCCATATTGTATTGGACACACAGACCAATCCTGATACAATGTGGAAGAAGACTACACAAGGAGTGTATACCAGGAGAGATCCTTGGGAAACATCTGAGAAGCTTGTCATAAAATCAGTGAAGCAAGGCCTTCAGCTTTCCATCAATTTGATATTGAGCAACTCTCAGGTTAATTCACTCTGGAGAAAAACCTTGAGTGCAATCTTTGTGGAAAACTTTCAGCTCAAACTCACCTTAATGTGCCCAGTACACGTGATAAATCAGTACAGAGAAATACTCATATAAGGAATGTGAAAACCCCATCAGAACAGACATTCACATTACTGAGCAAACGATGGTGAGATACTCTGAATGCAACAAGAAAGCCTTAATGTTCTCTCAGTTTTTGAGAGATGTGAGGATTTATTCTGGGGAGAAAGTCCTGTTAAATGTAATCAGTACTGGAAAGTCTTTCGTTTTTCCCATTCTTACGAAACTGAGAACTCACTGCAAAGACTATAAAGATTGTCAGAATGCCTTTAATGATACCTGTTACATTAGGAAAAATATTAAATACTCCCTGGACACAAAACCTGTCAGTGTATTAATTTTGGAAGATCTTTCCATGATTCCTCTTTGTTGACGTGAGAATTCACGGTAGAGGAAGATCCTAGGAATGTAATCGGTACGACGATGGCTCAGCCTCACCTATTCACTGAGTAGCCACAAAATAATTTAAACCTGGAATGGAAAATGTAAACCTTAAGAGTGTGGTATATCACCTTTAATAGTGACTATTCCTTAGGTTGGTGCATTAATTTATTTTCAGTTGTTATGTTTTAGTATAAACATTTATGTGTATAGCTATAGCCTAAAATAAACCTGAAGTGTTGTACCAGTTTGGTATGTAATATTTACTCTTTGAAGATAGCAATACATGACAAAGGTATTTCTGAATATCTCCTGAGTGATTTAGTTTATCATAATGAAACACTATGTGCTATATACTTTTCTTCTCACTTAATGGCATTTTTGTCAAGTGGACTTTATGATGTTGATTATTTTTTATATTTATACTAGAAGCCCGATGCACAAAGATTTGTGCAAGAATGGGCCTTCTTTCCCCTGACTGCTGGCACCGCCTTCGCTCTGGCCAGAGCCGCCTTTCTGCCTTCCCACGCTGCCCAGAGACCTGGAGCAACTGGGGTCTCACCCCACCCCCACCCCGGCCGCTCAGCACCTGTATATGCAAATTAACCTGCCATCTTTGTTGGGTTAATTTGCATAGTCACTCCTGATTGGCTAGGGGGCATTGCGAAGGTATGGTCAATTAGCATGTTACTCTTTTATTAGTGTAGATCCTGGTATAGCAGTTACTTTTAGCTTCTTCTCCAGCGCCCATTCTCCCCTACTTACTTAAAGAAAAAAACATTTTGTTGCCCTAGCTGATTGGCTCAGTAGATAGAGCGTCAGCCTGCAGACTGAAGGGTCCCAGGTTCAATTCCAATCAAGGGCGCATGCCTGGGTTGCGGGCTCAATCCCCAGTAGGGGGCATGGAGGAGGCAGCCAATCGATGGTCCTCTCTCATCATTGATGTTTCTCTCTCTTCCCTCTCCCTTCCTCTCTGAAATCAATAAAAAATATATATTTTTAAAAAAAACACATTTTGTTCAAGTTATCAAGCAGTATTGAAAATACTCAGTATGGAAAGCTTTCCTGAAGCCCAAGGATGTGTTGACCTCCTCTGCTGGCCATAAGTAGGTAGAAGTCACTGGGTGGAACATCATCTGACTTGTTTGCCTCACTAAATTCTATTCACCTTAACTATTTTTTCCCTTGAAAGTGGGCTGAAGGCCTAGAAAAGCTATATTTTGATTATGATGATTTTAAAAATCACAATGATACGGGCTCCCTAGAAACTTCTGATTGGCTGTATCAACTCTAGATTGCTTGTTCTTAGGCTTCTCCTTAAATTATTAAAAGTAACCTCTGAGTGATTAGAGCCCAAGTGATTTTGGGGATTTAGTTTTGAGGAGGTGTTGTGTTAATATCCAGCTGAATGCAATATTTTACTGGTAAACCTGTTAGTCACATTTTATGTTTCATATTTGTTTAAAGTGCATTCTGTAATTTTTAAATATAGAGTGTATGCCCATTAACTCAAGCTAATTGTTTTTTTATATAGTATGCACATTCAGTTTTTTCCTCAAACTTATTTATATTTAGTAATAGATGTGTATTCAAGTCTTCCATTTTGGTTATAAATTAACATTCATTTTTGTAATTTTGATTTACATATTTGATGCAATGTAACTAAGCAACAGGATTATTATTTTCTTGTGAACTGCTTCTTTTTATGTAGGGGCCATATTTTTATAGCTAAGTACTTCAATACATTGATAAATGATCAGTCACTTATATAGCTCTTTCTATATACTGGACACTCTTCTGAATGCCTTATGAAGATTCACTTATTGAGTACTCAATGTGAGCTTCAAAAGTACAGGCTATTAATATTCCCATTTTATAGATGAGAAAACTGGTATGGTACACTTAATGTTACTTGCCTGAGTTACTGGCTAGTAAATGATAGCGCCCAGATTTGAACCCAGACAGTCTGTGCACTTAACCACTGCCTCTTTATTGAATACTAGAGGCCCTGTGCCCTCTCACAGTCTGGGAGCCTTCAAGGGATGTCCAACAGCTGCGATGGCAGGAGAGGCTCCCGCCACTGCCATTGCACTCGCCAGCTGTGAGCCCTGCTTCTGGCTGAGCGGTGCTCCCCCTGTGGGAGCACACTGACCACCAGGGGGCAGCTCCTGCATTGAGCATCTGCCCCCTGGTGGTCAGTGTGCATCATAGCGACCAGTCATTTCGCCATTCAGTCGATTTTGCATATTAGCCTTTTATTATATAGGATGGCTGTCCTTATTTTAAAAGGGGGAAGGTCATTTGGCACTTGACTTGTCAAGGACATCTATCTATCTATCTATCTATCTATCTATCTATCTATATAAAAAACCCTAATATGCAAATAGACCGAACGGTGGAACAACCGAACAACTGGTCGCTATGACATGTGCTGACCACCTGGGGGCACATGCGGAACATGGCGGATGTCGGCTGCAGCAGGATGGTGGAGCAGGTGAATGGGGGCGCCAGACCACGGTGGCGCGCCAGTCGCTGTCATCAGGGTGTCTCTGGTGGTTACTGAAAATTCGTTGCTCCCACACGCCGCAGTCCCACCCGACGCTCGCACCTGCTGCCAGCACCGGCCCTGCTCACACCTGCTGTTGGCATCCAGTGCCGGCCCCAAATACTGAGCGTCAGCCCCGATCACTTGGAGCTGTCAGCAGGTGCAAGTGGTGGCTGCCGGCCCCAATTACCCCTCAGGGATTCTCCACCTCCCCCTGTCCTGAGGGGCGATTGGGGCTGGCAGCCGCTTCTCGCAACCCTGCTGGCCCTGGAGCCGCCACTCGTACCCACTGCCAGTGCCCGGCGCTGGTCCTGATTGCTCGGCGCCATCAGCAGGTGCGAACGCTGCCAGCCCCGATCACCCCTGAGGGCTTCTCCACCTCCCCCTGCTCCTGAAGGGCTACTGGGGCAGCAGCCACCACTGGCACCTGCTGCTGGCGCCGGCCCCAATAGCTCTGCTCTGTCAGCAGGTGCAAGCAGGGCCAGTGCTGCCAGCACGTGGGAGTGGTAGCGGGAGCGGGGCTGCCAGCAGACGGGACCAGGGGCTGCAGTGGTAGGGGCCGGGTGGAGGCATGAAGGATGGGCCAAGACCCACCCATGTCCACCGCAGCCTCTTGACCCACAGTTCAAGGTGCACGAATTCGAGCACTGGGCCACTAGTATATATCTATAATAATAAAAGCATAATATGCTAATTAGACCAGACAGCCGAAGACCTTCAGGATGAAGCCACCACAGCAGGGGCTGAAGCAGAGTTCGTTAAGGGCGATCAGGCCAGCAGGTGAGCGGTTAGGAGCCAGCAGTCCCAGATTGCTAGAGGGTGCAGGCCAGGCTGAGGGACAACCCCTCCCCCCATGCATGAATTTTGTGCACTGGGCCTCTAGTATATTATAAAATGTCTCCCAAACAAAATTTTGATCCAACTGTTCTCTTTGTGCCTATTTATATATGTATGTTTAAATGTGAGATAATTTTCTACCTTCAGATGGTATTGTTAAAATTAATTTAAAGGCAAGCACTAGTAAGGATTGGTTATTCTAAAATATAGAAATGAGCTCAAATGCTTTTTCAAGTTTACATGATCTAAAATTAATCTAATAAATTTTAGTTTAAATTTTTGTTACTTTAAATTTTTGAATCATTAGTATTTTACCCAGGTCTTACAAAAATAAGTCTATAATCACTGACTTTGAATTCTATGAAATATGTTTCTAGAAGTTATAAAATGTCCAACATAAAGAATGCTAATTGCTTACTTCTTAGTTTTCATTAAAAGTTGAGGTTTTATGGGTTAAAAATCTCAATACTACATGTAGAAATAACATTGCAGTATTGCAGAAGGACCTCTGGAACCTCTCAAAAGATTGATCTTTCATGGGAAGCGTTGTAAAATAAGTGATAAAAAAAAACTTTTAAGGTATATTGTATGGGGGTGTAAATTAAATAGTCAGTGTTATAAGAAACCCAAGACAACCATTTGGTTCTTTAATGATTCCTGGCTGCCCAAATTTCAGTTTTTGCATTCCTTCATGCATCATAGTGCATTTAAGCTGACTTAAATTAGATGAAGGAACTTATGAGCTGGAATTATTGAAAGGAGACATCTTACATTATTGCCAATGTTTGATAGAGTCACTTTAAGAAATTGCCAAGTTGGTAATTAATCACTTCCTTTCACAGAAAGCTTGCAGAAAGCACAGACTTTAGATAATGTTTCTTTTTTAAAGAAAATCAAATAAAATCCACTCACTCTCCAACCTCATTGGAAGGGACCTTATCAGATGTCTAACTGCAAATGAACATCTTCCCTTGTCTCTGACACTCAATAATGGACATTAAAGACTCCTTCAGATGAGAAGCCATTGACATAAAACTAACCCAAAGACATATACTAATTTCAATCCTAACCTTAATTTAGCTCTAATCCTAACATCAAACCTAACCCTAAACCTATACCAAAATTCAACACTAAACTTAATCTTAACTCTGTTTAATGTTATATTCAATTGGAACCCTATCCCTAACCATATACTACTCTTAACCTAATACTAACCCCAAACCTAATCTCAAACCTAATCCTAATCCTTATCCTAACCCTACACCTAACCTCAACACTAATCATAATCTTATCACTTAAAACTACATTTAAAACAAACCCTAAAATCTAAACCTAACCATAACCCTAACATTCAAATATAATTTTAACATAAACCCTAACCCTACCTTAATTTAAACCTCAACCCTAATGCTAACTTTAACCCTAATATTATGCCTAAATCTATACCTAATCCTAACCCTTAAACTAATCCTAACCTTAACCATACACCTAATCTCAACTCCGAAACTAACTCTAACCCTTAGCCATATACCATAAACATAAGTCTAATCCTAACCCCAAACCAAACCCTAACCCTAACCTTAAGCCTACATCTAACCCCAAGCCTACCTTAACCCAAAACCCAACCCTGAGTAATATTTCTAACCCTGTACCTAACTCTATCTCACCCTAATTTTAACCATAACACTACACCAATACCTAACTGTCTCCATAAACCTAATCCTAGTCATACCTAAAATAACTTCTACCACTAATTTATACCTAACCTCAAACCTAATCCTAACTTTAACCCCAACTCTAACACTAACCTCAATTTCAACTCTACCCCTAAAATCTTACATAACCTCAACCCAACTCTTCCTTATACCTAACACTTTCCATAATCCTAACAGTAACTCTCATCTCATACCTGGTTTACCTCAATCCCAAATCTAATCTAACCCTAAGATTAACCCTAATGCTAACCCAAACCACACCCATAACTTTAACCCTATACCTCGCTTCAACCCTAAACCTGACCCTAACTTTAAACCTTACCCAATACCTAATCTTAAACCCAATCCTAATCCTAAACTAATTCTAACCCTAACTCTATACCTAACCACAATCCTAGCCCTAACCCTATACCTAATGCTCTCTATATCCATAAACCTAACCTTAACATAAACCTTAACCTTATACTTAAACTCAACGTAACCCTAACATTAAATCTAACTTTCTAAACCAGCCACATTGAGAGTGGTAGGAAGGACGAAGACAGAACAAGCTGCCCCACCCCCCCCACCCCCCGGCCCCACTTCACCTCACCTCACCCCAGCCAGGGTTCCAGTGCCAGAAAGAGAAGTCCCCATAACTTCTGGCTGTAAGAACCAGCAGGGTTGCAGCTGAGGGAGACAGAGTTGCTGGAATCCCAGGAAGTTCTTCATAAAGAGCCCATGCACGGATTTATTTAAACTCCCTCTGAACTCATGCTGGGGCAACAGCTTGAAAGAAACCAGGGACAAAGAGGAAGAAACAGAATTGTCTGGCATCAAATTGAGAGCTTGGGAGGAGGCATCTTTCTGCCAGATGAAAGTGCTGGCAGAGGCTATTGTTCCTTTTCTGAGACAACTGCCCCAAAGAGCCAGCAGGTGGGCACCATATCTGAGTCTCCATCAACTTGGCTCACCCTGTTTGCCCCTGCCATGGTGATTCCCTGAGACCCTGCCCCACCAAATTGCAGGCCCACCCAGTAGCTTTTCCATACAAATGGCCTATGTTGGCTCATGCTTCACACATTGCTAAAATCTCTCAAGCAGCATCTGGCCTCAGCACGCACCATACCTCTTGCTATGTGGCCCCAGACCAGGCACTAGCCACAGCCAGCCTCGGTTAGCAGCTCGGCCTCACCTGTGCACCTCCAAGCCCAACACAAGCAGCAGCCATCTTCAGATCACTTTGTAGCTCATGCCAGGTGGCCCCAGGCAGGACACTAGTGGTGGCTGATCTTGGCTTGCACCTCCTGGGAAGCCCCAGAGCCAGGGCACCTCGTAGACAGCTTCAGGCCACATTGCAGCAACATCCAACTACCTCCACAAATGATACACTCAAGAGGTGGACTCAGCAGACATCAGAGCCCTGCTGAATTCAGTCCTACTCTGTGGGGTGGGCCCCTGCACAGCTGATCCTCCATGGTGGTTGGTGGTAGTAGCCAGTCCTTGCTGCTGATCAGCCTGGGGGGGGGTAAATCCCTCCCATTGACGTGCCAACAGTTAATCAAGGCTCAACTACAACAGGAAGGTGAACACAGCCAACACGGGGGGTGGGAGAGAAAAGGGAAGACACACCTCAAGTGCCCAGCCTGGGTGATCATGGAGGCTGTGCCACTGGACTCTACAGAACACCTACTACATTAGGCCATTCTACCAAGCCCAGGAGACAGCAGCTCTACCTAATACATAGAAAACAAACACAGGGAGGCTGCCAAAATGAGGGGACAAAGAAACATGTTCCAAAGAAAAAAACAAAACTCCAGAAAAAGAACTAAAGAAAATGGAGACAAGCAATCTACTAGATGCAGAGTTCAAAATGCTGGTTATAAGGATGCTCAATGAACTTAGAGCTTCAACAGCATAAAAAAGGACCAGTCAGAAGTGAAACATACACTAACTGAAATGAAGAATAATTTATAGGAAACCAACAGTAGAGTAGATGAAGCTGAAAATCAAATCAGTAATTTGGAATATAAGGAAGCAAAAACACCCAATCAGAACAGCATAAAGAAAAAGAATCCAAAAAAAAAAAAAAATGAGTATCAGGAGTCTCTGGGACAACTGCAAGTGAACCAACATTTGCATCATGGGGTTGCAGAAAGGAGAAAAAAGAGAGCAAGAAGTTGAAAACCTATTTGAAAAAATGACAGAAAACTTCCCTAACCTGGTGAGGCAAATAGACATACAAGTCCAGGAAGTTCAGAGTCCCAAACAAGATGAACCCAAAGAGGCACACACCAAGATACATCATAATTAAAATGCAAAAGGTTAAAAACAAAGAATCTTAAAAGCTGTTACCTAGAAGGGAGTGCCCATATGACTGTCAGCTGATTTCTCAACAGAAACTCTGCAGGCCAGAGCAAGTGGCAATAAATATTCAAAGTGATGAATAGCTAGGACCTACAACCAAGATTACTCTACCCAGCAAAGCTATCATTTAGAATCTAAGGATAGATAAAGAGCTTCCCAGACAAGAAAAAGCTAAAGGAGTTCATCACCACCAAAATTAGTATTACATGAAATGCTGAAGGGTATTCTTTAAGAAGAAAGTGGAAAAACTATAAAATGATGAATAAAATGGCAATAAATACCTATCAACTATTGAATCTAAAAACAAAATAAACTAGCAGAACAGAAACAGACTCCATAGATACAGAGAACATTTTGACAGTTGCCAGGTGGGAGGGGGTTGGGGAAAGGATGAAAAAGGAAGGGATTAAGAAGTACAGATTGGTTACAGAATAGATGTAAAGCAAAGCATTGAGAATATAGTCAATATTCTAATAAGTATGTATGTGTCAGATGGGTACAAGATTTATCAGGATGACCACTTAGTAATATATTGCCTAGTCACTGGGTGTATACCTAAAACTCATATAATACTGTATGTCAACTGTAACTGAAAAATAAAAAATGATTTTTAAAAAACTTAGACTGCCCAAGATTCAGTTTTCTCCTCTGTAAAAAAAAGAATAATGAGAGATTTGCACTCAGGGCTGCCTGAGGGACTTGGCGGCAGCGGTCAGCTGTGTTCTCTCCCATAAAAAAAAAAAAAAAAAGAATAATGAGAGAATAATAATAATAGTATTCCTAATTTATCAGATTACTTCCAATTGGTTTGTCTACCACCAAACATTTATAAAACATTGAATATTATAGTATAACAAATAATAACAATATGGAGTGTCTATTCTTATGAAGTTTACAATCTAATTTGAGAGACAAAGCATAAGACTTAAAATTTATAAATGTGGTATAAACACACAATGGAATATTATTCAGCCTTAAAAAGGGAAGGAAATTCCGATACACTACAATATGAATGAATTTCGAAGACATTACGCTAAGTGGGGGAAAACAGTTAAAAAGGACAAATATTGTATGGCGTACTGAGAATTATCACATTCATACAGATAGAAAGTAGAATAGTGGTTGCCAGAAGGTAGAAGGAGAGAGAAAGGGGAGTTGTTTAATGGCTACAGAGTTTCAGTGTGGGAGGTAAAAAGTTCTGGAGATGAATGATGGTGATGGTTGCACAAAAATATGTATGTGCTCAAAGCTACTGAACTATCTGTATACTTAGAAATGATTAAAATGATAAACTTCATGTTATGTACCTTACCATAATAATAAGATTTATAATTTAAATATTTACATAAGGAAAATTAAAGTTCAACACTACATTGTAACATAAACCAGTAAATTAGAAATTATCAAAAGTCATTTTAATTTTAATAAAATGTATACATATTTAAATAAATTTAATTTAAAAATATAAATTTTAAAAAGAGTAGAAATGAGATGTATGAGGCTGCTATTGGTGTCACACAGCATGTTTCACAGGAAACTATAAGTAGAAAGAGAACACTAAAATAATGAAGCAAGTATTGTATAGTAAATTAACCAGTAACATCGTCATTTATTTATTTTAATATTTTTATTGATTTCATAGAGGAAGGAAGAGGGAGAGAGAGATAGAAACATCCATGATGAGAGAGAATCATGGATCAGCTGCCTCCTACAAGTCCCCCACTGGGGATCGAGCCCACAACCCAGGCATGTGCCCTTGACCGGAATCGAACCTGGGACCTTTCAGTACGCAGGCTGACGCTCTATCCACTGAGCCAAACCAGCTAGGGCAACATGGTCATTTATTATCATTATCAAGTATTATGTGCTGCTACACTTTTATATGACTGTCAGTAGGTGTGTTCACACCAGCAGCACTACAAATACATGAGTAATGCATTGTGCTATGATGTTAGGACAGCTGCATCATCACTAGACCATAGGAATTTTTCATTATAATCTTATGGGATCGTGATTGTACATGTGGTCTGTTGTTGACCAAAATGTGATTATGTGACACACTGACTATACGTATAAATGAACAGAACTGAAATGAGAGTCCAGAAATAAGCCCATCCGTCCACAGACGGATGTTTGACGAGGGCAGACATCATCAAATTGGGTCAAGAAAGGTCTTTTCAGCAAATGGTGCGAGGTGACTGACTGTTCACCGGCACAGCAATGAAACTGGACGCTTACCTCACAGCACATACAAAAATTAACTCAAAATATATAAAAGGTTTAAATGTAGTAGGTAAAATAAACTCTCAAAACATGAATCTTCATGACCTTGGATCTTACAAAAAGCACAGGCATTGAAAGAAAAAAATAGATAAATGAGATTTCCTCACAATTAAAAGCTTTTGTGCATCAAAAGAAGCTATCTAGAGAGAGTGAATCGACAGCCTACAGAATGAAAGAAAATAGTTGCACACTGTATCTCTGGTAACTGTTATCTGGAACATACAAGGACCTGTACAACTCATCAACTAAATCTTTAAAATGGACTCGGATAGACCCTTCTCCCGAGAAGACATACAAATGGTCAACAAGCATAGGAAACGATGTTATCAATCCTTAGTCGTGATGGAAATGCAAATTAAACCCACAATAATAACCCTTCACACTCACTATAATGGCTATAATCAAGAAAACTACAAATAGTAAATGTTAACAATGACATAGAGAAATTCGAACCCTTAGACATTGCTTGTGCAAATGTAAAATGGTGCGGCCATTTTACTTTGTGTACAATAGTTCGGTGTTTCCTCAAAAGAATTACCAAATAGTTCCACAACTCCACTGGCAGTTCCTCAAAAACTTAAACACAGAGTTAATGTATAATCCAGCAATTCTACTTCAGGGTACACACCCCAAAGATCTGGAAGCAGGGACTTGAACAGGTATTTGTACACCTATATTCATAGCAGCACGATTCACAGTAGCCAGGGGTGGAAGCAACCCAGTGTCCATCAATGAATGAATGGGCAAACACAATGTGGTATACACACACTGAAATATTACTCAGCCCAAAAACTCAGGAAATTCTGACTCGGGCTACAACATGGGTCAACCCTGCGGTCATTACGCTAAGTGAAATAAGACAGTCACAGAAAGACAAACATTAAATGATTACACTTACAGGAGGTATCTGCAGAAATCAAATTCAGAGAAAGAAGAACATAGCCAGGGACTAGGGGGAAAAGGAGAATGGGAAGTTAGTGTTTAATGGGTACAATTCCACTTGAGGAAAATAAAGTTCTGAAGACGGATGGTGTTGATATTTGCACACAATGTAAATGCAGTTACAGCCATGGAACTCTATACTTCAAGTGGTTTAAGCTGTAAATGTCATGTTGCACATAATAAATCACAATGAAAAAAATGAAGTCCTGATACATGTTACAGCGTCAAGGAACACTTCCTTCACTTCCATCGAAGTGAAGGAAGCTGGGCATAAACAGGCACCCAGGTCAGAGTCACCTGTGAACTTTAACTCCATCAGGTTGTGAAAATGAGTGTAAGTCTCGGTAACAGTTCCAGAAAAACAGGATGGTCTCAAATGGAAAAAGACATTTCACACCGTTGGGACAGGCAGTGAAAGCTGACGTGGGACTATGGGTTAGATTATAACGTGGAAACCAAAATGACTTCCTGGGACAGCACACTTATTCTGGATAAAACACACGGCAGTACTTCATGTGAAATGGCAAATGTGGTAAAGCAATGACGGCTGCGGAATCTGAGTGCAGAGGAAAAGTACTTATCTGTACTGCTATTGAAACTTCTCTTTTTAATCCTCACCGTGAATATGTGGGTTTTTTTTAAAACTGTCAGAGAGAGAGAGAGAGAGAGAGAGAGATATCAATTGGTTGCCTCCTGACCAGAATTGAACCCACAACCTTTTGGTGTACAGGACAACGCTCCAACTAATTGAGCCTCCTGGCCAGGGCCTTTTCTAGACTTTTAAAATTACTGGAGCCAAAACCGGTTTGGCTCAGTGGATAGAGCATCGGTCTGCGGACTGGAGGGTCCCAGATTCGATTCCGGTCAAGGGCATGTGCCTTGGTTGTGGGCACATCCCCGGTGGGGGATGTGCAGGAGGCGGCTGGTCGATATTTCTCTCTCATCGATGTTTCTAGCTCTCTATTTCTCTTCCTTCCTCTCTGTAAAAAATCAATAAAATATATTTTAAAAATAATAATAATAAATAAAAATAAATTACTGGAAAGTAAATCAATATTCAAAACACCTGTGTCAATACCAAGCCAGAGAAACAGAGAAGAGCCAAGTTTGTTACAGAGGCCAAGTCCTATGCAGACCCAGTTCACCCAATGTGGTGAAGCTAATCGCCCATGTAGCAGTCCACATGCCAGGAAGAGGCATTATGGGAAGATTATATTCGTAGCCACTATGCCTTGGGTATCACAGATGCCCTGGGATGTGGTAGGCACAGCAGAATTTTTTAATTCCCATTTTCCACATCACTCCAGATCCAAAAAGCTGTTTGTTTGCAGAATCCAAAATCCAGTACATTTGCAGAATACAAAACCAACATACCCAAATCAGTTGTGTTTCTATACACTAATAGTGGACCACCAGAAAGAGAATAAGAAAACAAACCCACTTACAACTGTATTAAAAAGAAATAAATTTAGCTAAGGAGGCAAAAGACTCATACACTGAAAATTGCAAGACACTGACGAAAGAAATGGAAGACACAAATGAATAAAAAGATATCCCGTGCTCATAGATTAGAAGAACTAATATCACTAAAATGCCCATATTACCCACAGGGATCCTCAGATTTAAGGCAATCCTGATCAAAATTCCAATGGCATTTTCACAGAAATAGAACCAACATTCCTAACATTTTTTGAAACCAAAAACAGCCAAAGCACTCTTGAAAAAGAACAACACTGGAGGCATCAGGATCCCTGACTTCCAGTTACCTTACAAGCTGCAACCCAAACAGGCTGGTGCTGGCGTAAACACAGACACGGGCAACGGGAGCAGGACAGAGCACTGAACCTTCATCAACAGCGGTGGTAACAACGGGCAGCCACACACAGAACAACAACAAATCAACACACTGGTTACACCACACAGAAAAATAAACAACCGAAATAAAAACAAAATAAAGAGAAAAAAAAGAAAGAAAAAATAAACAACTCTCCCCTCGTAGCAGTATCCAGGGCGGTTGCCGAGGTAAAACAAGCGTCCTCTGCACAGACACGGATCCACACTGTCCACCCACACTGTCCGGAAGGTCTGAGGAGTTTCCTGTGCATCCTGAGGAGATGGAGCTCAGCTTGCTGCAGGGAGAAGGCACGTAGCGGTCAGAACACGCATGCGCCAGCGGGGTCTTCAACGTGGGCTCAGCTGGCCAGCTGGGCAGCACAGGATGCAAGTCAGTGGAGGCCACGCCCCCTTGAGGCAATCCAGCTGAATCCATTAAATTTGGGAAATTCAAGCTAAATAAAGTCATACATCTCACGACCTCCAAAAACACATGAAGTATAATTAATGGGATGAAATGAATGTCGATGCAAACTTGACAACATACACCAAAACGCACTCAACACTATCCTTTCCTCCCTAGAGGTAACATCTAGGCCTCAGTTGTATTTCAGCTCCAGGCCCAGGTAAGCAACAAAACCAGCCAAGGCTGCCCTCAGGCCCAGCTGCATTGAATGATGACCTCCTGTCCTGGTGCAGGCCAATCGATCGGTGGAGACCACAGCCCAGAATGGCCATGTTTGTTACCTGGAAAACACCCTCAAAACCCTTAGCAGAGGACCCCGTGCGCTCTCCCGCCCAGGAGCACACACGTGCCTTTCCCTTTCCCCTCCCCGCCCCAGGCCCGTTACCATGAGCTTCCTCACTCCCAAGCTCCAAGGGAGCTTCCTTTACCTCTATAACTTACTTCCTAAACCCATTTCTTCTGGGAATTACTTCTTCTACCTCTGTGATTCCCAAATAAATGTTCTTACAGTTTGGGGTCTCGGCTCTGAATTCTTTCCTAGCCAGAACCCAAGTACCGAGGTTGCTGAACCCAGGTTTGGGCTGACCCCACGGGCCAGACACCTGGGGCTGTTCCCACCGCCTACAACGTTTTCAATGGAGAAGGCCCCGACTTAAATCTGCATTAACCACCACACTCTCGTTTACTGTTCTGCTGGACAACCTGCCTTAAATCACTTCCCCGCTACCCCAACATCTTTCTCTTGTTTTTAGCTACTCAGTTTTCCTATCTTTCACGTATAAGGTAGATAAACTTGGTTTTCTCCTGTTAACCTGTCTTTATTACAGGGAGTCTCAGCCAACCTGGTAGAGGGAAATTACAAGCAACGGAACACAGTTCAGAACAGAAAGGAATGAACCTCAACATGGGGAAGGAGAGGGTTGGTTCTACCCAAAGGAACCTCACAGGGAGATCTGATGGCAAATTCCTAACTCAGAAGGTCACGGTGGGTAGCCACGCCCCAGGCATATAACTTTTCTAGTAAAAGGTTTTATCTTTCTTTGCCTTAAGCAAGCCCTAGCCATTGTTTTTGTGCATCCTGGTTAACACACCTTTGAAGTAAGCTGAAACACGCCTTTGAAATAACTACCCTCCAGAGAGAACGTAATCTTATTAAATATCTTGAATCCACCCCCCTTTTCCATCCCACCCCTGGCTCATTTAATCTCCCTTCCATTCCCTCCTTAGTTCCAAAGGCATGAGAGGCTGCAAAATTGTGGTTCTCGGGTGCATTTGAGATCTTGCTTCCTGGCAACTGTAGCCAGTTTTGGTTCAAATAATCTCTTACAAAAATTCTCTACAGGCTTGAATGTTTCCTATGTAAACCCATATAAAGATATGGCTGAATCTTACATGTATATCGCCAAGTAAAAGAATCCTGTAGGAAGAGGCTACACACTGTATGACCCCTTTTCTATAACATTCTGGAAAAGGCAAAACTACAGAGATGGTAGATCATGGCATGGAGGGTTGAAATGTTCCACAGAATATTTTAGTGATGGCTATCAGCCATTGTGCATTTATGAAAACCCGTAGTTTTTTACAGCCCAAAGACTAAATCATAATCTATTCAAATTAAGTTATTGAGGATATGGGAGTGTCACAGAATGGAATACAGAGTGTGCCAGAGAATGTAACTATATTAGAAATGTAGAGAAGAAAGTCACTGTAGGTGGTGGGGCAAAAGGTGCTGACCTACATAACTCCGAAAAGGAACAGAATCTATAGACTAAAGCAAAATGTACTGTATGTACACAGAGGGCTCTATTTTATAGTTATTTCCCTTGGGGGTAGTTTACAATTCTGAAACCACTCTCTATATAATCTGGAATGGAGTGATGAATTAAGTAAATGGCAGATGGCCCTAGCTGGGTAGCTCAATTGGTTAAGAGGGTCTTCCTGATAGACCAAGGTTGCGGGTTTGAACCCCGGTCAAGGGGAGGTTACAGTATCTATGTGATAATGGATCAGGCTGGAGACAGCAGTATAAATTCATCTTTAGCTCAATACAGATACAGACAGTCCCACACAGAAATCTTTGTCATTAGGTGTGTGTACACAGGAGGGAATGCAGGCATACATTTCCTTGCATGGTCACCTGAGCATTTAGCTCCCACACGATGTAAGTTTTTCATACCATTCTGTACTAACAGGAACCAGGGCCCTCTGAAGAAATAAGTGATTAAAGACTTGGCTGTGACTTTCATTTGGCTTGTTGGCTTCACAACCACTTGTTGACTTCACAACGCTGAGCTCAGCAGAGCCGCTGAAGAGGGAGGGCTCCCCCCCCCCCCCGCCCCCGGCCGTAGGAACAGTCCTCAGAATGACCATAGGAACAGGTGCTGATAACACTCGTCAAGCAAATGCCCTCATTTACTAAAAATCCACATATACATTACATTTTACAAAAACAGCATTTATCTAGCTCTCTTGGTCCCTTCCCTAAGCCAACAAAAGAAGGGGTACTGGGGGAGCTCTATTCATAATGGAGGGCTCCCATCCAGACATTAGGGCAGCCCTGGGCACCACCGGGCCCCTTGTCCAGTGCACAGGAGGTGGGTTTAATAGAAACCCCTCTGGGAACCAGCCTGGAGCGCCTGGAGCCTGGAGCACTTCATTGCCATCCCAGGTGAGGGCCCTGCCAGCACCACCAACATCCCGACCCACAGCCTGAGTTCCAGCTGGAGGCCCCGCCTGGGCGGCTTCCTGCTTCAGGAGTTGGAGACTGGGTACCCATAGTGGTTGCGCTCAGCCTCACCCAGCGTCAGCGTCAGTGACAGGCTAGGCTTCCGTTCCAGCTCCCCTTCTTCCAGGCAGTGCTGTGGGGGCCGGGTTTTGAAGAAGTCGGAGATGTAGCGAACCTGGGTGAGGAAAAGAGGCAAAGTGGGCTGGGCTGGGGTAAGACTGGGACCCAGGTGAGGGAGGTGGGGAATGGGACCCTGGGAAGGGAGTGGGGGTGAGGGGTGGTAGAACCCAGGAGGGGATGAGGATTGTGCTAGGGGCAATGAGAAAAGCAGAACCTGGGATGGGAAGACTGGGATCTTAGGGGAAAGACGGGAGCAGAGAACTAGGGACTATAAAAGGGAGAAAAGAGGGTAAGCGGGTCCCAGGGCAAAATGTTGGGGCCCAGGAGCTCACAGTGAGGCCGGCCACCAGGGCCCCCTGCAGGAGGCCCACGAGGACATCACTCCAGTGGTGTTTGTGGTCAGATACACGGGTGTAGCCCACATAGAGGGCAAAGGCCACCAGGAAGAACTGCACCGTGGGCCGCAGCAGCCGTGCCCACTTCCAGCAGAGCCGCGCCTGCACATAGAGCTGGGGGTGCAGAGGGCAGCCATGAGCTCAGGAGCCTGCCAGGTTCACCCCATGGCCAATGCACAGATGGTAGCCCAAGGCCAAGAGCAGAGAAGACCCAGGGCCTCCAGTTTTTATCAACAAACCACTTAGCCCAACCAATCCCCTCCTCCACCCACGTTTTATGGATGCAGAAACTGAGGCCCAGCAAAGGGGAGTGACTTGGCCACAGTTCCACACCAAGCAAGGCACAGGAAAACCAACTCACCGCCAAGAACATCATGCAGTACATCCCAAAGGAGGAGTGTCCAGAGTAGAAAGACAATCTAAGAAAGGAGAGGGCAGCAGGCATCAGGAGGGCTGTGCGGAGCACAGAGCCCAAGGGCCCATGCTCAGAGACCAGACAGCTTATTCATCATCTCTACCTTCAATCCCCTCCTGGTCTCCTGTCCTCTTCCACTGAACTTCCCACAATTTAAGGGAGAATTCTCCTTGGAAACATGGCCAGTGTTAGACATAATGGGAGTCCCAAAAGAAGAGAAGAGAGAGAAGGGGGCAGATAGAGTATCTGAAGAAATACCGGTTGAAAAGTCGCCAAACATGATGAAAAACTTTAATTTACACACTCAGGAAGCTCAATAAACTCCAAGTAGGATAAATTCAAAGACATCTACACAGAGACACACTATAATCAAACTAGCAGACAAGAGAAAGGACTCATTGTGCACATGGGACCCTCAATAAGATTAGCAGCTGTCTTATCAGAAATCATGCTGGTCAGAAGGTGCTAGATTACGTATTCAAATAATTAAAACAGAAAAAAACCTGTCAACCAAGAATTCTATATCTAGCAAAATTATCCTCTAAAAATGAAGGAGAAATTAAGACATTCCCAGATAAACAAAGATCCAGAGAATTCAATGCTTGAATTCAACACTTGCCCTACAAGGAATGCTAAAAGGGAGTCTCTCGGGGAGAAATGAAGGATACTACTAGACAGTAACGCAAATCCACACAAAGACATAAAAAACACCAGTAAAGGCAGTTACAAAATAGAAACGTCAGTACTAATGTATTTTTGGTTTATAATTCCTGGTTTTTTTCCTATATGATTAAAAAAGAAACAGCATATATGCTAACAATGTAAATGAGACTACTGTGATCATGTCACAATAAATAAAACTATCATATGATTATGTTGTACACCTGAACAAATATAATGTTATTACACCTCAACTTTAAAAACTGCATAAAACAGTATATATAAACCTATGTTGATAGGACACAATGTATAAAAATCTAATTTGTGACAATAACCTCAAAGGGGGTGAGCAATAGTGCCTATCCTACCTAATAGACAAATATGCAAATTGACCGTACCTTCGCTATGCCCGCGATTGGCCAGGAGGCGTGGGGGGGCGGGACTCAGGATGGCCGGGGTAGCCAATTGGGCCAGCGGGACGCTGAGCTCGCGTCGCCAGCGGCGGCTCGAGCTCAGCATCTGCACCATGGCTGTGTTGCGGCACAGAAGGGGCCTCTGGGGCAGCGAGCTCACATCCCACCGCGGACCATCAAAAGCAGGGGAGCTGGGTGCCTGTCCGCTCAGGCACCAGGCCTTTCAGAAGCCTTCGCAGCGCCAGAGGCTTCTGAAAGGCCTGGTGCACCAGCGGACAGGCACCCAGCTCCCCTGTGATTGAAAGTGAAAGCGTGTAGGGGACCCTACACGTGCATGATTCAATCATGCACTGGGCCTCTAGTATATCTATATAGTGATATATATATATAATGTATAGGTAACAAATAATAGAAGTCTTTCCTTATCAGTAATTGCCTTAATGTGAATGTATTAAATTATCTAAAAGGCAGAGATTAGAGAATGGATTTTAATTTATTTATTTATTTATTAAATATATTTTATTGCTTTTTTTTACAGAGAGGAAGGGAGAGGGATAGAGTTAGAAACATCGATGAGAGAGAAACATCGATCAGCTGCCTCCTGCACACCCCCTACTGGGGATGTGCCCGCAACCAAGGTACATGCCCTTGACCGGAATCGAACCTGGGACCCTTCAGTCCGCAGGCCGACACTCTATCCACTGAGCCAAACCGGTTAGGGCGAGAATGGATTTTTAAAATATCTAACTTTATGATGTACATAAGAGACTCACTTTTAGATTCAAAGACACAAATAGGTTGAAAGTACAAGAATGGAAAAAAATATTCCATGCAAACAGTAACCAAAAGACTGCCTGAGCAGCTATGCTATATTACTATCAGGCAAAACAGACTTTAAGACAAAAAAATGTTAGGAGAAAGAAAGGACATTAGAGTGATAAAAGGGTCAAGCCATCAAGAAATATAGTAATTACAAAGATATATGCATCTAACAACAGAACCCAAAATACATGAAGCAAAAACTGACAGAAGCTACAATATGGGTGACGACCTTGAGAACGTTAAAGAGCCCAGGCAAGCCCTAGCCAGTGTGGCTGTGATTAGAGCGTCCGCCCATACACCAAAGGGTCGCAGGCTCGATTCTTGGTCAAGGGCATGTACCTGGGTTGCAGGTTTGATCCCCGGCCCCAGTCAGGCCCCATACTGGAAAGCAACCAATTGGTGTGTCTCTTTCACATCAATGTTTCTCTCTCCTCTTTCTCCCTCTCCCTCCCATCCTTCCACTCTCTCTAAAATGCAATGGAAAAAAATATCCTTGGGTGAGGATTAAAAAAATAATAATAAAAATAAAGAAGCCAGGCAAGAAAGGCCACACAGTATATGATTCCATGTATATGAAATGTCCAAAATAGGTAAACCCACAGAGACAGAAAATAGGTTAGTCCTTAACAAGGGCTCGGGGAGAGGGGAGGGAAAATAGCTAATGGACATGGAGTTTCTTTCTGGTGTGACGAACATATTTTGAAATAAGATAGTGCAGATGGCTGTACAACATTGCTAATGTACTAAAAAAAACAATGAATTGTACACATTGAAATGGTTAAATTAGTGAATTTATGCTATGTGAACTTTATTTCAAGTTTTAAAAAGAAAAATAAGGAAGTCAGTTACATGAAAAGCTTATCAATAGAGATGAGAGGACAGAGCAAAAGCATGAAAATGGACCTGAAATTTGGGGGGGGGGGGGGATGGGTAACCCCTCCTAACACTGGCTGCTCTGCTCCAGGCCTGACACCCCAGCCCCACCTCCCCTCCCTGTCTGCAGGGCCCAGGCCCACAGGCACCTCCCAGCCTGCTCCCACCCTGTCCTTGGCCCACTGCGGTACCTCTTCATCCTTCTCCACTTGGCAATTCAGTCTTCAATATCCAGCTTCTGAGGGCCCTTCTCCAGCCCCCAGTGTCCCCCGGGAGCGGGAGTGTCTCTGGCCTGAGCTCCCCCAGCATCACCCAGCGTGAAGGCTGCTAACCCAGCACCCACCTGGACTCAGTGACGTTGGCAGGACTCCCCCTGCACACCTTCTCCACCTGGACATAGACGGAGCAGTTGACCCGGCTCCAGTCGGGGTCGCACACTGCCAGGAAGTTGGGCCTCAGCCGGCCAATCATGTACTTGGCCAGGTCTGTTAGGGACTGGCTCACAGCAGCCCCAAACAGGAATGTCCCCAGCACCTTGTAGACAGCAGCCAGGTAATTGTTGAAGTTGGAGCGGGAGTAGAGCCGGTCCGTGTACACCAGGTAGGCTTCTCCGGCTGAGACCTGCAAAGGGATCAGCCAAGAAGCCTCAGGGCATGACCAGAGCAGCAACCGTGGGGTCCGCCAGGCACTTACTCAGTCCTCCCACGGAAAGGGGCTTAGGATGTCTGGCTTCCCTGCGGCCACTAGGGAACTGGGAACGCCGAAGGGGGTCCTCTTCCCCACAAATACCACCCAGGGCAGATACATGACGCGCCCACCCGACAAGCCCCTCCTGCCTTACAAGGATGACGGTGGTAGTGATGGTGACCCCGGCCATGAGCCCGTGAGTGATGGTGTCTGGACGGTAGGGGTACCGGATGGAGTCATCGCCACAGTAGAACCCTCGCTTGTACGGGGCATTCACGAGCGTCAGGATGGCGAAAGGCAGAGAGGCTGGGAGTGGAGGAGAGAAGGCATGTAGCCACACGTTCCTCCCCGAGCACCAGCCCTAGGGCCACACAGACCAGCCTTCTGGAGGCTGCACACCTGCCTCAGCCCCCCTCCTGGTTTCCTCACCTTCATGCCCACCATTAAAGCCCCCTCAGGGCTCCCCATCACCCTTAGATACTAACACCAATGTCCTCCCCAGGACCATTCCCACCCCACCCCTCCCACTCCTCCCCCACTTCCCTCCACCCTCCTTCCTGCTCCTTGAACAAACCCAGAAAGCACCCACCCCAGGACCTTTGCACATGTCCTTCTCTCTACCCAAAACATCTTTTAACTAACTTCCCTCTGGTCACAGTTCCATTCCCCGCTCCTGACTGTCCCATAATCACTCTCCTAGAAGGAAATTTCAGTTCTTCCTGTTTCTTGTCCTTGTATATAATTATGTACTCATTGGTACTTGATTCACCCCCTCCCCACCCATCTGTGAGCACCTGAGCACGAGGCTGTCATGCTCAAGGCTGAGTCCCAGGCATTTAATAAGCATCTGTTATAAGAGGGCTTTCTGCTCTTGGATCTGAGACGCCCACGTTTCTCGTTTGTCCCTGAGACGGCCACACAGTGACCAAGACGGACCAGACCTGGGAGCTCAGTCCGAAGACGCCTTCAGGAGCCACAGACAAAACCAAATTGTGAAAGGGTAAGTCACCGGGCACTGGGGCCCTGCTGAGCCGGAACCCCCACCCCCCCACCCCCCGGTCCCATACAGGGCACCCTGCTCCACGGAGCAGGTGCACAGAGAGAAACTCCAGCAGGGTGTCCTTTGCCCCTGGCAGGGCAAGTGACAAGTGTAAAAGGGTGTGTCTCTTCTGGGGACAGTAGAGCCAACTCCTCCCAACAGGCCAAATCCTAGGGTCCCAGGGACCCATCAGTGATGGCATTGAGCACCTCTGATGCCGAGTCTGGGGAAAGACACAGTGAAGAAAACAGAGGTCGGAGGGGTTAGAAATAAAGAGTAAGTAAAAGATGGCCGGAATCAGAGAGGTGGCTGCAGGTTTCAGCAGGGATTGTAGAGCAGGTCCCAGAGGAGGTGGCTCGAGGAGATGAGGACGTTCAGGGGACATCGGGGGAAGAGTGCCAGGCGCAGGGAACGGCCAGCGCAAGGGTCTGCAGGTGCGACCATGCCTGGGAGTCGGGAAGGACTGTGTTGGGGGTTGGAGGATGGAGGACATTGTAAGAATGTGAACCTTGCTGTGAGGCGGAGGCACAGGAGGGTTTGGAGCAGAGGAATGGAGCATGTTTTCATTTCACCCTCTGGCAGCTGTGAGTGAGGGCAAGGGTGTGGGTAGAGAGGCCAGGAAGGAGTCTCTCAAAGTGGTGTGTGTGTGTGTTGGTGTGTGTGTGTGTTGGTGTGGGGGGCAGCGCTGGAAGATGCTGAGAAGTCAAGTCACCAGGGTGCCTGGGCGGAGAAGTCCGCCTCCCAACTACTGTCCTGCCCCTTCCTCTGGACATTCCGGCCCCCCAACCAGAGCCAGAGCTGGGCTTTCCTGGGATTTGGGACGCAGAGTTGTGTGCACTGAACTCAGGACCTCCCTCCGCTCAGCTTCTCTGACCTCCGGTTTTGTCAGGGCCGTCGTAAGCATTTGAAACGGAACTGTCTATGTGTTGAATCTTCTAGAATGGGGAGTACAGTCTGCCCGAGCCAACTTCTAGCACACAGCAGCAACACACGACCTAATCTTAGCTCTGCCTCCCCGGTGACCTCTCCGGAATGAAATTGGGGATTATAAGAGCTCATCCTCCACAGGCTGTTTTGGAGAAAAAGGTTTAATTGTTTGCATGTTGCTTAGCGCTTAGCATACAGTAAGTTCCACACAAATATTTAAATAAATAATAACAGATGCTCAGGATATGGTGACCAGGGGACTTCCTGCTGCCACCTGGCACCTCCCAAAGAGGGTCTCATCTGGGACATGGGAGGAGGGCCTGGCCCCCGCCATTCATCAGGACTGAATCCTCCATCTCTCGGTCTCTCGGTCCTCCCCCCGTGCAGGTTTAAGGAGCAAGATTACCAGATTGGGGAGCAGGGGGAGAATTTTGCCGGAGGGGCCCCTCCCCCCGCCGCGGGTAGAATTCCGGGACCATTGCCCTCACAGCCCCAGAGCAAACACTCAGCCTTTGTTTCCGGGACCCTGGGAAAGGGGAGGGGAGGGGAAGAGAGGGGGCCTCGGGCGGCCCCCTCCGCCAGCCTGGCCCGAAAAGCCGCCCAACAGGTTTGGTCGCGCCTCCCCAAAGCCCGCGGTTCATCCGCAGCCCGGGGGCAGCTTTCTCTCCGCTGTCTCCCCGGCTGCGCTGGTTCAAGTCCCACCAGCGCGCTGCGCGTCCCGGGCCAGGCTTCAGCCCTCCCCGGCCCAATGGGAAGGCCGGTCCGGAGCCGGAGTGTAAAGGTCCTCCAGACCGGCACCGAGCGCACCCCCCGCCCCGCCCCGCCCCGGGCCACCGCCCGGGTGAATCACCGCCCCGGTCGGGCGCGGCGAGAGCGGGGCGCTTGCGGCCCCTGCGGTGATTTCCTGCTGCCCCGGGCGGGGGTGCCAACCCCGGCGCCGTTCATGACCTACTCATGAACCCGGCGCGGGCCGGGTAAACTGAGGCTGGGAGGGCGCATGCCCGAGAAGGTGCGCCGAGGGTCCTCCCCCGAGTCACCCCTCTAGAGACGGCCTCGGAGAAGTGGAGGCGCCGCAGGCCGTCCCGCGCCCAGCAGACCTTCGCGGGGGCGGGGGCGAGCACCACCTGGGAAGGACCCCCCCCACGCCCGGGTTCCCGCGGCTCTTACCGACTAGCACGCACAGCACGTCGAGCAGCACGAAGACCCACCTCCGCTCCATGCCACCCCCGCCCCGGGCAGCGCCCACGACCCGCGACGCCAGCCCCAGCGCGTCCCGTCCCGTCCCGGGCCGGCCGCAGGGTCACATGGCCGCAGAGCCTGGCCCTGCAGGGGAGGGGAGGGGAGGGGAGCGACAGGCGGGGCGGGGCGGCCCCAGGGGAGGGGGCGGACTCTGCCCCCGCCCCGCCCGCGGCGCACAGGAAGGAGCGGGGTGGAGAGTGCGTGCGCGCCGCGGCTGGGGGCCCGGGGTTTGGAGGAGGAGGAGGGGTCTCTGAGCTGGTAGGGGTCGTCAGTGCCCAGTTACCCCCCAACCCCCCACCAGGAAGGCTAAGGCTCAGGGACAGTGAGCCCAGGTCACCCAGAACGTCAGTGCCCCGTCACACGTATTGGGCCGGTTGAGTCCGGGGGACGGGAGACGGGGTGGGGTGAGGTGACAAGAAAAGAACGAGTGCCCTAGCCAGTTTGGCTCAGTGGATAGAGCATGGACCTGCGGACCTGAGGGTCCCGGGTTTGATTCTGGTCAAGGCCACATGCCACAGTTGTGGACTCCATCCCCAGTAGCGGGCCTGCAGAAGGCCGCCAGTCGATGATTCTCTCTCATCATTGATATTTCTATCTCTTTCTCCCTCCCTCTCTGAAATCAATAAAAATGTACGAAAGAAAGAAAGAAAGAAAGAAAGAAAGAAAGAAAGAAAGAAAGAAAGAAAGAAAGAAAGAAAGAAAGAAAGAAAGAAAGAAAGAAAGAAAGAAGAAAGAAGGGAGGGAGGGAGGGAGGGAGGGAGGGAGGGAGGGAGGGAGGGAGGGAGGGAGGGAGGGAAAAAGAAAAAGAAAGAGAAAGAGAAAAAGAAAACGAGTGAGTGAGGGGTGAGTGGGCAGCCCAGCAGAACTGCGGGGTGTGGAGGAGCTGAGCTCGGGCTCCACAGGGTAAGTCCCCCAACCTCCTCATTGGAGACTGGCACTCATTCCGTGTACATTTCAATATCCTGAATCAGTAAGTGCCTAAAAATTAAATTGATGGTGTCTAGAGGCTTAATTGCAGAGGTTCTGTAGTTCTGCCACCCCTGCAGTTTAGAAGCTCAGATTCCTCAACACCCGCTCTGGAGACTGTGCCAGGCACTTTTGCTGTGTAGCACTTACTGTCCCCATTTGACCGAAGAGCAGAGGGGCCAGGAGGTAGGAACTCGCTCACACCTAGAGGTTACCTCTGTGCCCTGCACCACACAGGTCCCAGGGAGCCTGAGTTGGGAGGCACCTAGGGGTCAAAATCACCCAAGCCATGGAAACAGACTGAAGGGGGCCATTACGTCCAGTCTGTGTCCACACACCCACACTGGATCCTTTTGGCTGGAATCACCTGAGGCCTAGGGGAGTGTGACCACCTGGAGAGACCTGCCTTGATCTGGCAGAACGCTTGATAGGCAAAAGGTTCTGTCACCCTCAAGGTCACACAGTGAGAAAGGAGCTGGGATTGGAACCCAGGTCTCCTGGCCCCAAGGTTCCATGTCCTTGACCTCTAAATCACATTCACCCCACGCTACCTCCAATGATCCTGCAGAGGAGGTGCTGGGCCCCTTTCAGAGATGAAGGGAGTCTGTCCAGAGAGAGGCAGCCCCTGGCCCAAAGTCAACCACCTGGGATTTAAGTTCAGAGACCCCTCGACCCTGCTTCCTGGAGGCATCAACAGACCTCTGCATCCTGGCCATTGTTGCCCATTGTCCAGACGGCGGGGTTGGGGGTTTAAGTGTCTCTGAGTCAAGTCCCCTGCGCCCCCGTCAACTTTCCTTAAGCAGGGCGGGAGACACTCCCCCCTTCCTCCCCCCACTCCCCCCCACACTCAAAACAACTCAGCCCACCCCAGGACATGACAAGGTCCTGCCTGGAAACTTCTGGACCTGAATTTTCCGTCTGCGGTGTGGTGGAGACAGTGTGGAAAGGACGTCACCAGCAACCAACCCCCCTTTCCAACCGCAAGCCCAAGTCGCCCGCGACTTCCTCCAAGGCGGCTGGGAGAATCAGATTGAATTGCCGGAGGGTTTTCCTAGTCTGGGTAAGGGGTGAGGCTATCGCAAGGGCCGTTTCAGGCTCAGCTGAATCCCGCGGGTCCTCCTTCCCTCCCCGCGTGACTCCCGCTCCACGCAGGCTCGGGTTCTGCTCATTGGCTTCTACTCCTGCCACTCACAGGGTGGGGCGGGCCCCAGAGAAAGGCTGGCCCAGGCTCTAACTCCCATCATTCATTCATTCATTCATTCATGCAGCACAAACTGAATTAGGGTTGTTGTGAGAATTACCTGATAAAATATTGAAGAGCCTGGCAAAAATGTTACATAAATGTTAGCTTTATTGCACTTTTTTTCACTTGAACCTCGCTTCAATCGAGTGACTACCGCTCTCGTTGTCGATAGCCCGTCAACACTTCCAGCATTGTATTGGAATCAAGGAAATCAAGGGTTCTTTATTGAGCACCTACTGCGTGCTGGGGGGGGGGGGGGGGTGTGCTACAAGGTCAGATCCAAGAGGGTCTTCAGGGAGGCTCCGGCAGGCAGACACTGTGGGTAGGAAGGGGCTTGGCCTGATCCCTGGTGAGGCAGAAGTGGCTGGAGCAGGGGCATGAGGCTGGAGGAGCTGGTGTGGCTATCGGCCCCTCCCTACTGACCTCAATCTCATCCTGTTCTTAAAATATCTGGGCAAGGTCAGGATTAAAATCTAGCAGGGCAGTAGGGATTGGGATTAGTGTTAAGATCGGGGTCAGGGTTCTACACCTGCTAGCTGGGGTCCCCCACTTAAAAAAGCTTTCACACCTGGCCCTTTAGAGAGAAACGGAGCCAGCGAGGCCTGCTCAGGGTGCAGAGCCTGGGCTGGCAGCCAGGCCTGGATGGCTTCTCCCTTACCTGCAGATGGCAAGCTGGAAGGAGACTGATGTACCGGGCAGAACCATGCCCATCTGCCCTATAGATCCCACCAACTCCGTGTTGCCTGGTCACTCCCAAGCTGTGATACTCAGGGCTCAGAAGGTTATGTTCTCATCACCCTGTTGCCTCAGTTCAACCTGAGGGACTCCAGGATTGTTTTCAAAAATATTGTGAAGATTAAGGGAGAAAAGCCTGGCAAGTGGGTAGAAGTGCAGCCACCACTCACCTCTTTCTATACTTCTCTTGGGGCTCAAAGACCATACTGGGAGTTGGCTCCCAGACTGGGGGCTCTAAGCCCTGCTAAAGGTCCTGCAGTCTAGACTGTACCTCTGGGGGGCTGTGATGGTATGTTTGGACAGTGAAGGCAAAGTGGGTGGATGGTCCTCAGTCACATTAAAAAGCACTATTAAAAAGGAAGGTTAACTGAATAGGTACTTGGGGTCACCTGTAAGTCAGAATCCCAGACCTACTATAAGGACTTTACTGTCCCAAGTGCCACACAACCTGAATCTAGGAAACCTTCCCAGCTTCAGCATCGAGTCAGCATCCTGGGAACCCTCAGTCCTGCATGAAGTTACTTCATGAAGATGACTCCTCCCTGCCCTATACCCTAGTCTGCCACCTCCTTCCTCTAAGCTCTGGCACCATCTCAGCTTGTGTGTCTGTTTATCAGCTTATCAGAGTCAGGATCCTTCCCAGAGTCAGCTCCAGGAGGGCAGGGACCCCCACAGAGTAGATGATCAATCAAAGCTTCCTGAATGAAAGTGACCTAGTGAAAAATGAATGACTTAGTTCTGGGGCGGGAGGTCACCAGAGTGACTGCTACTCCGGGGGCTCGGTGTGGGCTGGGCTTTCACAGGATGAGGCCGTCAGCAGCTTATTCCTTCTACAAGAACTATCTTCATGGAGCGTCCAGCCCCTGAGCCACCCCACCCCCACCCCACCCCACCTTCCCTGACTACTGCTCAGGGTTGGGGGTAGTACTTTGGGGTATTTTACTCTGAGCCCCCACCACTGGGTCCCAAGATCAGGAGAGGCTGCAGACTCCAGTCTACCTACAGGGGAGTGCGGCAGGAGCCGCCTCTGCTGGGCAGTGAGGCAAAGCCACAGCCTGGCCCTGACCTCCAGACACTCAAAGGGCACTAATCTGCCAGGCACCCACTTACCTCAATGTGCTCTTTATAGCAGCCCAGGAATAATGTTACCTTAGGGTATTATAAGAGGTTAAAGAATATAGAGGAGCCCTGACCGGTTTGGCTCAGTGGATAGAGCGTCAGCCTGCGGACTCAAGGGTCCCAGGTTCAATTCCGGTCAAGGGCATATACCTTGGTTGTGGGCACATCCCCAATGGGGAGTGTGCAGGAGGCAGCTGTTGATGTTTCTCTCTCATCGATGTTTCTCTCTATCCCTCTCCCTTCCTCTCTGTAAAAAATCAATAAAATATATTTATTAAAAAATAAAAAAAAGAATGTAGAGGGAAAGGTGAAAAACATGGAGAATTTCAGCAGAGAAATAGAAAAAAAAAAACAAACAGTGGGGATTTGGGATAGGCTGCATGGCAGTATGAAACTGTAGAAAAGAGGACCAGGGGACCTCAAAGACCGGTCCATAGCAACTATGCAACTAGAAACACAGAAAGAAAAAAACACACAGAAATCTGCGGGACAATACCCAGTGCTCGCCTGTGTAACTACAGGCCCAAATGGAGGAGAGAGAACATAGCAGCAGACATATCTGAAGAAATAGCCAAGATGCCCAACACCAATGCAAGGCAGCCCTTAGGCCCAACAAGTTCCGTGTGGAAATCTACTCCTGGCCCATCACACTCAAATGCTGGAGTCCAGACAAAAAGGAAATCACAAAGCAAAAAGATGGGTCTCATGTAGGAAAACACAAGAATGACCTATTTCTCATTAGAAACCAAGAGTCAAGGGAACGTCTTTAAAATGCTGATCCTGCCAAAAAAGAAAAGTAAGTTTCAAAAATGAAGGAGGAATCCTCAAGGATCTTTCTGGCCAGTGAGAGGTAGTGAAGAGCATTTGTGGGAAGAAATGAGAGCCCATCTCTAAAGGCTACAGAAAACCATGAGCTATCACCACACTATCAGAACAGCTGAAATCCAAACTGAGGACAGCACAGACCGCCAGGCCCGGGAGCTGGCTACAGGAACTCTCCTTTATCACTGATGCAAATGCAAATGGTGCAGCCCTTTTGGAAGACCGTTTGGTAGTTTCTGACTAAACTAAACACTCTTACCATAAGATTCAGCTCCCCAGGATTTACCCAAATGAGTTGAAAACTTGTGTCCTAACAAATATCTACACAAGTGTTCATAGTAGCTTCATCCATAAGTGCCCAAACCTGAAAGCAACCGAGACTTCCTTCAGCAGGTGAGTGGATGATAAACTGGGGTCCCTCTGACAATGAAATGCTCCTCAGCAATAAAAAGAATGAGCCATGGAGCCACGAGAAGACATGGAGGAACCTTAGGTGCACATCACCAAGTGAAAGAAACCAGTCTGAAAAGGCTATTCCTCAGACTGCTCAATACCAGGGAGAAAAACACCTATATTGTACACCTAAAACTAACACAAAATAATAGTAAATGTGAACTGTAACTGAAAAATAAATAAAACAGGGAGAAAGATACAAATCTTAGCTGTCAACGTAAATACACACACAAAGGTAAGCAAGGACAAGGGCAATTTTCTCGAAAGCAGAGCAAACCAGAATGTAGTAGAGCAATACCTCTAAACTACTTCAAGAAAATGAAAACAGACTAAAAACTCCAGTGAAAATCACTCTCAAGTCCCTGGCACCCACCCCGCAAGTACACCTGCTCCCAGAGCTGGCACCACCAGCACTGAAGGACTAAGCCCCAAATTCCAGGAGACCACTTTCCTACACACCTGGGCACAACCAGCCCCTGACCCATCTGCCCTTGGTCTTCATACCCTGGGTCCAGGCTGACCCTCCTAGCATGTCCCCTGTCCTTGCCCAGCCTGTTTGCACCACCTCTGAAGAAGCTCTGAAAACCCCATCTTGACCCAGCCCCTGCTACCCCTCCAGGGGATTCAGGACAAAACCTGCTAGCTGGCCCACCCAGCCCCTCAGCTGCTCTGCCTCCTTCCTGGCCTCCACCTCTTTCCTGGGACTCCGGCCCCTGCCTACCTCTGTGTTGGTGGTGACCTCAGCCTGGCTCACACCAGCCCTCACCAAAACAGGATGATTCTCCTTCAGGTTCCAGATTAAATGTCCCCTCCGTTTAACTGACCATCTCCCTCACATCGGTCACCATGACATGGACCATGGCCCAATGCCCTCTCGGTCATGGCACAGCCCCATCCTTGAACGATGCCTGGTACAGAGCCCACCAAGTGACTAAGGGACGAGGATGACCTGTGGTTCCCCGGCACCTCCTCACACCCTGCCCAGTCCACCACGAGGCACCCACGGGGCTTCAAATAAAGTTTAATAAATAAAACAGCAAGAGATTCAAGGCAGTTTTCACTTCACAGTGTGGTCCTTGGTGGGGTGACAGGGAAGGTTGAGTCCAACTCTGCAGATGGGCTCGAGCCAAAACTCTCCTGGTGACACCCAAGGGCTGGGGAGTGCTGCCCTGCCCCCCGGAGGACCCCACTCCAATTTGTAAACAGAAACATAAATAAAAAGAGGGAGGTGGGGGAAGAGACGGACCAGGACCCCAAACCATCTTGCTGGGGAGCTTCAACAGAATACGACCCGCAGGTCAGGGAAACAGGCTGGAGCCTGGCCCCTCGGCATTGCAGGTGACAGGGGGTGTCAGTCACCTGTCTCTTGGAACCCATGAGGCTGCTGAGAAGCCCTGGGGTGGATAGAGAGGAGGCAGGTGGGCATAAAGTGCGGCTTTTCCTGAAGTGGACAGAGTGGGTGAGGTCAAAGGTGGGGCGGGGCCAACTTCGAGGTATATGGCTCTGTGCCCCATGGGGTTTGGCACCGAGTAGCAGCTGCCCACCGACCCCTGGGCTGGGGCAGCCCATGGCCCTGCCAATTGCGGCGAGACAGAGCCAAGCAGGTGCTGGGGGCTCCCTGGGCAGAGGCTGCTGGTGGGGGGGCGGCGTCCTGCCCTGTCTCCCCATCTCCCTGACGGGCAGGGATGCCTTTCTGTGCCTCTGCTGGCTAGAGGGGGCTGGTCCCTCTGCACCCAGCTGCCCAATGGGTCCCACGGAGGCGGCCTGCAGCCAGGCAGTGGTGCCAGGCGCTGAGGGTGCCGGGCTGTGTGTGGGGAGGGGCAGGGCTATCAGCCCTGCCACTGCTCACCCTAGTCCTTGAAGTGTTCTGAAGCAGAGATGGCGTTACCCGAGGCCCACGAGGAAAAGGGTCGGGAAGACTGACAGAGGCAGGCCCCACAGTGGCCCCAAGTCCAGTCTAGGCCACACACACCCGCTTGTGGCCAGGAATCAACAGGTCATCACGTTACAGCTGCAGTGAGGGGAGAGACCGAGAGAGAGACCAAGAAAGGGTCAGTCCAGTCCCACAGACTGCACGGCTTGAGCGCTGTGGGCCAAGCACATGGCTCCCAACCTTGCCTCCCCCAGCAGACCGTGTTTTCACGTGTGCCTGGGGAGAGCTGGTGGTTGGGGCAGGGGTGGGAGGAGACTAGCACTGGCCCCATTTGTACCTTTCTGGGTTTTGAACCATGTATTACCTAATCAAAAAAATAAATTAAGCCAAATTAAAAGTAGAGAATAAAACTAAAGAAACAAACAGCCTGCTCCATGGGCCACACCACCCTTGGGCCCTCAGGGCAGACCCCTCCCGCTCTCCTCAGTTTAGCCTGAGGCTGGGGGCCCCTAGGGTGGGGGCTGCACTCACTGTGACAGGGGCTCCGAGTGCAGCCCAGGGCCCGGGCACGCTGGGTGGGTAGCCAGGAAAGGATTCACGTCCCCAATGCCAATGAGTCCAAACTCAGTGACCGACAAGGCCACCTGTGCAGGGGCCACAGCTTCCTCGGGCTCTCCGTCCATATCCACGTGGCTGGAGACCTGGGGCAGCTCCTCAGGAAGGGCCCCTGGCAAGGCCAAGTCCACAGCCAGTCTCGAGCTGGTGCTGGGCTCTGGAGCAGCTGCAGCGGAGGGGCAGAAGGCCGGCTCGGCCAGGGCTGGGGGCTGCTGGGGCACGGGCACAGTTGGCGGGGTGTCCAGTTGCTGGAACAGACAGGGCCCTGGCTCCAAGGATGGGAGGCTGTTGGAGCCTTCCTCGGGTTCACCAACACTGCCAGTCATGCCGTCCACGCTCAGCGGCTCTAGAGGGGGAGAACACAGCTGAGGCCAGGCCCCAGCAGCAGCCACGCCCAGCCCTCCCAGGATCCACAACCATCCTGGCTAAGGTGCATTAGCTTAAAAATCATACTTTTTGCCTTCAGGATGCAATATATGCAGGCTCCAGCCAAATCTCTGTCAGGGAAAGCAAAGCCTATGACCCCTCATCACTGATGTTTTCACACAAATACATAAAATACACACAAACACAAAAGAAACCAGTTATACTAAACTGTGCACCCAGGCTAAGGCCCTGCCTTGGGAGGTTGTGACTCCTGTTTTTCAAACAGAACAGAACACAAGAGATTCAAAACAACAACAAAATGCTTGAGTGCACTTGCCAAGTCAAGGTAAATGTGATTTGTGGAGTTCTGTACACAGGGGCATGACAGGCAATGCCGGGATGGGTAGATGTGGATGCCCTCCCAGACAAATCATGGAACCAACCAGATTCTGGAACCAGGGGCCAATCTAAACCCGAGTCCAGGAGACTTAGAGAGCAAAGGTCCTTGTCCTTCCCTCTGTGTTCACTTTCAGAAACTGAAGTAACTAACTGAGCCTTGTCTTGCTCTGGTGTAGCCCTGGGCCCAGGATGCTGGGGAGGGCTCAGATACCCCAAGCCTCCCACATGCGGCTGAGGCTAAGCCACCCTCACCTGAGGGCCAGAAAGAAGTCCCCCAACCTAGGCCTGGGGAGAAGCCCCCTAACCCGGGACTCAGGGAGGAATCTCCAACCTGGAACCCAGAAAGGAGTCCCCTCAACCTGGGGCTCAGAGAGAAGCCCCCAACCACCCAGCACCCAGAGAGGAGCCATCTCCACAGAGGGCCCAGAGAGAACCACCCCCAACCTGGGACCCGGAAAGGAGCCCCCTAGCCAGGGGCCCAGAGAAGAGCCCCCCTAACCACTCAGTGCACAGAGAAGAGCCCCCGACCTAGGACCAGAAATTAGCCTCCTCAACCACCCAGGGCCCAGAGAGAAGCCCCCCAACATGAGGCCAGGAGGGAGCCCACCCAACCACCAGAGGCCGAGAGGAGCCCTCTGACCTGGAGTCAGAAAGGAGCCCCCTCCACCATCAGGGACACAGAGAGAAGTCCTCGAACGTGGGGCCCAGAAAGGAGAGCCCCAACCACCCAGACCAGAGAGGAGCCCCTGCACCTACCTGGGGTCCAGAGAGGAGTACCACACCCCGGCCTGAGAGAGGAGCCAACCACCTGGGGCCCAGAGAGGAGACCCCACTTTGGGCTGCAGGGCACTCACAGTTCTCCATATGGAAAGCCAGCAAGCTCCTATGACAACTCACATGTGTGACCTCATGGGGTAAAATGACAATGGGTCCCAGACACCTGCTCCTTAGTGTTCACTGGCACCGGTCAGGGTGCGTTACAAGGGTGCTCCCCCAAAGGTAGGGGCCCTCCCCATATTCTTACCTATATGCATCCGTGCCAGAGGGTCCTGCTCAAGGCTTAGGCCATCAGCGGCAGGGGGCAGGGGCGGTGAGGAGCGGGGACGGGCGAGGCCATCGGGGTCACTGCCATCTAGGTCCTGGTCTGTATCCCTGTGGAAAGATGGCACCATGGGGGGCTGCAGAGAGACAGCTGCCTCAGGCGGAAGGTGCTCCCTAGGACTCCCGGTCGTCCCGACCCCAGGTCCTGCTGGAAGCCCGCCACACATACGTGGTTCCTGACGGGCCGTACTTCCTCCGGCCCAGCCGCGTCTGCTGGGAGAAGTAGTCATAGCGCTCAGACTTCTTCCACAGGTAGTAGTATTCCACACACTCGCCCACAGACCTTGTACGCACCTGAGGGACAGTGTGGTGTCATCTGGGCCCCACACTCCCAGCTCCCTCCACTTCCCAGGGCAGCGGGAACAGGTTACAGCAACCAGCGCTCTCAAAGACCCTGCCTACACCCCCAGTGTCCTCTGCACCCACCTCCAGCCCCCATCTAAGGCTCACAGGCCACCCCCATGTCCGGGGCTCATCCTTTTGCCCTGAACATGGCACCTCAATCTCAGAGAGCACCACTACCTGCTGACAGGGGACTCCATTCTTCTTCACTCTGGGTCCATGTGTCCAGTGTCCACTTCCCTTTCTCCAGACCTCGCCAAGCTCCCAAGGACTAAAGTGTCCACCTCATCCCCTGCTCATCGCAGGCCCAGCAGAGGGGGAATAATGAGCCCTTGTGCAGACACCAGGGACAGAGACCCCACCCAGAGAGGACATGAAACCTGGCCAAACCTGCTTTTTCCATGGAACATCACTAACATCCCAAGGGAGAGCTGTCTATGAGCACATGAAATGCCATTAAAGGACACATTGGGGCTTCATGAACCCCAGACTCAGGTCACATACACAGCACCCTAGAAAGATAAGGGACAGTGCAGCATGGAGCTGGATGCCACCTGGCAAAACCTCTTGGGGCATCTTCACTTTGGATGAGCCCCACAGCAAGGCCAGAGCTGTTACAGGTACATTTGAGAAACCTGCTGGTCCCCAGGATGAGGGACAGACAATAGAGCCCAGGGAAGCCTGGGAACCAGGGGGGCAGGCAGGACACACACGAGCTGTCCCCTCTTCCCAATGACACCCTTCTGCATCAGAGGTCTGGCTGATAGTGAGAGCGTCACAGCCTCCATGGGGCCAGGGTAGGTGCAAACTTAAAATGTGTGTGGTAATCATGGGCAGGCATGTGGAAGGTAACGCATGTGAAGTTTTGCTCACAGAAGCCTCGACTGCAGTGGGAATGCAGGGAACAGCGCACTGCATCAGGCCACCAGGAGCTGATCTGCCTAGAGCTGTGGTCGGCAAACTGCGGCTCACAAGCCACATGCGGCTCTTTGGCCCCTTGAGTGTGGCTCTTCCACAAAATACCACGGCCTGGGCGAGTCTATTTTGAAGAAGTGGCGTTAGAAGTTTAAGTTTAAAAAATTTGGCTCTCAAAAGAAATTTCAATCGTTGTACTGTTGATATTTGGCTCTGCTGACTAATGAGTTTGCCGACCACTGGCCTAGAGGATCTAGTGCCACCTGAAACGGCACTGGGCAGGTCAGCTGAGCATCCTCCTGTTCCTATAGTGGCCCAGCACAGATGTCTCACTTACTCCAACCTCCCAAGAGAGGACAGAGGCCCCGAATGTGAGCTAGGTTTCAGCCAGGCCCTGCTTCTCCACAAGCTGTGTCACCATGAATAGCAGGAAGGGGCCAGGGCTGCTTCCCTAGAAGGGCAAAAAACCACTAGGAGACGGGGTGAGGAGAGAGAGCCATGGCGAGACAAAGGGAAATTCAGACTCTGAGACAGAGTCATAGGAGCATATCCTGCCAGAATCCAGGGGGAGGGACCTAAGTCTAGGAAGGACATGGGGACTCAGGTCCAGGGGAAGGAAAGTAGACTCAGGTCTAAGAAAAGCAGGTGGACTCAGGTCCAGGGGAGGGCAGGGCAGGGCCTTGGTACTCAGCAGCCCCTCTGGTCATGAGCATTTGTCACAGGTGGCAGGAGAGACCTATTCCTTTGGTTCGATCGAACTAAGAGACCCTTGTTCCCCATGGCTAGAGGCTGAGAGTGGGGTCCAGGCTGGGAGTCCGCACTGCAGCATAGGCTCTGGGCACCGGTGGTGGAACTCTCTGAGACTGAGATGCCACCATGTTCATTTCCCATATTGGAGCCTTCTTTGGGGGAAGGAAGTGGTTTGACAGAGGAGACTAGAATAATATGATAACAGGCACGTAGGCGTGAGAGGCGGAAACCAGGGCTTTAGCCCTCAGCTCAGAGGAGCCTCAAGAGCCTGGTAAGGGGAGTCACAATCTCGTACTGTAGGGTGTAGGGTGCCATGAGCCCAGGCTCCTAGGTTCTTTCCAGCCCCAAGGAGGCTATGGTGCAGCCCAATGGGAGCAGGATGGGCTGTGTCCTCACCTTGTTGGCCTGGATTAGGTGGAAGTTTTTCCCGTGCACTCGGAAGCCATGCTCAAAGTTCCTACATTCCTCCTCACTCCAAGCACAGAGCCCATCTACAACCAGGAGGAGGCAGTGTCAGCAGTGCCCAGACCAGGAGAGCTAGTAAGGGTGGGGTGGGCAGGCAGGGTGCTCACCTCGAATCACCTTCACATTAAACCGCAGTCTCCGCAGAGCCTCCTCCACATTGAAACTGCATTTCACCAGCTCATACAGCGCCTGGGGGAGTGAAAGCCTCTTCCCACCTGCTCACCAGCAGCAATAGCAGGAGCGTTTACCCCACCATTGGGGCAGGCATATGGGGGCATTCACACCACCTTCAGGGTGAGGATATTGGGGGTGTTTACCCTACCATCGGAGAGGGGAAATAGGGGCAATCATACCACCATCAGGGAAGGCATATAGGGGTGCACACACCATTTGGACAGGGATATTGGGGGGCATTTAATTCATCATCCAGTAGGTGTTATGGGGGTGTTCACCCCACCATAAGCTGTGGATATGGGGAGTGTTTACAACACCATCAGGGAAGTGATATGGGGGTGTTCAAATGACAATCAAGATGGATATACTGGGGGCATTTACCCCATCAGGGCAGGGATGTTTGAGGCATATATATACATTATCATCAGGGCAGGGATATCCAGGGTGTTCACACCATTAGGGTAGGGATAATGAGGGCATTCACACCACTATTGGGGTGGGGCTATCAGAGCACATTTACCTCACCATCAAGGTGGAAGCATGCGGGGGCCATTACACCACCATTGGGACAAGGATATGGGGGTGTTCACACCATCCAGCATGCTGCCTACCTGCTCACTATCTTTCACCATTTCTCCCTCTGGGAGCTGAGACCCGGTCGTCTCATGCCATCTCCGCTTGACTGCCCGGTACAGGAACTCCTCCACCTCCCTCTCAGGGAGGATGTTGGGGTCCCACAACAGCTGGTCTTCATTCTCATAAACTGTTTAGAGGGAGTGCCAGGGTCAGCAGTGGGCACAAAGTCCATACCCACACCTCGAAAAGTGCACACTCCCTCTCCACAAGCATCCACCAGGTTGGCTGTCACAGCACCGCCAAAGGACAACTGCTAATTCGTATGTCCGGTTCTTGTGACCTGGGCCCGTCCCTTACACACCCCTCTAGGCCAGAGGTGGTCAGGGTAACAACAAAAGGTGGAAGCTGTGGGAGGCCAAGTGGGTGCTTCCCAGCTGGGAAATCCAAGGCAGCCTCCTGGAGGAGGCAGCAAGTAGTCTGGGTTGAGGAAAGGGGGACTTCTGAGCATGGCCTTAGGGGAGGGAGTTGTAGGTAATGGGTTCAGGAGGGTAAAGCCATTTACACAGTTTGCAAGTCTTGAACAACAGAGTCCCAAGGAAGCTGAGTGAAGAGCCTGGACTCAATGGCAGTGAGAACCTGGGTCCCAGTGGTCTTGGTTAGGCAACAACCACTCTAACCACCGCATCCTACAAGCCACATATGAGTGTACTTTGCCCAGGGAAGGGGAGTCCTGCCCCATGCAGGCAGTGGTTGGCAACCTCTAGCTGGGGAAGGACCCAATGGGGAAGAGACAGAAGGGAGATCTCAGGGCTCAGCCTAGAAAGACCCCAGAGCCAGCACCTCTTAACTAGGGAAGAGTCACAGGGACCACAAACCAAACAGCCCAGTTCAGTAGCCAGAAAGTGAAAAACACACTAAGAAAAATGGCTCCTGTGTTGGAATGTCTCTGGTTGGGAAATTGACTGGGAACCAACAACTCCTCAGAACTACAGAAGCAGTGACCTCTCCCAATGCAAGAGCCCCTCCATACTGATGCAAGTCCCAGCCTGGACCAGGGTGGTTGGTCCAAGAGGACCACAGGCCACTCTCTGGAAAAAAAAAAAAGCATCATCCTGCAACCTGAGCCCTCCACCTGCCCAGCATGTGAATGTGAGAGAAAATCTGTGGAACAGAAGTTAATCCACAAATGGCTGGAAATCAGTTAGCAGACAGGACTTTAAAGAATTACATGGACTTTCCAGGACTAGAAAATACAACCTGTGAGTTTATGAACTCACTGAACAGCTCTAATAGCAGCTTGGATATAGCAGAAGACATGATCAATTAAATCGAAAAGAATTTAATAAAAATTAAAGAGAAGGAATTAAACTGAATTTAAAGAGAACATAGTTAGGGGATGAAGAAGACAGTCATATGTATAACTGAGTCATGGAAGAAATGGACAAAAAATGGAACAGAAGAAAATCTGAAGAGACAATGGCCAAGAATTCTCCAAAACTGATGCATGACACCAAACGCCAGATCACAAAAAGTCGGGACAAAGCCAAAGAAAACCACATCTGGGCTCATCTGGTAAAAATGCTAGAAGGCAAAAGAAAAATGTAATCAACCTACAAGGAAATAATGAACAAGATTTCTAACACAAACAGTAAGACAGGCATCTGACTTTTACACAGAAACAACAGATACCAAAGACAATGGAACGAAATGGTTCACATGTGAGAAGAAAAAGCTGGCAAATCTAGAAAACTAGACCCATAACAATACTCTTCAAAAGTGAAATGAGCCCTAACCGGTTTGGCTCAGTGGATGGAGCCTCGGCCTGCGGACTCAAGGGTCCCGGGATCGATTCAGGTCAAGGGCATGTACCTTGGTTGCGGGCACATCCCCAGTGGGGGGTGTGCAGGAGGCACCTGATTGATGTTTCTCTCATCAATGTTTCTAACTCTCTATCCCTCTCCCTTCCTCTCTGTAAAAAAAACAATAAAAAAAAATTTTTTTTTAAAGTGAAATGAGCCCACCAGTGTGGCTCAGTGGTTGAGCACTGATCCATGAACCAAGAGGTCACTGGTTCGATTCCCAGTCAGAGTACATGCCCAACTTGTGGGCTCTATCCCCAGTAGGGGGCGTGCAGGAAGCAGCCAATTGATGGTTCTCTCTCATCGATGTTTCTATCACTATATCCCTCTCCCTTCCTTTCTCTTTAAAATCAATAAAAACATATTTTTTAAAATGTGAAATCAAGATTAAGACTTTCCAGAAAAACAAAAGCTGAAAGAATTCATCAACATCACAATAAATATTAAACAGCCAGTTCTTTAGGTAGGAGGAAATTATCGCAAATGGAAGCTGGAGGGAGTGAACAGTACTATCCCGGCGGTTGTAAAAAAGCATAAGGAATATCTGGCATGAAAACCACAATGTTGTCACTGTGGCACATGCAGTTCCTGCAGAAGCAGCAGTAGCACAATGGGCAGACAGATGAGGTGATTAGAATGCACTTATCTAAAGCAGCAATTTTCAGCCTTTTTCATCTCATGGCACACATAAACTAATTGCTAAAATTCTGCAGCATACCAAAAATATATGTTTTGCCAATGTGACTAAAATAAAGTATACTGTATAATTTTGACTTATTCACACCCGACAGCTATTATTTGTGTTGGCTGTTGCCATTTTTTTATTTGACAATCTAAGGGAAATGAGGTCAGTGCCCCCAACTAAATAGCCAAGTATTGATGTTTTAAAAATTCTTGTGGCATACGGTAGGATAACCACTGAAAAGGTAATATAAAAATTAAAACTTATCATATCAAAGAAGAAGAAAAAATAGAATAAAACTACTTGACTAATCAAAAAGAAAACAAGAAAAAATAAAGGGGGGGGGGAAACAGATGAATAAGGAAAAAACACATAGAAGATGGTAACTTATCCCAACTATTTTCACAATTGCATGAAAATAGTCCAAAATGTAACTGGACTACATATTCTGTATTAAAAGGCAAAAGAGAATCACACTGGATAAAAAAATAATTAGATCCAAAAATATGCCATACACAGAAAATACACTTCAAATATAAAAACACAGAAAGCAGCATTTACAAAATAGACTAAATACTGGCCATAAAACAAGGCTCAACTCGTTTCAAAGGACTGAAATCACAGAGTATGTTCACTGGACTTCAACTAGAAATCAGTAACAGTAGGATAACTAGGAATTCCCCAATGTTTGGAAATTAAACAGAATGCTTCTAAAACACCCCTGAGTGGGAGAAGTTATCACAATGTGAACTACAGAATAACAAACTAAAATGAAATAAACTATGAGGAAAGAAATACAGATAAAAATAAAAATGAATTAAGTAGCCATCAGACAACAGAGAAAAATCCCGATAAAGGGCAATAAAAGTAACAAACTCCTAATAAGTCTGATCAAAAGGGACTGAAAAGGAGAAAATGCAAATTACCAATATCAGGACTCAAAAAGGGGACATCACTATAGATCCTACAGACATTAAGAAGATAGGATATTGTGATATTTTTTACAATAAAGTTAACTTACTAGTGGGATAAATGCCTCAAAAATGCAACATATCAAAACAAACAGAAACTCTATATTATTAAATATACTGAATTTGTAACTAAAAATCTTCTTCCACAAACATGAAACTAAAGTAAAACCCAGGCCCAGACAGCTTCACTGAGGAATTCTTCCAAACATATAAAGAAGAAATAGTAACAATCTCACACAAATTCTCCGTGATGTTAGTAAAAGGCACTTCCCAGCATACCTGACCCCAAAGCCTACCAAGGACAAACACAAAATAAAATGACAGGCAGTGTCACGGCAACAGACAAGCTAATTTACAAACTTACATGAACATGCAACAATACAGGGAACATGACACACAAGATGCACATGCCACACACATGGATCTAATCCTTTGCCCAAACTGCCTACAACAAAGCAAGCACATCCCATCACACCCATGTCCCAGCCTCTGCCCTGGGAGGCCATACTCTTTACTAAGGGTCTCTGTCTCCCTTGTCTGTCCCACCTTACCCCCTACCCCCAACCCCACCCCCAATCCTGGGTGCGGAATCATCTGGGAAAAGCCTCCTGAGAAAAGAGTGCCAGCCCCGAGCCTGGGGCAAGAAAAACAAGACTCAATAGGTAAATGACTTCACATCCTGTTTTCTTCACCTGTAAATGGAGGCAACAATTCCTACCTTAAAGAACAAAAGCCTCTACAGACAGACATACAAATATCAAGTCCAGGTTAGGGAGTACCCTGAAAGACAAAGCAGGACAGAGGGACACTGGTTTCTGGAGGATACTGAGACAGGACACAGACAAGGTAAAGGAGAGGCCTATGGGATAAGTGGGGAAGAGCATGGGTGCCCAGAGGAAAAGTGCAAAGCCCTGGGCAGGAGGCAAGTCTCCCTTACTTCCTCCTGCCCACTGAGCACTCTGCAAACCTGCTACCCATAGCTGGCACAAGGCAGGCACCTGAGCCAGCCTGAGGCCCTCAGAAGATTTGGGAACTAGGTCTGACTGGATGTGCAGCAAGTTCCTTCTTGACTGGAGTGGGGTTTTCATCTTCTTTTCCCTGTCCCCACCATGATCCAGGCCCCACTTACTCTTCTCACCATGTCGGTTCAAGTGCAGGTTGCTGAGGTCGGCTTGGAACTGAGGCCCAACCATAATCTCCTGCAAAGGCAAAGGCCCAGGAAAGTCAGGGCAGGTGGGAGGCCCAGCCACTTTTCAGAGCCCAGGGCTGTGTTGGTCTGTGCAATCTTTCCACAGATGCCAAGTCCTATGGTCTGAGAATGGGAGGCAGAGACCTGGGTGTGTGTGGGGGTGTGAGTGACCATTTGTCTCCATCTACTTATCCATCTGTTCAGTATAGCCAGTCATGTGTCAAGGGGATGAGACCCGAGGACCCAGGTGTCCTGATGCCCAGCTCAGAGCACTCAGGACAGGACCTTGGGGCCACATCCCCGGGCCAGCCAATGCCACAGCAGCACGGGCTCAAGGTCCCAACACCACGATCAAGTCCAAAAGCAGCCCACTTCTCAGAGGCTGTGCATTTGTCTCCGCCCCAGGACCAAGCAGAGACCCACGCTGAAGGTACTGCAGGGTCAGGGCCACATACCTTCTTACATTTGTTGGCAGGAAGAGGGTCCTCCTCAGTGTCAGACGAGGTGGAAGAGCCTAGCTCTTTTTCTGTGCCAGTCAGGAAGCGGGCTTTGGGAAAGGGGATGCAGGTGAGACACATCTGTGGCACTGGGTAGCTCCCCAGCTAGTGGATCCCCAGGTCTTCACTGCTGCAGCCTCCACCCCACGCTCCATCCACTTGTCCCCCACACCATGCCACTCCTGAGAAGAGGCATGTCCCAAGACCTGGCCAGATGACAGGTGCCCAATGGGCAAAGGTGTGGGGATTTGCTACCTGCCAGCTGTGAGCCCCCAACACCTCATGCTGCTGGGACACTGCCCCCGCATCTGACAGGCCTTTTGGTTCCAAAAGCTATAGGAATCAACATATTCCCTCCTCCTGTAAACTAAAGCCAGCCAGTCTCAGCTCACTGGCCAGGGAGACGAAAACCCCAGAGAGGCTCAGATAGAAAACAGGGCACCCCAGAGGCACCATCCATCCGAGTCTAAGTTATTTGCCCCGAGTAGCCCAGGGCCCCCCATCTGCATCACTAGAGCCTTGCTCAACCCAGCCCAAGCGGAGGAGCAGGCAGGACACCTACGTCCACTCTGGCTAGGGAAAAGGTCAGAAGCCTCGTGGGAGGTAACAGATGGGGTGAGATCATCGGCCGAGGACTGTGTCTCTTCCTCTTCTTCCCCTGAAAGCAAATCCTTCGCTATTTGTTCCTTTTAACAAAAAGTAAAGAACATTTTTGCAGTTTGTTTTAACAATCTTCAGATAACACTAATAACAACAGTGACACTAATTTGATGGCCCTCCCCCTGGGAACAGCAAGGGCTCACGTGGGGCTGCTCTTCCCACTTTGCAGATGAGACTAGGGGCCAGGGCAGGGCAGTCAGGGTGCCAGCATGGATGCTTGTGGTCCCTGAGCCCACACCCTGCAGTCTAGAAAGGGATATCACCTATGCCTGGCTTGGGACGGTTAGAGCCCCCAGCCACTGCTCTCTCCTTGTGCATTTGGTTTTCAACTTTGGTAATAAAGCCCTCCTCCTGGCACCACCCCTGACCTGTCAGGACTGGACTCAGGACCTCACTCATTCTCTTCCTTCCCAGCTGCGTTTCTCCAGCCCAGTCTCCACTCTGCCCCGCTTTTGGCCAGTGGTCAGTCTTTTCATCCCAGCTCCTTCTCTGTGGCCACTCTAACCCTGAACGCATCAGCTATGACTCTGGGGAGCAAGAGAGTCCCCTCTAAGAAGTAATCGAGGCCTCGCACTTCTGCTTTTCTGAGGCCTTCATGCCTGCCCTCCCTAAATCTTCCCACGAGTTCCAGGGAGAGACCCCACTCACCTTGTCCAGGGTCATGTCTGGGAGGGTGGCTGTGGCATCGCTGCCCTCACTCTCCCGCTCCGAGATGGGGTCTGATGTCTCATAGCCATAGAGGGCAAGCAGCTCGTCAAGGGGCATGTCACTGCTCTGAGGGGGAAGAGGGCTCTGTCAGGAGGGGCTGTTCTAGGCGTTCTGCTTCCCCTCCTCCTGTCTGAGCCCCGTCAGCCACCACAACCAGGGCCAATTTGTCACATTCTGGAAACTCACCCCAGCCAGAACCCCAGGTCCAGTCCTTTACCCAAGGACTCCCTTACAACCCCAGGATAGCACAGATAAGACACCAGAGCCCAGAGATGTCAGGTATGTGCTCCAGGTCACTAGCCTTAAAGGGTGGAGCCAGGACTGGCTTCAGTCCACACTGCACTGCCCAGAAACGCTTCCCTGCTCAAAAGCGTTCAGATTTGATTCCAGGAAGGCAAGGATGGCATGGTATCTGGAAATCTATCAGAACTCATGACATCAATAAATCAGGAGGGCAACGACATATAAATGTCTGGACAAATGTGGAAAATGCATCTGGTAAAATCCAACATGCCCCTGATTTTATAAAGCACTCAGTACACTAAGTAAAGAGATAGATGCCCAATCAGTATGACAGAGATGCTGTCAGCCCTCACTGTGCAACAATGCACAGCCAGAACAACCCCAGCACAGTCAGAACAGGAAGGCAAGATTGGGAACACCAGAACTACTCACACTGTTTTCTTTTTTTTAAATCCTCAGCTAAGAATATATTTTTCATTGCTTTTTCAAAGAGAGTGGAAGAGAGGGAAGGAAAGAGAGGGAGGTGGGGAGAGACAGTGATGAGAGAGAGACACGACTGGTTGCCTCTACACATGCCCCAACTGGGGCCGGGGATCAAACCTACAACTCAGGTACATGACCAGGAATTGAACCTGCGACCCTTTGGTCCATGGGCTGGCATTCTAACCACTGAGCTCATCAGCCAAGGCATACTCACACTGTTTTGATACTTCGAGCTCATCCGATAGAATAAAAGGGAAATAAGACATTTATTTATTTACTAGAGGCCCGGTGTATGAAAATTCATGCACTGGAGGGGGTGGTCCCTCAGCCTGGCCTGCCCCCTCTCACAGTCCAGGAGCCCTCAGGGGCAGGAGACAACCTGGTGCTCAGGGGAAGGCGACGCCCCCATCACACCTCTGCTGCTGCTACTGCCAGCAGCGCAAGCCTCGGCGAGCCCTGGTTACCTGAGCCTCGGGCAGCCATGGGCGGCTGGGCAGCCGCCATCTGAGGCTTGCCTGCACTTCGGGCCGGCCCTGGGCGGCTGGGGGGCTGAGGGGACTGGGGGACTCCGGAGGCAGGTGCATGGAACAGCCGGGCCCGCCTAGAAGCAGGCCCAGCCTTGCTGCATGCCTGCTGCCCCGGGGAGGGGGACTGGGCACCACCATCTTGTGGCTGTGGGCGCCTTCATCTTTGAGGGCAGGGCAATTAGCATACCGCCTCCTTATTGGCTGTGGGCGCCGCCATCTTTGAGGGTGGGGTAGTCAATTAGCATATTGCCTCCTTATTGGCTGTGGGCGTTACAATCTTTGAGGGCGGGACAATTAGCATATTCCCTCCTTATTGGCTGTGGGTACCGCCATCTTTGAGGGCAGGGCAGTCAATTAGCATATTCCCTCTTTATTAGATAGGATTTTTGTTTTTTTAATCCTCACCCAAGGATATTTTTCCATTGATTTTAAGAGAGTGGAAGAGAGAGGGAAAGACAGAAAGAAACATTGATATGAGAGAAACACATCAATTGGTTGCCTCCTGAACAAGCCCTGACCAGGGCCTGGGCAGGGGAGGAGCCTGCAGCCGAAGTATGTGCCCTTGACTGGAATCAAACCGGGGAGCCTTCGGTCCGCAGGCTGATGCTCTATCCACTGAGCCAAACCAGCTAGGGCCGGAAATAAGACATTTAATTATTAGAGAGAAAGAAAGAAAAACTATTACTACCTTCCTCTCCAGTATTGCTTTCAAATCGGTTTCTCACCCTCCTGTAAACCTCTACTCCTTCTGACCACACTCTGTCCTGACCCAGGGGTCACTGTCAGCCTCCAACCTCCTGAGCATTCCTTCTCATTCTTTCTGAAGTGAACTTCTGCCCTGCTCTTGTGCTGGTACTTCCATTGCTGTGGAAGACCACCCGGCTTCCTCCCAGCCCTTCCTCTAAACCAAGTGCTTATATGACGAAGGATCATTTTGCCCATCACAGTTTCTAATTATGCATTGGTTGGAGGGGTTCACACAGTGGCCCAAAGATGCCCAGGTTCCCTGGGATCTTCACAACACTATGGTGCCATTACTTCCATCACTTGCGCTGATGCAGCAGTCAATGGTTCCTGGACAGCGTCCTGCAGTGAAGGCAGGAGCATAAAGTGTGTGAGTTGCCAATGCATGTTCCTTACCGCCACCCACTCAGTTTTAAAAAGATGCTAGTTTCAATTACAAATATCCTGTAGTTCAGTGGTTAGAGCGTTGGTCAGAGCACCGAAGGGTCACAGGTTTGATTCCTGATCAAGGGCATGTACCTGGGTTGCAGGTTCAATCCCCGGTCCCGGTCCCGGTTGGGCCACATGCAGGAGGCAATCAATTGATGTCTCTCTCACATCAATGTTTTTCTCTATCTGTCTCTCTCTTTCCCTTCCTCCCTCCCTCCCTTGCACTTTCTCTAAAAAAATCAATGGAAAAATATCCTCGGGTTAGGATTAACAAAAAAAAATGGCGGGCAGACAACAACAGTCTGTCAGCTGGTACCAGGCAGACATCATCTCAGACACAAACTAAGTGGGAAGCTACTTCCAAAGAAATGACTGCTGTGATTGCTGTGAGAGTAAAATGAGCTTTTAAGCAAAAAATTCCAATTTTGGAAAACATAGATCTGACAATGTGAACTTGATAATTCCCACAGCCTCTGGTAATAGGTAATACGAAATGAAAGGGTTTCTGCTTTTAACTTAGTTTTTAAGAAAATCTAGACCTAGGTATTTAGCTAATAAATAGCTGATTTAGGTGTGAAAGTTCTGAGAAATTTTAAATTCATGTAAAACTTTAAAAAAAAAATTTTTCTTTTTTGAAGAGAAGACACTTGTTTTGGTTATAAGAGCAAATTGGCACCAAGTGATCCATGACACCAAGCTAAACAAATGCCCGATAGTTAGTCCTTAAAAAAAAAACCCAGTACTTAAAGACGTCTCATAAAATCAGTGTAGGTACTGTTATGGACTAAATGTTTGTGTTTCCCCACCCCAAATTCATATGTTGGGTGCCTAATCCCCAACCTGACTGACTATATTTAGAGATGGGCCTTTATGGGAATACTTAAAGTTAAATGGGATCATGAGTGTGGGGCCCTGACTTCTGATCTGATAGGAAAACTCTCTCCCCTCCATGTGAGGACCTGGTAAGAACGCAGTGTCTGCACACCAGGAAGGGGCCTCCCCACAAACAGTCCTGTAAGACCTTGATCTGGGACTTCTGGCCTCCAGAACTGTGAGAAAATAAATGTCTGGTGTTTAAGCCCGCAGGTCTCTGGTATTAACAAATGTGTGTTTTTAGATTTTATATTGTAAACTGTCAACATGTGGAAGATCTACTTGTTAGAAAACCAGGGTTTTACAAACATGTCACCAGTGCAGAGATGACAAGGTCACACCTGGGTTAAGATCCACACCAAGTTCAAGATTATTGGATTGTGACATAACCAAGTACAGGAAGCTCACTAGATATGGCTACAGGGGAGAAACCAAGATGGTGGCATAGGTAAACACCTAAACTGCTGCCTCGCACAACAATTTCAAAACTACAACTAAAAGACAAAACGAACATCATCTAGATATGGCTACAGAATCTACTTTGCAATCGCCCTTTACAAAATGACTAGTTACTGAATTTTGGTCCAGCATCAAAAAATAACCATAACTATCTAAAAGGTTGTTAAAATCTCCACCCTTTTTTCATGATCATCTGCATGAGGTCAGATTCACACTTCAACCAGAACAACACATCACAACAGACACATCTCCCAGGACAGCAGCTGGATTCTCTTACACTGTTCCTACATTCAGAGATTTACAAAAATGTAAAACTATTCCACTCTTCCTAAATTTTATTTTTGTTTTGGAAAACAGTTATTTTTTCATTTTCATAAAAATCTGTTATTTCTATTAACAATGGGCTTACTGCATCATCAAAGCTGCTTGAGATCCTCAATAACTTTTAAGAGGATGTGGAGTTCTGAGGTCAAAAAGTTTGAGAATGATAGGTTTAATGTCCAGCTACCCCACTACTCTATAACCCTAGAGCCCCTTGAAGGCAAGACAAGCTGGCCTGTCCCTTGTGACCTCAGCTTCTAGCACAGGGCCTGGAGCTTTGCAAACAGATGTGCAAGTAGAACTTGTCATTGCAGGATCTGAGCAGCATGCAGACCAATTCAGCCAAAAGAAACTGTGGAGTTTGCCCAGCAGGGCTCCACCCACATGGGGTACAGGGCTCAGCTGAGCCAAGTACCTGGGAAATGAAGTCCTTGTCCAGCTCCTCCTCAGGCTGTGCTGGGCGTCTTGTGGTCCCTTCACACTCCTCCCGGATGCCGTAGTTCTGCGACAGGATCTCTGCGAGGTTGAACTGCTGGTCTGCAGAGCCCATTGACACACCTACAGAGGGGACACCACCTGCATCAGCTCCTCACCCCATCCATCTCCATGCATATATGAAAGGCATGTATGTGCATACATGTGCATCAATGCAGCTGTGTTAGGCTGTACATGTGCATTTATACACATGCACATGTGTGTGGGCACATGTGCCTGCATGTGTGCTTGTGGTGGGGCCATGTGCACATGAGGCGGTATGCATGCATGCATGTATGCATGCATGTGTATACCTACATGCATGACATGTGTTCATCTGAATGTGTGTGGATGTGTGTGCACAAGTACATTTACTTTTGTGTGCATTATGAGGCTGTGTGCATATGTGAGGCTGTGTGTGTACATGCATGTAGTCAGCAATGTCAGTCTACAATGTGGGAACTCCCAACAGAAGGACTTCTGACAAGAGCACATCTGGCTAACTGCACACAAATTCTAGGCATTTTAGGGATGTGTTTTCCTGACCACAGATGCTTGCGAGGGTCTGGGGAGAGAACAAGTGAACAAGGAAGAGACAAGCTCCAAATGAGTCAGCATGAATAGAGCACAGGGACCCAACAAAGCTGGCTCCACACCTGGTTCCTGGTGCCTGCATGGCTTGGGCAAGGCCTTCAGCTCAGAAAACACAAGGGTGATGCTATACACCCACTTCTGGGAGTCATTGCAGACACAGTACAGGGAGAATGCCAATGAACAGCATGCAATAGGCCCAACAAATGCCAGTCCCTTCTTCTCCCTCTTCACCACAGCAGTGTCCCATGCACGGCCCAATGGGTGGTAGATGTTACCAGATTTTGAGTTTTCCCAAAAGAGCCAAGATGTGTCCACTGCTATCTCTCCATGATTGGTCTTCAGTAAGTTGAATTTTACAAACAAAATAACGAAGTCTCAATCAACCCAAGTCATGGAGCCATGAAGGCCAAGGCTGGTCCTCCAAGTGAGTCCAAAGCACACAACAGCAGTAGTATAGGGGCCAGGCGGGTGGGGGCAAATAGCTAGCTCAGGGAAGGTGCAGGGCACCCAAGGATGGTGCCCACTCAGCACCCATTCTACCTCCCTCAGCCCTTCTGTTTTCCTTCAGCCTTGACACAGGCACTCTGATCCTCCCCTGGGTAGCCTGGCCCCCAATATAGAATGGGAAACAGAGTCCTGGCCACTCTGTCTGTACCCCTGTCCCTGGACTCCGTCTGCACAATGCCTCTGTCTTGCCAGGCTGAGCAAGGTTCTGTCTCTTACAATGACAGTGGCCCTGACAGCCCCGGGCAGGAGGAAGGTAGGGGCAAAGGAGGCACCTGCTGTTGTCGGTAATCCGGGCTCCCTGGGGCACAAACTGTGAGTAAGGCAGGAGACCACTTGAGGGCTCTGCCTCTCCAGCGAGGAGGCCTGCAAAGGAAGAGAAACAGGTTAGTTCAACCAGCCTAGAACCCACCGAAAGCAAGCCTGGCTCTCTGAGTGGCCTCATCTAGACTCTGTGGGATAACGCATGCGAGCTGCTTCCAAGAGCTGAGGAGGGAACACTGATAATGGAACTGGGCATGCAGCTGCTAGAAGTTACTCCCCTGCTCCTAAGTCAAGCACACGAGGATGCACTGAAGTAGGCTTATACAGCAGCTCTGAACATCAGAACTTCAATGCCCTCATCTCCAAGTGGGAAAACAGCACCCACAGGGGACTGTGAGGAGCCTGACAGCCAGTGCCTAAGAGTGGTTATCACCCACCCAGGACACAAGAACCAGGTAACCTAGGCTCACACACAGTCCTATTGCACACACGCAACAGGCATTCACTGACAGCCATGCCTGACACGTGGCCCATTACACAAGGGTCCCAGCATTCAAAAGGCAAAATAGCCACTCTTGGGACACCTAGAAATTCCTCTAAAAGTAAGCATAGAGTTATCAAATGACCCAGCATTTAATTCCACTCCCAGGTACATACCCAAGAGGACTGAAAACATACATCCATACTAAACACGCATGTTCACACATTAGCATGATTCACAAAGGCCAAAAGAAAAAGCAACCCAAAAGTCCTACAGCAGATGAATGGATAAACAAGATGCTGTCTATACACACACTGGAATATGACTCAGCCATGAAAAGAAGTGAAACACTGATAGATGGATAAACCTTGAAAACACAAAAGGCCACACAGTATGTGATTCCATTTATGTGAAATGTCCAGAACAGGCAAACCCAGAGACAGAAAGTGGACTCATGGTTGCCCGGGACTGGAGAGGGGGTTGGATGACTACTGATGGGGTTGGGCATCCTTTTGGGGTGATGAAAATGTCCTAGAACTAGATAGAGGTGACAGTTTTAAAACTTTATGAGAATATTATAAACCACCGAATTCCACATTTTAAATGGGTATATTTTGTGGTATAATAAAAACCTCAAATTTTTTTAAAAGGTCAACAAACTAGGAAAAGAATGGAAACTACTCATAAAGAACCCCCTGAGGAAGTCCAATAACACCCCTTAGTGGTGAAAGGCACAAAACAGGAATGCCCGCCTACACCATGTCTGTTCAAAGTAGCACTGGAGGTTCTAGTCAGGGCAAGAAAATGGAATAGAAGGAATCCAAAATGGAAAGGAAAAAGTAAAGCTATTTCTTTTTGCAGACAAAATAATCTTGCATAGAAGGTACTACAGAATCCACTAAAAACTTATCTGAACTAATAATAAATAAGTTCAGCAAGGTAGCAAATTACAAGACCAACATATAAAAATAAATTTTATTTTCATATATTAACAATTAACAAGCCAAAAAGAAAATTAAGGAAACAATTCCATTTACAACAGCCTCGACAAGAATAAAATACTTAGTAATAAATTTAGCCAAAGAAGTTAGAAACTTATAATCTAAAATGTGCAAAACATGTTGAAAGAAATTAAAGAGCTAAGTAAGTGGAAAGACAACCTATATTCATGGCTCGGAAGACTTAATACGGTTAAGATGTCAATATTCCCCAGCTGATCTACAGATTCAATGCGGTGCCTATCAGAATCTCATCTGGCTTTTACATGTCTACTGCCAAACAGATTCCAAAAATAGTATGCAAACTCAAGGGGCCCAGAGTAGCCAAAACAATCTTGAAAGAGAACACTCCTGTTTTCAAAATTACTACAAAGCTACAGCAATCAGAACAATGTGGTACTGGCATAAGGATGGGCATTTAAATCAAAAGAATAAAAATGAGAACCCAAAAATAAACCCACATATTTACAATCAATTGAATTTTTACAAAGGTGACAAAACAATTCAATGGGGAATGAACAGCCTTTTCAACAATGATGCTAGGACAACTAGGATATTCACATGAAAAAGAACAGAATTGAACACCTATCTTACACCATATACAAAAATTAACTCAAAATAGGTCAAAGACCTTAAATATGAGAGCTAAAGCTATCAAACTCTTAGAAGGAAACATAGGGATAAATCTTTGTTACATTGGACTAGGCAATGGTTTCTGAGATAAGACACCAAAAGCACAAGCAACAAAAGAAAAATTGATAAACTGGACTTCATAAAAATAAAAGACTTTTGTGCTTCAAAGGACATTATCAAGAAAGTGAAAAGACAACTCACAGAATGGGAAAAGATACTTGCAAATCATATAGCTGAAAAGGACTTGCATCTAGAATATATAAAGAATTCTTACAATGCATTAATAACAAGATAACCTATTTTAAAATGGGTTAAGGGTCTGAAAAGAAATTTCTCCAGAGATGCACAAATGGCCAGCCAATAAGCATGTGAAAAAATATTCAACATCAGGGGAAATCAAATAAAAAACACAGTAAGATACCACTTCATAACCACAGAATAACTATGACTAAAAAGACAGAACAAGTTGTGTCAGGAAGAATGCAGACCATCCAGGAGGGAATGTAAAATGGAGCAGCCACTTTGGGAAACAGTCAACAGTTCCTCCAAAAGTTACTACAGTGTTAACCAGCAATTTCACTCCTAGGGGTTCAGAGTATGCCACCCCAAAATACACCACTCTGGCATAAGGATTATTTCAAGCAGAAGACAACTGAGAAAACCAGACACAGGATGAGCTGAAAGCAGAACATAAACTCCTGTGAGGGTGCCCCCCAAAACCATGAAGAGAGCCCCCTTATCACTGGGACAAGATGGCATCAAGAGAGAACCTGCACACACAGACCTTACTAACGCGCCTGAATTTCCAATAGTTCCCCCATGTTTACCTTCCCACAACTTGATGCCCTTAGGAACTCAGTCCTTTTCCTTTGTCGTCACTCCTCTAAGATTTACTGCTCTTTTGTTCAGATGCTACTGAAGTCCAAATCCTCACCACCCCAGTTACTCGTCACCTCGGTTCTCCCATGTGACGGGCACTACTTGTTTCACTCTTGTTAGTTAGGCTGCCTTTCGTCAGTTTAAATCACAGGAACCCCGAGATCAACCAAAGGACTTGTATGCATGCATATAAGCCTAACCAATGGACACAGAAAAACAGAGGGGTGAGGGCATGAGTGGGGGGGTGGGGGGGGAGCAATGGGGCGATAAGGACACATATGTAATACCTTAATCAATAAAGAAAAAAAAATTTTTAATGATTTTAAAAAATCACAGGAACCCCAAGGAGAACCTAGGAGAGTAAAGGGACAAAGTTAGGCTCCTCCCCTGTGATATCCAAGAGAAAAGAAAACTGTACATCTACCCTGAAACCTGCATATATTCTCACAATAGCCAAAGGTGGAAAGAACCCTAACGTCCATCTGCTGATGAACAGAAATAGCAAACAAAACAATGAAATATTACTCAGCCATGAAAAGGAACGAGGCCCTGACACTTGCTACCACATATGGGCCTTGAACACATGATGGTCAGGGAGAGAAGCCAGACACAGAAGGCCACAAAGTATGTTATTCCATTTATGTGAAATGTCCAGCAGAGGCATCCACAGAGACAGAGAGTGGGTTCATGGGTGCCAGGGACGGGGGAGGAGGACGGGGAGTGACAACCAAGGAATACAAGTTTCTTTTGGGGTAATGAAAATGTTTTAAAATCAATTAATGATAGTTGCACAACTCACTGGATTGTACACATTAAAACAGGTGAATCATACATCAATAAAGCAGTTTGCAAAAAAAGGGAAAAAGGAAAAAGATTAGAATATTTACTAAAATAAAGTTTTAAAATTTAGAAAAAAACTTTAGAAAGAATTTCCAAACTTTCTTCTCTCTCCCTACCCTGACTTCCAGTGCAAGCCCACCCTCAATGGTGGGATTCCACGGGCTGCACTTCCCCTGTTCACAACCATCACAATTCCAGCAGTCACTGCTCCTTTTGCCAAGATGGAAAAGAAAGAGGATGGGTAGCTGGCTAAGGGCATTCTGGGTAAAAAACGGGGGGTGGGGGGGGAAGGGGGAGAGAAGGAAGAAAGACAGCATTCCAGAGACTTAGTCCCAAACAAGAGGGGGCCGCATAACCTGGTGTCCAGGCCAGGTCTTTTGTGCACGAAGGAGGTACAAAGGAGGTACAAGCTAATCAGCAGGAAGACTGCCTGTCTGGAGGGGGACAGCCTTGACTCCTCAGGCTCAGAACAGCCCTTCTTCCAGGTGTGCATCTAACTGCTACTTAGCCCCTCCAGGTTTAACCCCCCCGTGACAGTGTGGCAGATCCAACTCTCCAAGCTGGTGTGCACCCCACACGCTCTTCCCATGTCATGCTAATATGCTGGCCTCCCTTCAAGAGGTGGGGTTCTGCAGCCCCTCGCTGTCCACAGGGGTGGGCCTGTGACCTTGGTGGGAGGGGTGCTATGTGACTTTTTAGGTTAGGCGGTAAAATGCAACTCAGATTCCACCTGGTACCTTCTGAGACAGTCACTGTTGGAACCCAGCTGCCATGCTGTGAGGAAGCCCAAGCCACACAGGCCACAAGTAGGAAAGCTTTCCTTCCAGCCCCAGCCATCGCCTGACTCCAACCACATGACTAACTCCAAATGAAAACTGCCTAGCTGAGCCCAGTCAACCCTCAGAACTATGAAACATAATAATAAAATGATTTTTAGAAAAAACTGAGTTTCACCCTGGCCGATTTGGCTCAGTGGATAGAGTGTCGGCCTGCGGACTCAAGGGTCCCAGGTTCGATTCCGGTCAAGGGCATGTACCTTGGTTGCGGGCACATCCCCAGTGGGGAATGTGCAGGAGGCAGCTGATCGATGTTTCTCTCTCATCAATGTTTCTAATTCTCTATCCCTCTCCCTTCCTCTCTGTAAAAAATCAATAAAATATATTTTAAAAAAGAAAAACTGAGTTTCCAGGTGACTCATTTCACAGCAATAGTTAAATGAAACATCCTTCACCCACACCAGCAAAGGTGGTCGGTCCCATTGGCAGCACTGCATTGCTCCATTAGACCAGCGTTTACGGAGTGCGTCCTCTGGGCCAGGAGAGGCAGTAGGCACTGGGTGCATGGAGGTCAATCAGAAACAGGTTCTGCACATCTCCACCCACATGAGTTACTAGTCTAGTTGGTGACACAGATACAAACAAGTGGATATGCACAGTATTAAAGGAGAAAGCAGGGTGGGGGCCTGCACAACTGGGGTCAGGGAAAGCCTCTGAGGGCATCTCTAGGCAGGGCCTGTGGAGCACTGGAACAGCATCGTGGTAGCTGAGTCCCTCCAGGGTGCAGAGTACACAAGAAAACGGAAGGAGCCAGGGGGTCGGCGTGGGTGACAGAGATCTGTGGGGACCACACCACCAGGCGGGGACCCCAGGAAGGGGATGCACTGCATCCAAAGGATAACGAAAGCCATGGGGGGGGGGGGGGCGTTAAGCACAAGAAAATGACCATGTACTTAGGTATGAGGAAAGCAGTATGAAGCACCCTGTCTACTCTCAAGCACCGCCTCTCCTCTCACAGTGCTGATAGGGTACTGATGGCTACTTTGGAGATGACAAAAAGCAGTTAATCCTGATCAAGTGCTCACTGCTAGGGAACACATCACCATTTTCATCGGTTAGACAGCTGGTTATCAGTGATTTTATGAGGTTCAGCTTCTCTGTGCAAGCCCCTGTGGCCAGACCTCATGCAACCTCTTGCTCTTGGCTCTTCCCATTTCAGAGATTAGGAAATTGTGGCTGAGACGTTCAGTAACCCGCCCCAAATCACAAAAGAATAAGAGGCTCCAGAGCCACAAGGCTCCTAGGCAGAGGCTGGCCATGGCTCATCATATCTGACATTTGCACACTTGTTCCTTTATTGACCAGCAGCCTCCAAGGCCCTTTAGGACCATCACTGTTGGGTTTCTACTCACAGCCAGGCCCTCAGGGAGGGCCTCCCACAAAGCCAGGCGTATAGGGGACCCCACATGTAGGCTTCCTCCAAGGAAACCAACTCAAATTCACTCAAAAGGGCACCACCCCAAACTGTCAACAGGGGTAACAGGAGCACCCAGGGCAACTGGCTGCTGTGGGGGTTCCAGAGCTTCAGCATTGAGCAAGGCAAAGTCAACAGCCCAACCCAGCAGCAATGAAGGCAGGCTGGCTGGGGAATCTGGTCCTTCCATCCACGACACACAGCTATCTTCCAGGCCAAGACTGCTACCCAAATGACACCTGGTGCCCAGGAAGACCACCACCCATGCCCCTGAGCCAAGAGCACACACACACACATTCACCCCGCCTCCCTCCAACCCGTAAGGCCAGCCACTGCCCCCATGAGGCCTGTTTCCCTAAATGCCCCTGAAGAAAGGAGGATTAACTCTCTAAGACCCCTTTGGATTCAGGCACCCAGCACAAGGCCAGAACTGGCTGGAGAGGTCTAGCCTTGCACCCAATTGCCCACACCCTCTTTGGCACAAATGCAGAGCCTGTTGCTGCCCCTGAGAAAGTCCCTGGTGGGAAAGAATGGCCAGCCCTGCCCTCCACAACACCTGCCCATGTTCTGCTAAGACAAACACTCAACGTGGTGCCATGACCAGGCCGAATATCCCACAAAACTGCTGCACCTCACTGGGTGAGTACCTTCCTCCCTGTTGGCCTCAGTGGCACCCCCCACCCATTCGGTGAGGACCACTTGCAGAGTCTGTGGACCTGTTTGGCAGGGGCCTTAACTTCTGCGTCCCCAGAAGGAATCATCGTGCACTAAAAGTCCCATTTACTGAGCCCCTAGCAGGTGCATTACCTCATTTCATCCTCACTAGTGTCCTAGAAGGCGAGAGCAGGTCTACACTGTCTTACTCAATATTCCAAAGTCAAGAAACCCCAAAAGTGAAAGTTGTTCGTCCCTGCTTTGACCTGACAAGAGGCTCTTCGGTGTCGCTCTTTATCCCAGACGGCCTAGGTGAGTTTGGTCAAGCATCACAGTTCCAAACTCCACAGATAGATCCATAAATCGGAAAAACTCGGAATTCCAAAATATACCAGGCCTCGAGGATTTGGGGTAAGGGTCTTGGGCCTGCTTTCCCGGACCGAGAGAAGGGGCTCCTAGAAGTAACTTCGAGTCCCCAGTAAAGGCTGGTCTAACTCTACCCGCCCTGAAGAAACCTATGCATCCCACCTCCCTCCCCGAGCCGAGTTCGAATCCCGCCCGGCATCTGGCGGGAGGGCGAATCAGCGGCGCCCCGCACCTGGGGGCTCGAGAGCGGGATGCGGCGCTGGGTCCCAAGCAGGGTCTGGGCGGGGAGAGCGTGGCGCGCGACCGCGCGACCAGAGAGTGCTCTGCAAAGTTGGTCAAGGCAGGGGAGGGACGGCACGCGCAACGCCGGGCCAGAGGAGGGAGGGGAAACCCCGGCGCACCTCCAACGCCCCCGGCTGGCGCCCCCTCCTCAACCCCCTCCCCACTCCGCAGCCCCCGCCAGCGCCACTGCTCCTGCACATGCGCACTGCAGCCCGCGATGTGGCAGCCGGGGAAGGAGGGGGGCAAGGGCCGGGGGCGGCTATCGACGGAGCCCCGCGCCCCTCGGGTCCCAATGGACGCAGCGTCCTGGGTGACGCCTAGCATCCTCGGAGCCGGGGGAGGGGCGAGTGTCCGCGCCCAGGGCCCCGACGTGGCTGAGGTCCGGCGGCGGGGAGCGCGGGCGCGCGGAGGTGGGGGGCCGGCTCCCCCGGCCCGCTCACTCACCTCCGCCATGGCCGTGTGTGCGCGGGAGGCGGTGGCCGCACCGGGATCCCCGGATACGGAGCCGCGGGCTCATTGGCTGCGGCGCCTTGGAAGGCGGGGCCTAGTGAGGGCGTGGCCTGTGAGGGCGGGGCGCGGGCGGGGCGTAGTAGGTGCGCGGACGGGGTTGCGCGGTATGTGTGCGGGGGCGGGGCGGGCTCGCGAAGCCAGGGTTTGGGGTCTCTGCCTCGGCCTGGGCTTGGGACGTGGAGGATGCTATTAATAAAAACATTGATTCTTGATAACAGCACCTGTGTAGGGAGCTTTGGTCGCATTTCCTCCTTCCAATAGCTTCGCTAAATACTGTAAGTACCCTGGTGCTACAGGTGAGGAAACTGAGGCCTAGAATGATGGGGCACCCGATGCATACGTGGTGGTGCCAGGACTGAAGTCGGTAGCGTGGTTCTGGAACTTTCTTCAGTTTTTCATCAGTGATGATCCATCCAGTGTTCCAAAGAACCGACTGGGGAGCTTGCGAGATGCACCGTAGGGCGAGTTTTAACGGGCACTGCGACCCGACACCCCCCCCCCCCCCCCCTATACCGAGGAGCGGGAGTGCTGACGGTGAGGGTAGAGAGGTGGACTCAAACCCAGGGCCAGCCTTTGGCTCTGAATTCATTATGGACCGTTTGCACGTTCGGAACCTGTGGTAGGCGCTGGGGGAGAGTTTGAACAGGACAGTCCTGGGTTCGCTACATTTTAAATTTCAGTGCTGTGAGCATCGGGCAGAAGGTTTATGGAGAGCGAGAGAGGAAGTTGGGGGGACGGAGGCAGTGAGTAGGCAGAGACGTCCAGCAGGACTCAAGTGGTGGCCGGGAGCAGAGAAGTGGAGAGAGCTGGGAAGGTGCACCCCACAAATCCCTGATGGAATGCGGGTGGAAAGGGCATGAAGTTGCACAAATGAGTGGTTGGTAGTTCCTACTGAGACTGGGAAGAATGGAATTGGGACGATGGGGGACTCAAGAGCCCCATTGGTTTCCCAGCTTTTTGCCAGCAGAACGCTGCTGGGGTCATGGTGACAAGATGCTCCTCTTCGACCAGCCTAGGGAGAGGAGGAGGGGGCGTAGGCTGGTTTTATTATGGAGTTCACGCTGAGTCTGAGGTGCTGGTGAACACCCCAGGACGTTAGTTGGATAAGCAAGTCTGAACATAGATTCAGGGGGAAATTGTGAAGTTGTGGGAAGCTGATGTGTGACATCTGAGAAACTCAAGACAGCGGGGAAAGGTGATTTTGGAAATAAAGGACTGTACAAATCACAGGTGATGTGAACATAAATATTATTATTTTCCTCTTCTCATCCTTTTGGCCTTCCAGCTTTCCCTCCCCCCTCCAGGCCAAAATTCTCAGAGCCAGCCACACATACAAGGTTAGGATGCACTTGGGTGTTTACTGGGAATGAGGCCTGAGGCATGGCCTGGGTCAGTCACACTTTTTTGGTGATGCTTTTGGGGGTGGCGAGCTCATATAGGCGAGGGGATGCCCGAGCCACCAGGGTAGCCCGGGAAATGTAGTAGGGGTCGTAGCCCTCATTGAGCTCCTTTCGCACTTTGGGCTTGGCCAGCAAGAGGGTCCGGGGACTGGCCACTGCCTTCTTGGTGACGTCCAGCACTTCCCAGCGTGGATCTCGGTCAGGAACACACTTCTCTGACTGGACCTTGGGCACTAGAGGAGCAGGAGAGAGTGACAGCATCAGGCACTCCCCCTAGGATGAGCAACCTGCAAGGTCAAAGTTCCCAAGTTCAATGGCCTCTCCAGTGATGAAGGAATGGAAAAACACAACATGTCCCATCCACACACTGGAATATTACTCAGCCATGAAAAGGAGCAAAGAAGCACTGACACTCCCTACAACCTGGATGGACCTTGAACACAGGATGCTCAGTGAGAGAAGCCAGACACAAAAGGCCACACAGTGTGTGATTCCATCCATGTGAAATGCCCAGAACAGGCACATCCATAAAGACAGGAAGTGGATTAGTGGGTGACAGGGGATGGGGATAAGTGGAAAGTGATGCTATTAGGGGGTTTCTCTTTGGGGTGATGAAAATGTTCTAAAATGTATTGTGGTGATGAATACACAACTCTGAGTGTACTAAAAAGCATTGAAAGGTACACTTTCTTTTTTATGGATGTATAATGAATTACACTTTGAAAGGATAAATTGGCCCTAGCTGGTTTTGCTCAGTGGATAAAGCATCGGTCTGTGGACTGAAGGAACCCGGGTTCGATTCCCGGTCAGGGCACATGCCAGGGTTGCAGGCTCAATCCCCAGAAGGGAGCATGCAGGAGGAAGCTGATCAGTGATTCTCTCTCGCCACTGATGTTTCTATCTCTCTCCCCCTCTCCCTTCCTCTCTGAAATCAATAAAACTGTATTTAAAAAATAAAAAAGGATAAATTGTAAGGAAAGAAATATTTCAAACGGTCACATCCTAGACAGGGGACTCCAAGGGGCCAGCCGAAAGTGTGCTGTGGGCTCCGTGGGCCCTCTCACATTCTCTCCTCCCTCCTCTGATGTCATGGTGGGGAGAAGTGGTAAGTAGTGGCTACGGGAGGCATCTCTCCCTGACTGGCCCTGCAGGCCTGCTGCGTGGATCCAGGGCAGCTCCTGGGTGCACAGGCCCTTTCAGGATTCAGGATTCAGTCTCCCCCTTCCTTCTGGGTTCCTGTCCTCACCGTGCAACACGACTGCAGCCTCAGCCGGGCCCTCTCAGGAGAGCTGGCAACGTGGCTCCTACCAACCACATGTGGCAGCACCTCATATGGGCTGGAGTTTTCTCTATTTAGTTTTAATGAAAGCAATTACTTCATTTAGATCAACTGATTGATTGATTTTAATTTCATTGAAGTAGCCACACGTGGCCAGTGGCTGCTGTCATGACAGACAGCTCTCAGGTGCAGAGACCTGTGTCTCCGCCAGGGTCCCTCCTCACCACCTCTCTGCCACCCCCTCCGTTAGGGACTAGAAGGGAGGTGATCACCACTGGTCACTTAGCCTTCAGTGTCTGAAAGCCTCAGGATCCTTGTCTTTGAGGGGTACTGCAGCTTCCTTTCTAACCCCTTGGTTTAGAGCCAACGTGCAGATGGAAAAGGCCATCTCCCTCCCTTCTCAGCAGACAGGCCCTGGCTCAGTGGAGGGGCCCTTGATGAAAGAGAGTGGGGTTCCTTCCCCCAGGCAGTCACAAGCCCACACAGGCCCACTGCTGGGCAAGGCCATCAAGGCTGTACCAGGGCTTTGCCGGGCAGATGACCATTCCTTCCAAAGGGAAGAGACCCCAGCAGTTGGGCCTCAGTGGCCCCTTGGGGGGCTGGGAAGACCATGGCCAGAACCCAGACTTCTCTGAACTTCTGTGTGAGAATTCTGGAGTATTTCCACTGTTGTAATCTCTGGACTATTAAACTCTGTTGATGAAATCCACCACCACACAGCACACATGTGGACACACAGAGAATAATGGACTCATACCCACATAGTTCACACTCTTCGTTGGTCATCATTTCAATTTTTTAAATGCTGGTCACACCCATTACTGGGTGGAAGTTTGCTGTTCGAAAAGCACAACCCGACACATTCTTACACACACACACACACACACACACACACACGGATGTGTATTTACAGGTACATCTGAAATATGGATCAATATATAGATGAATGTGTGTGTACGAATGTGTATATATTTATATTCCAGGTGTATGTGAGAGAGAAACAAAATAGTCTTATGAATCAGTGCATATGTACTCATATGTTTTTGTTCATTTAGCCAAATCACTTAATAAGTATTAAGGGAAAGGATAAATGAATGAATGAATGAATGAATGAGTTAAACAAACAAAATATCCTGTAAGCAGAGTTAAAAGAGATGGACTGGGGAGAAGGGATGTTGCAATGGGCTCAACAAAGGATTAGTGATCACCTTATATAAAAAGCTGCTCTAAATCAGTAACCAAAAACACAGGAAATAGAAAACTGGGGAGATGACAGAGCAGAGTAAACCAGAATGGCCAGTCACACTCCCTGATGATTATCTGTCAGGAGTGAGGGACACACAGCATTTCCAAAGCCTCTGCCATTGCAGGCCTGGCATATAACAGACCACAGAGAATAAACAGACACAAACATATATTGTAAATATGTATGTTAGAATGCAACAGATGCTACAGAAAAAGAGCTCAGAGCAGTCAAGGTGCACATAAGTGTCCAGAGGTGGGCATAGCTCCTGGGTTAAGCAGGGCGCTCAGAGGAGTCTCACCTAGAGGACACATTGGAGCTCCGCCCCATGGGAGGCAGAGGAGTGAGCCAGGCAGGTATCTGTGGTCAGTGTTCCAGGCAGTGGGAGAGGAACCACGTAGAGGGGGTGGGCAAGGGCAAAACAGATCACAAGGGCCTGTGGGCCACACAGAGTGAGACAGGAGCCCTGGGAGGGCCATGAGCAGAGAAGGGTGGAATCCAGCTTAAATTTAGCAAGACCTCTGTGGCTGCCACATGGGAAGTGGGCAAGGGTGGCACCAGGGATAAGGGTGGAGGCGACTGCTCTGGTCCAGGGACACCTTAGGGGGCCATGCGGAGGGCAGGGGGAGCTGTGGTCGGGTTCTTTTTTTTTTTTAAATATATATTTTATTGATTTTTTACAGAGAGGAAGGGAGAGGGACAGAGAGCCAGAAACATCGATGAGAGAGAAACATCGATCAGCCACCTCCTGCACACCCGCTACTGGGGATGTGCCCGCAACCAAGGTACATGCCCTTGACCGGAATCGAACCTGGGACCCTGCAGTCCGCAGGCCGACGCTCTATCCACTGAGCCAAACCGGCTAGGGCTGTGGTCGGGTTCTTGATGTGCTCAGAAGACCAAGTCCACAGGAGTTGTCAGTGCATTGGATGTGGTGTGTGACGGGAGGGGACTGGCAGGCGAGCACTTGTAGCGTGCACATTCACGGGCACACACTCAACGGCATGCATTTGTGGCTCTGCAAGTAACCCAGTGTTACACCCAGAAGGAAGCACACGAAACGGCATTATGTTTGGGTGAGTTCCTTTCCTCGTTAGGCTATCCTGCATTTTTCCAGTTCTCTACAGCTAGTACACATTACTGTTGTCATGGTGGGACTGGGTATCTTGTTCGTTTTAAAGGACAGAAGAGAATCAGGCCAACACCACTTCAAAGCTGCCCTTCATGCCTGGCCAGAGTGGCTCAGTTGGTTGAGTACCGTCCCATGCACCAAAGGATTGCTGGTTTGATTCCTGGTCAGGGCACACAGTTAAGTTGCAGGTTCAATCCCCAGTCGGGGCTCATCCTGGAGGCAACCAAATTATGTTTCTCTCTAATCTCTCTCTCTCTCTCTCTCTCTCTCTCTCTCTCTCTCTCTAGCATGTCCTCGAGTAAGGCTTAAAACCCAATGCTGCCCATCGCCTCAGCTTGCCTCCCTCATTCTTGGCCCTGTCTCCCCAACTTTCTCTTCTGCACCCATTTGTCCTGCTAGGAGATCCACTCAGACAGCACTCAGCTTCAGAACCCTGGTCCCCTCTAACAGTTGCCTCTCTTCCCCTGGGAGCCTGCACAGTACGACTTATCCACAGGAATCGACAACTGGTCTTCAGCTAAGGGAGGAGATGAAGAGGGAAGCACAAATCTGGCAGAAGCAGGCCTGAAGTCCAAATCTTCTGACGGTTCCCCGCCCCTGCCTATGTCCACTGGGTTCGGACACAAGGACCTACTTACTGGCCAAGTGAAGGAGCCGGTTATAGTTTAATGCATGTGGCTTAGGCTTTGGCACAGGGTCCCATTCTTCCAAAAGGGTGGCCGGAGCCCTGGGCTTTGCCAACTGCACGATCCTTGAACTGGGGATGGCCATCTGGGCTGCCCTGGACACCTTGGACACCTGGAAACAGAATGAGAGGGGAAAGAGTGAAACAGTCCATAATGCCTCAGAGGCCCCTGGATAAAAACAAACACAAACAAACAAACCATAAGCAATGCAGAGACAGATGACTGGCTGGAAAGTTAGTTTGCAATGTGTTCAACAAAAGGCTTAATAGCTATCATATGTAAAAAGCTCCTCTAAGTCAATAACCCAAAAGAATCCATAGGGGACTAGGCTAGTCATATAGGATAGTAAACCTAAATGGTCAGTAATGCTCTCTGTTGACCAGGGAAATGTAAATTAAAACAACAAAATATCACTGAATGCAAACAAATGAGGCAAAAATGAAAATGTCGGACATTGTCAAGCCCTGGCAAAATGTGGGAGGAACCCAGCTGGCATGGCTTGGTGTTTGAGTGTCAACCTATGAATCGGGAGTTCATGGTTTGATTCCCGGTCAGCACATGCCAGGTTGCAGGCTCGATCCACAGTGTGGGTAATGCAGGAGGCAGCCCATCAGTGATTCTCTCTCATTGATGTTTCTATCTCTCTCTCTCCCTCTCCCTTTCTCTCTGAAATCAATTTTTAAAAACAGAATGTGGGAGGAGAGATATCCTCATGCATTGCTGGTGGGAGAGTAAATTAGTAGAAGCACTTTGAAGAACTGTTTGTCCATCTCAGGCAAAGCTGAGCATGTGCACACTTGATAACCACCATATAGAGAAACATCTAGCGGGGGTACAATGATTTGAGTGCAGTGGTATTCACTGCAGCTGGAAACAACCTAGTTGTCCATTGATAGGGGACTAAATAAACTAGCTCTGGTATATTCATAGGATAGGACATGACCAAGCAGTTAAAATGTTGCTTCTATATAAATCAGCATGATGTGTTCTAGAAAACAAATATTGAGGGGAAAAGCAAGAAGTAAGATGCCATCCTATATAATAAAAGGCTAATATGCAAATCGACTGAACGGTGGAAAGATCGGTCACTATGATGCACATTGACCACCAGGGGCAGACACTCAATGCAGGAGCTGGCCCCTGGTGGTCAGTGCACTCCACAGCAGGGAGCGCCGCTCAGCCAGAAGCTGGGCTCATGGCTGGTGAGCGCAGCGGCGGTGGCAGCACTAAGGATGTCTGACTGACGGCTCCCAGACTGTGAGAGGGCGCAGGCTAGGCTGAGGGACCCGCCCCCCCCAGTGCACGAATTTTGTGCACCAGGCCTCTAGTATATGTATATTAAAAACACGATGATTATGGTTTATGGGTCTGTGTATGTAATAAAGTATAGATTGATGAAAATAAGACAGCTGGCCAAAGTCACTCATCTATTGCTCTGGAGTCTGTTCCCACTTGTCTGTCTAGGTCCCTGATCCCAGCCCACTGAGGGCAGGCAGTGCCCCTACCAGTGAGGTGGGGTTCTCGGGAGAACCGTCACCTACCTCAGACATGTCTATGTTCCAAATGTTATTCCGGACCTTCGGGGTAGCCAGTTCCCTCAGGCGATTAGATGATCGGTAGTCCAAGGTGCATGGAGAAATGGGCAGGATGTGGGGAATCCTAGGGGACATCAACATTTGAGACACTAGCTCAGCCAAAGGGGGAGATATCTGTGTGTGCATGTGTGTGTGTGTGTGTGTGTGTGTGTGTGTGTGTGTGTGTGTGTGTGATCTCTTTCTCAGCTCTTCTCTCTTCCCTGGGATAAGGGAGGGAAAGTGGAGGGTTTGGAAAACACCTCCAAGAAGGGATTCATAAAAGAATCCCTAACAGGAGCCCCTACGTATTCTCAAGGCTGGAGATATGCTGTCCTGAGGTCATTCCCCCACCCCAGGGCCTTCTCTGTGTGTCCAGCAGTTGTCACAGAAAGCTGGGAAAGTGAATTTCCACTGGGTTTGCTGAGCCCACGCCTCCTAAAATCAGGCCTCAGCTATGCCTCTGCTCTAGAAATAAAACCATGTTTCATTGATCTAAGGCAGACTTTTTATATTTTCACATCTCTGAGGTCGGGATGCAGCTTGTAAATGCTGCCAGCCGGACGTCAGGAACTCCATAGTTATCCTCGCTGGTGTGTGCATGTAGCTGTTCTCAGTGAAATAACCTAAGTCGAGCTATATGTGTTCTTGGTTCTACAGATGTTGTCTAATTGCAGTTTAAATTATCTTCAGATTATATTATCATTCAGCATAAAAATAAAAAAGTTATTTTCACAAAACAGGCTTAAAACAGTGTGTGGAACATGTTAACATCTCTGAATCAAAAAATGATTCAGACTTCCTGTCAAGATGGCAGCATAAGTAAATGCAATTCTGGCCTCCTCCCACAACCACATCAAAATTACAACTAAACTGCAGAACAACCATCATTCAGAACCACCTGAAATCTAGTTGAATGGAAGTCCTACAACTTGGGAATTCAAGGAGGAGCCACATCGAGAATGGTAGGAGGGGTAAAGACACAAAACAGGCTGGTCACACACCCACATGTGGCAGATAAAAACTGGGAGGGAGCCCTAGCTGGTTTGTCTCAGTGTATAGAGTGTTGCCCCCTGGCATGGAGGGTCCCAGATTCGATTCCAGTCAAGGGCACATACCTCAGTTGCAGACTTGATCCCTGGCCCTGATCAAGGCACGTGCAGGAGGCAACCAATTCATGTGTCTCTCACACATGGATGTTTCTCTCTCTGTCTCTCTCCCTCCCTTCGACCCTCTCTAAAAATAAATGGAAAAATATCCTCAGATGGGGATTAACAACAACAACAACAACAACAACAACAACAACAACAACAAAAATTGGGAAGGATATCTTGGCTGCAGAGGTCTCCCCTGAGGAGCAAGAGGCCCCAGCCCCACACCAGGCCCCTCAGCCCAGGGTTCCAGTGCCAAGAAGAGAATTCCCTATAACTTCTGGATGTAAAAACGAATGGGGATTGAGACTAAGGGAGACAGAGGGGTGCTTGAGTCCCAGGCAGTTCCTCTTAAAGGGCCCACACATGGCCCTGGCTGGTGTGACTCAGTTGGTTGGAGCATTGTCCCTTACATGAAAAAGTTGTGGTTCAATTTCTAATTGGGGCACATAACAGGTTGCAGGTTTGATCCCTGGTTAGGGTGCATACAGTAGGCAACCAATTGATGTTTCTCTCTCACATTGATGTTTCTCTCTCTCTCTCTCTCCCTCTCCCTTCCTCTCTCTCCAAAATCAATGGAAACATATTCTCAGGTGAGAATTTTAAAAACAAGTCTGTAAGTCACATACAGACTTACTCGGGCTCACGCCCTCAGAGCTCCAGCACTGGGACAGCAGCTTGAAAGGCATCAGAGACATACAGGAAGAAACTGAATTGTCCAGCATCAGCACAAGAGCTACAGAGGCTGCTTTTTCCCAGAAAGATGTGCTGGCAGAGGCCATGTCCCTTTGATGAGCTCTCCCCACACAGAGCCAGCATGCGGGTATCATACCTGAGACCATCAACCTCCCTCCTCTGTGTTGCCCCACTCTCATGATGCCCTGAGGTCTCACCCACCCAACTTTCGAGCCCATCCAAGCTGTTTCCAGTGGCTTTTCCATATGTATGTCCTGTCTTGGCTCATGCTTCACATTTTCCTAAAATATCTCAAAAAAGCAGCATTTGGCCTCAGCAAACCCATACCTTTTGTTAAATGGCTCAAGACCCGGCACTAGCAGCAGCCGGCCTTGGTTCAAAGCTTTGCCTCACCTGGCCACCTCCAAGCCCAGCACAAGTAGCAGCCATCTTCAGATCGCTTTGTAGCTCATGCAGGGTGGCCCCAGGCAGAACACAGGTGGTGGCTGACCTTGGCCTGCGCTCTCTGGGAGGTCCCAGATCCAACACACCAAGTGGATAGTTTCAGACCACATCAAAGCATCATCACCCAACCACTTCCACAAGTGACACACTCAAGGGGTGGACTCAGTGGGCATCAGTGCTCTGCTGAATTAAGTCCTGCTCTGTGGGTGGGCCCCTGCACAGCTCATCTTCCATGGGTTGTCAAAGGTCTTTGGTCACAGCCAGTCCTTGCAGCTGATCAGCCTGAGGTTAAATCCCTCCCATTGACATGCCGACAGCAGTCAAGGCTCAACTACAACAGGAGGGTGAAAACAGCCCACATGGTGGGGAGACACACCTCAAGTGTCCAGCCTGGGTGATCATGGAGACTGTGCCACTGGACCATACAGAATACCTACTACATTAGGGCACTGTACCAAGCCCAGGAGACATAGCAGCTCTACCTAATACATTGAAACAAACACAGGGAGGCAGAGAACATTTTGATGGTTGCCAGATGGGAGGGGGTTGGGGAATGGGTGAAAAGGGTGAAGGGATTAAGAAGTACAAATTGGCTGTTACAAATTAGTCATGGAGATGTAAAATATAGCATAGAGAATATAGTCAATAATCTACCTAATAAAAGAGTAACATGCTAATTGACCGTACCTTCTCGATGACCACCAGTCAATCAGAAGTGAGTATGCAAATTAACCCAACAAAGATGGAAGGTTAATTTGCATACATGGGCACTGAGCAGCTGGGGGCGGGTCTCTGAGCAGCATAGGAAGGTGGAAAGGTGGCTCCAGCCAGAGCGAGGGTGGTGCCAGCAGCCAGGGAAAGGAAGGCCCATTCTGGCACGAATCTTCGTGCATTGGGCTTCTAGTATTCTAATAATTATGTATGGTGTCAAATAGGTATAAGACTTATCAGGATGAACACCTAGTTATGTAATGTCCAATCACTGGGGTGTACACCTGAAACTAATATAATAATGTATGCCAAGTGTAATTGAAAAATAAAAAATGGTTTTTAAAAAGTGATTCAGCCGAAACCGGTTTGGCTCAGTGGATAGAGCGTCGGCCTGCAGACTCAAGGGTCCCAGGTTCGATTCTGGTCAAGGGCATGTACCTTGGTTGCGGGCACATCCCCAGTGGGGGGTGTGCAGGAGGCAGCTGATCGATGTTTCTCTCTCATCGATGTTTCTAGCTCTCTATCCCTCTCTCTTCCTCTCTGTAAAAAATCAATAAAATATATTTTTTAAAAAGTGATTCAAACATTTGAACACACTTCAGTTAATTTAGTTCCATTGTATTTTCCTTTTTGTGAATACATTAATATAGGTAATTAAAATGTGTGTCTAAATAACTCTGAAGATAACTTTTGACAAGCATAAAATTTCTAAGTGATAACAAAGAATTGGGTCATTAGTTGTATATAAAATAAAAATGTCTTACAATTGCTAGCTTTTCAGAGCCAACAAAATCCATGATAGTGGTAAGTAACATTACTGAGCACTTACTGTGACAGGCACTGTGCTAAGTAGCTTTTGTGATGATCTCTACTGCCACCTGCTCTGCAGGTGGAGAACTGAGATCCCAAGGGTCATGTGCCTGCCTGCAGGCATCCAGTTTAGATTTGGGTTATCTAGCCTAGAACCTGAATCCCTCCCTCCTCCCCACCCCCCACCCCCTCGCACCCCGCCCGTGCTACAGCCTGTCAAGGGAAGAGAAAGGTTTTCTGCCAAACTCTGCCCTCAGAGTGCCGACCCAACCCTCCTGTCCTTACCTATTGCTGTTGCAATAATCCGTGTAGAACTTTTTGGGTCGAGCAAGTTCCTCCATTCGGCGGGACACTGCTACACAAATGGGAAACAGCCCCAGCTTGAAACCTGCCCACCCCCTGGGGTTTTCTTCCTACTGAATTCCGCTTTCCATGGGTTAGAGCAAGAGGCAAAATGTGAGGAACTATGGGCCCAAACAGTTCAGCTAGTACTAGACACCTTACAGAGAGGTGACTTTTGCTGTCCCCATTCTAGGGACAACAGGCTCAGAAGCCTGAAGTCTCTTACTCGAGCACACAAGATGGGAGTGTCAGGGCTGGGTCAGTTCCTCAACGGGACTCTTGTGGCTCCAGCAACGCCCTGGTTTGGAAATGGATTTTGGTCTGAAGTTTGCCCAGGCCTAGGGTTTCCAGGGGCTTAGTGTTCACTGTGAGGGAGATTCTAAACCCCAAGAGAGAACCTGCCCTTTTCTCCTCTCCAATAATGAGCTTCCTTGACATGTTTTATTTGAAGGGATCCATTGCTCTCAAAGAGGATAGAAACCACTGTGAGAGGGAAGAAGAAAGCCTTTTTTCAAAGTGAATGCTAACCCCCATTTTGGCTATGGTGCAAACTGGGATTTCCCCCACACCCCTCACCCCAGGGACCAGCTTCCATCTGGCTCTGGCTTCTTAAGGTTTAGTGTCCAGAGATGAGCCTCTGGAACACTGTGGAGGACAGATACTCCTGGGAGATATACAGAGGAGAGGGGAGGGGCCAAAGGGAGTCCCAGGGGCCTTAGGGCTAGGCTGGTCCCCAAGGTCTCCCCAGTCTGAACAGGGCACAGGTTGGGGTGAGATGGGGGCAACCCAGCCCTAGGAGGCCAGGAGCAGCATGTCAGACAGAGTGGCCGAGAGCCATGGCTGGGACAAGGGCCACCAGCTTTCTTGACCTCTCACCCCTGAGCCAGGTGGCCACTAATGGAGAAGTGGAGGTGGTGGGTGGGCTCAACCTACCAGGCACCGTGATGGTGAGGGTGGTGTCTTCCAGAAATCTCTCTGTCCAATACACGGATGGCCTGGAATGCACCCAGTCGTGGCTCAGGGTGAGGGAAGCCGGGGCAGAGGCTTCCTAAGCCCTGCTCTGAAACAAAACTCAAGGCTCCCCATAAACACAGACACACGTGCAGACGGGGAGACAGCGAGGCAGAGGCAGGGTGGCTGGAGGAAGACCTGGTGGCGTGACCAGTGGGAAGGAAGGAGAGAATGTGGAGGCACAGAGAGGCGCAGGTCGGAGGGGGACAGGGGGAGAAAAATCTTAGCGGCATGGGGCAATGTAGACTACTGTGAGCAAGGCTGGTGTTCAGAGAAGTGGGGAGCTGGGGGAAAGGGGCCTGGGGCCTGGCTGTTCCCCCCAACACGGGCAGGAGATGGAGAGAGGAGACACCCTGGGACTTACCAGTAGACACAGAACTGCAAGTTCTTCATGCATGGGGAGATCCAGACAAAGCCCTTACAGCGGCACCCCATCCTGCGATGAGACAGCCCAGCCCCTGCCTTGCTCTGCAGCTCCCACGTGCTCACACGCCTCACTCTCCTGGGCCGGCACCCAGAGGCCACTGCCGGCCACCTCGCCCCCCCAAGCCCCCATGGTTGGTACCCTGACTTTTCACCCCAAGTTTACCATGCAGGTGACAGGTGGGACCCCCAGGGGCTGCTCTCCTCCTCGCAGACCCCCACCCCTGCCTCCAGCAAGACCACCTGCACCGCTCACTTGTCTTTCAAGGCCTGCAAGTTGGTCTTGGGTTTTGCCAGATCAAGAAGCCTCCTCTTCTTCTTCTTCCCTCTTCCCACGGAGGTGCTGGGGAACCGCTGGGTGATGGACAGCCGGCTTTGGGAGAGTTGGATGGTGAGGCCGGAGTTCCTGGCTTTCCAGCCCCCCCGCCCCCCGAATCTCCTCGCCCTCCGAAGGGGCCTCTCTGGGGGCAAATTCTGGCATCCAAAGGTGTGGACTGCCACCTTCACTCCAGCGGCAGCCAGATGTGTGACCCTGGCCCGGTGGCCTCGTTCCCTTCTCTGTGAAATGGAATAGAGACCCGCCCCCACCTCACAGGATGGCTCAGTTATTCCATAAGACGTTTTCTCATCTCATGGGTAGCCAGGCCCCCAGGGGGACTGAGCCACAGAGAGACCCCGGGAAGCCCCCAGACTACGGGGCCTTCTCCTCCCTTCCTGTGGCCTTGGGCTCCGATGTCCTCCCGGGGCCCTGTCACTGCCTGCACCTCCCCCCCCCCCCAGCACCGCCCAACGTGTCACAGCTTGTGGCAGCAAATGTCCACCTGTGGGGGATGACGCCCACAAAAAGGGCAGCCGGTGGGGGAGGGCACTGGCCAGCTCCTGCTGACCCACTGGCCTCCTTCCTGCCGAGACAGCCACCGTCCGGAAGAGCCCCGAACGTGGCCCAGCGGAGGGAGGGAGGGATGCACACACGAAGTCCACAGGTGAGGGGACACCTGGCTCTTTCCAGGATGCCATCAATTGCCAAAAACCAGTCCCACAAATGCTTGCTTCACCAGTTCTCAGTTCCACCAGCACGTGTGCTCCCAGCCATCTTCAACTTCGCTGGCAGTTTGTAGTGATCGGAATGGTTGCAGCTTCTGAGCCAGGATTGTCCCCGTTTCTTTCTTAAGGGAGGGCCAGCTCTCTTGACCTCTCAACTCTGGCATCTAGACACTGTCTGACTCCACAATTGGAGCTTTTGTAGGGTTTTCCACTGTAACGCACCTGCTACCTTGACAGAGATTGTGTTTGCTGACTTCACCTCAGAGGCCAGTGAGGGCATTGCCCGCCCTGTCTGATACCCTCACCCTAGAATGACTGCATGGGCCCGGCGGGGGGGGGGGGGGGGGGACCCACACTAACAGCAATGACACAGAGGCCACAGGGACTCGGGGTGGACGTGGGGATACTGCTCTCTCCCCAGGGCCTGAGCCCCACCCCAGCCTGTGTAGGCGCCACGCCCCATACCCACCTCATCGCAGTCACACCCTCCTCTTCATCTTTCTCCCGGACCTTCTCCACCTCTGGGAGGGCCTTTTCTGGCTCTTGGGCATCTGTAAGTTCTTCCTCAGTCACCTCCTCAGGAGGAATGTCCTCTTCTTGGTCTTCGAACCCCAGTCCCCCATCACCTAGGTCTTGGTATTTGAGGTCCGTGGACCGTAGGCTCTCATACACAGGGTTCTGGAAGCCCAGAGGATCATCGTCCTGTCCCCTTTCCGAGCTTTCCTCAGCCTCCGAGGTATGGTAGTGGTTGAGCAAATTTTGCCGATGGTCCCCCATGAACGGGGCCCTCCGCCAGCCCTTCAACCTTACTCCCAACACACCCAATGTGTCTATGGTCACCCGGCAACAGGAGAATGGCCTGCCCACATTCTCAGCAGTCACATTCCACTCTGCAGGTGCTCATCACTGGGTATTGCAGAAGCTCCTCCCATTGCCCCTCCACAAGGTCGTGTGTGGGGCCCCCTCGCTCCTCCAACCTCACTTGTCCTCTCCTGTCACTCTGCCTTCCTTCTCCATGAGCAGGCCAGGTGTGTACCCCTCTTCAGGGCCTTTGCACTTGCTGGTCCCTCTGCCTGCAATCTTCTGCCCACACGAGTCCCAGGCCAGCTCCTACTCAGGAAGGCAGCCCCAATCCTGGGTCCCTCTGCATCCCAACATTTTGTTTTATTTCTCCGAGGCATTTGTCGTCACCTATAATGACATTGTTGACTTATTTATTTTCTACTCTGCTTTGTAGAAGTCACCTCTTCAGATCAGGGCTTGAGAGTGTCCCATTCTGCACATCCTGGCACCTAGAATGGCACCGCCCACAGAAGGCTCTCAGAAAGGGCTGTTGAATGAATGGTTAGATTGGGAGCTCGGCTCAGTGCTGGGCCCTTCTGTGCCTTCACTACCTGAGTGGGGTTAGGTGACCATCATTTCTTCTCTTTTTTTAAAAAAAAAAATGTTTGTATTGATTCTAGAGAGAGAGGAAGGAAGAGAGAGGGGGAGAGAGAAAGAGAGAGTGAGAGAGAAACATTGACTGGGCCCCTCCCACAAGCCCCCTCCTGGGGATTGAGCCCACAACCCGGGCAGGTGCCCTGCCCAGGAATCGACTCTGTGGATCCTTTGGTGCATGGATGATGCTCAACCAACTGAGCCGCACTGGCCACAGCCTACAGTTCTTCTTAGTAAAAGACTCCATTTGTGCTCAGGTGGAGGAAGCCAATGCTGGCGGTCACAGCTCACCAGGGGTTCTTCCCAGGATTGACTTAGGAATGAGGCCTGAGGGGAACCTGCAAGGGGCTTCTAGAGACGGCTTCCTCTGGAGTGAAAGGAAACACAAAGAAACAAAGCCCTTGTCTCTTCTCCTCGGTTCCTCTTGAGACGCCTGTGACGTCTAGAGCTCAGGCAGCTCTCTTGTGACCATGACACCTGCTGGTTTGAGGGTTGTGAGCTGAGGATGGGTCTTTGGTGGCATTGCTGAGCCTATGAACTTGGCAACCCTGGAGACTTCTATGTGTGTGTGTGGGGGGGGGGGGGTCCCCAGACGGTGAGGGAAGAGGCCACCTTCAGTGTCCCAGCCTCAGCAGACAGTACATGGATTGGGTGTTCCGTGGATGCAGGATTGGGGAAGCAGAGCATCTTCATGATGTTAAGCCCCTAACTTGGGGCTGTCCGTTATGCCGCAATCCCATCCTGAGTGGTTTGTCAAGGCAGCGCGGTAGCCCTGCAGGGTCCCTGACGGGTTCCTGCCCCGGGAGGGAGAGCACCTGCTATACTGGCCCCCTCCTGCTGGCCTGGTCAAACCCCACGTGCCCAGCAGTCGCATCTCTCATCACCTTGCAGTGAGCTCATCCCTCGATTTTCATGTGGCTGAGTCCTCCAAAATTCTCCTAAAACATCACCTCCCCCAAAAACCCTCCCCTAAAGTAGGGTGTTTTCTCACCTAAATCTTTGGGGGGTTTTGGTGGTGTCTCGCAGCATTGATCATGATCTTTTTTTTTTTAATTTCTTTATTGATTAAGGTGTCACATATTTGTCCTCATCCCCCCATTCCCATCCCACACCCCTCCCCACGGATGCCCCAACCCCCTGTTGAACTTAACCATTGGTTAGGCTCATATGCATGCACACAAGTCCTTTGGTTGATCTCTCCCCCCTCCCCCCACCCTCCCCTATCCTCCCTCTGAGGCCCGATAGTTCGATCGATGCTTCCTTGTTTCTGGTTCTGTTCTTTTTCATCAGTCTATGTTGTTCATCATGTCCCCTAGATGAGCGAGATCATGTTGATCATGATCTTACTCTATATTGCATTTGTAACTGTCTTTTTACCCCATTAGAGTATGTGGGCTCTAATTGGGCGGGAACCGGGCCTGTCTTGCCTCTGCCTGGGCACCCCACACCCAGAACAGGCGCGCCCCCTGCGGAGTTTCAGTAAAACTGCCTTGAAGCTGATCTTCCGCCGGCGCCAGGGAGGAACAGCAGTACCGCAGGGCGACCAACAGAGGTCGCTCCGCTCAAGGGTTTGCGGGTCCCTCTGCCGGTCCAGCACCGGCTCCTTGAAGCCTCCCCCCGTGGGCCATCCTCCGAGATGGATTTCAGTATCGTCATTCCTATGTTGCCCAGAAAGGCCAAGTCATTGCCCAAGATTGCACAGCACGGAGCATTAGGCTGCCTCTGGCGGGGGGTGCTCCCAGCGTTTGCGAACCTCAATATTTGCAAAATTCAGTAATGATGGGAAAGGCCCTGGACCGAAGGGCATGTTTGTGTGCGTGGCAAAAGCTGAGGAATCCAGTGCCCTTCCTGCCTCTGGGGCAGGGCTGTTCCAGCGGAGGCAGAAACAAGGACTCAGTACCAAACCCTCCGCGGCTGAATTTCAAGCACAAATCCAGTTCCTATGGAGATGCAAGGAGTGGGAGCCAAAGCTTCCCTCCCTGCTCTCCGCCCGAGACTGAATTCGTCCTCCCAAAATGCAAGGGGGAAATGAGGTGAGAGTGAGCCCACATGGGGGTCCTGGGAAAGGGGCCCGGGGACGGTCACCTACCCCCCACTCAGGTGGTGAAGGCACAGAAGGGCCCAGCGAGGCCTGTGGGGTCTGAGAGGGGCTGGATGGTGCCTTGCTTCTTGGGAGAGCCCTGGCTGTGGCGGGGGGAGGGGGGAGGGGAGGGGGAGGGGGAGGGGGAGGGGGGTGTTTCCCTCTGCTACATGTCCTTCAGTGTATAGCAGGGTTCCTCCATAGAGGCGCTGCTGACGGTTGGGTAGTGCTCTGTGGGGGGCCATCCTGGGCACTATGGAAGGTGGAGCAGCGCCCCTGGCCCCACCCACCAGATGCCAAGAGCACCCCCAGGCGTGACAACCACAGATGTCCCCGCCATCGCCCAGTGTCCCTGAGTGAGAACAAGGCACGAGGGTTAAGGCCCGGTGTGGTCCGTCCGATGAGTAACGGTGGGATGAAATGCACACCATCTGCTCTTGTCTAAAGTAGCAAAACATCTCTCCCTCATTATTTAAGAAACTTCGACTCCAAAAAGGGCACTAGGCTTGGGTTCGATTCCTCGGACCCTGATGAGGAGAGTCTATTTTTTCTCCCACAGAGGCAGGTGGTTTCGTGGCTGCAGCAAAGACCCAGAAGAATTTCTTCCTCCCCAGAGTCTGGGTCCCTGCAGTCCGTGCCTGCCCAGCTCGAGACAGAAGGGGCGACGAGGCTGGACCCCGTCCTCTAGGAACATTATTCCTTTCGGGTGTTCAATACCACGTATCCTAAGTGTAGGCCTTTTCACAACAGACCACGGCCCAAAGCCCCCAGACCCTCTATCTCCCCCGCTTGCTCCCCGAAAGGATAACCACTGTTCTGACTTCTCATAGCAATGATTCGTTTTGTCTGATTTTGACTTGATAGCAATCAAATCTTTGGCTTCTTAAGCTCAAAACTATGTGAGATTCATCCATGTTCATGGTCACTGCTAGGGGGCACTCCACCGAGCTGAGTGGCTACACCAGGACTTTTTTGTCCATTTCGCTGTTCACAGGAACTTGGGTTGTTTCCAGGTCTTGGGAGCTCCTTACTTTGGAAGGCACAGCCACTCTTGCTCACATCCCATTGGCTGGAACTTAGTCACAGGGCCATGCTTGGTTGCAAAGGAGGCTAGGAAATGTAGTCTTTTTTACACACACACACACACACACACACACACACACACACACACTCACAGACTGGAATTCTATTTCCAGGGCAGCTGGCATTCTGCTCTGTAGATACCTTTGACAGTAGGCAGCCACAATTCCTGCCTCTGATGGGCTTAAGTAGAGAAGCAATGTGTCACCTCCTCCTGAAAGAGGCTCCTGGACTCCACTGGGCTGCTCTGTGATTGTTGTGGCTCTGCCTCCCTTTACACTGGATCCGTCCTCAGGTGGGCACCAATATGGCTGCAGCTGCTCCAGACATCTCATCACGAAGCTGCAGTGGCCACAGGCAGAAAGGGACCACTTTCTTGGGCCTCCCTCTCGGGAACAAGGACACCTTCTGTGGTCTGCAGAATAACCACCCCCAAAGGTGACCTCATCTAAGTCCCCAGAACCTGGCAATATGTTCTGTTGCATGTCAACGGGGGATCAAGATTCCAGACGAAATTAAGGTTGCTAATGCCTGACCTTGAGATGGGAGATGCTCCTGGATTATGTAGATGGTCTCGGTGCAACGTGAGGGACTTCCTAAGTGGAGGAAGCAGGATGCAGGAGGACGAGAGAGAATAGCGTGAGGAATGAGTCCACCTTGTTGAAGGGGTCACGAGCCTCGGGATGCAGTGATCTCTAGACGTTGCACCCCTGACCTCACTCACATCTCATTGGCCAGAAGGGAGTCCCATGGCCACACATAAATGAATCTCCAGCAAAGGGGTGGGACACCACTCGGGATTTTCAGCAGCACCCAGGTAGGATGGGTTTCCCTGAGTCACACAGGGTGGGGAGTGGACACCCAAACAGTATCCAAGCTCTGTCCACAAGGAAAGTGAGGCTGGCGGGCAGACAATGACCCGAGAAGCACGAGGGATGGAGCAAAGGGAGGCGTCATCACGTGCGTGGAGCAGCCATGGGGGGCCTGCAGGACGCAGGGCAGCTTGAAGATGCCTGATATGGACTGATTACTAGTATGACTGCAGACCAGATGCCCACGGCCTAGCCCAACAGTGCCGTGGCAATATCCAAACCCCGTGGCCCCAGGAATTTAGACTGCTTGGGTTGGATTGAATTGTTTCTCCCCAAAAACACATGTTTTAAGTCCTAACACCTCTCTCCCCGATTGATCTAAGACAGTGGTTCTCAACCTTTCTAATGCCGAGACCCTTTAATACAGTTCCTCATGTTGTGGTGACTCCCAACCATAAAATTATTTTCGTTGCTACTTCATAACTGTAATTTTGCTACTGTTAATGAATCATAGTGTAAATATCTGTGTTTTCCGATGGTCTTAGGCTCTACAACAGCGGTTCTCAACCTGTGGGTCGCGAGGTTGAGAACCACTGATCTAAGAGGACCAGGAGGATCTTCACTCTTTGTGGTCTCCAAAGCTCTATTAACCCTGACCTTACCACAGCTTGGTGGGGGGTGCTCTCCCCATTCCCGCTGGGCTCCCTCCTCTGAGCTGTTGCCTGCTGGCCTGGCTGCCAGCATCTGTTGTCGTGGCAACCTGCTCTGTACCAAAGTCCCCCTAGTCATTGGGTCAGATGTGAATACTGTTTCTGTGTGAAATTTCCTAATCTTAATAACTGCACCAGGTTATAAAAGAAAATATTTTCCCCCAGAAAATATGTGTGGAGGGTTCTCTCTTTTCTGCGTCCAGGGCGGCTAGAGAGTGGTCTGGTTCTTTGAGTAGGGGTTGCTGGGGATTGAGAAGATAAAAGAAAGAGACAGACAGAGATGGAAGGAAAAAGCTGGGACCCGGTGGGACCCCTGCCCTCTTCTGATGGAGAGACAGGGACCCAGAGCCGATACAGCGATACAGCGTGTTTATTTTATACCCCAAATACCAGGAAGTTTTACTAAAGGACAAGGAAAGGGGAATATGTGCATTCTTGTAGCATCTTTGTAAATCGTCACTTCTGGGTGGGCCCTAGTCATATTCATTCCTGGTGCTTGGCTGGATTTAAATAACAAAACCCACCCCCTGGCGCCTGGGCTGAAGGTCAAGCTGACAACACTCCTGCCTTTTGGCAAAGCGTGTTTCCAGGACGTGGCTTTGCCAATGGCCACTGGATTCAGCTGACAATAATTGAAGAAATGCCCATGTGCCTTCCCAGGCGCTCTCTACATATGTGGTCCTGTGTTTATGGATGAAGGGACATAGCACCTCCAACGTCATCTTAAATAGCTCAGGAAATGCATATCAATATATGTATATGCACATAGCTAACGGATGGATGGAAATCCAGGTATAGTTACATGTAGATGCAGAATATAACAAAGCAAACAGGGCAAAATGCAGCCAATTGGGGAATCTGGACAGGAGTTTCTGGTACTTACCTTGAACTTTTCTGTGAGTTTGAAATTATATCAAAATTTAAAGTTGTGAAAACAACATCCAAAGGGCTGAGTTCTGGACCCCCAGAGACTCGAGTCCGCAGGTCTAAACAGGTCTAGGGTCCGATTTAACCAGCGGCTGAGGACGGCAGTGTATTGTGGGCTGAACTGTGTTCCCCAAACAGATATGTTCATGTCCCAATTCTGTGGCTGTGACCTTATTTGAAAACAGGAAATTCTCAAGCGGAATCAAATCAAGGTGAGATCATGCTGGAGTCGGGTGGCCCCTAAATTCAATGACTGGTGTCCTCATAAGAAGGGGAAATGTGGACACCGACACATGGAGGAGAAGGTCATGGAAGACAGAGGTGGAGCCTGGAGCCAAGGGGTGCCAGAAGCCGGGAGGGGACCCGGAATAGATTGTCCCCCACGTCCCCCAGAAGGAACAGCCCTGCCAACCTTGGACCTCAGACTTCTGGCCTCCAGAGCTGTTGGAGTTTCCGCTGTTTACGCCATCCAGGGTGCAGGCATTTGGTACGGCCACCCGGGAACTGAGTACAGAGGGCATCTCGGGCAGGGAGGCGGTGGCTCCCTCACCCCCTAGGGTCCCACTCAGCACACTGGGGAGCACTGGCCAGATCCAGATCCTTCCAGAAAGAGCTTGCTGTGGCCCTGGTCAGTCCCTCATTCATTCACATCCACTTTAAGCACACACTGGGTACCTACCCTGTGCCCACTGGCAGAGGGTAGACCCAGCAGTGAACACAACTGATCAAAATCTCTGCCCTGGGGCTGATTTCTTAACAGGAAGATGACCACACACACCAGGGGAGTGTGTCAGGAGGAGAGAAGGCCAGCAGGAATGAAAAGTGGCATGGGTGCCGGTAAAGAAGGCGGTCCTGGGGGCCTTCTCCATGAAAGGGAGGGTGGAAGCTTTGGAGTCCGGGGGACAGAGCCCTGGCAGGGGGCACAGACAGAGTAAAGGCCCAAAGGTGAGGGGTGTTGAAGCCTGGAGAGAACTCATGAGAACAGTGAGGGAGTCGAAGAGGAGGGCATAAGAGACCCCATTATATTGCAGCTGTGATCTTACAGGACCTGCCTGCCATCCTGTGTGTGGGTGGATGCCTGTACCAGGTGAACACCTGAATGGGAGAGCTTCCCTGGCCTGTTGGGGGGGGGGGGGAGGGAGAGGGTTGCAAGTGTTACGGAATTCAAGGGGTTTGCCGCTTTATTTATTTGCAGCAAGTAAAGAAGACAGGGATATATATCCAAAGCTGTCTCCCAGAAGGGAGGCTTAGCCATTGCTTATAGGTACTATTTGGTCAATTACAAGTTGCTTTCTTCTTTGTAGTTTACTTTCATCCCAGTGAGCCCCCGTCTGCTCATTCTGTTTACAGCTGGTCTGCAAAATACTGTACTGCATTCTAACCTTTAGCAAGAATAACATTTAGTAATAACATTTAGAACTGCCCTGACCTTGGGACCTTAGAGCTAGCTAACACAAAGGGGAACATGTGAAGGACCATGTGGGCTGAGCAGGCACCCACAGATCTGCTGCTTGGCTGTGTGATTTTATGTTGGCTCACCCATCCGCTCATCCTTTATTATTGTGCAGTTAGAACACTCAGGTGGACCATCAAGCAGTAAAAAACAGCCCTTCCCAGTCATCCAGAGAGAGCGAGCCTGAGAGTGTGAGTGTAAGTGTAGGTGGGTAGGCCATGCCCCTCCTTACCCTTATCAACTTCTCAGGAAAACGCAGCATCTCAGCTTCTTTTTTGTTATTTTTGTTAACTCTCCTCGACCAAGGATATTTTTTTCCATAGATTTTTTTTTTTTTTAAGAGGGAGTGGAAGGGAGAGAGACAGAGAAAGAGAGAGAAACATCGATGTGAGAAAGACACATCAATCAGTTGCCTCCCACACGTACCCCGACTGGGGCTGGGATGGACCTGCAACCCAGGTATGTACCGTTGACAGGGAATGGAACCTGAGACTCTTCCACTCTACCACTGAGCCACATCCGCCAGGGCACGCCTTAGTTTCTTCTTTTAAATATATTTTATTGATTTTCTACAGAGAGGAAGGGAAAGGGATAGAGAGTTAGAAACATCGGATGAGAGAGAAACATCGATCAGCTGCCTCCTGCACACCTCCTACTGGGGATGTGCCCGCAGCCAAGGTACATGCCCTTGACTGGAATTGAACCTGGGACCCTTGAGTCCGCAGGCCGACGCTCTATCCACTGAGCCAAACCGGTTAGGGCACGCCTTAGCTTTTTGATCATCAGTCACTGGTTCACTCATTCAGCAAATATTTGTCAAGCACCTACTCTGTGCCAAGCACTGTTCTAGTCCAGGGACAAGAATGTCTCTCCTAGAGTGCTAGGAAGAAAATAAAGAAGGGTAGGAAGGAAAGGGGTGTGAGGGGCATTTTGGATGGGTACCCAGGGAAGGTGAGGGTACCAGGAAAGTCTGGGGAAAGGGAGCACCCGGAGGAAAATACAGCCCATGGAAAGGCCATGAAGGTGGGCAGTGCCTGGTGTGTTGAAGGAACTGCAGGAAAACCTGTGTGGCTGGAGTGGAATGAGTGGGAGAGAGAGGGAGGAGGTGAGGGCAAGGAGGTGACAGGGCAGGTTGTCCAGGGTCCTGTGGGTTCAAGAAGACTTGGGCTTTAGCCGACACGGGTTTGGCTCGGTGGATAGAGCGTCGGCCTGCGGACTGAAGGGTCCCAGGTTCGATTCCAGTCGCGGGCATGTACCTTGGTTGCGGGCACATCCCCAATGGGGAGTGTGCAGGAGGCAGCTGATTGATGTTTCTAACTCTCTATCCCTCTCCCTTCCTCTCTGTAAAAAATCAATAAAAATATATTTTAAAAAAGAAGAAGAAGAAGAAGAAGAAGAAGAAGAAGACGACGACGACGACTTGGGCTTTTACCCCAAGGGACATGGGAACCATGGAAGGCAGTGGGCAGAGCAGGACTGGGCTGATTCAGTGCTCACTGTCGCCCTCCGTATCTACTGACAGTAGCTACTGATAGGCTGTGGGGTCCAAAGCCAAACCTGACATAGGTGCTCTCAGCGCCCTCTGGTGGCTACCAGGAGAACAGACTGTAGACAGCACCAGGACACCAGGGTGGCAGGTAATGCGCTGGTCCAGGAGGGATGGTGGGGGGCAGATAGTTGGGCCCAATCCCAGCAGGGACCGAAAAGGGGGGAGAAGCAGGCAGGTTCTGAGAAATTTTTATATCCCTTTTTTAAAATATATAATTTATAGTAAACTGTACAAATCATAAGTGTATCAAGCACAGTGAACTTTTTTTAAAAATTGAAGAAGCCCTAACTGGTTTGGCTCAGTGGATAGAGCATCGGCCTGCGGACTCAAGGGTCCCAGATTCGATTCCAGTCAAGGGCATGTACCTTAGTTGTGGGCACATCCCCTGTGGGGGGTGTGCAGGAGGCAGCTGATCAATGTTTCTCTCTCATCGGTGTTTCTAACTCTCTCTCCCTCTCCCTTCCTCTCTGTAAAAAATCAATAAAGTATATATTTTTTTTAAATTGAAGAAGTCAGAAAATTAAACATTTTAAAGTGAGTGATTCAGTGCCATTTACCACATTCACAACGTGCAACCAGCACCACTATCTAGTTCCAGGACATTCTCATCATCCCCAAAAGAAGCCCCGTCCTCATCAGTAGTCACTCCCCCTCTCCCTTCCCACTCCTGACAACCACTAACCCACTTCCCATCTCTGTGGACTTGCCTGTTCACAGAAATGGAATCACACACTGTGTGGCCTTTTGTGTCTGGCTTCTCCCACTGAGCATATGTTTCAAGGTTGATTCATGTTGTAACGAGTGTCAGTACTTCACTCTTTTTAAAAATATATATATACATTTTTAACAATGTATTTTGTTGATTTCAGAGAGGAAGGGCGAGGGAGAGAGATATAGAAACACCAATGATGGGAGAGAATCATTGATCGGCTGCCTTCGGCACACCCCACACTGGGGATTGAGCCCACAACCCGGGGAATGTGCCCTTGACCAGAATCGAACCTGGGACCCTTCAGTCCACAGTCCTACACTCTATCGGCGGAGCCAAGCCGGCTAGGGCTTAAAATATATTTTTATTGATTTCAGAGAGAAAGGGAGAGGGAGAGAGACAGAAACATCAATGATGAGAGAATCGTTGATCAGCTGCTTCCTGCACACCCCACACTGGGGATCGAGCCTGCAACCTGGGCATGTGCCCTAACCAGGAATAGAACCGTGACCTCTGGGGTCATAGGTCAACACTCAACCACCAACTCACGACGGCCAGGCAGTGCTTCACTCTTTTTCATGGCCGAGTGATCTTCCATTGAATGAATGACCATTTATCCATTCATTCACTGATGGACATTTGGGCTATCTCCATCTTTTGGCTATTGTGAATAACACTGTTATGAACATTAAGGTACAGGTTTTTGTTTGAGGAACAGTTTTTGATTCTTTTGGGTATCCCTAGGAATGGAATTGCTGGGTGATTCCATGTGGAAGTGCCCATCTGCTTTCCACAGCAGCTGCACCGTTTTACATTCCCACTAGCAGGCTGTGAGCTTCTAATTCTTTCACATCCTCACCAACACTTGTTATATTTCATTTTCTTGATCACAGCCATCCTGTGGGTGTGAAGTGGTATCTTCTTATGATTTGCACTTCGTTGATGACTAATGACATCGAACCTCTTTTCATGGGCTTGTTGGACATTTTTCTTTGAAGAAGCATCTGTTTGGGTCCTTTGCCCATTTTTTAATTGGGCCGTTTATTTTTCTGTTGCTGAGTTGTAAGAACTTTTAAAAATATATTCTGGGTACTTGACCCTTAGGAGCTCAGTGAATATTTATAAATAAACTCACCACAGGAACCATCACCCAGATGAAAATATCAACAGTGACAGCTCCCCAGAGGCCATCCTCGTCTCCCTTCTGGCCACTGCTCCCCAGGCGGCCATCCAACTTCCATCATCGTAGATTCAGGTCGCCTGTTCTTGAACTTCTTATAAATGGAATTGCACAATGTGTTGTGTCCAGTTTCCCCACTCAACATCAGTGCTGAGGTTCCTCCAGGCTGATGTGTGTAGTAGCTTGTTCTTTGTAAGGACAGTTCAGCGTGTGTTTGGAAGGCAGAGCCTTCTGGGTCTGCTAGTGGGTGGGACTGAATAGGGCTGGGAGAGAGGAGTCAATGGGATCACCCACCCCTCATTTCCCACATCCAATCCCAGCACATCCATGAGAGGTTATATCCTCAGTCTCTGGGCAAGGCTAGATCCCCTACCAGTCAGGGAGTATAAGGTAGAACCTCACCCCACAGCCTTCCATTGGGTCTGCCACTCTCCTAGCCCTAGTGCCAAATCAGCCCTTACCCCACCCCCACCAGTACAGAGCAGGATACAAGGTACTGGACAGGAAACTGAGTCACAGAGAAGAGAGCGACCAGTCAGAATTCAAACCCAGGCTGTGTTGCCCAGGCAGGATGTAGAGGGCCAGGCCTCTAAGGGGAGGAGGAGCCTACAGAGACATGGGAAGGCAGTGTGGGTGAGCTTGAGGGCTTGGGGTCTGCAGCAGCCCTGGTTCAGATCATCATCTTGCCACCTGCCAGCGTGGTGACTTTAGGCATGTTGCTTTGCCTCTCTGGGCCTCAGTTTCTCCACGTGTGGATGGGGTCTGCAGTCCTGACGCAGATTCAGTGGGTCATCCTCTCACCAGCAGGGGTCCTGCAGTGTGTATACATACCTTATATAACCCTGGAGGGAGGTGCCTGTAATGTCTCCATTGACCAGGGGGAGGGTAAACTGAGACCCAGAGAGCCAGGCAGCCCCCTGTGAGTAGTGGAGCCAGGACTGGCGCTTTTGCAACTGATGTCAACCCATGGTCATTGGTGCCAATTCAACACCAACAGGAATCCCCTAGTTGGCGTGTGTTGAAGGAAGCTTTATTCAATTCTAACAGCTCTGTAGTGTTAACAGCTCAATAGCTGGACAGCACCAGCGTAAGGTGGCCATCCGGGAAGGTCGCTGTCCAGTAAGACAGCTCTGCTCCATCAAGACCCTTTGGTGGTCCAGCCTCAACCAAGGAAACATAGTCCTCAAGTGAAAGTATGCTCCCAGGCTAGCCATAGGGAAGCTGACTTATAGAGACAGGAGCCTCAGCCCTGGTTACACTAACATCCTTATGCAAATAAGGACTTCAAATCTCACAGTTTGATTGGTCCTAAAAGCACTGTCCTGATTGGTTGGAATGGAGCCACTCTGGTCAGTGAAGATGCTACTGACATACTGTAGAGCTGTGCAGCTATAATTGGACAGGGAAAACCTCCTACTGGCTGAAATACAATTCCAGCAACTCCTGTAGAAGAGTGGGCTCAGCCAGCAGGCAGGCAGGGCAGGGCAGGCTTCTCCCTGAAGGGCAGTCTGTCTGAGAGGCCTGGGTTTAGCAATGGTTGCTAGGCTCTGTTTTTACATTTGAGCCCAGTTAGCCACCAGGAGCCCTTCTTGGTAGGTATCTTCTTTCTCCAGGTCAACCCTGGACACCTGCCCCCTGCTCCTGACCTCCGTGGGGGGGCATGGGCTTGCTCCTGGTGGGAGAGAGGGCATGCACATGCAGGTCTCCCTCTGCAGTGGTTCCTTTTTATTGAAGTCATTTTTTTCTCCTTCTGTCAGCAGACCCAGCTGCAGACAGCCCCTCCCTCCCACTCTCAGAAGAGCTGAGAAGAAAACAAAAGCTTAATTGAATCCCACACTGGAGGAAGGGGGTGCAAGCAGCTGGCCAGAGGGGCAGGTGCAGCGGGGAAAGGCCCCCAGCGCAGGAGGACCAAGGAAGCCACTGACCTCAGGGGGTCTGCTGGCAGCCTATAATTATCATCCTAATGTGATTATATTATCATTGCTATATTGTGCCTGCTTCCACAGAGCATGAGCTCTTTCCACACATGAGCTTGAGCCTCAGCACCAGGGCTGAAGCATTGCTCGTGGGGAGCCTGAGACCCACACAAGTCACATGACTCGCCCACAGCCACACTGTGCTGCGGCGTGGATAGTCCCGGGCTGGAATTCCACCATGGAATGCTCACCGGGCATGTCAGGGTTCAGGTGTGCTGGGGAGATGGGCACCACACAAGCAAAGGCTCCAGGAAGGGTGCGTGGGCTTCCCTGTGGGGCATGCACAGCGTGTGGGGCCATGATGAGCCATGGAAGGTTTCCAAGCTGGACAGCAGGAGAAGGCAATGGACAGATCGGGGCAGGCGCTGCAGCCGAGGCTCAGGTGGAGTGGGATGGAGGCCCCAGTTGGCTGGACTCCTGAGCCCCTTCCCTTTACCTCGGGGATGTGCCTGCTACCCCAATACTTCTTCCCTGTTTCAGGTTCTGTTCCTTCTGCAAACCCCTCCTTGATTAATGCTCACTCCCTCACCCCAGGCCCACATTCCCCAGCTCTCTAGGATGTACAAATCCCAGGTTCTAGGATACTGTCCCTCTTCCTGTCAGACTGGGGCACACCTAGCTCAGTGCATTTCCTCCTTCCTCGCACCGGAGACTCTCTGTATCAGTGTTCCTTGGCTGCAAATAAATAAATAAGAAGTCAAGCTAGGAAAGGACTTTAGCCCTAGCCGGTATGGCTCAGTGGATAGAGCGTTGGCCTGCGGACTAAAGGGTCCCAGGTTCGATTTCAGCCAAGGGCACGTGCCCAGGTTTCAGGTGTGATCTCCCTGCACCCCCAATAGGGGGCATGCAGGAGGCAGCCAATCAATGATTCTCTCATCATTGATGTTTCTATCTCTTTCCCTTCCTCTCTGAAATCAATGAAAAAAAATTTTTTTAAAAAAGGACTTTATTGCTTCTCTGAACTGAAATGGTGAGCAGTTATGGACTTCAGGTACAGCTGGACCCAGGTGCCCACAAAGTCTCCAGGCATCTAACTCCTCATCTTTTGGCTCTCCTGTCTGCTGTGCTGGCTCCACTTTGAGAAAGGGGCACCATTTTGTGATTGCACCAAGTGAGGTGCCTACTGTTAGTGGTGGCCCTGGGTGCCCATGGCCCTTCTGACAGGAGGAAGCCTCGGGTGATAGCTGGGCTGGAAGGAGAGTGCAAATGTCACCTTTGTTTACACCGTGGGCTGAGCACTGGGATACTGCAGGTGCAAATAACAGATCATTCCGATCAGATCGATAGTGCAAGGCAGTGTGTTACACTCACAAGGAACCTAAGAAAGGCTCTGACTTTGTCAGGGTAGGGGCTGCCCTGAGGAAGAGGCAGTGGGTCGAGACCTGAAGTCTGAGTGAGAGGACATAGGTGAGGGTGTTCCCAGTGAGGAACCAGCATGGAGAGAGGGGGGAGGGGGCCTTCTGGAGCCACTGGTCCTATTATGTCCTTTTGGACATTGTGAGGCAGAGGGCAGCCACAGCACACACACACAAGCACACACATGGTGACACACATGTGCACAATTACATAGTAATACGTATGCACACACTCACAAGGTTACATATAAGTACACGGGTATGCACAGAAAAAGAAACCCATGTGCACAGCCCACATAGAAATGCAAGCGCGCACACACACACTTGCTGACACACATGGCTACACTTATGTGCATGCATGCACACACATAATTATGCCCACACTGACACCTGTGCACAAGCACGACTGCACTCTCACATGTATGTCACTACACTAACATGCATACACATACATGTGCATAAGGCATACATGTAGTTACACATGTGCCAAAGCCCACTGTTGTGTGCATGCACACATAGATGGTCCACACGGACACACACAGAGGCACGCAATCCCACATGCACACACACAGGCTGCCCAGTGATGAGTGGCTGGTGGGAAAAAGGAGAGAAGGCGCCCGGTTGCCCTGGCAACACATCCTGGGTCCCGACCAGGCCTCGTTAGCGCGGCTCATCTGGCAGTTGTCAGCCAGTGGAGGGCTGCTCAGGACCCCAACCCCACACAAAGGCTCCTGGTGGCTTCGTGACAGCCCTGACCATCTGGGCCCTGGAGAGAGGAAGGAGCAGGCCTGGGGTCAGAGCCGGAAACAGGGACCTGAACTGGGGGCTCTGTGGGGAGAGAGGGCCTGACCTGGGGTATGTGAGAGGAACGGAGGGTGGGGGCTGGCCTCCTGGCTGACATACTTGCTTTCTGATTCCTGTCTGATCGCAGGGACTTGGGCAGACCAGATGAGGATGAGGGTAGGTCAGTGGGGTGCTCCCGTGGTGGCAGCTGATGGGATCCAAGGGGGTCCCCATTAATGATGGCACCACATGTCCAGTCTCTGTCCCCAGGAAACAGAACCTGGAAGGGGCAAATCCTGCCAATTCTCTCCATGGTGGCCACAGTGAGGGCGAGAGTTCAAGTCCTGGCTCCCATTAACTAGGCTGCCTTGACAGGTTACCGAACCTGCGAGATGAGGATGTGGACAGCCTTCTCAGGGGCTGCTGTGACGGCCATTCATGTTGTAGATGGAGAGTACGAGCAGCGCCCACAGACACCTGCTGAGCAAATGTCAGCTGTTGTTATAACAGGGCCTGGGGGTGGGGAGGGCGGCCACGGCGTCGCCCTGGGCAATCTTGCTTCCTTGCCTCCTCCCCAAGCAGAGGGCCTGAAAGGGCTGAGGACTTCACTGATCTTGAAGGCTCCCGCCATCCTCCTTGGAATTCAAGACAAAATTCCTCTCTTGTTATTAAACAGCAAAAAAAGGCAAATCTCCGCCCCCGCATTCCCGAAACACCTTTATTGCACTAAAAACAGCATTTATAAACAAACACACTTAGGAAGGGTGTCATAAAGGTTTACCCACTGTCAACTTCGAACACAAAGATATGAAACAGTGCATGGGGCACCTGAAAACGGGAGGCCCCAGAGGGAAAGCAGGGGAAGGGAGAGGTCAGGGTCAGAAAGAACAGGAGGGGCATGAGCTCCAAGCATCTAGCTCCCTGCAGGGCCCTCTGCTGCCTCCTCAGCCCACAAGCCTGGCCCTGGTGGTCTCCAAGTTCCAGAGTGAAGGCGGAGCCCCTGTGAAGGCAGGAGCAGGAGCAGGAAGGAGCAGGCACAGGACAGAGACCAAAAGGGGCACTAAACGGGACCCCAGCTCCCAGGGCCCCTCCATCTCAGTGCAGGGTGCCCGGGTGCTTTCCCCAGCCCCGGGGGAAATCTGCCTCTTCACCTCTCCCCTCCTGGGACTTGGAAACCTAGAGTCAAGGGGGGCAATGTTTGAACAGGGAGGGGCGCCCCAGGATTCCATGGGCTGCTCTGGTCCATCCATGCCCAGCAGGCAGCCCAGGAGAAATGAAGGGACGGAGCTGGCCTGGCCGAGCTGGCCCCTGCTTCAAACGGTACCATTTGTTTCTCTGAGCTGGAAAACCTCCACAGAAACTATCCTGACACAAGCAAACCCTATGCAGCCCCCTAGCAGCATGGAAAGTCACACCAGGGTACCCCCCGCCCAGCCCGCCCCTTTGTCCCTTTATCCCACCCACCCTAACCAAAGCCTATTTACACACGTGGCGTAAAAGCCACAGCCATCCGTCACTGGGCATCACTCCCTGGTGTCCAGCTGCCAAGGGTGCTGGGCAGGAGGGGGTGGGGGGGCAGCGTGAGAGGGATGGGGGGGGGGATGGGAGTCGTGGGCAAGGGGGCTGCCCTCTGGGTGCTTTCAGAGCATCCCTCTCCAGGGGAGGGAGGTTCCAGGTGCCCCAGCCGCGCCGGGGCTCCGAAGCAGAAGCAGCCGACCAGCCAGGCAGGCCTCTGCCAGAAAAGCAAGCAAAGAAGGTACTGGAGGGAAACGGCCCCCGGGGAGGGCTGTCTGGCTCCAGGGACAGAAGCGGAGCCATTGTTCCCATCGTTGTTCCCATTTTCATCTTCTGGGATTTCCTGCACCATGAGCTCCTCAGCTCTGCTGCCTCCCACAGCCCCCTGGGGCATTGGTGGCAGAACCCGGGCCCTGGCACTGCTTGGGGGGGGGGGGGGGGGGGAGAGGCGTCTGGCAGACCTGGGGGATGAGGACACTCGTGCCACACAGGAAGAGATCCAGCCCAGCCTCAGGACTGGAGACCTCTAGGTCTTCCATCCGCCTCGGCCACCTCCTGGCACAGGTTCCCAGCCACCTGAGCACCCCTTTCCAGACCTCTGTAAGTGCTGAGACCACATCAAGGGACATGGAACTTGGGGCACGGGGGTAGCGCTCAGCCCTGCAAATGGCCTTCTCTTCCCTGGCAGCCCCCTCTTTTCCTCCTCCAAAGAACTGAATCCACGAAAAATAGTATCCTGGTCACCATGCAGCATCCCCGGAAAGCCCCCGCTACAGCTGAGCATCCGGGCCCAGCCCAGCCGGAGTTTACACCCACCTCCTCCTCCCAGCCCCTGGCGCAGCCAGTGAGTCTCCTGCCGCCCGCCCGTCAGGATTTGAGTTGGGGGGAGGGGAGGGAGAGGGGTCTCCCCCGGGCACCCGCGGGAGGCACGGAGCGTGGGCAGCAAGGGGCCTTTACAAGAAGGGGAGCAGGGAGGTCAGGGGCAGCTCCTTCTCCCCCAGCAGCGTGTCCCGCTTGAGGCTGCTGCCCTTGTTGACCACCTTGATCCTGAGGGCCAGTTTCCGGGCGCTGGCCGGCCCGAGGCCGTCGAAAAAGAAGTCCTCGTTGAAGACGGGGTGGCGGCTGTTCTTGATGATGGTGCTGCGCTGCTTCTGGAGCTTCCCGGGCACCAGGCACAGGCCCACGCAGCAGTTGATGCTTCGGGCATCGCACAGGTGGTCGTACAGACCCTCGGCGGCCAGCAGGCGCACCCGCAGCCGCGCCTGGGCCGCCTCGTACTCGGCCAGCAGCCGCACGCTGCCCCGCGGGCCCATGCGCACCGCGTGCTCCGCGCGGGGCACCGGGCCCGGCTCCGCGCCCGGCTCCGGGGCGGCCCTGCGCGTCAGGCGGCGGCGCCGGGCGCCCGGGCTGGTGTCCGGCGTGCTGTCGTCCGCCGACAGGGAGCCGTGGCGGCCCACCGAGTGCTTGAGCTGGCTCACCTTGGCCTGGCTGTCCTGGGCGAAGCCCTTGAGCAGCGACACGGAGCGCGAGAGCAGCGGGGACCCGAACGGGGAGGACTCGGCCGAGGACCCCGTGTCGCTCTCCCCGCCGCTGAAGTAGCGGCTGGGGCTCATGAGCGCGCCGCCCGCCTCCCGGGACGCTCGGTCGCCCCCGTTCGCCTTGCCGCCCCCCGTGCGGCGCCGCGCCCCCGGGGAGCCCACCTGGGCCAGGGCCCCGTGCTCGCTGTGGAACAGGGACTCCTTGCGCCGCGTGTGGGGGCTCTCGGCCAGCGTGGCGAAGCCGTAGGACGTGTGCGCCTTGGGCACGGAGGGCAGGGACATGGCCCCCTGCGCCTGGGGGTCGGCGTTGGTGGCGGCCTCCTCGGCCGGCCAGTCCTCGGCGCTCTCGATCTGGATCACGTGCCGGGTGGCCGCCTTCAGCAGGCTCTTGCTCTCGGCCGCCAGCTTGGCGGGCAGCCGGGGGCTCCGCGGGGCTCGGCGGGGCGAAGCCGAGGCCGGGCTCTGCTCGGCGGCGGCCGGGCCCTGCTCAGCCGGCCCTTCGGGCTCCGCGGGGCTGGCCGGCAGCTTGGGGGGGATGAAGAAGTCGGGGATCTTGTCGGGCGTGAGCACGTTGCTGTACAGGGGCCCCTTGGAGGCCTTGTCGCCCGCCTCGCCCCCCGCAGCGCCGTTCTCCCCGGTCCCCCGAAGCCGCTCCAGAAACCACATGTTGGTCTTCTTCATGGGGGCAGCGCAGCAGGCCAGGAGGGCGCGCCGCGTCTGGGGAGAGAAGCGGGGGCCGGGAGCTGCAGGCCTGCATGCACCGGGGTGCTGAAAGGGGGCTCCTGGCACCCGTCTGGGGGCCACCTGGACAGGGCCTGGGCCAGCAGGACCCAGGGGGGCGGGGGCGGGGTGGGATGGGCTTGACCCTCCCCCCCCTCTCCCCAGAGGTCGCGCTTAACTTCCAAGCACAGCCGGAGGAGGTGGGGGTGCGCGGACTCCAGGGCAGCTCCCAGGGGAGAGCGGCCCCTCTCTCGCCCCCACCCCCGTTTTGAGGATCTCAAAGCGCTTTTTAAAAGGGTTTCACACTCTGTCTACAGGGACCACACCTCGGGGTGTGGGTGGACCCCCGCGTGTCCCAGCTCCGCCCCCCCCCCAATCCGGCTCCCACCCACCTGTGGCTTCTCCCAGGGCTGAGGGTCCAGGCAAGTGGGGTGGGGGAAGGGAGAGGAAAGGAGTCTGGGGACCCACAGCGCAGCCGGCTGATCCCTCCCCCCCCCCCCCGACACCGCCCCCCCAACCCACCCCCCACCCCTCGGTTAACTCAGCTGGGGGTGGGGGTGGGGTCCTAGCAGCCCCTGCGGGTCGTGGCGGGGTCCCTGAACTCACCTGCCAGGGGTGGTGTCCCGAGGCGGAGGCTGTCCCGCGGGCTCGCCGGGGTCTCGGCGCGGAGGCTGCGGGTCTGGGGCGGGGGCCGAGGCTGCAGCTTCCACCAGGGCGGCGGCGGCGGCAGCGCAGTCGGACTCATTCACCGGCCGCGGCGGGAAACCGCCCAGCCCGGCCGCCGCGCCGCCGTATTCTCCCTAGTACCGCCGCCCGCCGCCCCCGCCCCCCGCCTCGCGGCACGCCCCGCGCCACCCCGGGGCCCGGCGCACCGGGAGCCCCGCGGGGACCCAGGGGGCGGACGAGGGGAAGTGGGAGGGAAAGCAGGTGGTCGCCGTTTGCTGATGGACACCCCCAGCGCTGGTCCCTGCGGGTGGAGGAGCAGGAGGAGCAGGAACCCCACGCCTCTGCTTCAGCTCGTTTGGGGAGGAGCGCAGACCCTTACTTGCTGTGGGCCCTTTCTCTGGTGAGCAGCTTTCCCGACTTACAATGAAGAATAAAATAACAGCAGCAGGAATAACTGCATCTGAATTTACTACCGAGCGCTTTCTCAGTGCCAGCCCCTAACGGCCTTCCCCCAACTCTCCCCTCCGCGGACGAGAAAGGTGCAAGTTTCCTTCTAGAAATAAGGACCCGGCAGCTAAGCCCCACTCCTCCCGGTGAATGGGCATTGCTCAGCGAAGCCACCCCAGAAGCCAGAGAAGGGACTGCCCCTCCATTTCAGGGGCAGATGTTTATTGAGCACTTGCTGGATGTTGGACAGGGACACAGCTGTGACCGAGGGATGCGGGGCCCACTTCGTGGTGCATCCCACAGAGGCGGGGCCCACTGAGGGACACAGGTGAGTAAGAATTGCAACAGGAGCCTGTGATTGGAGGAGAGCAGGGAGAGCGCAGGCGTGCTACCCACAGAGAGAGAAACCAAGGCAACCCCAGGCCTGGCAGCTTCTAAGATCTCAGGGTCCCTCTGGGGTCCCACCCCCCTCCTGCCTTGTGACCTGCCAGCCCTAAGCCCCCTGCTTCCTCACTCTCTGCCCTCCCTCTCAGCCTCACTCTCCCCTTCTGGCACCCAAGGCCGACCAGTCCCAAGTCCAGTCTCAGTTTGTGAGGAGCCGGCAAGATGATGCGGCCAGATGGAGGCCCCGCGCCTCCAACACATCCACTGGACCTTGGAGGGAGGTGGGGTTTAGAGTCCCATGGTCCACATGGGGAAAGCGGGGCTCAGAGGGGGCCATGACTCCAGGAGGCCTGTCTCAGAGTTGCTCACCCAGCAAACACTGAGCCCCACTTGGTGCTGGGGCAACACCAGCATGCCAGGGGAGGCAGATACCAGTGAATGCATCACCTCACCACTGCCTGGGCCAGCCCCGTGTTACAGCCTGACAGAGCCCCCTGAGCCCCAACTTTAGCTGTCATGAAGAGTGCCCTAGAGCAATTACGTGTGTGATTCTGCAGCCCCGCTGGGCTGGGAGCTGTGGTTGGAAGGGTTGTTTCGGTCTTAGCCCGGCCGTGTCTCCAAGACACTGGGGTCTTTAATGAAAACTTGCCAGACAAATGGGCAGATGACAGGAAGGATGACTCCTGGAACAGTGCTCCTTTCTGCAGTCGGGGCCTCGGCCACCTGCCTCCATGGACAGGACAGGGACAGGGGGGCCCAGGAAGGGGCAGTGACCGGCTAGGGTCTGCAAGGAAGGGCAGCGCCAGGCTGACCTGGGAATTGGGGGCTTCAACCCCCACTCACCCTTGCGCACCTGGGGGCAGGGTCTCTCTCCCCAGTTGAGTTGAAAGAGGATGCAGTGAATTTATTCTGTGCTGATTCCTGTGCTAAGCAACTCAGACATTAATCCGGAGCCACTTAATCAGGGTTTGAATCCTAGGACCAATATTTCCTGCCTTGTGACTTCTGGCAAGTGTCCAAACCTCTCTGCCTCCTTCTCAGTGGTCCCCGGGCATCACAGCATCAGAGTCACTATTTGCAAAGTACTGAAACATGCCTAAACATGTGTGATGTAAGTGCTGGTCATCAGTTCACGAAAGCGGCTACTGGTGAGGAGAGACTCAGCCAGGGGGGAGGTCTTGCCAGGCCTCAAAGTGAACCCCAGAACCTTGACCACAGCCTTGCTCAGCCAGAAGCCCCACCCCATCACGTTTGGGGGCTGGGGAAACTGAGGCCCAGAGGGGGAAAGTACCTGGGGATAGATTCCAAACACCTGTCCTGTGGGCCGCCCTGGAAGGGCTCTGACTCCCAACAGAAACCCCTCCAAGTCAACAAAACCTGCTGCTGCCTCTGCAGAGCCCTGTGACTGACAGGTGCGGCCGCCCCCCACCCCTCCGCCAGGACTCCCCCAAACCCTGAGCTGTAGCCTCCCTGGAATCAGAGATGAGGAGGCTGCCGGTTTCAGGCCCACGCTAGGGAGGGGGCCCAGAAGGTATCCACCATCCCCACCCACCCTAAGCTGTGCCCCTCATGCTGTGGCCTTGGTCTTCACCCCCTCCCGCCTCAGTCCTCGCCCTCTCCTCCATTCCCAGGAGCATACTATATGGAAAGGGGAAGGTGGCAGGTCTCAGAGGAGAAGCAGGAAGGTGGTACTTCCCAGGATTCAGGCCTGAGTCATAGGCTGCCCCCTGTGGCATCCAGCAGACAGGCTTGGAGGACACACAGGGAGGCGGCTCAGAGACAAAGAGCCTGCCATCCCCGCTCTAGGCCTGAGGAGCCACCTTGTGCCCATGCAGCTCCAGGCTCTAAGCTGCCTTTTCCTTTGAAAAGGGGGAGGAAAGGCCTGCAAGCTCCCATGTTTAGGGGCAAGATAGGAGCAACTTGAGGAAAACAAGGAGCTTTTTGTCAGATATATTGGGATACCTCAAGAGAGAGGTTTGTAGCATTGGGGAGATAAAATAGGTGTTTCCAAAGAGAAATTAGAGTGCATTTAATAGAGAAGTTGGGGTATTCTTATCTCTAAAAATAGAGGTATTTGAGAAATGTTGGGGATTCTAGGAGAGCAGACTACCCTCTTTCTCCCCCTAACAGGCCCTCAGCCCCCCAACTCCTCCAGCCCCCAGGCGGCCAAATCTGGTGCCACCTGGCTTTCCACTGGGGAGACTGACTGCAGCCCCCAACCAAGAGGGCCCCTTAATGTGCAGTGGGCTCACGCTCCTCGTGGTCATTCCCAAGTTTAATTACAAACAGATTCGAAATGTCCAGTGCAGGTCAATACCCCCAAGACTGCCCCCCACTTCAACATCAGCGTGTGTCCTGGCCTGAGGACCCAAAGCACCTCAATTCTCCCTCAAAAACTGCACGCCAATTTTTCAGGTGAAAACACGGAGTTGGGCCAGAACAGGACTGCAGCTCCATGCCAGGGACCTGGGAACCTTCCCCTCCCAGGGAGATGAGCTGAAGTCCATCCAGGAAAAGAGACTGTGTCTCCCTACCCCACCAGGACCTCACCAGGACACCGAGGGATTTTTTTAATATATTTTCGTTAAAGGCGAGAAACGGTTCTGTCTTTGGTATGTACACCCTCACTCCAGGCAGAAGAGAAGAGGCAGGGGGCTCGGTGAGAGAGAGGGGGGTCTTGAGCCCCCATCTCTTGGCATGGTTGACCTGGCCCAGCGAAGCGTGGGCTGGAGAAGAGAGATTCAAGGCCCACGTGGAGGAAGGAGAGACTGCAGCGGTTCAGCCTGACCAGGGTCCAGAGAAAGGCTGTAAGGCCACAACAGGGACATCTGGGGAGCAGGGACAGGAGCCCGGGGTGGGAACCATCACCTGGAGGAGAAAGCGGAGAAGTCAAGGGTCAGCGGAGACAGCAACCAGAGACCTGGCCAGGTTCACGTGTCAGGTGCTCCAAACCTTGGTTACACTGCAGTAAAGTAACCCAGCAAGGAGTCTCAGGCCCAGGGGCCCGGGTTCAAGTCCCAGCTCCTCCATTTTCTTGCAGTGTGTGCCCGAGGGGAGTGTCTTAATCTTGGTGCGGTTTCTTCTGCAAAATGAGAACGCTGATAACAGTGCCTGTCTCTGAACCTCGTGGGAGATGTGGGGACGTGAGCACAGTCCTTAGACACAGCAATGGCTGCATTAGCAACTATTGTAATTGCCATTGGCGTAATTTCTCAGGCCACAAACTTCGGGGACAGAAGGCAATCAGGTCGTACCCTGGCACATGCCCCAGAGCACTGCAGATCACTTGAGGTGTTCCACAGGCCCACCCCCAACTCCTGAAGCTCTTCCCCAGACTGGGAACCCCATCTCTGCCAGCAGCCAGGCCTGTCTGGGGGCAGGGAGGAGACCGGCAATGAGTGGAATGGAGGAAGGAAGGAGAACTTTGTCATGGGGATAGGAGAGCAGCCCAACCTGGCCCAGAAGCTCCTCTTGCTCAGCCCTTGGGGGACTTCAGCAGTTGCCTTCCCCTTCGGTCCCTCCCTCCCTCCCTGAGCCCAGCTCCAGCTCCCAGACCCTGGAATCCCCAGGCCCTGTCTCTCCCTCCTCCACAAAGGCAGCTCAGGTCACTCTACCCCTCACACCCCAGCTCAGCCATGTCCTCTCCTGCCTGGCCCACCCCTGAGTTCACCCCAGAGCCCTCCTCTCTCACCAGAGAGGTCCTATATCTGCCTGGCCCTACCCTGCTCAAAACCTTCCTGTGGCTCCCCGGCACCGAAATCGAACGGCCAAGGGTGCACCTTCTCATCTCACCACCCCTGACACTCCAGCCCGCAGGACCCAGGCCACACCGGTTCCCTCTTCCAGGGTAGCCAAATGCTGCCTCCTCCTGGAGATTTTTATCACCAGTTAAACAGTCACCATAACAACTCAGCCCTCCCGCTCCTAGGTACAGACCCACCCAAGGGCAATGAAGACACAGCCACACAAAAACCCGCACACACATGTTCACCGGGGCCAATGACGAATGGATACATACAACGTGGCCCATCCACACACTGAAACATTAATCATGGACAGGAGGTAAGTTCTGACACTCCCTGCAACGTGGATGAACCTTGAAGACATGACGCTCAGTGAGAGAAGCCAGATAAACAAAGCTGTACAGTGTGAGTCCATTTATGTGAGATGTCCAGAGCAGGCACATCCACAGAGACAGGAAGTGGGTTAGTATTTGTCAGGGGGTAGGGGAGGTGGTGGGGAGTGACTACTAAGGGGGACAGGGCTTCTTTTGGGGGTGATGGAATGTTCTGGAATTAGGGGGATGTTGCACAACTCTGTGAAGATACTAAAAACTACTGAGGTGTCCACTGTAATGGCTAAACTGTGTGGCATGTGAATTCTTTCTCAGTTTTTAAAATGAAGAGAAGTGTGATGAGTGGGTGATGGCCAGAAGCCAGCAGGGCCAAATACACACCTGGCTCAGGGCTCCCGCTTGACCACACCTCGCAGGTGCAGCTCGCTCTCAGCCGCCACAATGGGCTGCCCATTCTGCAGGTGATAGTCGATCAGGTGGCTGATGCTCTCAAACAGCACATCCTTTGTCCGAACCTGTGGGGACCGAGGTCTCAGCATCAGCACCACCAGAGAGCAAGCTGGGGCAAGCCCGACCTGCTGAACTGGAACCTGCATTTTCCAAGCGTCCCCGTGGCTCTGATGCACACTCAAGTGTGAGAATCACTAGATCCAAGACTTACGGAGTTGGCCTCAGAATACCAGAACTAGGTATGGTTCTGGAGCCACACTTCCTAGCGGGTTGCATAGTGGCCCCAGAATGATATGTCCATGCCCTAACCCCTGGAACCTATGAATGAGAATGTATTTGGAAAAAGCAACTTTGCAGATGTGATTAAATGAAGGGTCTTGAGATGAGCTCATCTTGGGTTACCTAGGAGTGCCCAAATCCCAGTGACTTGTGTCCTTAAAAGAAGATCATAGCCTGGTTGACATGCTTAGTGGTTAGAGCATCGGCCTGTGCACTGAAGGGTCTCAGGTTCGATTCCCAGTCAAGGGCACATACCTGGGTTGCAGGTTCAATCCCCAGCCCCTGTTGGGGTGCGTGCGGGTGGCAACTAATTAATGTGTCTCTCTCACAACAGTGTTTCTCTCTCTCTCACTCTCTCTCTTTCCTCCCTCTCTCTCTCTAAAAATCAGTGGGAAAAGTATCCTCGGGTGAGGATTAACAAAAAAAAAAAAAGAAGAAGAAGAAGAAGAGAACAACTTGGACACAGAAACACAAGAAAAACGTGTGAGAAGATGGGGGCAGCGATCGCAGTGATGTGTCAACCGGCCAGGGACTAGCAAGGACTGCTGGCGACCATGAGAAGCTGGGAGAGGGCATGGAACAGATCCTCCCTCAGAGCCTCAAAAGGAACCAGCCCTGCCAACACCTTGATTTCAGACTTCTGGTCTCCAGAGCTGAGAGAGAATAAATCCCTGTCGTTTGAAAACACCCAGTTTGTGGTCATTTGTAGGGCAGCCCTCAGAAATGAATACATCCCTGGAATCTCAGAGACACAGATCTGAAAATCAGAATCACCAAATCCAAAAACCATCTGTGTCTTAGAATGAGAAAAATCTTAGCATCGCTGCATGCTAGACCTGGATACAGCACAGAGACCCTGCCTGCCAGACCTTGCATGGGTAATGCTGGGCTCACTGAGCACATGTCACCTGGACCAGTGGTCACCAACCGGTGGTCCGCGGACCGCTGGTGGTCCGTGAGGTCCGAAAGGTTTGCGACCGCTGACCTGGACAGCAGGCTTGAATGCACATTTCCGGCCACACAACCACCTTCCACCTGAGTATACCCTTTACAAATAGACAAGGAGTGTATGCAGACCGAGGGCAGTCCTGAGGATTCTTCTGGACGGGTAAGAGCAGTTGGTAAACTCTAAGGCTTTTAACACCTCCAAGCACCTTCCAACCTGAGAAATAACCTGTAAAGCCCAAGGCCCTTGGATGCTGGAAAATAGTTCACAAACCCTAGAACTGCTTGTAAATTGGAGCACGGTTGTTTTTTTTTAAAATATGTTTTTATTGATTTTAGAGAGAGAGAAAGGGAGAGGGAGAGAGAGAAACATCAATCCATTGCCTCCTGCACACACCCCAACCTGGGATTGCACCTGAAACCCAGGTTCCCCTGACCAGGAATCGAACCAGAGACCCTTTGGTGCAAGGGATGATGCTCAAACCAACTGAGCCACGCTGGCCAGGCTGGAACATGTTTTGTAACAACTAAAATGCGTTAGGAACTGTAAAAGACCAAATCTCATTGACTCAAAGCAGCTGTTAGCTGCATCACCATTTCATGAGCCATGGTGGGGGAAGGGGAACATGAATAATCAAATAATAATGCTGCTCAGCCCTAGCTGGTTTGGCTCAGTAGATAAAGCGTCAGCCTGCGGACTGAAGGATCCCAGGTTCGATTCCGGTCAAGGGCATGTACCTTGGTTGCAGGCACATCCCCAGTGGGGAGTGTGCAGGAGGCAGCTGATCGATGTTTCTCTCTCATCGATGTTTCTCTCTATCCCTCTCCCTTCCTTTCTGTAAAAAATCAATAAAATATATATTTTAAAAAATAATGCTGTTCAAAGATGCAACTGATGGGTAAAAAAAGTAATTCAGGCCCTGGCCAGTGTGGCTCAGTTGACTGAAAGGTCCCAGGTTCAATTCCCACTCAGGGCACACGCCCAGGTTGGGGGCTCCATCCCAGTCAGGGGTGCATTCGGAAGCAGCCGATTAATGTTTCTCTCTCTCTCTCCCTTTCTCTCTCTTAAAAAAAAATCAATAAAAATATTTTTAAAAACACAAATTTATTATCAAAAAAGGGGACATTTTTAAAAATAATTCAGACCTCAAAAAAAAATAATTCAGACCTCAGAGACATCAAAATGAGAAGAAAGAAAAGTGTGCATCAGAGGGTTGAAGCATTCAGTAACTTCAGACCTTAAGACCCTTGTAAACTGAAACCTGCTTTGGAACCCTACAATACACTAGAAACTGAATATGTCATATTTATCAAAGACATCACTATTTGTAAGATGCATTAGTGATAGTAGAATATGAAAAAAGTGCATCTTACAATTGTTGAAAGATGATATTTTGTAAACCCTGAAAGGCCTTGAAATTGGAAAAGATTTTGTAACCCCATAATGCCTTATAGACCAAGAAATACTCTGAAAATCCAAAAATTCTTAAACTGGAAAATAGTTTGTAATTCTAAAGTACCTGGTAAATAGAACAGAATCTGTAAACATAAAGGGCTTTGCGATCCGAAAAAAATACTTGATTAAACCTAAAGGGTGCTAAGAAAATGGGCGCCGCGGCTGGCCCTGCATCCCAGCCAGAAGCCTGGCCCGGCTCCCAGACGCCGCCCGGCCACGCCCCGCCCGCCCCGGAGCGTCCCAAACCCGGCTCGGCCGCCAGCCCCGGCCTCGCCCACCCCTCGTCCCACACCCAGCCCGCTCCCGCCCCGCGTCCCCCTTACCACACCCTCGGGGTCCACAAGAAGCAGGTGCTTGGGCTGCCCCGCGTGCATGCCTGTGAGGACGTACTGCCCGGGGTTGGTGACGCTGTCGCGCACGAGGAAGTCCCCGTCGGCTCGCAGCAGTTTCTCCGCCGCCCGACGGCTCATCTGGCCGTGGTACCAAGGCTCCTGCCGCAGCTGCTCCTCTGTGGGGGCGATGGGGGCCCTGCGGGTCGGGGGGCTGGGCCACTGGTCCTCCAAGGGAAGGGAGGCTGCCGCGCCCGCGGCCACGGAGCACTCGTGCAGCTTCAGCGCATCCTCGAAGGGTCCTGCGGGCAAGGATGGGGTGCGGGAGGCAGGGGGTGGGCAGCTGCCTCCTGCTGGGAAGGAAGGGGGCTGGACAGGAGGAAGGATCCACCCTGGGGACCTGGGTAACATGGATGGAGCACCTACTGTGCATCAGACCTGCACTAAGCCCCCCACAGTGGCTATGTATGCACTGTGTGCGGGCCAAGCGTGTGCTGGTCTGTGTGCTGTGCACTCAGTGTGCGCTGTGTGTGTTGTGTGCTCTGTGTGTGTGTGCAGTGTGTGTGCTGTGCTGAGGGTGTGCTGTATGCTGTGTGTGCTTAGTGTGTGCTGTATGCTGTGTGCTGTGTGTGCTGTATGCTGTGTGTGCTGAGTGTGTGCTGTATGCTGGATGCTGTGTGTGCTTAGTGTGTGCTGTATGCTGTATGTTGTGTGTGCTTAGTGTGTGCTGTATGCTGTATGTTGTGTGTGCTTAGTGTGTGCTGTATGCTGTATGCTGTGTGTGCTGAATGCTGTGTGTGCTGAGTGTGTGCTGTGTGCTGTGTGCTGTGTGTGCTGAGTGTGTGCTGTATGCTGTGTGCTGTGTGCACTGTGTGCTAATTGCAGCCTGGCAAGAAGCATCTCTTTCTCCACAGGGGCTGCTGGGCTCTGAGGTGTCCAGAGGGGACAGCCTGCCTCACAAGGAGCTCACATCCAGCTCCTCCTTCCCCATCGGAGAATCGTGAGGAGCCGGCAGGGCCACGCTCTCAGTCCGGTGCCTGGCACACCGTAGTGCTCAGGAGATCCACCGCCCGTCATTAGTGCAATAAGACAGCCAGCTGTCAGGTGGCAGGGAACGGGCTTTGCAAACATTGTGAAGAAAGAAATTTCCAGCTGGCTTGGCAGGTGCTCAAGGAACGCCAACTAGGGGGTGTCCTGAAGGAGGGGACCACTCTGCCTGGCCAACATGGGGGCCACACCTCCCACAGTGCTGTGGAAGAGGATGGAATTGTGTGGGGGATAAGAAGGGCATTTTGAACACGAGCCTCCTCCATCAGACTGAGCCCTCCCTCAGGCCCAGGCAGAAGGATGGAACAAGCTCTACCATCAACTATCAGGACCTGGATTAGGACTCCCTCATTGGCCTAGGGGTCCCCCAGAGAGCAGACAGTGCCTCCCCCATCAGGCTGGGATTCCCATCAGAATGGTTTTGGGCCTCCTCCCTCCCTCAGACCATAGAGTCACATGAGGATGGAGCTCAAATCCCTCCTCAGACCCAATGGTAGGGAGCTAGGCCTCCCCAAACAGACTGAGGAGTCCTCCCCGCAAAAAAGGGGCCTGAGTCTCCCCCATCATACTAGCCACTCTTTCTAGGTATATGAACTAGGCCTCTCCCATCAGACTGGGGACCCCCATAAAGAGGAAGCTGTGTTACCCCCAAGAGACTGGGCCTCACAGAGGGGGAGGCTCAGACTCCCTATCAGACTAGGGAGTCCCATAGGAAACAGACTTCCCACCCCACCAACATCAACTTGGAAAGTCCCAGGGGGAGAAGTCCCCAGGGGAGGAGGCTGTGCCTGTCCCCTAAGACCGTCCCCCTCAGAATGGCTTGTCCCCACATACGCATGTCAAACAGGTCCTTCTTAGGGCTGTCCTCGGGCTGCAGAGGCTCTGAGGCGTCCAGACCCTGCGTGTTGACGTACAGATGGTCCTCGTAGTCTCGCGGCCCCTGGGCATCTGCCTGCACGTAGCCATCCCCTGGCGGGGCTGGGGAGGGAAGAAGGGGTGGTGAGGTCAGCTTGTGGAGCCAGGGGAACACTGAGGCCCTAGGGTGCAGAGGGGGGCAGGGCGGGACCCAACCTGGGAGCCCCACCCACACCCATCTCACTCCAAGAAGGAAGCCTCATGCCCATTTGAGCAGCACCATCAAGAGCAAAAAACCCCAAAGATACCCAATCAGGGGTGATGGGCACCAGAGGTCCATACTCTGGTGGAACAGCCACCCACCCAGCCTGCCCCCATCTGCCAGGCAGGAAAGTGGCCCAGGGGGCCAGAGCTTTCCGGTTTCAAAAGAAGCCAGAAATCTCGGTGAAAAAAGAAAAAGAAACTGATGCTGTCAAATCTCACAAGAGCTTGTGGAGTGAATACAGTCTCGCAAGTGAAAGTGAAATGATGCAGAGAGGAGAACCTATGAAGGGGGACCCAGGCACCCAGTGGGGGAGGGGCTGGGCCACTCCTATGGCCCAAGGGCATCCTACCCTACCTGAGGGGCCCAGCTCCCAATGCAGGCCGTGGGTATCTCTTCGAGGAGGAGATGCTCCCTGAAAAAGAAAGTGAGGGTTCCTCCTGCAATATGCAAGCCCCTCTTCCAGGATTCCCACCTAATCTGCCTAAATCACTGGGGACAAAAGTCAGATGGGAAGCTCAGCTCACACTCTCTAACCTTCCCCCAAGCCCTGGCTCTCCAACTGCCGGGTGTCCACCAGGCCCAGCTTTGCATCCACTGCCTACCTCTGCTACAGCTTCATAAGGCCATCTCCACTCCGGAAGGTGGTCTGCATGCACCCTCCTGCCACCCAGCACATGCTATTCTCTCCTTCCCTGCACGGCTCTCCTGGGCAACTCCTATTCACCCGTCAGAGCCCAGCCCAAACAATGCTGCCTCAGGAAAGTGTACCTGACCACAGACAAGTCAGTCTCCCTTTTGTACATTCTTGTTACCTTCCTTGTAAGCCCTTTGCACAGCCCTGATTGAATCACTGACATCATTATTTGCTCAATGTCTGAGTGTATACATCTGAAGGGTCTAGAACAGGGCGGAGCAGATTTGTGCAGTTTGGGTGAGGAGGGAAGGGTAGGGGGCCTGAGAGACCCTCCTCTAGGATCGAGAACAGGAACAGAAGGAGAAGCTAGAGACAAGGCCCAAGGAGTCAGCAGGTGGGGACAGCTGCCACCATCCCTCCCCCATGAGCCCACAGGCGCTGACCTGGCTGACAGCTCCTAGGGCCCCGAGGGCACAGGGCTGTGTCAAGGTGAGCCTGGAGTCCACCAGTCCACCCAGGGGCGGCTCCTTCCCTGGGATGCTGTTGTAGTAATTGTGTTCCATGTCCTCCTCGTCCCCCCAGGCCGACTCCTCCAGCCCGGTCAGCCTGAAGACAGACAGCAAGCAGGCGCATAGGCAGGGGCCCCGGGACACAAGGCACAAGGAACAGGGACGCCAAGGCCTTGGGGCTTGAGCTCTGAAGGGTGGGTGGAAAAAGCCAGGCCCAAGGGGACTCTGATCACACCTCCCATCCGCTGAGCTTTCACCCAGGAAACGCTTGCTGGGTGCTGTCTATCGCTTCCCTCTTTCATACAATGGGACATGGCTCAGCTACCGCAGGTCCTCAGAAAAGGCGGTCTCCACGTCTTCCTGTCGGCTTCTGGCCTGGCCAGGCAGCCAGGACACATCAGACTTGCACCCAGGACCGGGATGCCTGCTGTGCGTTACGGTAAGACACCCTCGGCATTTAAAACGCCCTCACCGTCTGGCCCTGTGGTGGCACCTGTAGAAATTTATCCCACCAGTGCTCGTTCAAGTAAGCATCGTTCCTAAGAGCAAAATGGGGGCGACACTGCCTGCCCCTCAATCAGGCACAAACGACAGGTTCCAGTTCGGGCAGCAGAGCAGGACTGTGCCGCCCGTGGAGGCAGGAGCAGCTCCAGGTGCCCAGCAATAGCAGGTGAAACCCGCCAGGCACGCGTGACAGATGTGCAAACCCATGAGAAAGGCAAAGAGGCCATCGCATCCCGGGGAAGGCCTCGTGCTGCACTGTGAATTCCTCTTCCTTAGTGTATGCTTATTTGAATTTCCAACAATTAGTAGGTATTTAAGTAGCTGAGAGCAGGGTCAGCCCAGGAGCCATAAAACATTTAAATGGTTAAGAAAACATCCAGCCGAAACCGGTTTGGCTCAGTGGATAGAGCGTCGGCCTTCGGACTGAAAGGTCCCAGGTTCGATTCCGGTCAAGGGCATGTACCTTGGTTGTGGGCACATCCCCAGTAGGAGGTGTGCAGGAGGCAGCTGGTCGATGTTTCTCTCTCATCGATGTTTCTAACTCTCTATCCCTCTCCCTTCCTCTCTGTAAAAAATCAATAAAATATATTTTTTTAAAAAAGAAAAGAAAACATCCAAAGAACAATATTTGGCGGCATGGTGCAAGTTCATGAAATTCAGATTTTGGTGTTTATAAACACAGTTTTGCTGGCACGCCGCCCATCCATTGCTTTATTACCCTCCACAGCTGCTTTCACAGACAACAGCCAAGACGCTGACAATATTGACTGCCTGGGCCTTTGCAGAAGCGCTGACTGCCCCCATCTGCACTCATGGCAATAATGACGGCAGCGCTGACTGGCTCCTGAACCCTCACCTCAGCCCAGGGAGCAGGGGCTGCCTTTATCTGGGTTTTATCAGCCAAGGGAATGGGGATCCTGTGGTGAGCTTGCAGGGAGCACAGGGGGATGGTGGTGGGACAGAGGAGACCCAAGCCCAGGAGGAGCAGGTGGGGGCTGGTACCTTTCAGGGGGGACGACCACCTTGGGGGGGCTGTGCAGGTACTGTTTGAAGCGCAGCTCGAAGGCTTGGCCCACAGTGCTGATGACGCTCTGGGCGAGGCCCTCGCAGCACTCCAGGATGTGGCAGGCTGGGGGGGTCGTTTGTGACAGCATCAGTGTGGCCTGGCAGCTGACTCGGTCTACACCGGGCCCCCCACCACCACCACCACACCCACTGGCCCTCACCTCTCTGGTTGATGGGGTCCTTGGCGACATAGGCCACATAATCTGTCATGTCCTGGGGAGAGAGGGGATGGGTGAAGGGGGCCAGCCGGACCTGCCTGGGCCCACTGACCAGGATTCCTGGCTGCCCACCTCCAGCAATGCAGGGGACAGAGGAGGCCAAGTCCACCCACCCAGCCCCTTACCGTGTCGCCGCCCGACGCGAAGGAAATGGACTGCATGTGGTGGTTGGCGATGATCTGCCAGAGAGACACACGTGGTCACAGGCTGTCCGGAGGTCAGGAACCTGAGGCTCAGGCGGGCACTAGACCAGGGCCACAGAGAGGGGACTGGGAGGGCAGGGATACACAGGCACATACAGACACACAGACACACACAGGGACACACTCGATGCCAGGAGCACCCCCAGTGGTGACAATTGTGGGGCTCTGTGAGGGCAGCGGCTGCATCCCTCCTGGGCTCCAGGGTGGGGCCTCAGCTCACCTCCAGGTGAACATGTCACATGAAGCCCTGCACCAACCATCCCTCCGGGCTTCACCTCATGTGAGTCCCCAGCGCCTGCCCTTCTGGGGCTGAGGTCAGGCCACATGGCCCTCACCCAGCGTGTGGCCCTCACCTGGCGTGTGGCAGGCACGGAGAGGTTGAGGCCATCAGTAGAGATGCTGATGGCAATGCTCATGCCAGCGAAGCGCAGGTTGCTCTTGCCCAGGATGGAGGCCAGCGCCTTGTTGGGGGCCTGAGGGGGCAAAGGGCCACAGGGTGGGGGACCTGAGGGAGTAGAGGGCCGTAGGGTGGGGGGCTTGGAGGAGCAACACAGGGTCATAGAGTGGGGAGGCCTGGCCGGGAGCAGCGGGCAGGACAGGGCTGCAGGGTGGGGGGCCCAGGCTCTCGGTGGGGGCTGCAGAGGGGCTCTAGCTGGGCAGGGTCCGAGCGTGGCCTTGATGTCTCCTCCAGACCCACTTGGAGACCACAGCCCCTCACCAACCTTCTTCTTCCAGGAGCCCCGGACTCCAGGCACAGCCTCGTGGAGTCGGTTGATGGCCTCCCTGTGGGGGATGGGAAAGGAGCTCAGAGATCTTGGGGAGAGGGATCTGGGGAGGGGCAGGAGCTCAGAGAAGTGTGGGGGTCAGAGGGCAATGGGCTGAAAAAAAGGGGTGCAGTGGACCCTGAGATGAGGAGGGGCTCAGAGGAGGGAGGGGATGAGAGAGGCAGGGGTGCTAGGGTACCTGGGGAGAAGAGGAAGGGCCAGAGGCATGGGGTGGGTTCCCGGGCATCTGGCAGATACCCCCCTCAGCTGCTTCTCTCTGCGGGTATCAGATTCAACACAACCCCTGAACTTAGACCCCAACTTCTGTGTGGCCACAGGCATTGACAGGATGACCTCTGCTAAGGGCAGAGCCAATGAAACCAGCTTCCTGGACCCCTAACCCCATCCTGGCTTCCACAGCCGTCTGGAAGGCTCACCTGGTGACCTGGGTGCGAGTGTTGAAGTCCAGGGATCGCATGGAGCGTAGCACCTCGATGCAGCCCATGTACTAAGGGAAGAAAGAACGGGGTGAACTGGTGGAGCCCATAGAACCAGCGGAGGAGCCCAGCTGGGGCTGATAGATGAGCTGTCCACCTCCTCCCCTGCACCTGCTGGATTCTAGTCCTTCCTTCTGACCTTGACAATGTCCAGCCTCAGGGTCTTTGCACCTGCTGTTCCCTCCCATCTATTTTCATACTGATTCCTCCCAATCTCCAGACTCAGCGTCACCTCCTCAGAGCCGGCCTCCCTGGCTCTGCATAATTTGTTCCATAGAATCTGGTTGATTCCTCCAAGCTCATTAAGCTATCTGTTCAGCCCTAGCTGGTTTGGCTCAGTGGATAGAGCGTCGGCCTGCGGACTGAAAGGTCCCGGGCTCGATTCCAATCAAGGGCACATGCTTGGGTTGCGGGCTCAATCCCCAGTAGGGGGCGTACAAGAGGCAGCCAATCGGTGATTCTCTCATTGATGTTTCTATCTCTTTCTCCCTCTCCCTTCCTCTCTGAAATCAATAAAAATGTCTATAATAATAAAAGGGCAATATGCTAATTAGACTGGATGTCATTCCAGACATCCATCCAGAGGAAGCCAGGACTGGAGAGAAGCCTGGGTCCCAGGTGCCTGCTGGCAGCCGGAGGGAAGCCCTCCTGGGTGCCAGTTGGAAGCTGGTGCCAGCAGCGGGGGAAGGAAGGCCTACTCTTGCATGAATTTTGTGTATGGGGCCTCTAGTATTTAAAATAAATAAACTATCTGTTCAATCTGTTTTTCTGTTCCACTAGAACGCAAGCCCAGGAGGACCAGGATAGTGGGGTCATCTTGCCCACTTTGCGTCCCAGAGCCCAGCACAGGGCCTGCAAGCAGACAGGATGGAGACCGTCTGGCCTATGAAGCCCAAAGCACCGACTATCTGTGATCCATTACAGAAAAGCGTGATCCTGCCTAGGTCACCATTTCCATGGAAAGGTAATTCAGGATCTCCAAGAGAAAATGCTGAGGGACAGAGGAGGTGGAAATGACCAGCAGAGTTCCCAGGCAGCTTCTACTGCTGCCAAGGGTGGGGGCATGAGCAACAGAAGATGGCCATAACCATCCCTCCAGATTCTAGGCTGCTGGAGGGTAACTGGTACAATTGGAGAGCGTACAAGTGGCAGCATCACAAGATCCCATTGGCATGAAAAATGTCCAGAAAAGGCAAATCCACAGAGACCGAGAGTGGGTCTGTGGTTGCCAGGAGCTGGAAGGGGTGAATGATGGGGGTGACTGTTCCTGGAGACAGGGCTTCCTATTGGGGTGATGGAATGTTCTGGAACTAGATAGTGGTGATGGTTGCATAACCCTGTGAATATACCAAATGCCACAGAATTGTACACTTTAGGATGATTAATGATTAAATTTGTTACGTGAATTTTACCTCAATTTTTAAGGTAAACTATGGTGATAGAAGCTGGGATAATGGGAGGGCTGTGAGTGGTGCCAGCGAGGAGGGCACCAGGCAGCTGCCCAGCTCAGTGTGGGCCCCATGCACCTGAGACTTGCCTACACACTGTGCTAAATGGATGTTGTCCCTCAGTTTTAAAGTCTACCAAGGAGCCGAAACCGGTTTGGCTCAGTGGATGGAGCGTCGGCCTGCGGACTCAAAGGTCCCGGGTTCGATTCCGGTCAAGGGCATGTACCTTGGTTGCGGGCACATTCCCAGTAGGGAGTGTGAAAGAGGCAGCTGATCGATGTTTCTCTCTCATCGATGTTTCTAACTCTCTATCCCTCTTCCTCTCTGTAAAAAAATCAATATATATATATATATATATATATATATATATATATATATATAAAGTCTACCAAGGAGCTTTCCGCGCTACCCAGGGAGCGCTCCATACGGCGTTGTTCTCAGTTCCCACGTAACTTAAAGGGGAACTTTTCACAGTGCCCGGCGCCCTTGATGTCCTGCAAATGAAGGAGGAGGATGTCCTCAAATTCCTTGCAGCAGGAACCCACTTAGGTGGCACCAACCTTGACTTCCAAATGGAGCAGTACATCTACAAAAGGAAAAGTGACGGCATCTACGTCATCAATCTGAAGAGGACCTGGGAGAAGCTTCTGCTGGCAGCTCCGGCCATTGTTGCCATCGAAAACCCAGCTGACGTCAGTGTCCTATCGTCCAGGAACACTGGCCCGCGAGCCGTGCTAAAGTTTGCTGCTGCCACTGCAGCCACCCCTGTTGCCACTCCTGGAACCTTCACCAGCCAGGTCCAGGCAGCCTTCCGGGAGCCAAGACTTCTGGTGGTTACTGACCCCAGGGCTGACCACCAGCCTCTCACAGAGGCGTCTTATGTTCACCTGCCCACCATCACTCTGTGTAACACAGACTCTCCTCTGCGCTATGTGGACATTGCCATCCCTTGCAACAACAAGGGGGCTCACTCAGTGGGTCTGATGTGGTGGATGCTGGCCCGGGAAGTACTACGCATGCGTGGCACCATCTCCCGTGAACACCCGTGGGAAGTCATGCCTGATCTATACTTCTACAGAGATCCTGAGGAGATTGAAAAGGAAGAGCAGGCCGCTGCTGAAAAGGCTGTGACCAAGGAGGAATCTCAGGGTGAATGGACTGCTCCTGCTCCTGAGTTCACTGCTGCTCAGCCTGAGGTCGCAGACTGGTCTGAAGGCGTGCAGGTGCCCTCTGTGCCCATTCAGCAGTTTCCTACCGAAGACTGGAGTGCTCAGCCGGCCACTGAAGACTGGTCTGCAGCCCCCACTGCTCAGGCTACTGAATGGGTAGCAACAACCACTGAGTGGTCCTAAGCTGTTCTCCCACAAATTCTTAACAGAACAGAAATAAGGTTGATGGAAAATAAACAGTTTCTAAAAAAATAAAAAATAAAAATAAAGTCTACCAAGGAAAAAAGTACATCCCCACAGATACTTATTAATTACTAGTGGCTTGGTGTATGGATTCCTGCACATTGAAAGGAAATTAATTAAAAGAAAGATCCACCCTAACCAGTTTGGCTTAGTGGATAGAGCGTCAGTCTGCGGACTCAAGGGTCCCAGGTTCGAGTCCGGTCAGGGGCATGTACCTTGGTTGCGGGCACATCCCCAGTATGTGCAGGAGGCAGCTGATCGATGTTTCTCTCTTATTGATGTTTCTAGCTCTCTATCCCTCTCCCTTCCTCTCTGTAAAAAATCAATAAAATATAAAAAGAAAAGAAAAGAAAAAAAAGATTCGTGTGGGAATTACATTACTGCAAAAAATTACATGTCAAGCCCTAGCTGATTTGGCTCAGTGGATAGAGTGTCGGCCTGTGGACTGAATGGTCCCAGGTTCGATTCCAGTCAAAGGCACATGCCTGGGTTGCGGGCTCGATCCCCAGCAAGGGGTGTGCAGGAGGCAGCTGATCAATGATTCTCTCTCATCATTGATGTTTCTATTTCTCTCTCCCTCTCCCTTTCTCTTTGAAATCAATAAAAATATACTTTTAAAAAAAGAATTGGTTTATGTCGAAACCGGTTTGGCTCAGTGGATAGAGCGTCGGTTTGCGGGCTGAAGGGTCCCGGGTTTGATTCCGGTCAAGGGCATGTACCTTGGTTGTGGACACATCCCCAGTGGGAGGTGTGCAGGAGGCAGCTGATCCATGTTTCTCTCTCATCGATGTTTCTAACTCTCTATCCCTCTCCCTTCCTCTCTGTAAAAAATCAATAAAACATATTTTTAAAAAAATTAAAATACAAACTATTTTAATATCACTATTCACCCATTGATCAGCTGCCTCCTGCACATACACAAGTGTCTGAGATGAAAGAAAATTAGTAAAATGTATATGAAAATAATATATAAATTGATTAATAAATAAACAATATTCTGTCGACAATGACGATGCTTTTTTTCAGCTTCAGAGGTATGTTGTGCCAATATGGGTCTTCAGATACATTCTGGCGTCGCCTGCAATTGGCGCCAGTGAGAGCTTTATATGTATCGCGCGTGCCACGTCAACATTTATTTTTAAATTGCCAGTGCGGGTCATATATACCAGTCAGTCTGACGGACAGACGGTAGGTCACTTAGCCTTTTATATATACAGATAGTTAAAGGAAACAAATGGTAACTTTACCAGGGAGAAAGGTCACCTTAACCAATGTGTTAGTTTCCTAGGACCGCATAACAAAGCACCACAAACTGGACAGCTTAAAATAACAGGGATGTATTCTCTCTCATTCTGGAAGCCAGGCGTCCAAAGTCGAGGTGTTGAGCAGGCTGAGCTCCAGTTGAAGAATCCAGGGAGGGCCATTCCTTGTCTACTCCAGCTTCCCATGGTGGTGGCCAACAATCCTTGGTTTGCAGACACATCAGTCCAGTGATTGCCTCCATCTTCACATGGACTTCTCCCTGCATATCTACGTCCAAGTTTCCCTCTTTTTATAAGGACACCAGTCATATGAGATTTAGGGTCCCTAATATAGTATGACCCCATCTCAACCTGGTATCATATGCAAAGAATCTATTTCCAAATAAATTCACATTCTGAGGTTCTAGTAGACATGAATTTGGGGGGACACCATTCTCCCCAGGACACTAAGTGATCACAGTTTCCAGTATGAGTGTCGGGCCACAATGGCACCCCAGCTTCCCGATTCGAAACACCGAGGCGATACAGCATGCCCCTGTGCTTCCTGCCCCCAGATGCACAGCCTGAGCAAATGCCAGTCTGAAGCCAAATGGTGTGCACTGGTCAAAAGCTGGGTCACCCCTGGCGTTTCTCACATTGACGCCAGGCCATATTCTTGTTGTGTTGTTGTCCAAATTTTCCTCTTCTTATAAAGACACCTGTCATTGCATTAGAGCCACCCCACTCCAGGGATGACCTCATTTTAACTTGGTTACATCTACAAAGACCCTGTTTCTAAATAAGGCCATGTCCGCAGGTTCAATGGACATGAATTTGGGAAGGACACTATTCAACCTGTTCCGGAGGAGGGGGGACTTTGGTAAAGGCAGCAAAGGTACAACTAAATGCAAACATCACTTTTCAGGGTGCTGGTACCAAAAAGCCAGCAGAGATGTGAATTCTGCCCAATGGTCACTGACCCTCTGGGATACCTGATAGCTTCCGTACGTGTAAAGATGAACTGTGGGTGTGCAGGAGACCAGGTGGAAGCATTGAACAGCGAGTGTCATGCACTGGCAGCTAGCTCACTTCCTAGTGGCTCACCAGGGATAGATAAACTGCGCCTACAGAACGTAACATTTTAACAGTCATAGGTGCAGGCGCACAGGCGATTCGTCCAACGTTCCCGTATGTTTGAAAGGTTCTTAATAAAAAAAAAAAAACTGGGATAAAGACCCATTCCTCTATCACACCACATTCTAGGTCCCCCGTCTCACAGGTCGAATCCTGAGGTCTGGCTGGGCGCCGCTCCTTTGTAGATACCCCTTCCCTGCGCCCCCTACCTCAGGCCAAGGTCGCAGCGGGTTCCGATTCTGTTGTCTACGAAGGAGCTTTTAATGGGGGGTCTGGGTAGCAGAATGCCCCCACCTAGTCCCCTCAGTCCAGACTCTCCCGCCCGACCCGAATGGGGTGGAGGTGGGGGGGAAATGCTTGATCTGCGCATGCGTGTCCCCCACCCACCTGCGGTCCTCTGCCCGCCTCTCCACACGTGATGCCGTGGGAACCCCGACCCCAACGCCTCCCGGCTGGGGGCGCCCAGCGGAGATCGGGCTGGAGATGGGGGCCTGGAGTGGTGGGGAGAGAAGGAAGGATGGAGAGGAGATACCTGGCCCTCAGGTCCAGGGTGTCCGAGAGAAAGAAGTGGGGGAGGGGAGCCCCAGCCCCCAGGTTGAAGTGTCCGAGGATGGCATCCCAGCAGACCCGGCCGGCGCACTCACCCGAACGATGTAGGAGACCCCGGGCCCCAGGACCCTGGCGTCTGGGTGTAGCCAGCCGTGCGCTGGCTTGTGGATGAAGCTTCCTTTGCGGATCCACTCGTCGGCGGCCGCGTCTGGGGCCCCAGCCGTCCCCCGCGCGCCCCGCGACCCCCGCGTCCCCGCAGTCCGGCAGCGGCTGAGCGTCGGCAGGGGGCAGGGCGCGGCGCAGCGCGGCTCGCAGGCGCCCAGGACCGCGGCCGCCAGCGCGGGGACGCTAGCCGGGCCGGCGGGTTCCGCCTGGGGGTCGGCGCCCCCGGCAGCTCCTGCGCCCCCCGCCGCCCGCGCCGCTGCTGGGCCGCGGCCCAGGAAACCGGCCGGAGCGGCGAACTTCCACTGTGGCATGCGCGGCAGCAGCGCGCAGAAGGTGGTGGGCGCCTCGGGCTCCGGGGGCGCTGGAGGCGCAGGGGGCGCGCGCCCGCCGGGACCCTGCGTCATGGCCGCGGCCGCCGGACCGAGCCCGACCGGGCGCTGAGCCTGACGCGGAGGAGGCCCTCTCTCTCCCTCCCGCTCCCTCCCCGCCCCCGGCCCGGTGATGTCATCCGCCCGGCCCAGCGCGCAGCCGCGGGGGGCTGCGCCCCTGGGACCCCGGCCCTCGGCGTCGCGGCGCCTGGCGGGGCGGCTGGGTGGGGAAACTGAGGCCCGCCGAGTGCAAGGCGCTAACTTCGATCTGGCCGTCAGGGAGGGAGATGTTTCCAACCCAGGACCCGGGCATGGATCCCCTACTTTGCCCCCAACCCGTAGACCAAGTTCCTAGGACAGAAGTGGGAAAGACTTAGAAATCACTTCCCTTTTTGACTGATGGGGAAACTGGGGCCTGGAGAGGCGCGGAGGCGCGGTGAGAGAAGAGAGCCCCAACCCCAAGGTCAGCCCCCTCCATTTTCACTGTTCCGGCCGAAGGTACTCTCATAGGGAAACCGAGACCCAGAGAGGGAAGGGGTCTGCCTGAAGGCCGTGCGGGGACGGACTGGGGAGTGCCACGCCAGGTTGGCTAGGCTGGGTCTGGAGAGGGGGAGGCTCAGAGCGGAGCTGAGCGCCTACTCTGCAGCCTCTCCCGGAGCCTGTTTCCCAGGCTGTAAGCCAGGAGCACGCGCTAGAGGGTCATAGGCTCCCGCACTTCTGGGGAGCCCTATCGGGCAACAACCCAGCTGAGCCCTTGGGCCTCAGCCTCCCCGGCGGCCGGCCTCTCCGGCCCCAGCCAATTCGACCCCACCCAGGCCTCAAGGGTTGTCACGGTCACCCCAGGACCCAGCTTCTCAGACGGTCTCTGCGGATCCTCCTCCCCCTCCGGCCCCACCCCAGCAGGGCTGACTGCTGGGAAACAAAAGGAGGGGGCCGGGCGTGCGGGCAGGTGAGGAAGGCGGGGCAAGGCCGCTGGGAGCAGGATCGATAAATCAGAGAGATGAGATCACTGCCCAGCAGACAAGATGGGGAATGGGGGGGGAGCCAGCATGGCTGTGATTGGCCCATAACCGGTGGGAGTGGGGGGCGGGGAGGCGGTGGTGCTGCCCGAGTGTCACACTGCAGTCGCCATTGTGAGTCCACGTCCACGGGGTCTGGGGTGAATGAGTGCGGAGGGCGTGGCCTTTGGGTCTGTGAGGGTAAGGCTTGTAGGGGTTGGGAGCCCCTATCTGGACTTATGTGTGCTGTGTGTCTCTATGGTGGTTTACATGCATGTGGACGGTGCGAGGGTCAGGTTGTGTGTATACTGTGTGAGATGTGAACATGCAGAGGGGTTCTGGGTCCTCCCCAGGTATATGGTTAGGGGGTCATGTGCATTTCAGTGTGGGTGTGCAGGGTCCTGGTGTGTGTCCATGTGTATGTAGGGGTTTGGGTGTGTGTCCAAGGGGTGTGTGTTCAACTTCAGCACCCCCAGGCTGGGGAAGGAGACAGAGTTAGGAGAGAGAGAACACCCACCCTAGGTCCCCTCTGGGGTCTCCCTGTGGTGCTGTCGCTGGGACCATCGCCTTCAGGAAAATGCAATGGCAGTTTGTCCCTCCCAAGTTCCTGAGTTAGGGTCTTTCTGGGTCGGAGTTTTTAAGGCCTAGGCTCAGGTGTCATCACACAGAGGGCTTGGTCACATGACATCATCCATGTGTGTGTTTCCTTTTTGTCCCTAGGAAAGAATGGCAGGAACAGAGCCCAATGGCCAGAATTCAGATCCTGGCATCAGACAAACACGAAGGCTTATCTTGTGCCCTTAGGCAGGTATCCAATCTCTGAAGCACCATTTCCTTTCGGTAAACATCACCTAACTCCTGAGTTACTGTGAAGCTTAAATGATCTTTATCAACATCTGGCACATTGTAGAATATATCAAACTCCTATGCATCCTTCAAAACCCAGCTTCAATGTCCCCTCTTCCAAGAAGCCTACCTGGCTCCCCCCACTCCAAGCTCTGCCTCTACCTCTGGGCTTCCCCCAGCTCTGGATCCCCCCTCTGGTCCCATCCAGACTCCAAGGTGTTGCAGAGCTGGGGGTCTGGATGTTGAGAGCAGTGTTTCAGATCTTCTGTGATGTAACTAGACCCTGGGTTAAATGAACGTGCGTGCGTGCGTGTGCGCTGCTGACAGCTCTTGATGCCACAGAGATTTATTGGCAAACAGCTAGAGGGTGGGGTGGGGAGGGGAGGGCATCAGGACTACTTCCAGCCTGATTTTGGGCTGGGATCAAGGCAGGAAGCTGTCTTCCATGAGTAACAGTTTAGATCCCAAGTTTGGCAGAAACCTGAGCTGTGTTGGGGACCCAGGTCCTAGCAGTGTGGACACCAAGTTCTAGGACACAGGAAGTTTCGTCTCCAGCCAGCCACTGGGGAGAGCCAGGGGTGTCTCTTTCTCTGCCTGGCCTTGCTTGGCCTGGCATGACCAGGAGAGAAGAAACTGGGGCGCTGGAAGGAGGCTCACCCTGCACAGGGCCATGGGGTCACAGGCCCCAGGGACTGGAGGACGCAGGTGGCCTAGAAGGACCTCAGACAGTTCAGAAAAGTGGAAGGAAGGAGGTTCCTCCCCCTCCCCCAGCTTCTCTAAGCCATCCCACCCCAGCCAAAGCCAGGCCCAGGCGGGGCCTGCCCACACCCCACTTCAGGGTGTAGGAAATCTGAGGCTTAGCCCAGGTGCTGGCCTGCATTCTGTCCCCCAAAGGCGGAAGGGTGCTGGTGTGTCCGGGGTCATGGTGGTGGCCCGTTTGGAGTGCCGGATGCCCATGGTGAATGCCGGGGCTCTGGCTTTGGTCACAGTGACCCGCTCAGGGCTGTGGGTGCCAGGGCCAGGAGTCTCATCCAGGGGACTTGGGGCCCGGGGCCGCCCCAGCATGGTGAAGGCGGGCGGGCGCTGGCGGTAGGCATTGGGGTCTGAGCTCTCATACTGGCCTGGGCCTGGTATCTCAGTGGGGTCCTGTGGGGGGCGGGCAGGGGGTGTGCGGCCCACCACTGTGTAGCTGGGGCTACTGGGCTTGATGAAGATCTGGGCGCCCCAGAGAGATGGCAGAGTGTAGGCGTTGGGGGCGGGGGCTGAGGTGTCCAGGGGCGGTGGACGCAGGCGGGAGCCCAGGGTGAAAGCCGGGGGGGTCCTCTGGCGCATGGGGGCCACCTTCTCCGGGCTGTAGGCCCCAGGGCCGGGTGTCACCTCCAGACCTGTGAGAATGGGCAGGAGGTTTGGCAATGGGCAGAGTGCTCCCCTGATCAAAGACCTCACATGGCTCCCCGTTGCCCACATGCATCCCGGAGCCCACAGCACTTCTGAAGAAGCCCCCAGTTACTTCTCCTTCTTCCCTACCTTGCCACACAGTGTGTTCTCTTTCAAGCCTCCAGGCCTTTGCCCAAGATCAACCCTCTGCCAGGCAAGCCTTCTGTCTCCCAGTCCCACCTCCCAGGAGCTGCTTCTCATCCTTCCAGAGCCCCAAAGTCCCTCCTCCCGGCTGCCTGTGCCACCGCCCTTCTAGGGGTCCCATGGCCTGATTCTTCCCCGCTCCCCAGACATGGCCACACTGAAGGGATGGTCCCCACCTAAGTCTAACTCCACCATTCTGAGATCTCATGAAAAAAGCAAGGACCTGTCAAATTTCAACTCCCAGCAGTTGGCCTAATATATGTTTGGGAGGATGAATGAATAAAGGATGGGTGGTGAAAGGTTGGGTGAGTAGATGAATGGATCCATGGGTATATAGATAGATGAATTGATAGATAGATCCTGGATGGATGGATCAGTAGATGGGCAAATGCGTCAATAGATGGATTGGATATGAACAGGTGAATGGGTGGGTAGGTTGATGAGTAGAAAGCTGGGCAGACGGATGGATGAATCTGAGTGAATGAGTAGATGGGTGATAGGTGCAAAGATGAAAGGGTGAATGGATAGGAGACTGGAGTCGGGTGATTAACACTTTAGGTTACAGTAAGCTGTTTGCAGCCTGTGAAGGGGATTTCCGCATTTGCCACAGTCCCCACTGCACCCTGCTGTCTCCTGATGCTGAGGGTGAGCCCCAGATGCCAGGTCACCATCACCTTGGCCCACTTCACTCATTCAGGTCTCTTAGGGCCCCCAGCCCCTCTTCTGAAGTCTTCCATTTCATCATTGCAAAGACACTGAAGTTCTAAGAGCTTGGGGATAGGAGGGGAAGAAGAAGACAGAGGCAGGACAGTCACTGAGACCCTGAAGGGACAGGGTCCTCTTGGGGTAGCACAGGCCAGATACTCACCCCGAGATTTGCCCCTCCCCTGCATGGAGTAGGCAGGAGCGCAGATTCGGCCAAACCGGGTGACTTTTGGGTCCAGGAAGTAGACCGGCCCAGGGCTGGAGTCCTGTGGAGATGCTGGAGGGAGGAGTTCAGGGTCCTGAATACATCCCTGATAGCCCCACTCCCCCCACTCAGTGCCCCTGGTTACCTTACCATGAGGCCCTTCTACCCTCCAGAAACCCACAGCCCCATCTTGGAGAGCAGAGACCTCAGCCTCCTGAGGTCTGATGGCCCTGACCGGGGACCTGGATCTCAGCTTGACTTTGTCTTGAGCACTCCTGTGCCTTCCCGATCAACGCTGTCCACCCCTCCACCTCTCCTCTGCCGTGAGCTAGGGGAGCAGTTCTAGAGAAACCAGCTCATGGGTTGGTTAGAACTGTACATAAAGTGAGAGTAACTAGGCTCTCACTAAGGTTCTGAGGGGGTTCCTTTTAATGCCCGGGCTTGTTGGCATGTGACAAGCTCAAGGGAAGGGCTCAAGGTCACATTTAAATCCCAGCAAGGCCCCCTCTGAGCTGTCACTGGGCCTGTCAGTAGTAGGATGAGAAGCTTGACAAGTGAAAGCATCCATGGGAGGAGTGGTCCAGAGCCCGGCACTTAGTAATTGGGACCAATGACTGTGGTTGTCATTACCATTTATAAGCACCACCAGATATAAGTGAATGGTAGGTTTGACAAGTATTAATTGATTTACACGTGTATGTGCACACAAAGGGCACCATGCACACACTGACGCATGTTCTTGATAAATGAGCACATCCCGACGCCTCCCATTTCCCACCTCCAGGCTTTTGCCTCTGCTACAAACTCTGCCTGGAGTCCCCTTCTCCTCCTGGGGCCTCCAGCGAACTCCTACTCATCCTATAAAGCCCAGATCCCATGCCTCCACCTCCAAGAAGTCCCGGAACATTCAGCAACGTCTACACTAACCACCCCCACCCTGATTTCCCAGGTGTGTCCTAGGAATAGAGTCGGGGACACAGGTTCCTCGGGGTCGTAGGCTAAGTTTTTAACCTTCCTGGTGACAGATGTGACACTGACTCCCTCACTTGCCTTCTGGGCCCCCTTGCACTTCTTGAGTTCTCTCTCTTTTGGTTTGGGGCGTTTGCTGATTCTGAAAGTGTGTCTGCCAGCTGCTCCCTCCCACCAAGCCTCTGTCCATGTGAATCAAAGTCCCCACATGGGACCCTTCTGGGCCCCGACTCTGGCCGACTTGGGGCCTCAGAGCAGCTCTAGAAAATGGGCTGGTGCCCTGACCAGTTTGGCTCAGTGGATAGAGCGTCAGCCTGTGGACTCAAGGGTCCCAGGTTCGATTCTGGTCAAGGGCATGTACCTTGGTTGCGGGCACATCCCCAGGAGGGGGTGTGCAGGAGGCAGCTGATCGATGTTTCTCTCTCATCAATGTCTCTAACTCTCTATCCCTCTCCCTTCCTCTCAGTAAAAAATCAATAAAATATATATTTTTTAAAAAGAACATGGGCTGATGGAGTTGGTGGTCACTGATGTGAAGGTACAGGCTTGCTGGATGACTGACAGGATGGACAGCTGGGAGCCACCCGCATCCCTGCACTTGGTGTTCCCTCACACATTCTGGCCGGGAGAAAAGTGGACATCACAGAGGTCAGGTCACCCGCTGACTAGGTGAGCCCCACTTCCTTCGATCTCGCCACCCCTGGCGTGACGAATAATGTTCACTCTCCTCTCACCACACGCTGTGAGGTCAGCAAGGCCTGGAGAGCCCCTGGCTTGTTGATGGAGCAACTGAAGCAGGCGCTCCCTCTCCGGGGCCTCTCTCCTGAGCACTGACCAGATACCCAGCCTTGTAGCTACTTTTAAGGCATTTAACCCTCACCTAATAAACATCTCCAGGCACCTAATGTTTATTTAATCCTGACAACTGTGTGTGCAAGAAGCACACTGTCCTTGTTTACAGAGGAGGAACCTGAGGCACAGAGCAGTCAAGTGGCAAGAACTGTGCTAAGTGCGGAAGGCAAATGCAGGTCCTACCCACCACACTATTCCTTGCACTCCCTTCCTCCCTAAGGAAGCAGAGGACCAGAGAGGCTCAGCAGCTTCCTGAATCCCATAGCAACCCACGGGGACCCCTGCCTCCCTCCATAGGGCCTAGATCTATGCAGTGAGACAGTGCTCCCTGGGGGGAGGTTGGAGGTTGAGGAGGCCTCTCAGAACCCCTTCTCCCACCCCCACCCCCCTGCCCACCGCTGGCCTTACCCTCGCTGGGCCTCCGGAGGAGGGAGTAGGCAGGACTGGCCACCCTGGTGCAGTCGTGGTTGATGTAGCCGACAGTGGATGGCAGGGCGTACAAGCCTGGCCCGGACCCTGTGACCAAAGCCCCCAGATCACGGCCTGGGCCTAGGTCCCCTGAAACATGGTGGGGAGCTCAGGGCCCGGCCCTGTGCCCCCACCCAGGCTCCCAGCCACCCTCCATGGCAGGGGTGGGGGGAGCAGGGGCTGCCTGCTGCAAACAAGCATTGTGAGTCAAACATGAATCACAGGGGGAGGGGCTGCGGAGCCAACAGCCTCCTCCCCCCCAAGGGCACAGGGGATGGGATGACCGAGACCTGCACACAGAAATGTGCTGTCACAGGTGGGGAAACTGAGGCCCAGACACAGAGACATCCCGTTGCAATGTTTGACGGCCTCTGCAAGAACGTCAGTGCTGCAAGAGCCAGGAAACCTAGCCATGGAGCCTGACTCCAGGTGTTTTGTTACAGACAGGGAAACTGAGGCACGATCCAGGACCCAAACTGAGATCCCACAGTGCACGTCACAGTCGGAGCGTTCAGCTCGCTGATTAATACACCACAGACTCCCCCCAGTGCTTTGCCTGGCGTCTGTCCCCCCAGGGCCCTTGGCTGTTTGGTTCGTGGCTGTACCCTCAGCACCCAGAAGGGTACGTGGCCCATAAAATGCTCAGTTCTTGGTGGGTGGAGGCATATGCAGGGTCATGGAAGCCCTAAGTTCACACCCATCCTCCTGGGCAGAAAACTGAGGTTTGGGGAAGGGCAGGGACTCCTCAGAGGCTCCCAGAAGGGGTCCCACCGCCATGGCCGCCCTCCTCCACGGCCCGCATGTACCGTTCTCCAAGGTGGCCATCCTGCAGGTCTTCCTCAGGCCGGTCTCTGGGATCTGGCACTCTGTGCACCGCCGACCCGGGGGTGCTGGCGTCTGCCGCGGAGTGGGGTCGCAGCTGAGGGTGCCCATGGTGAGCAGGGGTGGGCTGCAGGGGGCCCAGGGCTGGGCAGCAGTGACTTGATGCTGTCTCCTCAACCACAGCGGCTCTGGGTCGCAGGGTCCAGCACCGTCCCCAGTCCTCGAGGCTTCTGCCTCTGTTGGCAGCGCCCTGGCCTCACCACACCCTCCCAGGGCCCGCACAGACAGCCCCTTGTCCTTCAGCAGGGAGTCTTGGGGCCCTGGCCCAAGCAGGCTAGTCGGCAGACGCTGGCCTGGAAGTGGGGCTGGGATCGAGTGTCGGCCAGATGGCTGGACAGTCCAGGAAAGAGTCCGGTGTCAGCAGAGCGGGTCCCCTGGGAGACGGTGGAGCTGGGCAGCTGGGGCCAGAGCAGGCCCCGGGGGAGCTGGAGCCACAAACACAACACCCACAGCCTTGTAGCGGGCCGGACTGGTGAGGTCATGGACTGCATGGCCCCATTTCTACACCTGGGGAAACTGAGGCACCACTCAAGGTCATACAGCCAGTTTGCCACTCTGAGCCAAGAAGCTTACCTACTTCCTTCTTCCCTTCCTTCCTTTCCTTTTTCCTTCCTCCCTTCCTTTATCCAACAATCACTTAATGAGCACCGGCCGTGTACTAGGTTTGTTTGGGTTGGTGAGGACACAACAGGACAGACAGACAGGGAGCTGATGTTCTTGGAAGGAGAAAGAGAAAATAAACAATAGCCCAGCCAGCGTGGCTCAGAGGTTGACCAGGAGGTCACGGTTCGATTCCTGGTCAGGGAACATGCCCAGGTTTCGGGCTCGATCCCCAGTGTGGGGCCTGCAGGAAGCAGCCGATCAATGATTCTCTCTCATCATTGATGTTTCTATCTCTCCCTCTCCCTTCCTCTCTGAAATCAATAAAAATATTTTGTAAAATGATAAATTAATAGATGAGTGTAGTATATTACAAGGTGTTAAATGTGTTGTAAAACACAGAGCAGGGTCAGGAGTCCAAGATGGCAATGAGGGAGCCGCCGAGTTCTATTAGGGGAGGATGAGAGGTCACTGCACTGAGAAGGTAGGAGAAGAGGATACAGAATGGCTGTGCAAAGGCTCTGGGGCAGGAGCAAGGATGGCAAGGAGGCAGTGTGGTCCTCCAGAACAGCCACTGCCTCCCAGGAGCCCACAAGGATTTATTCCAGCCCCATCTAGAGTAACATCCCTGCTCACCGAAGGCTACTGCTATGTCAGGCTGCAAGACAAGGCTCAGGAAAACTTGGCTGAACAGAATACAATCCTGTCTCTTCCATGGTATCCTTGTTTGTGGCTGTATTGCCGGGCCCTTTTGAACTGTAATGTTTTAACAGCTTTACAGAGTTACTAGAGGCCTGGTCATGCATGGATAGGGTCCCTAGGCCTGGCCAGCGATCAGGGTCAATCTGTAGGGTGACTGGCAGAACAATCGGGGGGCCCCTGCTGGCACCCACCTTGGCGGGCCTAGGGCCTACTGGCTGGGGGCGGCTCCTGCAGTGAGTGTTTGCCCCCTGTTGGTCAGTGTGCATCATAGCGACCAGTTGTTACACCAATTGTTCCACCGTTCGGTTGATTTGCATATTAGGCTTTTATTATCTATTATAAAAGAGTAACATGCAAATTGACTATAACTTTGTGACACCCACCAGCCAATCAGGAGCGAGTATGCAAATTAACCCAACAAAGCTGGAGGGATAATTTGCATGTGTAGGCGCCACCAGGGGCAATGACGCAGGCGTTCTGCACCATCCCAGCCACTCCGGGCCTCTGGGCAGCGTGGGAAGGCAGAAAGGCGGCTCCGGCCAGAGCAAAGACGGTGCCAGCAGCCAGGGGAAGGAAGGCCCATTCTTGCACGAATCTTCGTGCATCAGGCCTCTAGTATAGGATAATCACATACCATACAATTCACTCCGCAATGTAAATTTTAATACATTCTGTCATTTTTAAACTTTTTAATAAAAATGTTATTGTCTATGTAAAAGGTTACAAAACAAGTCTTAAATGAAAAGAAAAAAAAAATCTTAAAATCAATGACCAAAGGTTTCACCTTAAAAATTTTAAAAAAGGCCCTGGCTGATGTGGCTCAGTTCATTGGAGTGTCGTCATCCCATACACCAAAGAGTGGCAGGTTTGATTCCTGGTCAGGGCACATGCCAGGGTTGCAGGATCAATCCCTGGTAGGGGCATGCAGGAGTCAGCCAATTAATGTTTCTCTCTCACATCAAGGTCTCTCTCCCTCTTCCTCTCTCTAAAAAATCAATTTTTTAGAAGTTAGAAAAAGAAGAGTAAGTGGCAGGAAGGGGATAAAAAACGTAACAGCAGAGCCCTAGCCCATTTTGTTCAGCATCGGCTCAAGGACTGAAGGGTCGCAGGTTCAATTCCAGTCAAGAGCACATACCTTGGTTGCAGGTTCAACCCCCAGTCCCCACTTGGGGCTTGTGTGGGAGGCAAACAATCAATGTGTGTCTCATACATCAATGTTTCTCTGTCTCTCCCCCTCCCTTCCACTCTCCCTAAAAAAAAAAAAAATCAGTGGGAAAAATATCCTCAGGTGAGGATTAACAAAAAACACACAAAACAAAGAAACAAGCAAACAAAAATGTAATAGCAGAAATGCATGAAATAGAAAACTGTAGAAAGAATTAACTACCCTTCCCCCCCCAAAAAAAAAAAAAAAAAAAAGCTGGTTCTTTAAAAGAATCAACAAATTTGATAAACCTCTAGCCAGACTGATCAAGGGAAGAAGAGGAAGAGATACAACATCAGGAATACAAGAGGCACAGCCCTGCAGACCCACACATGGGAGTGAGTGCGCGGCCCACATGCACATTCCGTATGTGCATCATCTTTAATGATCACAGCATCTCCCTGAGGAAGGCGCTGTGACTGAACTTCACCTGTGGTCACAGACGGAGAAACAGGCTCAGAGAGTGCAAATAACATGTGTAGGTCCCTCAGTAACTCATCAGCAGAACTGGGCCTTGAACCCAGGACTTTGTAATCAAAGCTGAGAGTCAAGGGCTTCTTCTAGGTTCTAATCCCAGCTCAGCTTTCTGGTGGTGCCCAAAGTCACGGTGGATTCCTGTGGCCCTAAGAATAAAAGCCAAGTCCTCACTGTCACACAAGGCTCTCTTGTCCCCTCTGCCCTCACCTCCACCCCTCAATCCTCGCTCCTCCACTCCCACCACGTCAGCTGGCTTATCATCCCATGAACCACTAAGACAGTTTCCACCTCAGGGCCTGCACCTGCCCTCCCTCCACCTGGATGCCTTGACCAGCAAATGAGCCCACAGTTGGCTCCAGCCTCAGTCCCCTGTGGGCCCCCCACATTGGATGAGCCATTTGATTTTTTCCAGAAGCAGCAGAAACTTCAGAGCTGTGGCCAGAACCAGGCACTGAGGAGGGAGATGACAGAAAAATACCCCAAACTCTCTCTCTCCTCCTGCCAGTCAGAGCCTCCCATTGACCAAAACTGGCCAGAAGTGCAGGAGCCCAGGGACCCCACCACTGAGGTCAGCCAGGCACAGAAAAGACAGATGTCCCTCTGCAGGTTGCTCCCCAAAACCAGCCCAGGCTGCATCAGCCAGCAGGCAGTGCACATCACTGGAGACCCTGGTTCCAGCCGGAACTCAGACCCAACTGCCTCCGTTTCCCACTGAAGGGAAACTATGACCACCTTCCAGGATTCTGCTGGGGCTTGGCCCTGATTGCCTCGGTTTCCCCACTGTAACTCGGGAAGGAACCAAGAGCAAGGGCAGAGTGGAATGGCCACCTGAGCCTGTGAAGGGCAGCTTTGAGGGCCTGCGGGCCCGGCCACCTCACCAGACAGAGATCAGCCCCACTTCAGTCCTCGGGTCCCCCACTGATGGCGCCCGATGGCACCCCTTCTGTCTGGGACTCACATTTAGCGCAGAGCTCTTCCCCAGCTGCCAAATAAGTGGCATGCAAATGAGCTGCTATTTCATTTAAAGCATGTGCAAACAAGCCATGGTGGGGGGTTTTATTATTGATTTCAGGGAGAGGAAGGGGGGGGAGAGAGAGAGAAACATCAATGATGGGAGAGAATCCTCTATTGACTGTCTACTGGAACGGACCCCGAAACCTGAGCGTGTGCCCTGCCTGGGAATCAAACTGTGACCTCCTGCCTCATGGGTCAACGCTCACCCACTGAGCCACACCTGCCGGGCAAACAAGCCATGTTTTTAATTCAGTCTGACCCATTGACAGAAGAGAGCTACTCCGAGGAAAAGACAAAAGGAACCCGGATTGGGAGTGAGGGTGTGAGGATCCAGGGCACCTCCCTGGGCCTCAGGATTCTGAAGGATTGATACAGTTGGTGCTCCCTAAATTACAGCCTTATCCTGGTTACTAATTCAGCCAGTATTTATCTGTCTTCCCACTATGCGCCGGGCGGGTCTGAACAAAACACGTACACTCCCTTCCTCACCGTTTTGTCGCGAGTGGCAAATAACTGAATTTCACATGACTTTGGAAGGTAAGGAGTGCCGTGAAAAAAGATCAAGAACCAGGAGGGTTGGCGGTGTGGGGGGTTTGCAGTTTGAAATGGGTGGTCAGGCCCTAGCTGGTTTGGCTCAGTGGATAGAGCGTTGGCCTGCTAACTGAAAGGTCCCAGGTTCGGTTCTGGCCAAGGGCACATGCCGGGGTTGTAGGCTTGGTCCCCCAGTCGGGGGCTTGCAAGGGGCAGCCAATCAATGATTCTCTCTCATCATTGATGTTTCTATCTCTCTCTCCCTCTTCCTTCCTCTCTGAAATCAATAAAAATATACTTTTTTTTAAAAAGAAAGAAAGAAATGGGTGGTCAGGGGAAGCCTCGCTAAGAAGGTGACATTGGATAAGAGACCTGAAAGCGGTGAGGGGGGCGGGGGCGTCTGGAGAAAGGGCTTGCTGAGCAGAGGGCACACAGCCGTCCAAGGCCTGAGGCTGGCCGGTGCCTGGCATGTTGGAGGGACAGCAGGAAGGCCCAGGGGGCTGGAACGGAAGGAGTGAAGGGGTGAGAGGGAGGAAGTGAGGGCAAGGAGGTGACAGGGCAGGTCGTGCAGGGTCCTCTTGGCGCGGGAGGACTTGGGCTATTACCCTGAGGGACGTGGGAGCCGTGAGGGCTGTGGACGGAGCAGGAGCCTGCCCACTCGGTGCTCATCGCATCCTCTGGTGGCTACTGCCGGGAGGACAGGCTGTGGAGTCCGAGGGCCGACTCTGACTCAGCTGCTCACAGGCGCCTCCTGGTGGCAGCGAGGGAGAACAGGCCGTGGGCGGCGCCGGGAGACCACGGTAGAGGGGACTGACGCCTGGTCCAGGAGGGATAGTGGGGGAGGTTGGGGGAGCGGGATAAGGGGACAGGGGGTGGGAGGTTGGTGGTGAGGAGGGAGAAGGATGGTGGGTTCCACCTAGATGGAGGATGGGGGTGATAAACAAGTGGGTTCTGGGTGTGTTCTTAAACTAGAACCGACAGGTGTGCGTTGGGTGTGGAGATTGAGGAAGTCGGATGTATTCAGGCCGCCTCCAGGATTTGGGCCTCAGAACCGGGAGCGTGGAGCCGCTGTAAGGAGGAGGGGGGAGATGCAGGAGCAGGGAGGTGCAGGGGGGGCAGGTGTTAGGAGAAGACCCAGAGTTCAGTTTTGGAATTGTACGTTTAGGGCTCTGCTAGGAGGTGCATGTGGACACCGGTAGGCTGGTTGTCTATGCGTCATAACAAATCTCCCCAAAGGCAGTGGCTTAAAACAACACGTATGTTATTTATCTCACAGTTTTCAGGCTGCAGAGCTGGATTCTCTGCTCGGGCCGCACTGATGGTGTTGGCCAGCACTGGGCCTTACTAAGCTAGACTGGGGAAGGGTGCACGCTCAGCTCCCGCAGGGCGTCGCGGATTCATTCACATGTTGTCCTAGGACTGGGGCCCCCCTCCTTGCTGGCTGTTAGCTGGAAGCCGCTCTCAGCTTCTGTCCGTGTGGCCTTTTATCCCAAGCGAGGCAGGAGCCAGGGAGGATTCGGGGCCGAGGAGGGGCATGGTCTGGTGTAAGAGGAAGGGAAGAGTCAACATGGCTGTTGATTTCTTCAGTTGTTCATTATCCATTTCTCCCATGTAACACGCACACATGCACACGCACAGGAAGAGGCAGGAGCCGAACCCCTTGTGTCCTGAGGGTCCAGAACATCACGGGCCCACGGCAGGTGCACAACAAATACCTGTTGAAGAGAGGGGTGAAGGGGGTCTCGCATCAACACTGCTGCTGCTGCTGGTCTGAGTTTTCAGCATCCTTTTCTAAAATCATTTGGGGCTTCAAGTAAGGACACACACACACACACACACACACACACACACACACGCACACGCACACACACGCCCATGAGGCTGGGTTTATCGGGTGACCCATTGTTTCCTGCCCTTGGTGCACAGGAGTGGCAGGCCAGGTGTTCACAAGAGCTGCCACCCCATCCAGTGTCAGCTCATGCCTGACCTGTCACTTCCCACCTCCCCAGTGCCTCCGAACTGTCCTTTGTCCAGTGGCCAGTCTCCTGACTCAGGCTCACGTGCCTCCGTGGCCGCCTGCCCCTTTTTCCATGAGGCCTCTAACAAGGCGGCCTTGTTCTTCCCGGAGGACTAGGACGCAGAGAACCTGCCAGCCACCGCCCCCCCCCCCCCCCCCGCCTCTATCCTAGAAAAAGCTGGCTCTGCATATGGGACCGAAACAACTTTGTTCTATTGGGTGCCCTGCTGCATGGCTGCCAAGCCCCCATTTTACAGACGAGGACACTGAGATTCAGAGGAAAAGGTGGCTCACATTCAGAGGACGGGGAGACTGAAGAGGGGTCCCAGCAGGCTTTCCTGGAGCCCACAAAGTCCTACCTGACCAGGTCCTTTCTCCTCTCTGGCTTCATCCATCCCTCTGGCACAGCCCCTCTGGCCCCTTACCCCCTTGCCCGCCCCCCCCCTTTTTTTATTTTGAGAACAATAAACACGTTTATTACATGAACTAAGATAGGAGGGAGGGGAATTTATTTGCCGTTCTGGGCCTTGGTTTTCCTCAGCTAGAACTCCAACGCATAGCCATCTGCACGGCCACACTGGTCTGCTTTTTTTATCCTTACCCAAGGAGTGAGGATCTTTTTTCCTTTTATTTGTTAGAGTGGAAGGGGAGGGGGAGGAAGAGGAGAGAGAGAGAAACATCAAGATAAGAGAGACACATTGATTGGCTGCCTCACACACACACAAACACACACACACTTCACTGGGGTCTGGAAATCACCCACCCAGGTATGTGCCCTTGACCAGGAATCGAACCCGATACCCTCCAGTGCCCAGGCTGGCACTCTAACCACTGAACCACGTGGGTGAGGCACTGGCCTGGTCTTGAAGCAAAGCATGCAAGAAGCTTGCCCTGTTGGGACTGCTCCTCTAGAAAATTGCTGATTTGGGCATTCTTTTCCCTTTCATCATATTTTTTCTGAATTTTCTTTGATTTTTTTGTTTGTTTAAAATACCTTCCTCCTCAGTAGTTAGCTTGGCCTCCTTCTTGTGGCCCAGGCGCAGTGCATAGTGGGACTTGTACCACTGTCGGTAGGGTGTGCTGTCAATGAGCACCAAGCAGTTCTTTACCAGGGTTTTGGTGCAAACTAGGTCACTGTTGGATGCATTGTAGACAACATCAATAATCCCTGCTTTGCACATACAACACTCTGAGCCCCAGAAGAAGTTGCCCGTGTCCAGCCTCGAGGCAAGGTACTTGTTGCCTCCCTGCATGCAGTCTGTGTGTATTTAGTAAGGGCCAATCTTAGTGGTAACAGCAGGGTGCCCCGGCTTATATATTCAATTTTTTGTGGTAGGGCATTCTCTTGCCCCTGGTCTTATGGTGCTTGTGCCAGTTGTCCTGAGAGATGCCCATGGCTCAGCATCCCCTAGAAAGAGACGGCCCACTTGCTTTTTAAAAACATACCAGGTAACCCAGCCAGGCGTGACTCAGTGGTTTAGAGTCTACCTGTGAAACAGGAAGTCACGGTTCGATTACTGGTCAGGGCAAATGCCCAGGTTACGGGCTCAATCCCCAGTGTGGGGTGTACAGGAGATAGCTGGTCAATGATTCTCTCATCATTGGTGTTTTTATTTCTCTCTCCCTCTTCCTTCCTCTATGAAATCAACAAAAATTCAATACAAACAAACAAAAAATACCAGGTACCCCTGGCGAGTGTGGCTCAGTTGGTTGGAACCTTGTCCTGTGCACTGAAGTGCTGAGGGTTTGATTCTAAGACAGGGCACATACCCAGGTTGCAGGTTTGATCCCGGTTGGAGCGCCTGGGGGAGGCAACTTATCGATGTCTCTCTCTCTCTCTCTCTCTCTCTCTCTCTCTCTCTCTCTCTCCTGCCCCCCTTCCTTCTTCTCTAAAATCAATAGAAACCTATCCTCGGGTGAGGTTAAAAAAAAAAAAAAAACACTCCAGCCCCCACTGGTTTGGCTCAATGGATAGAGTGTCGGCCTGCAGACTGAAGGGTCCCAGGTTCGATTCCGGTCAAGGGCATGTGCCTTGGTTGTGGGCACATCCCCAGTAGGAGGTGTGCAGGAGGCAGCTGATTGATGTTTCTCTCTCATCGATGTTTCTGACTCTCTATCCTTCTCCCTTCCTCTCTGTAAAAAAAATCAATAAAATATATTTAAAAAACAAAAAACAAAACTCCAGGTAGCTCTGGCCTCAGGGCCTTCGCACTCACTGTACCTTCTACTTGGTACATCCTTTCCCACACAGATGTTTGCTAATTCTCTTCCCTTCCTTCAAGTTGGTGCTCACATCTGTTGATCTGAACAAATCTTCCTCTGACCATCCAACTTGATTCTACAACTTGCCCCAGCTGCATATTGCCAACCCCCCTTCCATTTCACTTTTTCTTTGTCTCCTAGCTTATCGCCAGCTGGGGCAACCAGCTAAGTGTATTTGTAGGGTAGTTACTTGTTGCACAACGGGGGGCTGGAATTTGTCAGAGGTGTAAAATGTGCAGTTTTGCAAGCTGGCTGATGTAGCTGTGATGCAAGAATCAGGACCCACTACAAAGCAGGGCTGTTTGCCCTGGAGCGCCAGTCCTTCAACATTTACAGTTGTCTGTTTATTATGCTTAATGTTTGTGGCTACCCTGGGCCCCATTAGAATATAAGTTCCTGGGGCAGGGGTCTGCCCACCTTGCTCTCTGCTGTCACCCTGGCACCTAGGACAGTGGTCGGCAAACTCATTAATCAACAGAGCCAAATATCAACAGTACAACGATTGAAATTTCTTTTGAGAGCCCAATTTTTTAAACTTAAACTTCTTCTAACGCCACTTCTTCAAAATAGACTCGCCCAGGCCATGGTATTTTGTGGAAGAGCCACACTCAAGGGGCCAAAGAGCCGCATATGGCTCGCGAGCCACAGTTTGCCGACCACCTAGGTCCTAGGACAATGCTTGGCAACTAGTTGGCACTCAAAAATATGCCAAGGTTGAGGGTTCGATCCCCAGTCAGGGCACACACAAGAATCAACCAATGAATGCATAAATAAATGGAACAACAAATTGATGTTTCTCCCTCTCCCTTCCTCTCTCTAAAAATCAATAAATAAAACATTTAAAATAAATATTTGTTGAATTAATGAGTGACCCTCGTCCGTAACAACTGATACTCACAAAGTTGGACCCTCCTGACAAAATCAGTCCTCAGCACACCCTGGTCCCTAGCACCATTATGTCAGTTCCCAGAGACATCTTTTCAACCTGAGATAAAACAGTGGCTGCTCCCTAGCACCTTGACCCTTGGCCAGGCAATAAGACTCTGGATGCCTTAGCAACATGACTCCATCCGAACAACACGACCTTTATCATCATCCCAGCCCCATAGCGAGATGCCCGAGCAGCTCCTGGTGTCCTGATCCCAGCCCGGGAAGCGGCGGGGGGGGGGGGGGGGGGGGGGGGGGGCGGTGACATAGAAGAAACACTATGGCCTCGGACTCAGGTCTCAGGGATCATCCTTTGTGCGTTCATTCAGCACCTTGAGCACCTGTCGTCTGGGTTGAAAGATGCAGTAACTTTTTACCTTCCCCGTGACCTCCCCCAAGGCAACACGACCTGCCCCTGTCCCTGGTTCTAGGCAATGCATTGCAGCCAGGGAACTGGGGGACAGAAGTTGGTTTAAAGAAGCACGGGGTTTTGTAAAAAGGGGGAGAGGGAGGAAGGGAAGAAAGAAGGGAGGGAGGGAGGGAGGGAGGGAGGGAGGAAAGAGCGGTGGCGCTGGGTATGCGCAGCGCCTCAAGCCCAGTCCCCGAGCGGAGCCGAGCCGTGCAGGTGGCGCAGGGATGCGGGTGACAGGCGAGTGGGAGGAGGGAGGCTAGAGAGGCCCTGCGGTGCGCGTGGCCTTGTGGGAAACGAAGCCCCTGGCCGCAGACCCGCGGCGCCCGTAGCATGCTGGGAGGTTTGGTCCCGCAAAGGCAAGGAGCGCACCGGAGCAGCCAGGAGAGACAGGGAGCGCGAGTGCGCGGCGATGGCAGCGGAAGCGGCGACTGAGTCCGGCCGCAGCCAGACCCGAGTTCCCCCCGGCCCCCCGCGACTCCGGGCTGCAGATACGGGAGCCCCACTGGGCCGAGCCAGGGACCGCGGCCGGGGCCCCATGCCCGCGAGAGGAAGCGGATGAACCGCAATGTCCTGCTGGTCAAGAAGATCATCCAAGGATGGCGGCGCCGTGAGTACCGGAGGGCCGGCCCGACGCGGGACCCCGCCCCCGCCGCTGCCCCTGACAGTGGGCACCCACAGCCCATCTAGACCAGCTGAGACTCAGCGTCCGCCTTGGAAGATGAACCTGGCCTCATCCCCCTACTCAGGACCCGCAAACCCAGCCTGGTCCACCCCGGCACAGTCCTGCAACCCCGACTCCCCACCCTCCCTGCTGATCCACCCCCCCACTCCACCTGGACCCTTCTCTGAATCTGGCCCCACCTCATCGCCCAGCCCTGGCTGCCAGCCTCCCATCCCGCCCAATCCCCTGGCCCCACTCGGGTTGCAGGTGCAGACACTGCGACTGAACGAAGCTCCTTTGGCAGAGAACTTCCCTGAGGGGCTCTGGTCTGGGCGTTGACCCAGACACACACCCCCAGCCCCTCCCCCTCTACAGTCAGGCCTCTCCCACCCGGGGTTTCCCAGCCTCTGACATTCCCAGCACTGCTGGCATTGGGACCTGACTATTCTCAGGGCACTGTGGGGTGTCAAGCAGCACCTTTGGCCCCCACCCCCCCTGATGTCAGGAGCACCTCCAAACTTGATAACCACTGATGTCCCCAAACATCACCCAATGTCCGCCAGGGTGGGGAGTGGACAAAATTACCCCCAGTGAGAACCACTGTCCCAACCCCTTCAGACAGCAGGGGTTCCCAGGTCTCAGCCTGAGGTGAAGGTAGAGAGGGGAGCTCATCACGTGACCAAGAATATTTCCATTCTGTGTCCCAGGGGGGCCACAGACCCAGTCTGGGGCCAGAACCCCCTGCCCACCAGAAATGGAATTTGAGCTACACAAGATCATGTAAATTCTCCAGCAGCCATGTTGAAAAACAAAAAAAAAGAAATGGGTGGCATAAATAAAATTAGTTTTAGAAAATATAAAATAAAATGCACTTTCCTTAACCCATGTTGACCTGGAGAAGAATATACCTGGCCAAGAAGGAATCCTTGTGGTTTAGTGGACCCAATTTCATAGCCAGAGTCTAGCAGCCATTGTTTACAGGGGCCTTTCAGCCAAGCTACATATCTGAGAAAAGCCACAGACTGGGCTGTCAGGCTCCTGCACTGTGCTCCTGCAACAGAGTCGCTCTTATGAGAGAACTCCAAGGATCAAAATTTGACCACTAGGACTGAGATGTTCCCCACCCAATTGGAGCTGTGCAGCTGTAGCATTTGCATCTTACAGACCAATCAGAGCATTTCATTCCAACTACTCCATGCAGTGCCTTTTTTTATATATCTATAATAATAAAAGCATAATATGCTAATTAGACCAGACGTCCTTCCAGATGACCTTCCGACCTTCCAGATGAAGCTGGGGCTGCGAGGGAAGCCCGGGTCCTGGGTGCCAGAGGAAAGCCGGAGTCGGCAGCCGGGGGAAGGAAGGCCTACTCTTGCAGGAATTTCGTGCATCGAGCCTCTAGTATATATATATATATATTTTATTGATTTCAAAGAGGAAGGGAGAGGAAGAGATAGAAACATCAATGATGAGAGAAACTCATTGAATGGCTGTTTCCTGCATGCCACCTACTGAGGATCGAGCCCACAATCTGGGCATTCGCCCTTGACCAGAATCAAACTGGGGACGAAGACCTGATGAACTGAAACAGCCCTTCCTACTCTAGAGCCTTCTGTGTGGTCATGTATTAAACCGACCCACCCAGGCTTCCACCATCCCCAAGACTCACCAAAACAGGGAGTTACCCCAAAGGGCAGGACTTGGGCTGACACTTCAGGTATGGGGTCCTCCAGCACCAGAGCTGGGTGGGGGGACCTGACAGGGGTCCCAAAGGACCCACCTGCTCTCCTAGCTGCAGCCCACTCCCAAAGAAAGAGCCTCGAGCCCCCAGCTGACCGGTGGTGCCGGTGGTGCCGGTGAGGGGAGCTTGCCCGGGCTGGTGAGAAGGATGTTCCTGGAGGGAAAAGGCATCTCCAGGGCTCCCTCTCCTGGACACCCTCCTTGGCCCAAGTCCCTGCAGAGCACCAGTGTTGTCATGGGGCAGCAAAGACCAGGATGTTGGGTCTTGGAGAGGGGGCTGGGACCCTCTGTGGGAAGGCGGCTTCCTGCCGGGCCCGCTGAGGACTTCCTCCCTGGTGGGGACAATGCCGGGAAGGGGATCTGGGGGCAGTCTGCAGGAAGCCCAGGCCAAGGGTTGCTGGGAGGAGGGATTGAGCAAGGACCTCAGCCCAAAACCAGGCGGCTCCCACGGACTGAGTCTTCCAGGAACAACACCACATGTCCCAGATGCAGGTGTGAAATTGGTTAAGTCCACAGCTATTGTTGCCCTCAGGCTTCCAGGGGCCTCCCCCTCCCCCCTCCCTGGGGTCCACCCAGACTCCTGCCCCATCCCTTTCTTCTCTCCCCGTGCCGCCCCCCCCCACCCCCCCACCCCCGTTGTCTGTCTCTTTCTCCTCCCCCTTCTTTCCCTTTTCCCTAGGCTTCACCTCTGCCCAGAACCTTCTTCATCTATTCAGCCCACCTATCCTCAGGGTGGTGGCCCTGACCACCCCCCCACCCCAGGTCATGGGGTTCTCCTCAGTGCTCTCTTACCGCGATGTGAACCTGAATGTGAAGATGCACCCATCACTTACACAGATCGAGCTCAGATCTGGGAGCTTGGGGTGGGCACAGTGGGGGAGGCAGGGCCCAGAGAGCTGGTCACGCCCTGCAAGGGGCCTCAACTGCCAGGGCAGCAGGAAGTAGGGTCAGAGCCGGGGAAGAGGCCCATTCACCAGGCCAGCTGGGTTAAGGGCCCAGCTTCCCGAGAAGGGCCCACACCTCCGGGCTGGGGAGGACCGAAACTTGGAGTCCATCTTCCTGTGTGGCCTTTCCCGGCACCAGGGCAGGGGGGTTGGGACCAAGGAAGGTGGACACTGAGTTCACACACACGGACCCTTGCCTCTTGAGGCCTCAGTCCCTCAGCCTCAGTTTACCCCTTCTGTTCCCAGCCCCTCAGAGCCTCCGTTTCTCCCCCTGACAGGCTGGGGAGACACAGACAGGCAGAGCGGTGGTGCTTAGAAATCCCATCTCCTGGCTGCCCAAGGGAAACGGGCACAGGCCACACCTTGAGTTTGGTTCAGGACAAACCAGGATGCCTCGTTCCTCCTGTGTGTCTGCTCTGATGGTGTCTGCGGTCAGGGGGGCCATGGCAGACAAGATCCCCACCCCACCCCACCCCCCGCTTTGGGACAGGGGAGTTAAGGACTCTGAGGAAAGCACACCTGGATGGATTAAGTGAGATAGAGGAGAGGGCTGTGGGAAGGTGGCTGGGGAGGACTCTAAGGTGGCAGCATTTGGGCAGAGACTGAGCAGGGTGAGGGCACAGCCCTGCAAAGGCCTGATCCCCAAGGGCTCTAGCCAGCACGGAGTTGGGCTTTCCTTTATGCCATAGGCAGCCTTGGGGTGTCTGTGTGCTCAGAAGGTTGTGTGCTGAGTGGTGATCGGGTGGGAAGGGCAGACAGGGAAATGGGAACTAGGCTGAGAGGCAAATTCGGGCGTTGGGAAGTGAGGGCCTCAGGACGGGCTGATGACTGCTGTGGTGGGAAGCCTGGCCAGGGCCCCCTCCTGGGAGGTTTAGTCCCGCAAAGGCCAGGAGGGCACCGAGGCCACTCCTGTGGACCCCAGACGCAAGTCTCTCTATGGAACAGAGTATGGGGGCACCCTCAGGCCAGGGGCTCCCAGGCTTCCACCAGCCTGCCCCTTTGACAGAGGGGAGCACGCTCAGAGGTAGGCCCTGACGTGTCCCAGGCACGGGTGGGCCTCAGCCCCATCACCCCAGGAGACCCCCACCACCAGGAAAACCCGCTCCCCCAGAAGGTTCCATCGCGAAAGACCCTCCCCCCCAGGAGATTCCCGGCCCCCTGGCCGCAGGCTGGGGCGGGAAGGCGGCTGCTCTGCACTGACCCCGTGCGGCCGCTCAGGGCAGTGAAGGCCGAGATTCGCCCGACGGGGCGCGCGCGGGTGGCGCCGACCGTGGGCCTCCTTGGGTTTTCCATTCACTTGACCTCACGGTCTCCTTCTCTGGCCCCACCTCCCAATCCTCTCGTCTCCGAAAGTGAGACCTGGAATTGGCCCAGAACTACGCCCCGCCACCCCCCACCCCCCAACCTCCGCTTTATCTGTGGTGACCTTGGCCCCGCCCCCCTTGGCCCCCAGCCCCAGCCTCTCTGTCGCCTCCAGGGTCGGGGGTCAGAGTGGGAAACCCCCGAGGAACAGCTGGGCGGGGGGAGAGGGGGAGGGAGGAGAAGCAGGGTCTTGGGGCGGCAGGAAGGAGCCCGAGGCACCACTATTTAAGCCACTTTTCTCGGGGGCCTTGGACAGAGCCGGGGCCCCAGCATGGAACAGGGCCTGGCCTTCCTGCTTCCCCTCTTCGTGGGGCTCCTCCAGCAAGGCCGCGGTGAGCAGGGGGAGGGGCTCCCAGAGGGGAGGGGGCTCAGGAGAGCAGGGAGTGGATGCGGAGGGAGCTCGGGAGAGGAGGGGGTTTAGATGAAAAGAGGGGGTTCTGAGAGGGGAGGGGGCTTAGGAGAGCAGGAGTGGATGCGGAGTGCGCTTGGTGAAGGGCGGTGGGGAGGTTCAGGGACGGTGATGGGGATCCTCCAGAGGACCGCTTTGGAGGGGCTGAGAGGCTGGGTGGCAGAGAGGGAGCTCGGGGCAGGGGTCTGAGGCTGGGGAGCGGGGTAAGAGGGGGTGGGACTGAGAGCGCTGTCTGCCCGCAGGTGGGCGCCTGGAGGTGGAGCCCCGCGAGCCCGTGGTGGCGATGGCCGTGGGCGAGTCGAGGCAGTTCACCTGCCGCCTGGCCTGTGCGGGCCGCGAGGCCGCCTCGGTGCAGTGGCGGGGCCTGGACACGAGCCTGGGCGCGGTGCAGTCGGGCGCCGGCAGCAGCGTCCTCTCCGTGCACAACGCCTCCTTGTCCTCTGCGGGGATCCGTATATGTGTGGGCTCCTGCGGGAGCTCCACTTTCCGGCACCCCGTGCGACTCCTGGTGTTTGGTGAGCCCCCGCCCCTCCTCTTCTCGCAGCCTTAGCACAAGCCAGGCCCACCCAGCAGCCCTGCTTTATCTCTGTTTCTATGCCACCTCTGCCCGGGAGCCTTCCCAGACTGCCCACCCTGCTCCAGCTCAAACTGAAATGCAATCCACTTCGTTCTCTCCACATCCATCCCCCCTCCAGGCTCCCAGCCTTCACTCCCACAACCCCAACCTACCCCCAAACCTCCCATACCTGACCCCCAACACACTTTCTGCGCTGGACCCCTCTCCAGCATCTTTTTTGCATTATAGCCACCCAAGGTGTGACCACTGGGTCTTCCCTGTCTCTCTGCACCAGCAGAACCTACTCCATCCTGCTTGGTCCCACACGCATCACCCTCCTCAGGGCCCAGTCTTCACCCTCTAGGCCAGTGGTTCCCAAAAGGGCAATTTGATCTTTAAGGGGGGCAATTCGGGAATGAGTTATTAACAGTGAATTTTTTGCCTTTCTTATGGTGCTAGGGGCCTCATGTACAGTATATAAATATGTATTGTGACATATTCATGCATTTCAGTTCTCTGTTATATGTTTTGAAACTTTATTTGCTATTTTTTTCATATCATTTCATATTATTATTATTTTTTTAACAATGTCTTAGTGATTTCTTCCTCAGTACTTCAACTGTCCTTTCGTTCTTTTATTTTTCTCTTTCACGGATGCCATGTTCTTTGGAAGCTTGTTTAGACCAAGTTAATGGCCTTTTAGGCTTCCTCCACAAGAATAGAGTTCACTTTTTGAATAATAAGAATTATATGTAACAGGGGGGGACATCAGGATTTCAGAAATGCTTAGATGGACCGTGGCCAAAAAAAGGTTGGGAACCACTGCTCTAGGCTCAGCCCATGCCCCTCCACACCTCCCCACACAGCCTTCCCGAACCAGCTGACTGTCTCCCCAGTGGCCCTGGTGGCCGGGCGGGACCAAGAGTTGGCCTGCACAGCCCACAACATCACGCCTGCCAGCCCTGATGCCCTCTCCTTGTCCCTGCTCCTGGGGGACCAGGAACTGGAGGGGGTGCAGGACCTGGGCCAGGAGGAGGACGAGGAGCCCCAGGAGGGCGAGGACCAGTTGTTCCAAGTGACAAAGCGCTGGCTGCTTCCCCCCCTGGGGACAACTGCTCCACTCACCCTCCACTGCCAGGCGACCATGAGGCTGCCGGGCTTGGAGCTGAGCCACCGCAAGCCCATTCCAGGTGAGTCTGCAGGGTCCTGACTGCCCTGCACCTTAGTGTCCCCCAGGAAGTGGGCGAAGTCACACCACCCAGCTCCCAGGAGCCTTGATGAGTGGTGTTCAGCAACTCTTCTGTAATTCTGATTCTGCCCCTCACCTGCTGGGTCCCCATCTAGGACCTACTCTAGGTCAGAGTCCCTAGGAAGGTGGGAAAATTGCATTCCATCTTGAGTCTGTCCCTTAGTGGCAGCCAGAGAGAGACTTCTAAATCATTTGTTTATTCATCCATTCAACAAATTTACTGAGCACCTACCTTCCATGTACTCTGGTACCAGCCCTGCCCTTTCCCTTGGTCCCTGGCTCCCACCCTCATCCCCACAGTTTTACTTCTTGGTAGCAGCCACCAGAGGGCGCCTGTGAGCACCTGAGTCCAACCTGTTCTGCTCACAGCAGTTCAGGGCTCCCACCTCCCTCCAAATAAAAGCCCGAGACCTCCCTGGGGCCCCCAAGGCTCTGCACGACCTATACCATCATCTCCTGCCCTCACGTCCTCCCTCTCTCCCCCTCACTCTGCTCCAGCCACACAGACATCCTCACTATTCCTCCAACAGACACGGTCCAGCCTCCGGGCCTTTGCATGTGCTGTGCCCTCCACTAGGAACGCTCTTCCCCCAGATTTCTCCTACTCACCTCTCTCGGGTCCCCTTCCCAGTGAGGCTTCTCCTGACTTCCCCCTTCCCCTCACAGACGGACATGTTTACACACACACACACACACACACACACACACACACACACGCCCTTTCTCTCTTGCTGAATGTTTATTGAAACATTTTTATTAACATCTGACCTCCCATATGTTCTTTTTATTTTTTCCCCATTATCTCTCTCCCCTACTCCTGGCTTCACCAAGATAGGAATGTGTGTATTATTCATGGTGGTGTTCTCATTGGCTAAAACAGTGTCTAGAACATAGGTGTTGAATAGATACACTCTGAATGAATGAATAACTGGTATAGTGCCTAGCACATAGCAGGTATTCAATAAGCAGGTGCTGAGTGATGAACGGATAATATTTAACATGGGCCCTGGCACACAGTAGGTGTTCAGTTTGCGTCAGGTGCATCCTCCCTCTCTCCACCTCCTAGTCCCATAATAATAAAATCCAGTGCTCGTGCTCACTGACCCTACGCTCTGGGCGCATGTGTGGGCCTCGGTGGTGGGCCCTCATCTCCTTTACAGTTGAAGAAAGTGAGATCAGGAGATTCAGAAGTTCCCTTAGGGTGGGGAGGGCCACAACATACCCATCCCACTCCCACCCACTCGCGTACATCGCAATTCACCAAGTGGCCCAAGGTGGGAGTTGGAGCAGTTCTGACCCAACCCCATGGTCCAGATGGAGAGACTGAGGTAAGAAAGCAACTGGGGTGACAGGAAGAAAGACAGCTGCCCTCTTTTCCAGTCCTGCACAGCCTGACCTCCCCGGAGACCCCGGTCACAACCTCCCTGGAGGCCACCCTGGAGCAGACCTCCACCCACAGCCCCGGGAATCCTGGCCCCACGGCTGGGAACAGCTCCACCAGGCCCTGCCACCCTGAGATCCACCAGTCGCCAATACCAGGGGGTCTGGAGCTGCTGTGTGAAGCCACCTGTGGCCCTGGCGTAGCTGTGCATTGGACCCGGGCACCCGGCGACCTGGCAGCTTACAAGAGGAGGGAGGACGGGGCCCAGGCTTGGCTGAGCGTGCTGTGGGCTGGATGCAACCCTGAGGGCTGGTTCCAGTGTCGCCTGGACCCAGGGGGCCACACAGCCAGTCTGTACCTACTCCCAGAAATCTGTGAGTTTGGCGGGGTGGGGCGGGCACGGGGGGGGGGGGAGCCTAGGAGGGAGGAAGCCAGGCATACAGGCCTTAGACAAGGAGGTGCCCTGCCCAGTCTGTTTCCCCAACTGTCCAGTGGGTTTACAGTTACCTGGCATGGCAAGGACTACATTTCAGGAACTACATAGATTTCACAGCAGTCTGTAAACTGAACTTTATAGACTACAACAGCCTATGGAATAAAAATAGAATACAGCCACTTAGGTCATTTCAAATGTTCTAGTAGCCATATTCAGAAAAAAAAGTAAAAATGAGTTAGATAATGTATTTTTTTAAATATGTTTTTATTTATTTTAGAGAGGAAGGGAAAGGGAAAAATAGAAACATCACTGATAGAGAAACATTAACATCAATTGGCTGCCTCCTGCACACACCCCACTGGGGATCGAGCCCAAAACCCAGACATGTGCCCTGACCAGGAATCAAACCAGCAAACTCTTTTTTTTTTTTTTTTTTTACAGAGAGGAAGGGAGAGGGATAGAGAGCTAGAAACATCCATCAGCCGCCTCCTGCACACCCCCTACTGGGTACATACCCTTGACTGGAATCGAACCTGGGACCCTTCAGTCCGCAGGCGGACGCTCTATCCACTGAGCCAAACCAGTTAGGGCCAAGCCAGCAAACTCTTGGTGCATAGGTTGACACTCAACCACTAAGCATACTGGCCGGGCTAGATAATATATTTTATTGAACCCAATATAACTCAAATATCATCACTTCAACGTGTAATCTGTAAAAAGGTATGAATGGGGTATTTTATGTTCGGACAATGTGTATGTTACACTGACAGTAAGCACTTCTCTACCCAGAAAAGCCACATTTCAAGTATAGACATGTGAGTGGCTGCCTCTGTGGACAGCCCACTTCTAAACGCTAAGGTCCTACATACCTTTCAAAAGATTCACTCCAGCCCTGGCTGGTGTGGCTCCATGCATACAGCGTCGGCCTGCGGACTGGAGGGTCCCGGGTTTGATTGCAGTCAGGGCACATGCTGGAGTTGCGGCTTGATCCCCAGTGGGGGCGTGCAGGAGGCAGCTGATCAATGATTCTCATCATTGATGTTTCTATCTCCCTCTCCCTCTCTCTTCCTCTCTGAAGTCAATAAAAAATATATTTTTTTTTAAAAGATTCACTCCAAAGTCCTTTGGATATTCCAGTGGTTTTTAGACATTTCAAAAGACATTCTAAGCCAGTGATTTTCAATCAGCATGCACAAGAATTTTCAAAACATGCAATACCTATTTAGTCAGGGGCACCAAACTCCTTTCCCTTATATTGTCCATTTTAAAATGACAAGAGCCAACACAACAATAGCCGTCACGTGTGAATGAATAAAAAATTACACCTATTTTTTTTGTCATATCGGCAAAAAATACATGTTTTAATGTGCCACAGAATTTTAATAATTTATGCGTGCCATGGGACGAAAAAGGTTAAAAGTGGCCATTCTGAGTCATTAAGTCCTTGTTAAATGTTAGGGAACTTGGTAAATTTGGAAGCCCTTGGCAGGTTCTGCTGGGCTTATCCCCACAAACCGCCAAGAGGCGCTCAGGCTCCCGATGCTTCTCTCCCCAGGCTCCCCACCAATGTCCGCAGCCCTGTGGATGGGCAGCTTGGTGCTGGGGCTGCTCCTCCTGGCGTTCCTCACCCGTCGCCTGTGGAAATGCTGCCAGCCGCCAGGTGACCACAAGGCCCACCAGCACCTCTGAAGTGGCCTTGCCTTCAACTCAGTTGTGACCAGAGGACGATTGCAGGGCTCTGGACAGCATGAGGGCTGGCGGAGGGTCCTTGGCCCTGGTGGCCAGGACATCTAGGCTTCTCCGCTGGCCAGGTTTCCCCTCTGTGGGACCCCTGGGCACCTGCCCCCACCTGGGAGAATAAAGAGCGCGTTGTCTGACCTCAGTGGCTTCTGTTGTGGTAGGAGGACCCTGGACTTCTCTGCCCTGGGCGACTCCCCAGAGAAACAGGATAGACAGACGCCCCAGCCCCACTAGCCTGGGGCTGGAGGAGCGTGCACTTGGCCTGGGGAGGGAGAATACAGATACTGTGCCTTTCCCTGGATACAGGGAACCTGGAACTCAAGAATAACTGGGAGTCATCAACAGAAATGGAGAATGTATTGGGTGGGGGGTGGGGGGACAGTGTGGAAAAAGACACAGAAGAGATGGCTTACTGAGGGAGCTACAGAGGAGACAGAGCGGAAACAGAGGCTAGATACAGGATCAGCAGATACCAGGGACCGGGGCCTGTGAGCCGGGGGAACTATGGGGATGTGGAGGGCCCCAGAGGAGACAGGGTGAGGAAGATCCCCCCGGTGGTGAGGCAAGGTCACCGCCTGGGGTGGGGGACTGTGGGTGGTCTACTGACTCCTCAGACACGCACAGGGGTGAAGGGGCCGTGGAGCCCAGCAGACCGCAGCCTGGGGGTGGCTGGGACGGGGGTCCCCACGCGGTGACCTATAAACTCAGACCAAGACTGGGTTGGGTTGAAGGCCAGGCTGGGGGCAAAGACTCAAAAGACAAAAATAAAAAATGGGACAGGGCGGCGCTCAATCCTTGAATCCGGGTGGAACCATCCCCTCTCTAGCACTGCCAGCGGCTCCGGTCACCGAGGAGACTGGTTGCTAGGGAACCATGCAAGGAAGGACACGCCCACGACCAAGTTGGCCAGCAATCCGGCTTCCTGTCAGAAACCCAGCCCTTCCTTGGGAGCCATTTTTGAGTCTGGCAAAGTTCGGGGCCTAAGCCAGGAAAGGCAACCAGTACACGTAAAGAGGAAACTGGAGCGGGGAATGCCAATTGGAAACTAACGGGAAGGGTGGCCTGCATTACTAATTTCCCAGTTTCCAAGCGTTATCCGGCGTCCTCCGCCCTTAACCAAGATGGCCGCCAAGAGGCGCCAGCGCGCTGTGGAAGATGACGGCACTTCCGGTCCCGTTGCCCTCAGCGAAGATGGCGGCAGTGGAGAAGCGGCGGTTGGCCATGGCCCCGGCGGCCAATTTCACAGACAGCAGCCGGCCACCGGTGTCCGGGGCGGCAGCAACGACCGAGAGCGAGGAGGACTTCCTGCAGCAGGTCGGCGTGACAAAAATGCTGCGCGCAGCCCTGTTGAAGGTGCTGGAGGCACGGCCCGAGGAACCGATCTCCTTCCTGGCGCACTACTTCGAGAACATGGGCCTGAGTACGCCTGCAAACAGCGGCGCCGGGGAGCCCCCGGGCCAGCTCCTGCTTCAGCAGCAGCGCCTGGGCCGCGCGCTGTGGCACCTTCGCCTGGCTCACCACTCCCAGAGGTGCGGGACTGGGTCGGGCCTGGGCGGAGGGGTGGGGTCGGACTTCAATTCCCAGCATGCTCCGCGCGGCTCTTCACCCCCGGGTCCGGGTGCTTGAATGCGTGGCATGCTGGGAACTTTAGTCTACAGTGCCTCTCTGACGCTGGATCCACCCAGACCACGATGGGCTAAAGGTCCCCAGGGTATTCTGGCAGTGACCTGCGTGCTATGCGCAGGCTTCAACTTTTGTGATGCCTGTTTGTAGGTAATGAGTTCCCCTTGCAGCCCACCCAACTTTTTTGAAATCATGGAGCCCAGAGAGGACTTTGCCCGAGGTCACAGAGCAATCCTCTGAGCCAGGCCCCTCCTAGCTAGCATAGAAACTCTGTCCATTGAGCCAGAAAAAGAATATTTTATAGGGTTGGGCTGTGGAGACAGAAAGCAACCTAGTCACCCAATGCCCCTATCCTAGAGGGAGGCTCCCAGCGTACAGGAGGGGTGTCCAGGAAGAGCCCTGAGTGACACACAGAGAAAGGTGGTGCCTCAGGTGCACCTGCCTGGGGGCCGTACGGGTTCACTGTGGGACATACTTCCTTCTCACAGCTGAAGCATGGTGGGATAGAGGGGGTGGTGCCTTCCCACTCCCCTCAAGTCCCTGCTTACCCACACTTGTAAGCCCAGGTAAGGTGGTTGAAGAATATGTGTTGAATGCGTGGTCTGCATCAGGTGGATTGGGCAGAAGCATCAACCAGACGAAGTCACTGACTGGATGTGGGTGGACTGGGTCTTGGCTAGGGGCATCTTCAGCAGCAGAGCCTAAGGCAAGCATTCATATGGGGGTGATTTTATAAGAGGGTGCTCCCAGGAGACCTCAGGAAGGAGGACGCCAACCAAGGGAGCATTTCAGCTTGATTCCCAAGGTATTTCCAGGTGCTTCTGGGCAGACCTCCAGAAAGAGTCCCAGGTGCAGACCACAAGAAGGAAAGTACAGAGATGCTGGGGAGGGAGCTCAGCTGTGGGAGTGGTGTGGCGAGCAGGCATCTGAGCAGAGCAGCCACATCTCCACCACAAATTACCACAAACTTGGTGGCTTAAAACAACAGAAATATATTCTCCCACAGGAGGAAAGAATGCAGGGTATGCAAGATGACAGCCAGACAAGAGAGCAGCAGGGTATTTGGATGCTGGGGCCACCCCTGAGATAGGGACTTGGGAAGAGGAGCAGGTGGGACATACATGGGCTCTGGACACGCTCTGAAGGCCAAGCTATGGATTTGCTGGGGCCAGGGCGGAAGGGGAGTGTGTAGGGCAGTCCCAGATATCTACTGAGATGGAAGGTTACTGGTTTGGGGAAAGTTCCCAGAGTCGGGGAGCTGGGAGAACCTCGCAGCAGGAAAGTGGACAATTAGGTCTGCAACTGAGATGTGCAACTGGGACAGGAGGTTGTCAACTGGGAGGAAAGGTGAAGGCCTCAGAAGAGCTGAGAAGAGCCCAGGCTCCAACTTTGAGGAGCCCCAGCCTCAGAGAACCCACAAAAAAGTATGTGAAGGCAGACCAGTTGTGAAGGTGGGAACCAGAAGAGAGTGGCATCCCGGGACATCTTCCAAGGAGGAAAAGTGGTCAGTGGCAGGGCCACCATGTGCAGTTGTTCAGGTCAAGCAATGCACAAGCCACTCTCCCCGTAGACATCACACACAAGGATATTTATATGAAGGCTTTTTGTAGAGTTTTTCCCTAATTCACACAAAGACACCATGTGGGCAGTAGCCCTGTGTCCAGTGGTCCAGTAAATGAAGGCTGAGAAGCATCTGTTGGATTTAGGGTCAACAGGAAAATGTATTAGTTCCCTCTGGCTGCTGTAACAAATTACCACAAACTTGGTGGCTTTAAACAACAGAAATATATTCTCCCACAGTTCTGGAGGCCAGAAGTCTGAAATGAAGGTGTTGCAGGGCTGAGCTCCCTCTGGAGGTTCTGGGGGAGGGTCTTTCCTGCCTCCTAGCTCCTGGGCGTCCCTGGGCTTGTGGAAGCATCACTTCAGCCGTTGTCTCGTCATCACATGGCTGCCATCTCCTCTATGTCTCTGTCCTCTCTCTTCTAAGAACATTTGGCATTGGACTTAGAGCCACCTCACCCTATCTCCAGATCCTGAACTAATTACATATTAAATACCCTAGTTCCAAATAAGGTCACACTCAGAGGTTCTAGGTGGATGTACATTTTGTGGGGACACAAGTCACTGCAGTGCAGGGGTATTGGGCTGTTGTTGTAGCCCAGTGGTCGGCAAACTCATTAGTCAACAGAGCCAAATATCAACAGTACAACGACTGAAATTTCTTTTGAGAGCCAAATTTTTTAAACTTAAACTTCTTCTAACGCCACTTCTTCAAAATAGACTGGCCCAGGCCGTGGTATTTTGTGGAAGAGCCACACTCAAGGGGCCAAAGAGCCGCATGTGGCTCGCGAGCCGCGGTTTGCCGACCACTGTTGTAGGCAATTGGGAGCAGCAAGGGCACAGAGGGAGAGCAGTGAGCAGGGGCCCTTTATCACGCCTGGCAGGTCAGGAGTAGAATCGTGACCAGGAAGTCCCAGGTGTGGGAGACAGGTGCTCCACGGTTGGGCAACTTTACCTGATGCTGTAAGGTTGACCAGGCTATCATGAGGCTGTTCTTGAGCATGTCATCACAAAAGATTTAGGGAGAAGAGTTTGCAGGTGTCTCGAGAAGTCAGAATTGCTGGCCTGCAGGACTGGTGATGGCATCCCATCGCCCCCCTGCTGGCCTCAGGACCCTGGGTTTCATCTGGACTTGTGAGGGCTGCGTGGCGATGAGGGGACAGCCAGAGTCAGACCCAGGCAGTGTGGCTCCAAGGACTCGTAAGCCATCATGTTGCCAATAGGAACTGCAAGAATGCCAGGCACCAACAGGTCCAGGCTACGGCTCCTGAGCTCACCACGCCACCTCTGAAGGCTGTCCTGGGTACTGTGGAGTGCTGGGCATCATTCCTGGCGCCCACCTCAGTGTGACAACCAACTACAAATGTCCCCAGATATTATCCAGTGTGCCCTTGGGGCACAATTACCCCTATTAAGAACCCCTGGTCTAAAGTGAAAAGTCTCTGTGACTTTATGAGACATCCCATAAATATATTCTTTTTTTGTTTTAACGAATGCTCACATATTTCACAAATTGCTGACAGGAATGGAGCCCTCAGTAAGTGCCCAGTTTCAATTCACAGACAGGGAAACGGGCCCAGAGTTCCATGGTGGAGCCAAGATGGAACCCAGGCCGACAAGTCCAGAGCCGGCTGCCTTCTTGCCCGCCCCCCAAATGGCATGGTTGCCCCTCATGATTGGGAACCACCTGGGGAGCCCCCCAAAGGGGCTGTTATGGGGCCTTGGCCTAGAGGTTGGTTGTTGCCTTCCTCTGGGCTTCTTGCCCAATCCTCGTCATAGCTCTGATCTCACTGGGCTGTAATTACCCCTTTGCGTGCCTTCCTGCCCCACGAGGCCAGGAGTCTAAGATAAACAGCTTCTGGACAGCCCGGCTGAATTGCAGCCCAGGTTATAGCAAATGACAAGCACACAGGGGGCCCCTCCCATGTGCTGGCACAATCTGGAACACTGGCATAAGATCTACCCTTCTGTCCTCACAAGACTCCGGAGGCTCAGATTACAACCCTCGTTCTCCAGATGAGGAAAGTGAGAGGCAGTGGCTAGGACTTGCGTGCAGGTCTGAGCTGGGGCCAGGAACCCCTGGGGAACCTACAAGCACCTAAAGGTTTGCCCCCCTGATGGGTCAACCAGATTCCTGGAAGAGAGGCTTCAGGGCCCAGTGTTGGATGGATTGTGGGCCACTTATGTACCAGTCAGGGTGAGCTGTGTCCCATCAAAAGAACAAATACCCCTGAAACCTCAGTGGCCTCAACACAACTAAGGTTTGTGTCCTCACACCACTGGCTGCTGTGAGCTTACACCGTGGCAGTGGGCCAGGGGAATGATGTGATGGCTCTGAAAATTTCCATTAAACTCACATTGCTCACATTCACATATAAGTCACCAAAGCAAGTCAGAGGGCTCAGTCACAGGGTGGAGGGTTGGACAGCACAGTGCTTTCCAGCCTTCGAGATGCCCCTGGAGGCCCTCACCTCTTGGTATTCACACCTGCATGCACTCGTCTCCCACATCTACAGGATGTGTCGACTCTAGGTGTCATGGACATGACAGCTACTTCTTCCTGGGAGCACATACTCCATGTGTGGAGGTGCTCAAGTCATTCCATGGGGACACCCAGGGCCGGGACCCAAGGCCTCCTGTCTGAACCAGCATGTGAAACACCTCCACTGTCCAGCTTCAGAGGACCATGGCCACAGCTGACATCCTGACCTCGACCTTATAAGGGAACAGGCCAGAATCCTCCAGCTAAGCCTCTCCCGAGTTCCTGCCAGACAGAAACCTCGTCACAACTGTTGTTGCCATTTTAGGACACTAAGTTTGTTATGCAGCAATGGGTAACTGATACAGGCACTCATGGCCGCCACAGTTACACCAGATTCCCCAACTTCCTTCTTCTGGTGAAAGGAGCTAATAAAAGCTCCTACAAAGGGTTATTATGTGGTAACAGTCGTAATCATGGAAACGAATGTTTGTTGAACACGAAGCTGCATCTGGCACCCTTTCTGCTCCCCTGGATGGTCTTATTCACTGCAAAGTGCCCCGCACATCAAAGGGCCCAATAAATGGGAAGACAGAGGAGTTGGTCGCCAGATGGGTGCGAACTGGGTCCCAGCTGGGAGAGAGACCTCCCAGGCTGTTGCCCTCACCTCTGTGTAATGGGGTTTTGACCTACATAGCTCATCAGGTCAGCACAGCTATTTATAAGCCTCGTGCTGGGCAGCAGAGGCCACCAGAGTATAAGTTTACTGGACACCTATATGTTGGTCAGCACTTACTGGGCACCCACTGTAACCCATAGAAAGGTGAGGTGATGTGCCCAGGTCACACATGAGATAAGAGTGGTGCTGCAGCCCTGGTCAGGTGGCGGCTCATTGTCCCGTACACCGAAAGGATGTGGGTTCAATTCCTGGTCAGGGCACATACCTAGGTTTCGGTCCCCGGTCAGGGCACCTACCGGAGGCAACCATTCAATGTTTCTCCCCCTCCCTCCCTCCCTTCCTCCCTAAAACATATCCTTGGAATTGTTTCTCAGGCTTTTGGCTAAGATCAAGTGTAGTATCTGTTCTTATCAGTTTGAAAGACATCCTTGAGTGAGGGTTGGAAAAAAGTGGAGCTGCAATGTGAACCATGGAGCTGAGCTCCCAGAAAGGATGAATATTGAGGCCTAGGGCAGTGATGGCGAACCTATGACACGCGTGTCAGCACTGACACGCGTAGCCATTTCTGATGACACACGGCCGCATGCCGAGGATGAAACATTTGCTGCTCCTGAGGATGAAACATTTGCGACTAGTCTTGGAGTTAGTTTTTTCCTCAAAGTGACACACTACCCGAGTTATGCTCAGTTTTTTGGCGAAGTTTGACACACCAAGCTCAAAAGGTTGCCCATCACTGGCCTAGGGTCGGGCCCTTCCTCCCTGGGATCCTTGGCCCACCATCAGCCTGCCCTGAACCTCACTTCCCAGTTGTGACTGTGAAACTAGTAACAGGCCACCAGCACCCTAGCCCTGGGCCACAGGCCAGGTACTGGGCTGTAGATGTGATGAGGAGAGAGACACTGGGCACCCACTGTACACTAACTGGTAAAGTGTGTGGGCTCCAGGCTCACCCTACAGCTCACACACTTAACCAGTGCTCCCCTACTTTGCTCATGAAGCTCACAGCACATATGGCCAGGGCACATAGTAGGACCTCAGGTTGCTCATGGGGCAAGGAACCATACCCACCTCATAGCCCCCACCTTACAGCTGAGAGCAGGGTTGACAGACTTCTGTAAAGGTGGCAAGCTCTCCCAGCTTTGCAGGCTGATTTCTGTTGTGAACGTTGGGCTCGGCCATTGCAGCAAGAAAGCTGCCATAAGCAACATGTCACTGGATTAACATAGCTGTGTGCCAATAAAATTTTATTTACAAAAACAGGCAGTGGGCTGGGTTTGACCCATGGCTGTAGTTTGCCAACTCTTGGCCAGTGGGACTTGGGGAATGGAATGAGATAGGCACAGTGTTTGGCCAAGAATGGCCACCCTGTGAGTGCAAGTGTCATCCTTAGAAGGGCAGTTGGAGAGTCCCGAGGGGCAGGTGCTAGTCAGCTGATTTAGCAGACCTTTATTGAGCACCTGCTGTGGGCCAGGCACTGGTTTTGCACAGTGACTGACAGATAAAACCTGATGTGGGCTCCTGGACATTCAGGTCGGAAAAACAAACTCATAAGGACACCATATAGTGAGTCTGATGGTAGTAACTGTTAACAAAGAAAAATAGAGGAGGAAAAAGTTAGGGAGGGGAGGGCCCCACCAGAAAGGCGACTTGGGTTGCCATGGGGAGAGCTGTGGGAAGGGCATTCCAGGGGGAGGTCACAGCCTGTGCAAAGGCCCTGTGGCTGGACCAGGCCTGGCATGTTGGAGGAAGAACGAGGGGGACAGGAGCCTGGACTAGGCTGGTGGGCATGTGGGTGGAGGGCTTTGCTGGGCTGGCCCAACACCCCTGTCCGCCTGCAGGACAGCCTTCAACAACAATGTTGGTGTGGCCTATGAGTGCCTGAGCGCCAGCGGGCGCAAGAAGAAGCCGGGGCTGGATGGGCGTACCTACAGTGAACTGCTCAAGCGCATTTGCCGAGATGGGGAGGCCCCTGAGGAGGTCGTAGCACCCTTGCTGCGCAAGATCCAGTGCCGGGACCACGAGGCCGTACCACTGGATGTCTTCCGCACTGGCATGCTCACCTGCTTTGTGCTGCTGGAGTTCGTGGGGCGGGCTGCTGCCCTCTACCAACTGCTGGAGGACCCCACCCTGGCCGTTGCTGACCGCCGCATGGGCCAGGCAGTGCTGGACACCCTGGAGGGGGCCCTGCAGGCCAGCAGTGGTGCCTCTGCTCCCGCCCACTACCTGGAGGCTGGCTCACGCCTGGGGCCTGACAGCCTGGCGCTGGCCATGGACCGTGCTCTGGTGGCTCGACGGCCCAGCTCCCCCATGACCCGAGAGGAGTTCCTGGAGAAGGCTGCTGCCCTCTTTATTGCCAAAGTCAAGCCAGTGGGCTGAGCCCCTCCTCACCTGCTTCCTCCTCCCTGACAGCTGGGGATGCTTTGAGGCCTGGCTCAC